>NC_064639.1:839651651-840276651 GCF_023864345.2 Schistocerca serialis cubense | reverse complement strand
CTCTTCTTCAGGAATGCTTTCCTTGCCATTGCCAGTCTACATTTTATATCCTCTCTACTTCGACAAACAACAGTTATTTTGCTCCCCAAAATAGCAAAACTCATCTATACTTTAAGTATCTCATTTCCTAATCTAATTCCCTCAGCATCACCTGAGTTAATTCGACTACATTTCATTATCCTCGTTTTGCTTTTGTTGATGTTCATCTTATATCCTCCTTTCAAGACGCTGTCCATTCTGTTCAACTGCTCTTCCAGGTCGTTTCCTGTCTCTGCTTGCTCAATATACAGATTGAATAACATCGGAGATAGGTTACAACCCTGTCTCACTCCCCTTCCCAAGCACCGCTTCCCTTTCATGCCCCTCGACTCTTATAACTGCCATCTGGTTTCTGTACAAATTGTAAATAGCCTTTCGCTCCCTGTACTTAACCCCTGCCATCTTCAGAATTTTAAAGAGAGTATTCCAGTGAACATTGTTAAAAGCTTTCTCTAAGACTACAAATGCTAGAAACGTAGGTTTGCCTTTCCTTAATCTAAGATAAGTCGTAGGGTCAGTATTGCCTCACGTGTTCCAACATTCCTATGGAATCCAAACTGATATTTCCCGAGGTAGCATTCTACCAGTTTTTCCATTCGTCTGTAAAGAATCCGTATTAGTATTTTTAGCTGTGACTTATTAAACTGATAGTTCGGTAATTTTCAGATCTGTCAACACCTGCTTTCTTTGGGATTGGAATTATTATATTCTCCTCGAGGTCTGAGGGTATTTCGCCCATCTTATACATCTTGTTCACCAGATGGTAGAGTCTTGTCAGGGCTGGCTCTCCCAAGGCCATCAGTAGTTCTAATGGAATGTTGTCTACTCCCGGGTATTCCACTGAAATTAAATTACTTAGGAGTAAAGATCTGTACACACATGTGTTGTAGCAAACGTCAGATTTAAAACGTGCACGTGGCAGACATGCGTAGTAGGGCCAGGCTGTAAACAGGCAGAGGATGTTAGGTATCGCTGCTCGAGTGCGCGGCCTGAAGAGTCCACTGGGGAGCTTGTCGGCCTGGTCATCAAAGGCGGGGGTGCGTGGCGTGCCGGTGAGACCGCCAGGGCCTTCACGTTTATGGCGGGCAATGGGACGGCGCCGCAACTGCCCCGGCTCCCTGCTCTTCCCGGAAGTCGCGGTTTACAGCTCTCCTGCAGGAAGGGCGCTCGGGACGGGCGCTGCGGGCAGTCCGGACAAAGGTAGACTCCACAGGGGTAAAGAGTGACGCAAGTCTTCACGCCTGTTGCGACAAATGACAAAAACCAGCAGAAAGTACTTGTTGTGGTGTTCAGATCGAAGACTAGATTTGATGCTGCTCTTCACGCTACTCTATCCCGAGCAAGTATCTTCATCTCTGCATAACTACTGCACCTCACGTACATTTCAACTTGCTCACCGTATTTAAGCCAAGCCATGACCCCCCTCCACACTTTATACACCCCCACCCCCCTGCACACACACACACACACACACACACACACACACACACACACACACACTTCCTTCCTTCCATTACCTCAGCATTTGTTGTGAACCGACCCGTTGTCTTAATCAATTTGTGCCATAAATTTCGTTCTTCTCCAGTTTGATTCAGTACCTTCTCATCTGTTATTCGATCCACCTTCGTAATCTCCTGCATTCTTCTACAGCACCACATTTCAAAAGCTTCTATTTACCCATTGTCTGAACTGCTTTTCGTCCACGATTCACTTCCACACAAGCCGGTCTCTAGGGCCGAGCGGTTCTAGGCGCTTCAATCCGGAACCGCGCTGCTGCTACGGTCGCAGGTTCGAATCCTGCCTCGGGCATGGATGTGTATGATGTCCTTAGGTGAATTAGGTTTAAGTATTTCTACGTTCTAGGGGACTGATGACATCAGAGCCATTTGAACCATTTTTGATAACCAAACTTGGTTTTTTCAATTTTATCCACATTTTACAGGTTAAAACTTGACTGCATTAAAAACATTGGAAGTATGAATTAAACAACGCCCTCAGTCACAACTTTTTCGTGTTTTATTAACTACACGATGCATTTCGGACTCTGTGGGTCCATCGTCAGGTGCAATTTGTTTTAAAACATGTTTTATTTCTTGTCCTGAATGAGGTGAAATGCATATTCCTGTCACGAAAATGTTTAATGTTAGGTTATGAATTTCGTAAGTCGAACGCGGAAAATATGAGGAAAATAGTGGAAAATGAAAAGTGTAAACTTACCACATCTTCCAAGGAAAGCATTTTTAACGTTTTAGTACCAGCAAACATTCTTTCCTCCGTCGTTTTAGTATATATCACTTCATTCAAGATGTACATTTGCACATTATGGGGAAATAGGAGAGAGAGTGCCACGGATGTGATAAGCGAATAGGGGTAGCAATCATTAAAACAAAGGTGTTTTTCGTTGCAACAGGATCTTCTCGTGAAATTTCAACCATCAATTTTCTGCTCAGAGTGCGAAGATATTTTGTTGGCGGCCACCTACATACAGAGGAATGATCGTTATAAAACGTAAGAGAAATCAGAGTTGGCATGGAAAGATTAAAAGTGTTCGTTTTTTCCTCGCGCTATTCGAGAGTGAAATGGTAGAGAAACAGCTTGAAGGTCATTCGATGAACTTTCTGCCAGGCACTTAATGGTGAAATGCAGACTAATCACGTATATGTATACATAATATAATCATGCAGTTAACATCTGCATCAATACCAACTTCGCCGATTTTGAAAAGACCAGCCACATATTGTTTTGATTCTCTGTCGCTGTGAAGTTGTATGCACATATTTGTTGTTAAACTAAATTTTTTATCACGCTGCCATAAGGTTGACTTCTTTAAACATGCATTTACTTTAACTGCCGGTGTGTCATTATTTATTATGGGTAGAGTCTGTCTAAAACCGTCGGCCAATAATTGCACAACCAAAAAATATTTGTAGCGAAAAGAATCACAAAGAAAACACGTCAAAAAATGCTTCAAATGACTCGAAGCACTATGGGACTTAACATCTGAGGTCATCAGTCCCTTAGACTTAGAACTACTTAAACCTAACTAACTTAAGGACTTCACACACATGCATGTCCGAGGCAGGATTCGAACCTGCGACCGTAGCAGCAGCGAGGTTCCGGACTGAAGCGCCTAGAACCGCTCTGCTACAGCGGCCGGCTTATAAACACTTCACAGATGTTTTTGTACATGGTGTTGTCAAAGATGAATTTATTCGTAGTGCTAAACGTATATCTATTAAACAATTGACATATTCAAGAAATAACTTTAGAATAGGTCTTTAAAATTACTAAAATAACTATGGCTTGCGAAATCTGTTTGTTCGCTTAACATAGATTCTGGTTCTTTTGATTTTGTGGAGGTATCCATAACCTAATATTAAACCTTTTCGTGAGAGGAGAAGAAATAAAACATGTGTTAAGACAAATTACATCTGACGATGGACCCACAGGATCCGAAATGCATAGTGTAGTTAATAAAACACGAAAAGTTGTGACTGAAGGCGTTGTTTAATTCATACCTGCAACAATCATAATACTTTGCCTCTCGATTTTACATCATGTGTGCAACTGTTTGCTCAAGAATCTATACCCGAAGTGCACGTCTAACTGTAGGTTTGCCTGTAACTGGCTGGTTACCTCAGTTCACAGGTCGAAGAAAGCCAGGAGGAAAAAAACTCGAAATGGACGACGCTAAGTGAAGCACGATAGTTCTCACACAAACCTTCGAGTTGAGGACGGCTTTACTTTTTTCATTTTTGGTGTCTTACTAATAATGGTGTCTCTATATCGTTTGAGATCATTCTATTAATCGTTGTTAATTGTCGGCGAAGAGATGTTCAAACGTCTTTTGTGCTTCAGTTTCTTTGTTCTGATGGATCTTGGACAATTTTTCATTTCTACATCTACATCTACATCTATACTCCGCGAGCCACCTTACGGTGTGTGGCGGAGGGTACTTATTGTACCACTATCTGATCCCCCCTTCCCTGTTCCATTCACGAATTGCGCGTGGGAAGAACGACTGCTTGTAAGTCTCCATATTTGCTCTAATTTCTCGGATCTTTTCGTTGTGATCATTACGCGAGATATATGTGGGCGGTAGTAATATGTTGCCCATCTCTTCCCGGAATGTGCTCTCTCGTAATTTCGATAATAAACCTCTCCGTATTGCGTAACGCCTTTCTTGAAGTGTCCGCCACTGGAGCTTGTTCAGCATCTCCGTAACGCTCTCGCGCTGACTAAATGTCCCCATGACGAATCGCGCTGCTTTTCGCTGGATCATGTCTATCTCTTCTATTAATCCAACCTGGTAAGGGTCCCATACTTATGAGCAATACTCAAGAATCGGACGAACAAGCGTTTTGTAAGCTACTTCTTTCGTCGATGAGTCACATTTTCTTAGAATTCTTCCTATGACTCTCAACCTGGCGCCTGCTTTTCCCACTATTTGTTTTATGTGATCATTCCACTTCAGATCGCTCCGGATAGTAACTCCTAAGTATTTTACGGTCGTTACCGCTTCCAATGATTTACCACCTATGGCATAATCGTACTGAAATGGATTTCTGCCCCTATGTATGCGCATTATATTACATTTATCTACGTTTAGGGAAAGCTGCCAGCTGTCGCACCATGCATTAATCCTCTGCAGGTCCTCCTGGAGTACGTACGAGTCTTCTGATGTTGCTACTTTCTTGTAGACAACCGTGTCATCTGCAAATAGCCTCACGGAGCTACCGATGTTGTCAACTAAGTCATTTATGTATATTGTAAACAATAAAGGTCCTATCACGCTTCCCTGCGGTACTCCCGAAATTACCTCTACATCTGCAGATTTTGAACCGTTAAGAATGACATGTTGTGTTCTTTCTTCTAGGAAATCCTGAATCCAATCACAAACCTGGTCCGATATTCCGTAAGCTCGTATTTTTTTCACTAAACGTAAGTGCGGAACCGTATCAAATGCCTTCCTGAAGTCCAGGAATACGGCATCAATCTGCTCGCCAGTGTCTACGGCACTGTGAATTTCTTGGGCAAATAGGGCGAGCTGAGTTTCACATGATCTCTGTTTGCGGAATCCATGTTGGTTATGATGAAGGAGATTTGTATTATCTAAGAACGTCATAATACGAGAACACAAAACATGTTCCATTATTCTACAACAGATTGACGTAAGCGAAATAGGCCTATAATTATTCGCATCTGATTTATGACCCTTCTTGAAAATGGGAACGACCTGCGCTTTCTTCCAGTCGCTAGGTACTTTACGTTCTTCCAGCGATCTACGAAAAATTGCTGATAGAAAGGGGGCAAGTTCTTTAGCATAATCACTGTAGAATCTTAAGGGTATCTCGTCTGGTCCGGTAATTTTTCGGTGAACGCGATAGGCCATTAAGATTTGACAGAAGATGCTACAATGACGTTTTTAAAGCTTCCCTAGATCGTGTTCTACTTGAATCTCGGATATTTCTTTTCGGTGTAATTACTTCCAGCGTTTTCAGTCAAAATATTGTAAATTCCGCTTTTTGTGACCTTCCTCATTAGGTCCATCGTTAATAGGAGAACCCTTGTTAAAATGCCTGATATGCCTGATACCCCTGTTTATCAGCGATGTAATAGATCCTGGGGCTTATGCCAGATATTAGATTTTTTTGTTGTTGTTGTTGGCCTTAGCGTTCTAAAATCTTTTCTTATGCGGTTTCGGAGCAGTATTCAAGATTCCATATTGTTGAGGTACAGTTAGCTATTTGCCAGCTGTTCAGAAATGTGCAAGACCACCCATATTACATACCACACTTGCGACTGACATCTCTATTGTAATTAGTTTGAACACTAATTTCAGTTTTCTGTACGCAGCGATTTTCAAAGAGGCCCTTAGTTGTTTTGGTATTTCTTTCCATTTGCAAGTTATTATCTAATCTAGAAAGGCGTTAAGGTATACACAGAGTAATTCTTACTCCAATCCATGATGTAGACTTTATCAATATCTTCTCTACTGAGTGAGATGTCGAAACGGATCTCACGACTCGCATTCACACCATTATTCCGCTCTTGTGTCTCTCCTACATTCCAAACTTTTCCTGCTCACCTTGGTGGACTACACATCTTTATTCCTGTGTCGCTTTTGAGCTATTATTTATCCTGGAAGTAACAGCATCCATGCTTGATTCGGCAAGAAGTCGTCTTGTAAACATCCATCGAACGCCGTGAATGGTATGCTTTCGGACGAGGTAATGTCTACATGTGAGGCGTGGAGTATGTTCATGTGGATGTAAAAGCTTCATATCTACCCATATGGAACTTTGGCAATGCTGAACTATAGAGAATGAGATCCTCGACACTTATGCTCGGCTTTACACCAATGAAGCTCAAGATCATTTCACTCTACGCAAAGATATATTTCACCCGTACTGGGCTCATCTGCCGGACGAATGTATTTAACGCGAACAATTTAGCGCATTGAATAATCAGTTCCTGAATGAAACAGAACATTTTTTAAATACTCATGGGAGGCGCCCGCTACTCTCAATCCTTGACTCTTCCCCACCTGCGGGCAGATTTGCAGCAATAATAACATTAAATTTGTATGAAGTTTGGAAACAGTCTAAGTAAAAGAAATCATTTCGCTTGTATGCTGAATTATTTATCAGCTTTATCAGCTCCTTAATGACATTACTCATGCTATGCCTGGCTGATATGTCCGCTTAATGCACATCTAGGCCAAATTTTTTGTGTAGGAGACTGTTTCCTTGTTTTTCTTGCAAGCAGTCGTTTCTTTTTGACGATTATTCTTTGATTTTCAAAATCTTTATATGAGGTGACTTATACAGTGTCCTTAATATTATCAACACGATATTTCCTTCTACTTGTCACATAATTTTTTTCATTTATCTGTCCTACAAGTTCATTAGTCGGCACCGGAATTGCCCTTTCGGACAACTAATATTTATTTCCCATATTCACTTGTAGTTCAGGAAAAACTTATATCACCAATTCTTCTTCAATGTGAACGACGTTAGAGAATTCACGTAACTTGTGCCATTACTCAGTAACTTAAGCTGCTCCGTTGTAGCGAAGCAGCTTAAATCACTTAATAATGGCAGGGCCTACGGTCCAGATTGCGTAGCAGTCAGGTTCTTTTCAGAGTATGCTGGCACAATAGCTCCATACTTAGCAATCAATACAACCGCTCGTTGTAATAAGATGCGTGCCCGAAGACGGGAAAGTTGCACAAGTCGCATCAATACCCTTAGAAAGGAAATAGGAGTAATCCGCTGAATTACAGACGCATATCGCTAAAGTCGATTTGCAGTAGGATTTTGGAACGTATACTGTGTTCGAACATTGTGAGTTACATCGAAGAAAACGGTTTATTGACAAACAACCAACACGGATTGTAAAAGTATCGTTCTTGTGAAACACAAATAATTCTTTACTCTCACGACGTTGTGAGTGCTGTCGTTAGGGGATGTTGGACTGATCCCATATTTTTAGATTTCCAGAAGGGTTCTAACATCGTTCCTCACAATCGACTTCTAATCAAACTGCATGCGTCTCAGTTGTGCGACTGGACTCGTGATTTCCGGTCAGAAAGGTCACAGTACGTAGTAATCGACGGTAAATCATCGAGTAAACCAGAAGCGATATGCGGCGTTCTCCAAGGCGGTGTTACAGCCCCTCTGCTGTTCTTGATCTACATAAATGATTAGGAGACAATCTGAGCAGCCCTCTTAGGTTGTCTGCAGATGATGCCGTCTTTTTCCGCCTTGTAAAGTCATCAGATGATCAAAAACAATATCAAAATCATTTAGACAAAATGGTGCGAAAAGTGGCAGTTGACTTTAAATAGTGAAAAGTGTGAAGTCATCCACATGAGTACTAAAAGGAATCCTCTAAATTTCGGTTACACGATAAATCACACGAATAACTTAAATTGGAAAGATCACGAAGATAATGTTGTGAGTAGAGCAAACTAAAGACTGCGATTTATTGGCGGAAAAACAGTGCGTCAGGTCTACTAGAGAGGCTGCTTGCACCAAGCTTGTCCGTCCTGTTCTGGAGTATGCCGGCCAGAGTGGCCGAGCGGTTAAAGGCGCTACAGTCTGGAACCGCACGGCCGCTACGGTCGCAGGTTCGAATCCTGCCTCGGGCATGGATGTGTGTGATGTCCTTAGGTTAGTTAGGTTTAAGTAGTTCTACGTTCTAGGGGACTTATGACCACAGCAGTTGAGTCCCATAGTGCTCAGAGCCATTTGAACCATTTGTTCTGGAGTATTGCTGTGCAGTGTAGAATCCGCATCAGACAGGATTGACGTAGGACGTCGGAAAAGTTCAAGGAAGGGCAGCTCGTTTGGTATTATGGGGAAATAGGAGAGAGAGTGCCACGGGTGTGATACGCGAATAGGGGTAGCAATCATTAAAACAAAGGTGTTTTTCGTTGCAACAGGATCTTCTCGTGAAATTTCAACCATCAATTTTCTGCTCAGAGTGCGAAGATATTTTGTTGGCGGCCACCTACATACAGAGGAATGATCGTTATAAAACGTAAGAGAAATCAGAGCACGCATGGAAAGATTAAAAGTGTTCGTTTTTTCCTCGCGCTATTCGAGAGTGGAATGGTAGAGAAACAGCTTGAAGGTCATTCGATGAACCTTCTGCCAGGCACTTAATGGTGAAATGCAGACTAATCACGTATATGTATACATAATATAATCATGCAGTTAACATCTGTATCAATACCAACTTCGCCGATTTTGAAAAGACCAGCCACATATTGTTTTGATTCTCTGTCGCTGTGGAGTTGTATGCACATATTTGTTGTTAAACTAAATTTTTCAACACGCTGTCATAAGGTTGACTTCTTTAAACATGCATTTACTTTAACTGCCGGTGTGTCATTATTTATTATGGGTGGAGTCTGTCTTAAACCGTCGGCCAATAATTGCACAACCAAAAAATATTTGTAGCGAAAAGAATCAAAAAGAAAACACAACAAACTGCTAAATAACTGCTTAGTTTGTGACTATATTATCAAAAATCAATTAAATAGGAGGCAGAAAATTACAAAATATCTACTATCTACTACAAAAAGGATGTCTGTTTGAAGAAATTAATTTGGACACTAAAATAAAATGTAGACTTTCTGAAAAATCAAAGTAACAAGTTTCAGATAGCATTTTTATATTTCTTGGCGTGTTTTGAATTCCATGTATTCTAATAAATGATTGAATTAGCCACAGAGATATCTTTTACTTTATTTCTGAAAATTTTTGAATTTACAGTTTCCTGTGAGAAGTCCACCAGCGACCTTTTACAGACTTTGCCACCAGAATATAACACCCTTTTTCGGACTGTCTCTGATCACCTTGTACATGAAAAGTTTTTCTTTCAGTAATATGGCAGTGAACTGTACAGTTTGCCTTGAATTCACTCTTGTTGTGAATCACATATTCTATTAGGAAGTAAATGTATTACCAGACAAGTATGAGAATCCCTACATCCCCGAAGACATTGCTGCAAGATATTCCTTTTCAGCTTAAAGTACACTATCAAAAAAGACTATGTCGCAGTACAATATTATTCAGGTTAAAATGACAGATTTCTAAGCACAAAGAGGCAGAACTAATGATTTTGGTTTAAGCCGGCAACTACTTTTTTTACATATTTTATAAATATGGGCAGCTACAGCCGTTGAAATTCATGGTAAATTGAACTTGAATAAAACCGCGAACAGCTGTTAACTGATGATTTATTCAGGACCAGTTTCACTGCGTGAAAGCAGCATCTTCAGGTGGTTCTACACTGAAAGGAAAGCGTCCTTGTAATCTATGTATTTAAAAAATTATCTATAACAGCCAATAAAGTATACCTAAATAAAAATACTTAGAGTAGTGTAATATAGCTTAGTAGCTGCAGAAGCCAGCAACGGTCGTTAGCCACAAAATCCAACCCCATGAAGAGAGAAAGTAATCAATAAATAATAATCGGCAGAGCATTGGAGCGAATAGTGCAGGGGATGAGGCAGTATGGCAAAAATAACCGCAGCTACTGTAATAAATATAATTCGTATGTAATACGAGAAGCATAAGAAGATAGCATTAGTGGTGCGTCTGTATGAGAAACGTAACCCATTAACCAGCCCCATTACTACAAAGATAACCCCCACCCCATCCCGAGAAGGAAAAACCTATATAAGACTAAGAATCGGGAAGAGAGAAGTCAGTTAAGCTGACGGGCCTATATGTGTATCCATGTGCAAATTGAATGCAGATGAAGGACTGAAGGTATTAAATACCTTACAAAGTTTAAAACCTAGTTTTTCCAATAACGAAGTTGTCCGAACCATCAGGTAATCGGGGACCGCATTCGTAATGGCAGACCTAGGAACCAGAAGAACAGGTTAATGAACCGTCTAACATAACAAGAATGTTCAAACAGACAAGCATACAAAATTTACATACCCTGAATTTTTTTTAGAATTATAGTTTCCCTGTTTGTTCTAAGTTCAACTGCTCCTGTTTTCTCCATAAGAGAACTATAAGCAGCTGTCTTCGTATCTCTATTGCTGTAATCTACATCTACACCTGCATCTACATGGATACTCTGCAAATCACATGTAAGTGCCTGGCAGAGGGTCTTAAGTTTCTATAAGCAAGTGTGACTCCTATATGTATCAATAAATTCAGTAATGAACTCCCACAAGCACTGCCCGGTATGAAACATTTTAGAATTTAAGGAGTACACAAAAATGAGAAACATTATAGTGAACAAACAGCCGACTCAGACACATTTCACTCGCCAGCTTTCTGGCGATCTCGCGTCCACACGCAATGTTTTGTCTGCCACAGACATGATTTGCGCCCCCAAATTTGAGCAGTTTTGCTCAAACCTCCAACTGCCAGGTTTGCGCAGTCCCATATCTGCTCATATCTTCTGTCCACACACTACTATCTATGTGCGTAGATATGATGTGCATAGGCAGATTGTTGTGTGTGGGCTTCTCTTTTGGGGGAAAGACGTACTGGTCTTTTGATTTTTTTGGTGTCACGTGCACTCAAAACTAGTGACTAAGAGGCTAAACTATTTTCTGTCCTGGCACAGGTCGCCTGTGATGAACCGCTTCCGCAGCGCTTTCGAGCACGCACACCCACACTCGCGAAGTGCCGACACATCATCTCGGGAGGTAAGTACTGTCACCACCGCAGCAACAGGCTCTCTGCCAGCCTGTTTAATTTGTTTCTAACCAGCAGCAACACTCACATTATTAAGACACATTTAAGTTTTTATAAAGTGCAGTAATCTGAAAGAATGACCCAAATAACCGTAAACCTATACAGCAGTAAGTTGCGCGGTGCCGGGGCTAGCAGTGCCTAAACGCCCCCCCCCCCCCCCGCCCCCCCTTTTCTAACTCCTACTTTTGTGTTGCACATGGATTAAGAAGAAACGCGAACTGACTGTAATCGACCCTGCAAGTGGAGTGGAAAAGAGTTTGGCACCTGCAATAATTTAATTGGATAGAAATTAAGGAAAGTTTCATTAACGTAGTGAGAAATGAAAGGGTTGCTCTACCGATTAACAGAATGAAAGTTCCGTCCAAAATAACAATTTGATTTATTATGACTAAACTCAAAATAATAAACAAAACACAGGAAACATTTACAGTACATCAAATTAGATACTCAAATAAAAGCTGTGAAGGTGAAGTTGTCCATAAACTGGATTGTGACATTTATGATCAAGTGGTATGTGGAGCCAATTCCTTGCAACTCAAATCTTACGTGAAACACCCAGCCAACCTAACATTAATTGTTGCTACAGTAGTGATAACTCAGACAATGAACACCCAAGACAGAACAAAGTTAGAAAAGACGAACAGGCGCGCTCTGCTGAGCTCTGATTATCACTTAGCAAAATTGCCTGCTTTGCCGGTGCTGCGGAGACACATTACCAAGCTGTCTTCTTAACTGCAAGGACACGATCTGGCGTACCGGAGGCAATGGCTGGTTGCTTCGTCGTCCCATCATGGTGATGATAATGTCGTGAGTGTAGCCCGAAACAAATTCTCCTGGTCTGGTTGTTCCAGACTAAAGACTTCCTAGCAACAGAAATACGCCACTGAGGGAGACGAAGAAGGCCCGCTATACAATCACTGACGGTACAGTGATTGATTTTAACAAGCGAAGTCACACAGTAACTCCGATACAGTCAACTTTAGCCAAAACTGCCCAAGACAGACAACATAGGCCGCTTGTACGCAGAACGCTCAATTGCCAACTGTACTCGGAAAGTTACACTGAAGCCGAAACTTCAGCAATTTCGTCAAACAGTTACAATCAAATAAAATTATATTAGACAGCCAACGGAAGGCAGGCTGTCCAGAGCAGCGAGAGCTCATTCTTGTAACCTACTCCCACCGAAAGACGAGAGCCAACTCTCCTCAAGAGTACCCGTACACCCGTACAAGCCGAACCCAGAATATTCCCGCCTCCACGACAGTGGTCGTGGTTAAACGTTGCAATCAGCAACTGGAAAACCGGCGGAAAATTCCCCTCTATTGCCGACGCAGTACTATTCCACCAATGGAGATACTTGGCGCCAATTTCTGCGCCGATTTTGCTACGTCACGGAGCTATTCCCTGAGCAAGCCAATCACAGTTCTGATTTTGCAGAAAACGCGGGAATTTGCCCGCCAAGACTGCCTGGGAACACAAGTCTTTCCCACGCCTCGCTGGTAGCCCGCCAGAAACGGTTTTCACTAAGTTTCTGCGAAGTAACGGAATCTCTAGCCCAGCCGCTCCTTCTGGCCCCTCTGGGCGTGTCGCCGCCGCTCTTATGACAATGTAGGCGTCTGGAAAGCATCCACTCGACTCCCTCACGCCCGTCGGCTTAACCCTTTCAAGAAACAGCAGAACCCGCCTGTTACCGGACCATCCAGGTGACGAGACGCTCCGTGGGAAGTCCGCGTGTGAAGGAATAGCGACTTTTCACCGCATGCAATTAGAGAGGAAAATCGAATTACTCAGAGTAAGATAGAAATATGAGAGGGGCTCATGCCACCTCTCAAAGTGATATAGATAACAGAAGACGCTGGACGCGCCGACTTGTGGGTTTTGTGGCTACAACATGGGGCATTCACCACCTTATCGGCATACTCGTGTCAGAATTACAGTTGCTACGAAATTGGGATACTGCAGCAGTTGTACACCAGACTGCGTTGGCAGCTCAAGGCTGCTTGAGCAAGGATGGAATAGTGGCCTACATGTAATTCCCACACATTGAACTCAATATGGGACCTTCCAGAGCTCAAGATACTGACCACAGGGAGGGAGAATGGGGCGTGACGTCCTATTACTGATCTGCATACTTGTTTTCAAAACTTGAGGGTGAAAGTAACTTTCGAATGATATGTCGCCGCCAACTAAACCCGACGAAACTTGAAATATACGTAGAAAGAACTGCTTCAGTATAGTACATAAGGTAACTAAAAGAAATACGCAATGGGACGAACAGAAATGACACTTTTATTCAAAGATAATAATTATGCTGAACTAACTGCGATTTATGGTGGTCCCCTGGGCATTAAAAGAGGCGAGTAATCGTTCTTAATGGGATGTGTGAACACCACGGGTAGCAGTGCATGCTCTGTAACGTGCTCCCATGCTGAGCACAAGGTTGATAAGAAGTTCTTGTGGCAGGGCGTTCCATTCCTTCACCTGCGCTGTTGACAACTGCCGGAAGGTCGTTGGAGCATGTGGACGTGCTGCAATACTTTTGCCCAACATATTCCACATGTGCTCGATTGGATTTAAGTCGAGGGAATGGACAGGCCAGTCCGTTCGACGAATATCCTCTCGATCCAAGAGTTAGTTACTCCACCTGTGCTGTTCGAAGCGGACGCACATTCCCAACCATAAAGTAGGACTCGCGCACCGAGGGTTCTGTACAAATTAAATTATGTATGCACGGTGAATATTAATAACACCGACAAACTGTAGGCACGGATTCTTGACTAGAAATGAAGGAAAAAAGTTCCCACGAAAATGTGTCTGGAAATGCATCGTTGCCACAGTAGATGGCGCTGACGAATGAAAGATCCTCTGACCACGTGCCACGTGTTTCTTGTGTCTTCCAGGATGTGTGATTGACGCAGCCTATTGTAAGCAGCAGAATGATCCGGTATTCATGTTGGGAACAAGCTGAGACGGTGTTTGTGTACGATCAAGCAGACAGAAACGGTCGAGATGCAGCACGGCTATACCCAAAATAAGTACCCTCACAGACACCAATCACCTCACACGACATTTCAAGCTCTTTTTGGGCATTTGTGTCAACATGGGTCCTTTCAGACAGACGAACGTGCTAGGAGTCGGTGGACTGTGCGTTCACCAGATATGGACGATCGGGTTCTGTGGGATATTGAAAAATGGCTCTGAGCACTATGGGACTTAACATCTTAGGTCATCAGTCCCCTAGAACTTAGAACTACTTAAACCTAACTAACCTAAGGACATCACACACATCCATGCCCGAGGCAGGATTCGAACCTGCGACCGTAGCAGTCCCGCGGTTCCGGACTGCAGCGCCCAGAACCGCACGGCCACCGCGGCCGGCCTGGGATATTGAGACGAACCTTAGTACAAGCTCTAGGCAAGTAACCCGCCAACAAGCTATAAGTCAAAGTACTGTTACGTGTATTACGTACAACAACCGCTACTATCGCTATCGCCAACATCCTATGGACGCCACCTTGGACATATGTTGTGACGTTGATGCGATGCAGCTCTGTACTGTGTTCCGGGACGATCTGTTGTCGTTGCACACACATCGTCCATTTCGGACACATGTTCAGAGGACCTTTTTTTCTCCATTTTCAGTCATGTATCGAACCATGTGGTGTTATTAATGTTCACCGTGTGTAGATACTTCATCCATCCCGGTAATCAAGAAACTCGACGATTTTTGCCTATCATCGATACCTATATTTTCAGGATATCGAGCCGCGCGGGGTATCCGCAAGCTCTTGGGCGCCTTGTCACTGTCCGTGCGGCTCCCCCCGTCGGAGGTTCGAGTCCTCCCTCGGGCATGGGAGTGTGTCTTGTCCATAGCGTAAGTTGATTTCAGTTAGATTAAGTAGTGTGTAGACTTGGGGACCGATGACCTCAGCAGTTTGTCCCATAAGACCTTACCACAAATTTCTATAATTTTCCAGGATATCGGACCGGGGAACTCCAAGACTTTCAAGAATGACAAAAAGTTTTTCGTTTGATATGATTACAAAATAACACTTTTCGGATTTTTTTCCCTTTACTTTTGCTGTGAAACATAGTTTCTTGCCAAATTTCATGATTCTAGGCCAACGGGAAGTACCCTATGAGTTTTGATGTGTGTGTTTGCGAGGATAAAAACGTGTGAGATAACTGGCTGTATCTTTTGATTGCATTGACATAGAAGTTTACGTTTATATACCGCCAAGAAAACATAGTTCCTAGATATGATATAAATTTCAACATGATACGTCCATCCGGTCCCGAGAAAAATTGGTCTTACCAGACGCTCGGACAGACAGACAGTCGGATAACAAATGACGAAAGAAATTTTTTTCGTATGATTTAATTTCAGATCTACAGAAGAATGCTGAAGATTACATGGGTGTATCACATAACTAATGAGGAGGTATTGAATAGAATTGAGGAGAAGAGGATTTTGTGGGAGGTATTGAATAGAATTGAGGAGAAGAGGATTTTGTGGCACAACTTGACTAGAAGAAGGGATCGGTTGGTAGGACATGTTCTGAGGCATCAAGGGATTACCAATTTAGAACTGGAGGGCAGCGTGGAGGGTAAAAATCGTAGAGGGAGACCAAGAGATGAATACACTAAGCAGATTCAGAAGGATGTAAGCTGCAGTAGGTACGGGGAGATGATGAATCTTGCACAGGGTAGAGTGGCATGGAGAGCTGCATCAAACCAGTCTCAGGACTGAAGACCACAACAACAACAACATAATTTCAGATTGACCATTTACGGATTTTTTCCTTTAGTTCTACTATAAAACCTTGCTTCTTGCCGAATTTAGTGATTATAGGTCAACTAGAAGTACTCTATAGGTTTTGATGAGTGTGTTTGTGAATATTAAAATATGTGACCTAAATGGCGGTGGCTTTTGACTGCGTTGGCATAGAAGTTTCAATATTTTACAGCGCCAAAGGACCGTAGGCCTTACTAATACAACTTGATACCTCAACCGCATATTACAGTTGTGAGCATTAAAATATGTGACCTAAATGGCCGTACTTTTTGACCGCGTTGGCTTAGAAGTTTCAATATTCTACAGCGCCAAAGGACCGTAGACCTTAGTGATATAAAACTTGATACCTCAACCGGCTCTTGAGGAAAAAGATTTTTAACAGTCTGACAGACAGACAGACGGACGACGAAGTATTTATAAGTTTTTATCGATTGAGGTACGGAATCCTAAAAATGCCGTCAGGGCCGAATGGAACCTGGAAAGACGCACATGGGAAAGAAGTACAGTGCCACAGTGCCACAATAACATTGGCGGCGGGTGTGCCGCGTTCAAAGATTTGAAGGGCAGTACGCCCATGAAACATTATGCCTCCCCACACCATAACACATGGACAACCAAAACGATCATGTTCGACAATGGTGGACTTACCTTCATATGGCGAGAGGTGGAAACACGTAATGTACCCAGGAAGATTGTCGAACATGGCTGTTTTGGTGGTCCAGGAGTAGACATAATGTTGCATGGGCTCACTGGTCTCCAACTCTTCGAGCACAAATGCAAAGGAAAAGATATATGGTCGATAGAAATTTGACGAAGCACTCAAAGATCCTACTGGGAACCTGAGAAAGACGATAAGTTCATTGGATGCTTGCATCAGACGCGAAATGAGTGAATTAGAACAAATAAATCCACTAAGTTTCCTAAGTGTTATCTTTCTAGCTGCAGAGACGCGAAACAATCGCTAACGTAAATCTGTCCTGTAACCAGCGTATAGCCCACCTTCAGCTTATGTTGGTCGCAGGTAATTAGGGTTCTGCTTTTAAATTCCCTCCTCAGTTGCAATGAGAAGCCAGCAAAAGCGTCAGCCGACATATGTGCAAAATTTTGGACTTATGCAAAGGAAAGTTGGAGCTGCAGTTCAATGTTTAGTGTACTAACTCCACACATTTGACGTTTACGTACAAATTGAGACACCAAAATTCTTCCTTTCTTATGCCATTACTTGGTCAAAAATAGTGAGCTCGTCTTGCATAATAATCCTCTCCGAAAATCAGAGTTTTTCATCGTGTCTCTGTGTAGTTGTATCCTGTGTGCCATTTATTAGCTGTGAAAAAAACAACTATAGGCCATGTTCCTTTTCTCGTATTCTCACCCGATACGTCTAGTGTCAAAGCTTGTTTGTTGCAAAGATTAAAATGTGCAACTGTCAAACCACTTTATAAGATAGGTGACAAGAAACACTTAAATAATTATCATTGAATTTCCTTACTGACATCTCTTCCCAATATGTTCGAAAATGGAATGTAGTTTCACATTTTAGTAGAAACAATTTACTTAGCATATCACAGTTTGATTTCTAGAAGGGTTGCTTGACTGAGAGTGCTATTTATACACTCCTGGAAATTGAAATAAGAACACCGTGAATTCATTGTCCCAGGAAGGGGAAACTTTATTGACACATTCCTGGGGTCAGATACATCACATGATCACACTGACAGAACCACAGGCACATAGACACAGGCAACAGAGCATGCACAATGTCGGCACTAGTACAGTGTATATCCACCTTTCGCAGCAATGCAGGCTGCTATTCTCCCATGGAGACGATCGTAGAGATGCTGGATGTAGTCCTGTGGAACGGCTTGCCATGCCATTTCCACCTGGCGCCTCAGTTGGACCAGCGTTCGTGCTGGACGTGCAGACCGCGTGAGACGACGCTTCATCCAGTCCCAAACATGCTCAATGGGGGACAGATCCGGAGATCTTGCTGGCCAGGGTAGTTGACTTACACCTTCTAGAGCACGTTGGGTGGCACGGGATACATGCGGACGTGCATTGTCCTGTTGGAACAGCAAGTTCCCTTGCCGGTCTAGGAATGGTAGAACGATGGGTTCGATGACGGTTTGGATGTACCGTGCACTATTCAGTGTCCCCTCGACGATCTCCAGTGGTGTACGGCCAGTGTAGGAGATCGCTCCCCACACCATGATGCCGGGTGTTGGCCCTGTGTGCCTCGGTCGTATGCAGTCCTAATCGTGGCGCCCATCTGCACGGCGCCAAACACGCATACGACCATCATTGGCACCAAGGCAGAAGCGACTCTCATCGCTGAAGACGACACGTCTCCATTCGTCCCTCCATTCACGCCTGTCGCGACACCACTGGAGGCGGGCTGCACGATGTTGGGGCGTGAGCGGAAGACGGCCTAACGGTGTGCGGGACCGTAGCCCAGATTCATGGAGACGGTTGCTAATGGTCCTCGCCGATACCCCAGGAGCAACAGTGTCCCTAATTTGCTGGGAAGTGGCGGTGCGGTCCCCTACGGCACTGCGTAGGATCCTACGGTCTTGACGTGCATCCGTGCGTCGCTGCGGTCCGGTCCCAGGTCGACGGGCACGTGCACCTTCCGCCGACCACTGGCGACAACATCGATGTACTGTGGAGACCTCACGCCCCACGTGTTGAGCAATTCGGCGGTACGTCCACCCGGCCTCCCGCATGCCCACTATACGCCCTCGCTCAAAGTCCGTCAACTGCACGTACGGTTCACGTCCACGCTGTCGCGGCATGCTACCAGTGTTAAAGACTGCGATGGAGCTCCGTATGCCACGGCAAACTGGCTGACACTGACGGCAGCGGTGCACAAATGCTGCGCAGCTAGCGCCATTCGACGGCCAACACCGCGGTTCCTGGTGTGTCCGCTGTGCCGTGCGTGTGATCATTGCTTGTACAGCCCTCTCGCAGTGTCCGGAGCAAGTATGGTGGGTCTGACACACCGGTGTCAATGTGTTCTTTTTTCCATTTCCAGGAGTGTACATTCATTTACCAGGTATTTCTAGCCTTAAATAATAAAATATAGCCAGCTGGTATTTCTTGTGACCTTTCCCGAAGTCTTTTGATTGCGTAGATCATATTATGCTCTTGGGAAACCTAAGTTTTATGAAATTGATGGCTTTAGACAAAGCTTGTTTGAATCACACCTATGAAACAAAATGCAAAGCATCGTGGTGAATAAGTCAAACAATATTGGAAAGGTAGAGGAGAAATCACATAAGGAGGTCCCAAAGGTTTCGATCTTGGGTCCACTCCTATTCCTTATATACGTGAAAGACCTTCCACTTCACATTCAATAAGCGGAATTGGTAATTTTTCCAGTCGATGCTAGTGTTATAATAAATCCCATTGGGGAGAAAGCAACAGAAGAGATTGTTAATGATCTTTTTGAAAGAATTATTAAGTGGGCTGTGGAAAATGGATTCTATCTCAATTCTGAGAAAACAGACTATACTCAGTTCTGTAAAACAAATAGTCATACCAAGAATTGATGTAGCACGTTAACAGAAGTCAGTAAATAGGTTACAATGCCCAAAATTGTTAAAATAATGAAAACTTAAATAGGAGGAACAATATTACTGAGCTTCTCAAACAATTAAATTCATCTACTTTTGTTAGTTGTGTAATCGCTAGTCTTGGGAACAAACGAATCAACCTCTTGACATATTTTGTTATACACTCCTGGAAATTGAAATAAGAACACCGTGAATTCATTGTCCCAGGAAGGGGAAACTTTATTGACACATTCCTGGGGTCAGATACATCACATGATCACACTGACAGAACCACAGGCACATAGACACAGGCAACAGAGCATGCACAATGTCGGCACTAGTACAGTGTATATCCACCTTTCGCAGCAATGCAGGCTGCTATTCTCCCATGGAGACGATCGTAGAGATGCTGGATGTAGTCCTGTGGAACGGCTTGCCATGCCATTTCCACCTGGCGCCTCAGTTGGACCAGCGTTCGTGCTGGACGTGCAGACCGCGTGAGACGACGCTTCATCCAGTCCCAAACATGCTCAATGGGGGACAGATCCGGAGATCTTGCTGGCCAGGGTAGTTGACTTACACCTTCTAGAGCACGTTGGGTGGCACGAGATACATGCGGACGTGCATTGTCCTGTTGGAACAGCAAGTTCCCTTGCCGGTCTAGGAATGGTAGAACGATGGGTTCGATGACGGTTTGGATGTACCGTGCACTATTCAGTGTCCCCTCGTCGATCACCAGTGGTGTACGGCCAGTGTAGGACATCGCTCCCCACACCATGATGCCGGGTGTTGGCCCTGTGTGCCTCGGTCGTATGCAGTCCTGATTGCGGCGCTCACCTGCACGGCGCCAAACACGCATACGACCATCATTGGCACCAAGGCAGAAGCGACTCTCATCGCTGAAGACGACACGTCTCCATTCGTCCCTCCATTCACGCCTGTCGCGACACGACTGGAGGCGGGCTGCACGATGTTGGGGCGTGAGCGGAAGACGGCCTAACGGTGTGCGGGACCGTAGCCCAGCTTCATGGAGACGGTTGCGAATGGTCCTCGCCGATACCCCAGGAGCAACAGTGTCCCTAATTTGCTGGGAAGTGGCGGTGCGGTCCCCTACGGCACTGCGTAGGATCCTACGGTCTTGGCGTGCATCCGTGCGTCGCTGCGGTCCGGTCCCAGGTCGACGGGCACGTGCACCTTCCGCCGACCACTGGCGACAACATCGATGTACTGTGGAGACCTCACGCCCCACGTGTTGAGCAATTCGGCGGTACGTCCACACGGCCTCCCGCATGCCCACTATACGCCCTCGCTCAAAGTCCGTCAACTGCACATACGGTTCACGTCCACGCTGTCGCGGCATGCTACCAGTGTTAAAGACTGCGATGGAGCTCCGTATGCCACGGCAAACTGGCTGACACTGACGGCGGCGGTGCACAAATGCTGCGCAGCTAGGGCCATTCGACGGCCAACACCGCGGTTCCTGGTGTGTCCGCTGTGCCGTGCGTGTGATCATTGCTTGTACAGCCCTCTCGCAGTGTCCGGAGCAAGTATGGTGGGTCTGACACACCGGTGTCAATGTGTTCTTTTTTCCATTTCCAGCAGTGTATTTACACTCAATAATGTCTTATGGAATAATCTTCTGGGATAACTCACAACGTAGAAAGCAAATATTTATTGCACAAATCCAAGCAGCAAGAATAATATATGGTGTTTACCCATTGTCGTGTTGTTGGTACCTCTTCAAGAAGTTAACTATTTTAGCTGCACAGTCAGAAGAGATACACTGTCTGGAAAAAACTGCAACACGAAGAAGGAGTTGTGCGACATAAAGGAGAATTGGTAGGCGTGTTTCCACATCTTAAAGATGATATGTATTCAAATTTCACGTCAGTCACATAAGTCTGGCCCTGATAGTGTCACTATGACGATTTAAATCAGGTTTGCTTTAAATACACGCTGTAACGGTCAGGAGTGTTAGTTACCTTTGAGATTGGGCGCGGTGAGCTGTAGTTAGTCAAGAATGCCTTTAAGATGACAAAGACACCTTTATCAACACTTCACTGAGTTAAAACGAGGTCGTGTAATAAGACTTAGAGAAGGAGGATGATCCTTCTGCGATTCTGAAGAAAGACTTGGCAGGAATATAGCCACTGTACATGACTGCTGGCAGCGGTGATCACGAGAATGTACGGTCACATGAAGACCAGGCCTCGGACGGGCACGTGGAACTACCGAGAGGGAAGACCATCGTTATCGGCATGTGGATCTGGAGCATCGTACTGCATCTGCAGCAACAATCCGAGCAGTAGCAGTTGACACCGAAGCTGAAATCGTTATAGGTACAGAAAGCTGGCTTAAGCCAAAGATAAATTCTGCCGAAATTTTTACAAAGGTACAGACGGTGTTTAGAAAGGATAGATTGCATGCAACCGGTGGTGGACTGTTCGTCGCTGTTAGTAGTAGTTTATCCTGTAGTGAAGTAGAAGTGGATAGTTCCTGTGAATTATTATGGGTGGAGGTTACACTAAACAACCGAACTAGGTTAATAATTGGCTCCTTTTACCGACCTCCCGACTCAGCAGCATTAGTGGCAGAACAACTGAGAGAAAATTTGGAATACATTTCACATAAATTTTCTCAGCATGTTATAGTCTTAGGTGGAGATTTCAATTTACCAGATATAGACTGGGACACTCAGATGTTTAGGACGGGTGGTAGGGACAGAGCATCGAGTGACATTATACTGAGTGCACTATCCGAAAATTACCTCGAGCAATTAAACAGAGAACCGACTCGTGGAGATAACATCTTGGACCTACTGATAACAAACAGACCCGAACTTTTCGACTCTGTATGTACAGAACAGGGAATCAGTGATCATAAGGCCGTTGCAGCATCCCTGAATATGGAAGTTAATAGGAATATAAAAAAAGGGAGGAAGGTTTATCTGTTTAGCAAGAGTAATAGAAGGCAGATTTCAGACTACCTAACAGATCAAAACGAAAATTTCTGTTCCGAAACTGAGAATGTTGAGTGTTTATGGAAAAAGTTCAAGGCAATCGTAAAATGCGTTTTAGACAGGTACGTGCCGAGTAAAACTGTGAGGGACGGGAAAAATCCACCGTGGTACAACAACAAAGTTAGGAAACTACTGCGAAAGCAAAGAGAGCTCCACTCCAAGTTTAAACGCAGCCAAAGCCTCTCAGACAAACAGAAGCTAAACGATGTCAAAGTTAGCGTAAGGAGGGCTATGCGTGAAGCGTTCATTGAATTCGAAAGTCAAATTCTATGTACCGACTTGACAGAAAATCCTAGGAAGTTCTGGTCTTACGTTAAATCAGTAAGTGGCTCGAAACAGCATATCCAGACACTACGGGATGATGATGGCATTGAAACAGAGGATGACACGCGTAAAGCTGAAATACTAAACACCTTTTTCCAAAGCTGTTTCACAGAGGAAGACCGCACTGCAGTTCCTTCTCTAAATCCTCGCACAAACGAAAAAATGGCTGACATCGAAATAAGTGTCCAAGGAATAGAAAAGCAACTGGAATCACTCAATAGAGGAAAGTCCACTGGACCTGACGGGATACCAATTCGATTCTACACAGAGTACGCGAAAGAACTTGCCCCCCTTCTAACAGCCGTGTACCGCAAGTCTCTAGAGGAACGGAGGGTTCCAAATGATTGGAAAAGAGCACAGATAGTCCCAGTCTTCAAGAAGGGTCGTCGAGCAGATGCGCAAAACTATAGACCTATATCTCTTACGTCGATCTCTTGTAGAATTTTAGAACATGTTTTTTGCTCGCGTATCATGTCATTTCTGGAAACCCAGAATCTACTATGTAGGAATCAACATGGATTCCGGAAACAGCGATCGTCTGAGACCCAACTGGCCTTATTTGTTCATGAGACCCAGAAAATATTAGATACAGGCTCCCAAGTAGATGCTATTTTTCTTGACTTCCGGAAGGCGTTCGATACAGTTCCGCACTGTCGCCTGATAAACAAAGTAAGAGCCTACGGAATATCAGACCAGCTGTGTGGCTGGATTGAAGAGTTTTTAGCAAACAGAACACAGCATGTTGTTATCAATGGAGAGACGTCTACAGACGTTAAAGTAACCTCTGGCGTGCCACAGGGGAGTGTTATGGGACCATTGCTTTTCACAATATATATAAATGACCTAGTAGATAGTGTCGGAAGTTCCATGCGGCTTTTCCCGGATGATGCTGTAGTATACAGAGAAGTTGCTGCATTAGAAAATTGTAGCGAAATGCAGGAAGATCTGCAGCGGATAGGCACTTGGTGCAGGGAGTGGCAACTGACCCTTAACATAGGCAAATGTAATGTATTGCGAATACATAGAAAGAAGGATCCTTTATTGTATGATTATATGATAGCGGGACAAACACTGGTAGCAGTTACTTCTGTAAAATATCTGGGAGTGTGCGTACGGAACGATTTGAAGTGGAATGATCATATAAAATTAATTGTTGGTAAGGCGGGTACCAGGTTGAGATTCATTGGGAGAGTGCTTAGAAAATGTAGTCCATCAACAAAGGAGGTGGCTTACAAAACACTCGTTCGACCTATACTTGAGTATTGCTCATCAGTGTGGGATCCGTACCAGGTCGGGTTGACGGAGGAGATAGAGAAGATCCAAAGAAGAGCGGCGCGTTTTGTCACCGGGTTATTTGGTAACCGTGATAGCGTTACGGAGATGTTTAATAAACTCAAGTGGCAGACTCTGCAAGAGAGGCGCTCTGCATCGCGGTGTAGCTTGCTCGCCAGGTTTCGAGAGGGTGCGTTTCTGGATGAGGTATCGAATATATTGCTTCCCCCTACTTATACCTCCCGAGGAGATCACGAATGTAAAATTAGAGAGATTAGAGCGCGCACGGAGGCTTTCAGACAGTCGTTCTTCCCGCGAACCATACGCGACTGGAACAGGAAAGGGAGGTAATGACAGTGGCACGTAAAGTGCCCTCCGCCACACACCGTTGGGTGGCTTGCGGAGTATCAGTGTAGATGTAGATGTAGATGTAGATGTAGACACCACAGTAACACAACGAAAGTGACACAACGAACTGTTACCAACCGGTTACTTCAAGGACAGCTCCTAGCCAGTCGCCCTGTAGCGCGCATGACGCCGACCCGAAACCACCGGCATTTGTGAATTCAGTGATGTCAGGCGAGGGTTCATTTGAGGACGAGGTGGAGGTCTGTTGCGTTTTCTCATGAAAGCCGGTTCTGTCTCGGTGCCAGTGATGGCTGTGTGTTGGTTAGAAGGAGGCAGGCCGGCCGGAGTGGCCGTGCGGTTCTAGGCGCTTCAGTCTGGGACCGCGCGACCGCTCCGGTCGCAGGTTCGAATCCTGCCTCGGGCGTGGATGTGTGTGATGTCCATGGGTTAGTTAGGTTTAAGTAGTTCTAAGTTCTAGGGGACTGATGACCTCAGATGTTAAGTCCCATAGTGCTCAGAGCCATTTGAACCATTTGATTTAGAAGGAGCAAATTTAGGGCCTGCAACCAACCTGTATTCATGCTAGACGCATTGGACCAACCCCTGGAGTTATGGTCTGGGGTGTGATGTCATATGACAGCAGGAGCACTCTCGTGGTTATCCCAGACACCCTGACTACAAATTTTAACGTCAGTCTGGTGACTCGACCTGTTGTGCTGCCATTCATGAACTGCCATTCATTCCAGGCAAACGCGTATGTTTTTCATTTATTATGAACATTTCCACAAAGACTGATAAACCATTTTATTCGACAATGAACTCAAGTGTTCACCAAGCAGAGATATAATGTCTTTACTTAGTAGTGCTGTATTTTGGCAAACCGCTAAGAAGTAATCACGCTCCAATCTCCCTTCACCCTCTAAGGTAATTTTACACACTTCTACTTTCAGTCTGAATTTGAGCTGAGGAAGTGATAAGGAGTGGACGAGCGCCAATTTTTTGGGATGCCATGATTATTACTGAAAGGGCTTTTGGAATAAATAGATCTCTTTTCAACAGAAAAACTAGAACAAGTTTTGCTGGCTAAAATGCAAAGCATGTGGAATTACTCAACACTACACTTTCCCAAATTTCCTCTTTTAAGTATGCATCTGTCACTTCTTGCATTGTAAGAAAGATCGTTTTCTGTATTGAAGAATGTCATGGCACCGAAATGCATATGCTTAAATGACGAGAATTTGGGTTGTTAATAATTTACCAAATGGTTTTTAGTGCCCGTAGTTTCCAGAGAGATGTTCGTCTCGTCTTCGATGCAGCTCTTTTCATTTAAGCAGAGGCGCTGCATCTTTAAGGGAAATGGAATCTGTCAGGAAAGTAAGGTATTCAGGATGAATGGGCTGTTGCTTATAGTAAGGGGCCAACCACGGCATTTGCCTAACTGAAAATAGGAAACTACAGAAAACCATTTTCAAGATTGCCGGCGAATGGATTAAATCTTCCACGCCTGCCGAATCCAGGGATTGCGAGTTCAGCGTCTTTATATGCAGAGCTACCCGAAGTCGATGGAGAATTAGGGAAACCTGGTTGTTGTACGTTGTTTTAAAGAAAAAAAACTGCATTACAACAGAAGATTGAATTCTGACATTTCATGTTTTTCCTTTAATTGTGCACGTTTAGTCATTTGATAGGGCATCGATGCATGCATATTTTAAGACTTACTTGTGCATGGAATTTCTGGCTTCAGTTATTATAGTATTACAAGAGCGTAAATAGATATTGGACGAAGGTGGGAGAGAAAGACGCAGAGCGCAGTTGGCTCGGACGAATTCAGGCAGCCCGTCGAAAAAATCTTTTAGACACGAACGAACTGTAGAATGTGCTTCCACTGCAGACCCCTTCCGTTATCCGCAATCCCTTCTGCACCATTCCATTTCGGAACTGATTTCATAACTGTCTACCGACCGGGTGACCAGATGGGGCAATATTTTGTCATTTGTGCTACTAACGGTAGAACATCGACCAATTTTTTTTTAATGCAACAATCGCCGTTTGGGCGATATTTTTGATCATTAACGCGATTTTTGGGCTACACAGATAAATCCAAGCGCATTTTTATGCACTAAGTTTAGTTTAATGTTATATGTAATGATATTTACCGCTTCGCTGCCTTGTGAAATACTGAAATATTGCATCCCCAAATCATGACTTACGTAACTAACGAGAAGGTACTGAACGGAATTGGGGAGAAGAGGTGTTTGTGGCACAACTTGGCTAGAAGAAGGGCTGGATTGGTAAGACATATTCTTAGGCATTAAGGAATCACCAATTTAGTATTGGAGGGCAGCGTGGAGAGTAAAAATCATAGAGGGAGACCAAGATATGAATACACTAAGCAGATTCAGAAGGATATAGGTTGCAGTAAGTACTTCGAGATGCGGTTCTAGGCGCTACAGTCTGGAACCGCGCTACTGCTACGGTCGCAGATTTGAATCCTGCCTCGGGCATGCATGTGAGTGATGTTCTTAGGTTAGTTAGGTTTAAGCAGTTCTAAGTTCTAGGGAACTGGTGACCTCAGAAGTTAAGTCCCATAGTGCTCAAAGCCATTTGAACCATTTGAATTTCGAGATGAAGAAGCTTGCACAGGATAGGATAGCATGGAGAGCTGCATCAAACCAGTCTCTGGACTGAAGACCACAACAACAGCAAAAACAACAACAACAGATAGTTAATTAGGCTGTTATAGTAGAATGTACATGTTTTTAACTTACCATGACGCTAGCTGAAGAATCAAAGTCAGTCTTTCTCTTATTCTTGGCACAAAGTTATCGAAAATTAAAATCTATCACAACAGTAAACAGCGCACAGCGCAAACACAATAAACGGTAGCACTCAAATTAATTTCAACAGCAAGTGAGAACTGATCTGATTAAGAAAAGAATAGCAGAACTCAAGCAAGGTCAACAATTGATCTTGGTTAAAACGCGGATGGGCGATAGCCAACAGTGCTGTGGATGTACAGATAGTAAGATCTATCGTTGGCCTTGCTTACTATCGATAGTGCGCAGCACTTTCTCGTTGTATGATTGAAAATCAAAATATCTTTCAATTTGACAACACTTCAATTAGGTCGCCCGTAATTTCATTTCGGTGATCAGATGGTTCGGACGCCCTGGATTTCCCCTCTCCCTCCCCTCCCCCCCGCCTACATTATTGTTCCAAGAAGTGTTTTCCAACAGGATAACGCTCGCTCACATACCGCTGTTGTAACCCAAACATGATCTGCAGAGTGTCGACATGTTGCTTTGGTGGCCTGCTCGATCACCAGATCTGTCTTCAATCGACGTCATCGGACGACAAGTCTCAACGTCATCCACAAACAGCCATGTATGTGGAAAACGGCATCCCATTTGAGTCAATTGATGTTTCAAAGTACTATACTGAAAAGGTGTTTGAATGTTGTGCAGGTGTGGTTAAATTTAACGGAGCTAAACTTCTAACTGTTGTTATTTATAGATCCCCAGACTCCGATTTCACAACATTTTTGTTAAAGCTAGAGGAGGTTCTTGGTTCACTTTATAGGAAATACAAAAAGTTAGTTATATGTGGTGACTTCAATATTAATTGTATAAGTGATTGTGCAAGGAAGAGGATGCTGGTTGACCTCTTTAATTCATATAATCTTATGCAAACCGTATTCTTTCCAACGAGAGTGCAGGGGAACAGTAGAACAACCATAGACAACATTTTTGTTCATTCCTCATTACTAGTTGGGCATTCTGTTAGCAAAAAAAGTGAATGGCCTTTCAGATCAAACTTTAACTTTAAAAGACTTTTGTGCTGCAACACGTGTTAAATATAATCATCAGCTGTTCAGGAAAGCTGATCCAGTTGCTGTAGAGACCTTTGTAAACCTCATAAAGGAACAAGAGTGGCAAGATGTTTATAGCGCTGATACAGTAGACGATAAATATAATGCTTTTCTCAAGACTTTTCTCATGCTCTTTGAAAGTTGCTTTCCGTTAGAACGTTTAAAACAGGGTACTAGCACAAACAGGCAGCCTGGGTGGCTGACTAGAGGGATAAGAATATCTTGTAGGATAAAGTGGCAATTATATCAAAACGTTAGAAACAGTCAAAATCTAAATGCAGCAGCCCATTACAAACAGTATTGTAAGGTGCTTAAAAATGTTATTAGGAATGCAAAAAGTATGTGGTATGCAGATAGAATAGCTAAGTCTCAGGATAAAATTAAAACCATATGGTCAGTCGTAAAGGAAGTTGCTGGTCTGCAGAGACAGGTCGAGGATATAGAATCAGTGCGTAGTGGGAATGTCCGTGTTACTGATAAGTCGCATATATGTACAGTATTTAATAACCACTTTCTGAATATAGCAGGTGAACTAAATAGAAACCTAGTCCCAACAGGGAATCATATAGCGCTCTTAGAAAAAAGTGTTCCGAGACTGTTACCTGAAATGCTCCTCCATGATACTGACAAGAGGGAGATTGAGTTAATAATTAAATCACTAAAGACCAAGAACTCTCATGGATATGACGGGGTATCTAGCAGAATACTGAAGTATTGTTCTATGTATGTTAGCCCAGTTCTCAGCCATATCTGTAACTTTTCCTTTAGGAGTGGTCGGTTTCCTGACCGATTAAAGTACTTGGTAGTGAAGCCACTTTATAAAAAGGGAGACATTGATAATGTTGACAATTTTAGACCTATTTCTACGCCATCGGTGTTTGCTAAAGTTATCGAGAAGGTTGTATATACAAGGTTACTGGAGCATTTAAATTCACATAATTTGCTGTCAAATGTTCGGTTTCGTTTTAGAAATGGCTTAACAACTGAAAATGCTATATTCTCTTTTCTCTGTGAGGTTTCGGACGGATTAAATAAAAGGTTGCGAGCGCTAGGTGTTTTCTTTGATTTAACGAAGGCTTTTGACTGTGTTGACCACAAAATATTACTGCAGAAGTTGGACCATTATGGAGTAAGGGGAGTAGCTTACAATTGGTTCGCCTCTTATTTTAAGAACAGAAAGCAGAGGGTAATTCTCCGCAATATTGAGAGTGGTAGTGGTGTTCAGTCCCAATGGGGCACTGTTAAGTGGGGCGTTCCCCAAGGGTCGGTGCTGGGGCCACTGCTGTTTCTTATTTATATAAATGATATGCCTTCTAGTATTACAGGTGATTCAAAAATATTTCTGTTTGGTGATGGCACCAGCTTGATAGTGAAGGATTTTGTGTGTAATATTGAAACAGTAACAAATAATGTAGTTCATGAAATAAGTTCGTGGCTTGTGGAAAATAATTTGATGCTAAATCACAGTAGGACTCAGTTTTTACAGTTTCTAACTCACAATTCAACAAGAACCGATATTCTGATCAGACAGAATAGGCATGTTATAAGCGAGACGGAACAGTTCAAGTTCCTAGGCGTTCGGATAGATAGTAAGCTGTTGGGGAAAGCCCATGTCCAGGATCTTGTTCAGAAGCTAAATGCTGCTTTATTTACCATTAGAACAGTATCTGAAATAAGTGACACTTCAACACGAAAAGTAGTCTACTTCGCATATTTTCATACGCTTATGTCGTATGGTATTATTTTTTGGGGTAATTCTTCTGATTCAAAAAGGGTATTTTTGGCTCAAAAACGGGCTGTTCGAGCTATATGTGGTGTAAGTTCAAGAACGTCTTGTCGACCCCTATTCAAAAATCTGGGAATTCTGACATTGCCCTCACAGTATATATTTTCTTTAATGTCGTTTGTTGTTAACAGTATTAGCCTATTCCCAAGAGTTAGCAGCTTTCACTCAGTTAATACTAGGCAGAAATCAAATCTGCATGTAGAATGCACTTCCTTGACTCTTGTGCAGAAAGGGGTGCAGTATTCTGCTGCATCCATTTGCAATAAGCTATCACAAGAACTCAAAAATCTTAGCAGTAGCCCAAACTCTTTTAAGTCTAAACTGCAGAGTTTCCTCATGGCTCACTCCTTCTATTCTGTCGAGGAGCTCCTGTAAGAGCTAAAAAATTAAACAAATTCCAGTGTTACATTGTTGATTTTCTTCATTTAAACTTACGACTTGTCACCTGAATATGTTTTTTTATATTTCATTTTATCTGTTTCTAATATCGTGTTATAATTTCATGTATTGACTCGTTCCATGACCATGGAGACTTCTCCTTAATTTGGTCCCACGGAACAATAAATAAATGAATGAATGAATGTATTGACCGACAAAGTGCAACAGGCGTTGAACTCCATCCCACAAACCGACCCCCGGCACCTATACAACAAAGTGCATGCTCATTTACATGCTTGCATTCAACATTCTGGCGGTTACACCAGTTATTAATGCACTAGCACTTCGCGTTTGCAATGGCTTACCTCGCGTTTACTTTAATCTGTGATCTTGCAGTGCTAATCATATAAATATGTTACGTAAACAGAAGTATACCCACGATTTCATTACTCTATTTAATTATTTTTTGATGATTCTGCATTTTTACAAATACACAGACAAATTCTGTGTATTTGTAAAAGTGCAGTATTTTCACGGTCGAAATTCTTTGACATGTTTTGAATTGTGTTCGAAAATATGCTACGTCAAACTCTTCCTGAAAATGTGTTTTTTGATAGAAAGTGTGTATTTGTACATAAACATTCTCCAGAATCTCACACTCAGTACTAGAAACAGTAAGTTACTTTTCGATTTATCGTAGTTTTATATACTTATGTTTCATGACATGGCATTTTGTAATATAACAATGTGATTTTGCCAGGCCCAGAATTTAACGAAATGTAAAGTTGATGTAGACCGTGAAAACACCTGAAGATGAGCCCGCAGGGCTCAAAGTGCATTATACATTTTAATAAAAACCGTTTTTCTTGCTTTTTTACGGGATTTATCAAACCACCTTCTCACTGTCTCGGCCTTCTGCAGTCACAATGAGTACGGATGTGAGCACGCTATTTTGCTTTTACAGCAGTGCGTGTGTTTTTGTGTGTGCAGGAGCGGCCGCCGCTGAGCCTGCAGCTGGCGGAGAGCGTGTCTCTGGGGGCGCGGCTCGCGCTCTCGCACTGCCAGCAGCTGTTCCGCTGGAGGCCCTGGAACTGCCCGGCCGCCGACTTCAGCCTGTGAGTAGCGCACGCCCACCACACCCTCTCACTCACTCTTGCTAACTGAAACGTCTCAATAGTATCTACGTAATCGGCATTTTAGAATATCGCAGTGAACTACATCAGCACCTGAAGAACTGAAACTTACGAACACAGAGACGGACGGGATTATTTTGAGGAAAGAGAAATAACGTCAGCCACATGACAGCACTGAAATAATTCGATGGTGACAAGTGAAAATTTGTTCTGGACTGGGGCTCGAACTCGGATGTCTCACTTTACGCGAGCGCTCGCCTTTACCATTTGGCTATCCTAGCATATTTTCCATCCATCTCATATTCCCAACGCCGTGAGGCGCCTGTCGTGAAGCGCCGGCGGCCAAATGTCGGATCCGCTCGAAACACGTTTGGGCCAAGAGGTCAGCGAGTAAACCATCAGAGAGCGACGCCAGTGGCCACTCCAAAATGACAATCGTTGTGTACAGCCAGCGTCGGCGTGCAACGATCAGGACTACGTTCTGCTTCCGCGACCTAGCCGAGCAGCCATTCAAAAACATGTAGTACTCCACATATCGAGGATTTAAGCTCGTGCTGGAGCAGCAGAAGGACCAGCCTTACCTTGGACTTCAGCAAGGTCCTGGAATCCATCCTTACCCGACGCATCCACCAGCATCTCCGCCAGCACCGCCTCCTTCCCGTTACCCAGTGTGGCTTTCGACTGTCCTTCTCTACCGATGACCTTCTCCTTCACCTCACTCGTCTCCTCTCCGAACAGCTCAACTCCAGTCGCTCCGCCATCTTCCTCTCTCTCGACCTTGAACGCGCTTACGACCGTGTATGGCATTCCGGTCTCCTCTTCAAGCTCCAAACTTTCGCCCTTCCTATCAACTACGTCCGTCTGATCGGGTCCTTTCTTTCCCAACGTCCTTTCCATGTCACCATCCATAACACGGATTCCTACACCTTCTACCAAAAAAACAGCAGAAGGAGTGACATCGCCAGCCCGCAACTGATGAACGTCACCAGAGACGCCGTCTCTGCCCCAAGGTTCCATCCTCTACCCTCTTCTATACCTTTTGTATACGGCGGACATGCCGCCGCCTTCAACCCCCATCCACCTTCTCCAGTACGCCGATGACACCGCCTTCCTTGCCCTCGCCCCCACACTGCAACGCTCCCAACACCTTCTCCAATACGATCTTGACCGGTTCACCACTTGGTGTAACCAGTGGTTGCTCAAGGTCAATTCTTCCAAGACCCTGGTGATCACTGTAGGCAAAACGACCTCTTCCTTCCGTCTCCTCGACTTCTATATCACCATTTATGGCCGTCCTATCACCCTCACTCCCACCCTTGACCATCGCCTCTCCTGGACCCCCGATCTCTGGACTATCCAAGCCAAGGCATGCTCCCGACTCCGTCTCCTCAAGCTCCTTTCTGGTCCCACATGGGGTCTGAAACCCTCCACCATCCTCCACACCTATAAATCCCTCATCCGCCCTATCCTCTGCTACGCTCATCCTGTCTGGATCTCCACCCCTCCTACCTTTTACAAATCCCTTCAAATTCTAGAACGCCATGCACTCCACCTCGCCTATCGCATCTGCCTCCCCTCACCCATACGGATCCTATATGACCTCATCCCGTTCCTGCACCTCCTCCTTTTCCTCGAACAGATACGGATCCTCTACACCTCCCGCAAACTTGATCCCCCTCACCCGCTTGTGTATCCCTTCCTCTCCCACCCCCTTCCATTGCCGTGCCTGCATTCCCACATCCCACCTGCTCTCCATCTCTCCACTCTCCATACCCTCGCCCAAGGTGGCTTCCACCAACTCCCCCTCCCTGATGATGCCCTCCTCCCCTCCATCTACCCCCCTACCAACTTTGATCCTCCCCTTCCACACCCTGCGTTTTTCCTTAGGGCACCCTCTCTCCCCTCTGTCCCTCCTCCCTTCCTCCCTCCCTCCTCTCCCCCAGACTTCCCCTACCCCCCTACATTCTTTCCTCCCCCTCCCATCTCGTCTGCCACTGGCATCTACACCCTCCCCTCTCTCTCCTCCCCCACCTTTCACCTTTTGGCAGGTCCCCATACTCATACAAGTAAAGTGAACATTCTCGCACTGGAGATCGTCGCCAGTGTTTTGTGTGTGCCATCGTGTTAGTGATTCAGTGTTTCGTCATTTGCGCTCCTTTGTTCACGTGTGCCGTTTCTGTCGTCTCTATTAGTGTCCCAGTGCTGCACGTAATTCTTTGGACGCTGCACCTGTGAACGACTTCATGTATTTTAAGTTTGTGTGTCTACTGTTGTCTATCCACCGTGTTGCTTCGTTTTTCGATGTCTCAACTTGTAATAAATGTTTAATCTGTGGCCGAAGAGCGGCGTAATATTGCCGCTGCCGGCCTACCTTTGTGTAAGGTGTCAAAATAACAATAAAGGAAAAAAAAGTAGCAGAAGGAGTGACATCGCCAGCTCACAACCGATGAACTTCACCAGAGACGCCGTCTCTGGTTGGTTGGTTGGTTTGTTCGTGGAGGTTGAAGGGACCAGACTACAAAGGCCATCGGTCCCTGACGCCGTCTCTGTCGCATCCAGTCCGCTATCCTCCTCTGCTCCTCAACCAAGACTCTACCAGCTCAGTGCGTCTGGACTTTGTCATCGATTCGGTGATTGTAGCAAGGAACATAAACTTTTTCATAACTCATGCTCTGCACAGAGCGTTCACGACGAGTGTGCTTCACAATGGCTTGTCGGAACTTTGACTTTGTTCTACCAGTTATATCATCCAGCAAGGGACTTGATTATTTGTTTTCCAATTATTGACATTTTGAAAGACTGTGTTGTGATGTGTTCAAGAATAGTTCTTCTTGCTACAGTAAATTTCTGAAAAAATGTTTAATTTCTATGGTGTTAGTTGATTAATTTCGGAAGACACTTAAAGAAGCATTTTTGAGGTGTTGTTAATATTTAACTAAAGACTCAGAACTGCGTGCATTTAGCGTAATTGATACCTCGCAACAAGAGTTGGGATAATTTTAAGGAAAAACACGTGGAAGGTGGACCCACATATTTCCTCATTTGTTGTTTCATGGAATACACTTTATTGCCTAACAACAATCATTATGATTACAAATTAAAAACCTTGTCAAAAGAATAACAGTGCTCACAATAATTTAAAGAACTTGAACAGGATCATTTCATTAATAACAGACTGTAACAATTTACACCAGTAAGAACAAGACTTGAAACCAGGAACATACATTCCCCAAATAAAAGTAAGAAGTCACACCAACTAGATGTGGCTGCAAATGCATTCCACAAGCTAAGTTTTACCAGTAAAATGAATTACAAATGACTGCCACTAAATATACTAATAATTCCCGAACATGGATAACACCTTAAATAGTCAACGTCCACCTAAAATACGGAAAGGATGACAAGTCACGCCACTGATTCTGGCTGTTGGAAAGCCCTTAACAATCTGTAAGCCTCAATAAAATCCCTTAAGCAATAAATACACAAACAAGTGAAATCACTGATTGTGGCTGTTGGAAAGCACTTAAGAATCTATAACTCTTAATAAAATCCCTTAAGCAATGAAATATACAATACCCAAAACACAAGATAAGCTGTGAAGGCATACAATTTAAAATGTGACTCCCAGCTGGTACACATCAGCAGAAACATTGACAATGACCCTTAAATAAATATACAATCCCCAAAAAGACAAGATAAACTGGCAAATACAGCAGGCGGCTATCACAGCCAACAGGCAATAAGCAGGCAAGTTTTACAATGAATGGCGTTAGCTAATGACTGTGGATAGAAGGGAAAAACTTAACAGTTCATACTTATAAGCAAAAGGCTTTAAAACCTAACAGGCTCCAGAACTAGAAATAAGGGTGCAAGATTTAAATGAGTAGATAAAAAGCAGGTAGAGTGTTGAGGAACTTCGGGCTTCAAAAAATGGCTCTGAGCACTATGGGACTTAACTACTGTGGTCCTCAGTCCCCTAGAACTTAGAACTACTTAAACCTAACTAACCTAAGGACATCAAACACATCAATGCCCGAGGCACGATTCGAACCTGCGACCGTAGCGGTCGCGCGGTTCCAGACTGTAGCGCCTAGAACCGCTCAGCCACTGCGACCGGCAACTTCGGGCTTGCAGGACACACTTCAAAGCTTATGTGCTTGCTGAATTCACAATATCGAATAGTTCAAGAGTTCCGGATTAACTGGCGACACTCCGCTATGGCACGCATCAAACCATCAAATGTACTTAACTTGAGCCAACACGAGGCAGCTGGTAGAGGTGCCAGATTGTGGGCCAACCTGGACGTTGTGCAGCGATGGAAGTGTCGCCGCAGCAGAAGGAAAACACGTATCTGCTCCAGGCTCAGTGAGCAGGAACGCGTCGTCCACTGCCAAAACTACCCTGCCAACACACATCAGAAGGGAACAGGAATCTTCCCAAATAATGCTACAGATGAGAATGTCTAGGATGTAGGCATTATTAACTTTCTCCATAACCGACTATACATACAAGTTGCAAGGTTAACAATCCTTAAAATTACTTCAAAATTAACCAACTGAATTATCAGCGCCTACAAGTCTGGTTACTAGGGCATACTCGTTTATAAAAGGGTGCCTTGCCTTCGACATAGACAATCTCATCAACTCAATTTGTAACAGAGAACACTCATACACTTGCGTGGAATATAGCCTGGTGCAACAAACTGTCATCAGTTACACTGACCAATGACCACGCACACAATCACTCGGGGACGCGTTAATAAGACAGGTCCAGTTCCACATTAACACAGACGTGGCCTTACGTTTCCAGGCAGGGTTGTTATTGCCTCCAGTCCGTCCAGGCGGTCCTCGGGGTGCCGTAAAATTTAAGCTTGGAGAACTGGCAGGGTACTTGCCAACCAGGTTGCACGTGGCCTCCACTGTTCTTGCCTTCAACCGATTTAACCACTCACAGATTCTCGGAACCCATACCGGACAGCCGGAGTCCCCCAAAACCAACAACTCGCCAGCCACGTGCCCTCCAGCTAACTGCCAGTCACAGGGCCCGCCAAAACCGCACAGCACACACCTTGACCAAAGATCCTAGCTCCCGACATATGATCAGGTTCGATATCGGCAGCACAAATAATCAATGGTGCGAGCAGAACTCCGTGCCCGCCAAGATTAAAGCCACCACAGCTCAATGATGGTGTCAGTAAACATTTTTTTCAGTTTTAGATCTTGAGTATCAGTTACGTCGCACATAATATCCGACTTGTCTCACACTACTTGCATAGCGCCCCCCCCCCCCCCCCCTCAAACCCCCATCCTCATTGTTCACATGTCCGCCTCCGGTAGTTGAGTGGAGTAGTTGGCCTTTGGCTGTGCTGCGGTGAGGACGCGCTGTTTGTGTTCCTGCCGCGGAGCGAGCGCTCGTGTTGTTTACATAGTACTCGGCCGTTTCGCGCGTGCCGTACTCAGCATATAGATCACTATGGCGCACCAATACAGAAAATCGACGCTCAAATTTACGTTCCGCAACGAATTTGCACGGCCCAAAGCACTCGAAGTCGAACGATTTCTACGAGAAGAAGTTAAAATCCCAGCGAGCGACATTCTCGGCATTCACTTGTCCATTGTGAGCAGTATCGTATATGTGAAGATCATCAACGACGCAACATGTGAACGGATCCTTCGGGACACGAAACAGGGCCTCCGTTTCTGCCATGCTGATGGCAATGTGGGGACTGTGCACGTCGATTATTCTGGCATGGGACTTCGCACGATCAGAATTTTCGAACTTCCTTTCGAACTACCGGCGGAGGACGTCGTGACAGCGCTGCGCCCCTACGGCACGGTCCATGATCATATTGCGGAAAAATGGACGCAATTCCAGACATATCCTGTGCTGAACGGCGTCCGCCAGGTCCGAATCGAACTTAAACGACATGTCCCTTCATATCTGACTATCGTCCGCCGCTCGTGGTCTCGCGGTAGCGTTCTCGCTTCCCGAGCACGGGGTCCCGGGTTCGATTCCCGGCGGGGTCAGGGATTTTCACCTGCCTCCAGATGACTGGGTGTTTGTGTTGTCCTCATCATTTCATCATCATCCAGGAAAGTGGCGAAATTGGACTGAGCAAAGATTGGATAATTGTACGGGCGCTGATAACCACGCCGTTGAGCGCCCCACAACCCCAACATCATCATCATCATCACATATCTGACTATCGGTGGCTGCCGTGCCATCGTCATCTACGATGGGCAACCGAAGACCTGCTCTGGTTGTGGGAAGGAGGGACACCTCAGATCAGAATGTATGCAACGTCGCATCACTCAACTGCCGCCGGCTGAAGCGGACCCGCCATCGCAGCCGACGCTGCTTCCTGTGACTTATGCAGCAGCCCTCACGACAGCTACCACTTCACCACGACAGCCGACATCCACTGCTGTGTCGCAGCTCCATGCTCCAATACAGGGCGATGATGCCACACCCGTTCCACAAGCTACGGATTCCACTCCGATGCCGCCGCCTCCGTCGACGGATAACAACATACAGGAAGATAGCATGGCCGTCGATTCGCTTATTGTGCCTACGGCTGCCTTTGTGCCGGAACGTCGTGAATCTTTGCCATCGTCTGACGCAGAAGAACACACCAGGAAGCAACGCTCTCCGAAGCGACGGAAGCGGAGGCGTAGAGCAACTTCCGAACGGGATGCGACACCGCCTCCAGAGGATGACGATTCCACCTTCAATGACGACGCTACCACAGAGGCAGCCGCCATTTGCTGCAGTGTGGCACCATCGAACGATACTGAGGACCAACCACATATATCTACAGTGGCACAATCGGATGCCGAGATGCAGGACAGATGCTGCCCACCACCTTCTGGAGTGCAAGCACCAATGCCGTGTCCTAAGGTCGCTAGGGAAGCCGATCTTGCTTTCAGTTCCCCGACGTGGGCGGATGACCAAGACGACGAAGGAACCATGCAAGTTACGCCAACAGGGCCCACGGCGTTGGCGCCGGCTCTCTAGAACAGCCTGCAGGTGAGGTTTGGGGGGATGCGGAGGTGTCAATACAGTCAGAAGCGTCATAGGTAATTCCAGTCTTAATGAATAACTTAACACCTGCGGTTCGTCAACAAGCTTATCGTATCGCCACGCTTAACCTCAACACGATACGAACGGCAGTGAAGATCCAGTTGCTGCGTGAGATGCTTCGTTCTTCGGATGTTGACATTGCCCTGTTGCAAGAAGTATATATAGCGGCCCTCCCCGTTTTCTACGGTTATGTGACATATGTGTCACCGGCGGACCGGAATGGCAGCGGTACGGCAATACTAGTGCGCGACGGCATTGCCATCGAAGAAGTGACTTACCTTCCGTCAGGAAGGGGGCTGGCGATCACAGCACTGGGCACGCGCATCATTAACATTTACGCTCCATCAGGAACTGACCAACGCCGCGAACGATCGCTGTTCTACTAGGAGGATATCGCCCCCCTCTTCATCAGCCGCGTCGATCAATATATCTTCGGCGGCGACTTTAACTGTGTGCTCCACCCCAAAGACCAAGTCCCACATTTCTCGACTTGTCAAGAACTTCGGCTCCTGGTTCGAGACCTGCTTCTCACCGACACGTGGGAGACAGTGCACTGTGGCACATCTTCAAGCCCCGGAATGCCGTCAGATTATCGCCAACACTTGGCTGGATTGCGAACGTCGTCTTCCCCGATACCCATCGACTCTAGCATGGTGGGTGGACTGTGCAAAACCAGCTTTTCGGCGTGTGCTAACACAATTCGGAAAAGATACCGCAGCTTGGCATCGTCACACATTGGACTTTTATTACACGATGCTTCGCGAACTCGACAGCCAACCACCATCTCCAAACCGACAAATGGAAATCCGCCGAATTAAAGGTAAAATATTGTGTCTTACGAGGAAACGTTTGGAGGGGGTCGTAGTGCGATCGCGACGTCAAGACCGAGTGGAAGGAGAAAACCCGTCTATGCATCACATCGTGCTCGACAGCCGCCGACGCCGACAGCAGCTGATCACGGACCTCGTATTGCCGGGTGGTAGGGTCGTAACAACTCAGGCGGCGGTTACAGAAGCCTTCGCAGATCACTATCGCCGGTTTTACGACGAGGTCAATACAGAGGACGAGGAAGCAGATGATCACGACATACTGCAGCACGTGTCGCACACCCTCGACAACGCAGCAGCGGCGACGCTTTTAGGTGGAATTACACGAGACGACATCGAGGACGCGCTTAACAAAGGAGCACTCAACAAATCTCCCGGGCCAGACGGACTGCCGCTCGAGTTTTATCGTACTTTCCGCGATCTCATGATGCCCCGATGGATCATCATGTACCAAGAACTGATGACCCCTGGTTCCCACGTGCCACCTGCATTCGTGGAAGGTCTCCTTATACCGATACACAAGCCTTCCAGAGGTCGGACGGTCGAGGACTACAGGCCCATTACAATGCTTAACTCGGACTATAAAATCTTCGCCCGATTACTCGCCAACCGCATAAAGAAGGTTCTGCCCCTGCTCCTCTCAATGGAGCAAACGACACAGGGCGGAGTGACCAACATGCAAACGGCAACCAGTGAATGCAGGGATTTAATAGCCATCGCCACATCCTGTCGCCTTCGAGCTGCTCTGATCTCTATTGATTTCGACCACGCCTTCGACAGAGTTCACCACAAGTTCCTTCTGTCCGTAATGGCCCGCATGGGCTTCCCGCCTGACTTTATCGACATCTTTCAGCGCCTTTTCCGTGGAGCTGCATCCCGTGTACTGGTGAATGGACGGATTGCGGGTCCCTTTCCGATCCGACGGTCAGTTCGCCAAGGATGCCCACTCTCCATGATTCTTTACGCGATCGCACTCGAACCACTTGTCGGAGGGTTGAAAAACAGGCTCTCGGGCATTTCATTGAGGGATCATACCTTTCAGTGCAGAATATACGCTGATGACCTTCTATTACTTGTCCGATCTGATGACGAGGTACGCTCGGTGATACAATGGGTCAATCGCTATGGTTTGGCAGCGGGCAGCCTCATGAATGTGGCCAAGTCGGCAGCGATGCCGATTGGGAGAGGTCTACAGGAGGACGCTTTAGCCCCACTCCCACTAGTTAACAAGATCCGGTTCTTGGGCATAACATTTACACAGGATGTGCGCCGCACGGCTGCCATGAACTATGCACGATTACTACAGGCAATACGCACAGAAGTTCGCCGGAACTTACTTCGACGGATGGACCTCCTACAGCGTGTGGAATACCTCAACCTTCACGTGGCGACTAAGATGATCCACATGGCCCAGGTCCTACCGATATCGACAGCGATGGCACACAGACTGCAAGCAGCGTTTGGATATTACCTTACCGCCGGACACCTATTCAAAGTCCGCTACGAAACACTCACCCTCCCTCCGCTTGATGGCGGACTGGGACTTATAAATGTACGAGCGAGGGCTACAGCATTATACTTGTGCACAATGATGAAATTGTGGACCCACCAAGATGCTTCCCTTACGGGTCGTTTGTTAGAGGAATTGCTGCCGGCGTCTCTTATGCCACCTGTCACGGTTGCACACATTACACCCTCACTCTCGCACCTCTCGGCATTTATTCTTGAGTATAGTTACGTGCACCCAGACCTTCCCAACACTCGCACTCCCAAGGCGAGAGACTTTTACAGACTGCTGCTAAGGTCCACACCTCGCAATGTGATTGAGAGGAAGAGCCCTACGACCCTATGGCCTGCAGTGTGGAGAGCGGTCCAGAAGTCGTTCCTCCCCACGCGGGTACAAGCCGCGTGGTACCAGGTGGTGAACGGGAAGGTTGTAACACGACAAAGGCTGCACGCTATTGGGATGGCGGATTCCCCCCTTTGCCCACGTTGCCACCTCGTGGATACTGACGAACACCGTTTAACATGTGGATCGGCGTTAGAGGTATGGCTGCTAGTGCAGAAGATCCTCGCCTGCTACCTCCGTATCGCGCCTCGCACAATTGAGCCACGGCTCCTCCTTTGTCCAGAGGATACTTATTTCCCACCTGCGAAGACTCACGCTCTCACATGGTTTAAAGGCATGTCCATATACTACCTCTTTCGAGATGATGAGAAGATGGTGCTTGATTACTGGCAATTTCTCCAGGACAGTCATAGCACACTTGAGTGTACACCCCGATACCGACAACTATTTGCGAACTATTTGCGCAGTGTCTTCGATAACCCCCCTCACAGTTGGGGAGTACCGGGCAGAGGATGACCGCCTTCATGGGGCTCCACACGCTGCGAAATGTTGTACCAATTTGGAACATGGAATCTGTACGCAGACGGGCCATGCACATGGAATGGCGTGCGGGATTTGGTTACTTTTTTCTTTCTTTATTATCTATCATCACAGTCTTGGTTTCAAATTCTATTTCATAGTATAGAAGGAACTCTTGTTCTGTTGTTGCTACGGATGTACATTCTAATTTTGTTTGTCAAAAAAGTCGGTAGAGCACTTGCCTGCGAAAGGCAAAATAAAATAAAAATTAGGTAGCGTTCAAGCCCCGTAATCACTGGATCGCTGGATCGAGTCCCGTTCGTCACTCTTTTTTTTCTAACACAATTTTCTTTACTAGTTACAATTGAAAATAAGAAAAAAAAAATAAAAATAAAAGGTTGGTAGAGCACTTGCCCGCGAAAGGCAATAAAAAAAAACAAAAAAAAAAAAACGGTTCAGGCGTTGGGTTAGGAAGCGAAAGGAAAAGCATTCAAACCTTGTGCGATGCTAAATATTTTCTCTTGCCCGCGAAATGCAAAGGTCCCGAGTTCGAGTCTCGGTCGGGAAATAAAAAAAATAAAAAAAAATAAAAAAAAAAAGTGGTCAGCGCGACAGGATGTCAATCCTAAGGGCCCGGGTTCGATTCCTGGCTGGGTCGGATATTTTGTCCGCTCAGGGACTGGGTGTTGTGTTGTCCTCATCATCATCATTTCATCCCCATCGACGCGCAAGTCGCCGAAATGGCGTCAAATCGAAAGACTTGCACCCGACGAACGGTCTACTCGACGGGAGGCCCTAGTCACACGACATTTTTTTTATTGTTCACATTACTTAACATGACTCTTGCAGTGAGGTGCCATTAAGATGTATGTGTGCTATGGAAGTGTAGTATGAACCACTTTGGATAGTCGCCTTTGAATTACTTCATTGCCCTCGTGCAGTGGGCGTCGGTATTTCCCTGCCATCATATATACATGATACGTGTATACTGTGTACACCCGCAGAATGTGTGGTATCTGTTCTTTCAGACACGTCCGAAAGAACACGCACCACACACATAACAGAGACTATTTTTTAACCCTGCTGTTGTCTTTGGGTCAGTATGACTTAGAAAGGAGTTTGTTCTTCCATAACGTTTTTATATGCAAACTCCTGCCCTCCAAAGTTGATAGCTATGTTTTTCTATACATTCTACATAGCTTGAGCATCAAATAGAAATACCCGTTCTTTTCCTCGTCATAACCTGAATTGTTATACTTGTGTCCCTTAGGTTTACATGACACGACTGTTTAGAATTTCACAGCATATACAAACATTGGTATAAAATTTTATATCTGTGTGTCTGAGATACATGCATAATGGTTTTATTGTAACGATGCTATTCTTTGCTTGCTTATTGTTGAAATGTATGACGTTACACAACAATGCAGGTCGCTTATTACGTTCGCATTGTCAAAGCAGTATCGCTACCAGTAATGCTTCTTCAACTGTTTGGTGCTGACGCAGTCCAGGTATCTAGCTTTCTAATTTCTATGCGGGTATCATGACAGAATGATTTCTTTCGAAGTATTAGTAAATGCATCTGGCTGTGAGGAAAATGTTTCTGGAGAAGAAAATCACACCAGCGACGACAGCACTACATCTGAATCAGAAGTCAGACATTGATACCTGATGTGGCAGCGTGCAAGCGGTGCAGGTGCCTCAGAAAAAAGACAAACATATTGTAGCATGCGGAACTCATAACCTCTTCCAGAAACTGGATCTACTGTAACTGATATAAAATTGTCTTTTCAAGCCCTATTGAGCGATAATATTCAGAATGCTGTGATGGAAATGACTAATATTGAGACTCAAAAAGTTTATATTGATAGCTGGGAAGATTTAAATCAAAGTATGCTTGTAGCCTGCATTTTTTTGTTATTACTGAGTCGTGCATGTGCACTGAAGCGCCAAAGAAACTGGTATAGGCATGCATATTCAAATACAGAGATATTTAAATAGACAGATACGTCACTGCGGTTGCGAACGCCTAGATAAGACAAAACGTGTCTGTCGCAGTTGTTACATTGATTAATGTTGCTACATTGGCAGGTTATGAAGATGTAAGTGAGTTTGAACGTGGTGTTACAGTCGGCGCACGAGCGATGGCACACAGTATCTCCGAGGTAGCAATGAGTTGGGGATTTTCCCACACGACCATTTCACGAGTGTTCCGTGAATATCAGGAATCCGGTAAAACATCAAATCTCCGACATCGCTGCAGTCTGAAACAGATTCTGCAAGAACAGGACCAACGACGACTGAAGAGAATCGTTCAACGTGACAGAAGTGCAACCCTTCAGCAAATTTCTGCAGATTTCAGTGCTGAGCCATCAGGAAGTGTCAGCGTGCGAACCATTCAACGAAATATAAAAGGTATGGGGTTTCGGAGCCGAAGGCCCACTCGTGTACCCTTGATGACTGCACGACACAAAGCTTTACGCCTCGCCTAGGCCAGTCAACACAGGTATTGGGCTGTTGATGACTGGAAGCATGTTACCTGGTCGGACATGGACTGACCAAAAAAGTGAAGCACCCAGAACACATGGTCGGATGTCAATGTGACTCTGTACATGTACATACCGTTGGTGAATACCGTATATAAATGATTAGAGTTGCAATTCTCTGTGAGAGGTAGAACAGCCACCATAGTGCATTTGTGTAGTTCGTGTTTAGTGTTGTTGCCAGGCCTGGTACGGTATATAAAGGCCATGTACAACGTCGTATATTGAGTGATCACTGTGTTACAGCCCCCCGAGCTCAGAGGTTGCAATAAGTCAGAACGACCAAGAGGTATAGTTTGGGAGAGAGCGATGAGTCTCGCTGAAGCGTACAGAGAAACACAGGCAAGTGTGTTGCTGACTTTATTGCATCGAAGGTACACAGCCGGCCTTGCATTGAACTCGGCGATGGGACTACGCAATGTACGTGCAGACTCTGCAGCGTCAGCATCCGGTTGTTCAGCCTTGCGGATGTAGAGTTCCTACTGTCGCCACGGCTTAAGTGGCCCGGAACATGGCTGACAGCTCCCTCAAGCCGACTCGTGGACCCCATGTAGAGCGTCAAAGGGAAGCAGCTGATCGCTGTCTTTGTGGTGAGCCTTAGCAGCGCACTTCGGTCAGTGCCCGCAGACAGCTCTGCACCCGGGAGGCCGCGAGTTCACGCTGCAACCCCGCCCCTGCGGACGGCAGCTTGCAGTCCACCGGACGATGCCACCCAAAGAGCGGAGGCCAGCAGCCCTCTCGCTCCTCGCGCCAGCGCAGCTCGAAGGTACGACGTGCCCAGCCACAGCAATGAAGAGTCCGTGCAGCGGAGGTTGGAGTTAGCTTCAATGGGCCAGTTGGCTGGTGATATCCATCACCAAAATGTCGTCGTGGTTGGCCTGCAACTTAAACAGTCGTCATTCTCTCTAGCTCTAGGCGTAGAAAAATGGCGATATGACTTCCTGCTTTGAGCCTCTGGGCTAGCTTATTTACACGTCTTTACCCTACGCCTCTGACGAAGTTCCTCTGGAGGGGACAAGTGGAGTGCTCTTTAATAATCCCAACGTCACCTTTCCTCAGGTCGCTTCGGCCCCTACTCAAAGACCACTAGGAGCCGTTGTAACCGCAACGTATAGGTTCTTCACAGCATGTCGGTATCATGCACTGCCCTGTTCACATCTGTATAAAATACCGCAGGTCCTTGCCTTCTACCCTGTGAGCGATGTCGTAAACCTGCTCGTAGAATCGTTCGCAAAATATCAACGTCTGCGATCCGATGTGTCAGCTATGGCTGAAAGCTAATACCTGTACGAAATTACCGAGCGAGGTGGCGCAGTGGTTAGCACACTGGACTCGCATTCGGGAGGACGACGGTTCAATCCCGCGTCCGACCATCCTGATTTAGGTTTTCCGTGATTTCCCTAAATCGCTCTAGGCAAAGGTCAGGATGGTTCCTTTGAAAGGGCACGGCCGACTTCCTTCCCCGTCCTTCCCTAATCCGATGAGACCGATGACCTCGCTGTTTGGTCTCTTTCCCCAAACCATCCATCCATCCTGTACGAAATTGACAAGAATTCCCCAAATCCACGCCTGTACTTATTCGTGGTGCAACAACTGTGAAGGAAATGGAGATGCCATGTACTCAAATGAGACAGTGTTATCAGCACTTGTCAGAATTTGATATGAGCCTTATTGTGGGTCTCCATTTAGATGCCTTGTCGAATTGTGCAACATCCAAATTTGTAGGGTGTTTGGATGCAGCAGTGGTCCGATGTTGGATGGCATGGGAATTTGAGGGCAGGCACACTCGTCGTCGAGGTTCTGGTCGACCACGCTTGACCACCGTACAAGACGATAGCCATACTGTACAACAAACACATCGTAACCTTGGCATCTGCCCCTGCCAGCCGAGAACAACTAATGGACTCCCCGGAGTAATTAGACTGTCGTTAACAGCAAACACAAATGGCTGCGTTTGGAATAATGCCATGACCAGGAAGTATGGACTGCTGATGAACAGCGTTAGATTGCGTTGGGCAATGAATCGTGTTTCTGCACTACCATGGTTTACCACCGTGGGGGAGTATGGTAGCGATATGGCTAGAAGTCGCATTCTTGCTGCGTTTTGGAGGGAGACAACGGTGTAACTGCAAACAGCATGGTCTGGAGAGCCATTGGGTGTGCCTTCATATGACAGTTCGTACTGATTAAGGGTACTTTGACAGCACCCGTGGTACATCATGGATATCCTGCCTCCTCATGTGTTATCTCTCATGCAACAGTATCGTGGCGAAATTTTTCAACAGGTCATTGCTCCTGTACATGTGGCACTTATCTCCACGAACTGCCTACGTGATACAACGGAAAAACAGCCAAAGCTGAACGTTTTACTTTTATTTACTTGATGAGTAGTTTTGGGTTGGTACTCATTTTCAAATTATCCACATAGTCAAAATGGTATTTTCCAATATATAAAAACCATGCCAAGGTAACAAACATGAAAGTGCGAATGGACAGTTACAGATATGTGATGTTGAAGTGCTCCCATGATCAGCAAGACCCCCAGATCTCTCCCCGATAGAACAAGTATGGCACAAACTGTTCCAGTGGCTGTGGCCAGGATATCAAGGACTAGTTGAGGCAGCTGTGGGCCAGTTTGCTTCAGGTGTGGATCCAATGGTTTTATGATACACCACACTTCCCAACTGAGTGAGTGCTTGCATCCAGGCGAAAGGGAGTGCAATGTCATACTGAGAAATGGACTCATACTGCCAAGTTCTTCGTAAATTTGACTCGATTTTGTAATAAGTAGAAAATGACGTCACATACTCCCTCAATCTGTTAAGTTTCGTTTCCTTCTGCCCTTTAGGAAGCTTCATTCTTTTTGCCAGGCGGTGTACTATGCTTGCTGTCATTCCTCTCTGGCTCTGTGTCCTACGGTTGTCCAGATGTTTTTTTTTCTGACGTTGCGTCATCAACAGTGATGGTCATACTGTTGTGTCGGCTACTGTGGGAGTCAGAACTGACACAAACGAGGAAGGAGAGAAGTTGCAATTGCTAGTGGCTGGAATCCAAAATAATCTGTGCATAATACTGCCTGTTTTTATTTCCAAAAAGGAAAGACACATCAGTTAATTTCTCGTTATAAGGTGACTAGATGCGCTTCCTGTGCCTCCTACATGCAAATACTTTTACACACCATTACTACTCACAGAACGCAGGCCAAGTATCGTCTTCCTATTACTCAGTACTGCTGCTCTGGAAGTCTGCGACCGAACTGGGCCCGACCAGCGATGGCCGGCTGGTTAAGTCAGTGTTGACAGGGGGTGCAGAACCCTGTCATCCTGGAGGTGTGGCGCTGCCCGCTCTTTCCATTGGCGCGTGGGTCAACGCCTCCCTGATGCCGTTTCGGGGCGCTGTGCTGGTCGGTGAGCAGTCGACGCTTCAGGGCCGCAAACGTAGTCCAATACTGATCCAACATTCCTGGCTGTGGACTTGGCAATGCCGTATAGTTGAGGAGCAGGAGTGAGGGTTTCTTTTTCCTTTCCGGTGTATTTGGCTGCTTGCTGTGAGCTGTGTGTGGTGTTCGGTTTCAGGAGAGCGCAGCGGCGCGTGACGCGGGAGGCGGCGCTGGTGTCGGCGCTGACGGCGGCCGGCGTGGTGCACAGCGTCACCAGGAACTGCTCGCGCGGCGACGTGCCGGGCTGCGGCTGCGACGACCGCCTGCCGCAAGGGCTCTTCTACCGCCGCGCAGGTACTTCTTTTCCCCCTTTATTGTTATTTTGAAACCTCATACGAGGAAGGCCGGCAGCGGCAAAAAACACGCCGCTCTTCGGCCACAGACAATACAATCAATACAAGTGGAGACTTCAAAAAACAAAACAACACCGTGGATAGACAAACGTAGGCACACAAATTAAAAAGACATGAAGTCGTTCACAGGTGCAGCGTTCAAATAAAAACGTTCAGCACTCGGACACTAACAGAGATGACAGAAATGGCACACGCGAACAAAGGAGCACAAATGACGAAACACTTGAAAGGGTACAGTACCGCCCAACATTGAAAATAGGTACGAAATTCTTGTCAGAACAACACATTTTTTGTGTAAAAGTAACTCAATTTCAATTAATACAGCGAAGCCGGATACCATTGTGGGAAAGAATGACAATTTATTTATTTAATTGATCACATGTGCACTCCCTCAAAATAAATCCCTACATCCAGTTTGGTGAGATCTGTGAAAGGAATGAATGTATGGTCGTCTGCTAACCACAGATAGTGAATCGGAATATATGATCATCTTTGAGTCGATCCTTTGGCTACCTTTGGTGAGACCAAAGAGATGGAAGTTACCAGAGCTTTGAGCGTCTGAAATGTGGCTGACCAATAAGGTAGCAAGGTGCTTCTCCCACTTCGAGAGAGGTGCGAGAGAATCAGAATACGGCCATGTTTCAGCACTCTGCCGCTGAACCTTCTGCTGTAAAGACCTGTTTTTTTGTTGTGCTCCGTAATGAAAGAGTGGAGGCATGGTATGGATGTGGAATATTTAAGAGTAGTTAGAATTAATAATTTCTCTTTCACAGGACCTTTTGTGGGGAAAATTACAAAGTGAGGCAGGTAATTTTAAGGGGATTGTAGTAAACCAACGGTCACAAAGAGCCCACGTGTAGTTATAAGTTGAGATACTTCCGTGAGCTTAAGCTGAAATATTTAAGAATTAATAGCGTGTGTACAATAAGCTGAAATATCTAAGAATTAATAGCGTGTGTACAATAAGCTGAAATATTTAAGAAATAGCGTGTGTATCATAAGTTGAAGTATTTAAGAAATATCATTCCGTGTGACGCTGAATTTAAACTCTGAGAGAGAATCAAGGTGAGTCGGCCGTTTTTCCAGCAACGCCACATGGCTTGCATTGCACAGGAAGACGTGCGTTTATCTCCAGAGTTCACAGTAGGAAAGTAGAATTACAAAGTGGGGCAGTGTCGTGTGAAACTGGGATAAATATTGATTGAAGTGGGAAAGCGGAAAGTGATGAAGTTGTAACCGTTCTTTGTGTAATATTTCATATTGTTGTGTTGTGTATGTCTTGTAATTTGGGTATGTGTGTTTTGCATGGGAGTAGCAAGGTAGTTTCGAAAGATTTGTGGGTATGCCTGTTCCTTCTGTATCGCTCGATCTGGAGGAAAGTTTCGTGAGGATTATTGTGAGAGGCGAAGTGTGAGGTATAATAAAAGATCCACCATCCGATCCAGGGAGTGCACTGTTGCGGTAAATAGATTACGAGACCATAGTATAGAGATTCACTAACGTAAAGCCATGCCCACTGGGCGGAATTTCTCATGTGATTTTGTTGTAGGTTGTAGAATTTGTGTGTTTAGGAATAAATCAAATAGTGAAAAGAAAGAGATTGGTGGCCTTTTTCATTAAATTGTATGTTATCGTAATGTCCCGAATTTATATAAAAGCCGTTAAATCAAAGACAAAAGGTAAATGTGGTATTGCCAGTGCGTAGTGTACAGTCAGAGTTCTATAAATCACTGATAGTAAGATGCGTGTTTCCGTTGCGTATTATTCATACAGGAGGATAATTTGTAACTAAATGGTAAGATACGAGAATTCATGTTGCTCGATAAATTAAGGAAGAATCCACTCGCTTGGCAAACCACTCATCTTGCAGGCCTGACTGCTTGATGCCACAGTATGAGAAAGGCAAGTGGGTGCCTCTCACACTGAATCACTAACACGATGGCACACACAAAACACTGGCGACGATCTCCGGCGCGCGAATGTTCACTTTGTGTGTAGGAGTCCGGGGACCTGCCAAAAGAGGAAAAGGTGAGGGAGGAGGGAGAGGGGAGGGTGTAGATGCCAGTGGCAGAAGAGATGGGAGGGGGAGGAAAGAAGGTAGGTGGGTAGGGGAAGCCCAGGGGGAGGGCCGGCCGAAGTGGCCGTGCGGTTAAAGGTGCTGCAGTCTGGAACCGCAAGACCGCTACGGTCGTAGGTTCGAATTCTGCCTCGGGCATGGATGTTTGTGATGTCCTTAGGTTAGTTAGGTTTAACTAGTTCTAAGTTCTAGGGGACTAATGACCTCAGCAGTTGAGTCCCATACTGCTCAGAGCCATTTGAACCATTTGAACCCATGGGGAGGAGGGGGGGAGGAAGGGAGGAGGGAGAGAAGGGAGAGACGGTGCCCTAAGGAAAAAACACAGGGTGTGGAAGGGCAGGATCAAAGTTGGTAGGAGGGGTAGATGGAGGGGATGAGGACATCATTCGGGAGGGATAGATTGTGAAGTTGCATTGGGAAAGGAGGCAGAGGGTGTGGAGATGGAGAGAGGGTGGGACACAACAGTAAAGGCGTGGCAACGGGATGGGGGTGGTGAGGAAGGGAGAAACCAGAGGATGAGGGGGGGTCAATGCGGCAGACAATATATAGTGTGCGGATGTGTTGAAGGAAAAGGAGAAGGTAGGGGAAGGGGATGAGCTTGTAGAGGATGTGCGTGGGGGACAGGAGGTGGATGCGGAAGGCGAGGCAGAGCGCCTGGAATTCGAGGATTTGGAGTGATTTATAGAACCTGGGAGGGGTGGAAATCCAAGGTACGCTGGCATAACAGAGGATGGAGTGGATCAAGGATTTGTAGGTTTGAAGGATGGTGGAAGGATGCAGACCCCACGTCCGGCCAGACAGGAGTTTCAGGAGGCGGAGTCTGTTGTGAGCTTTGTGTTGGATGGTAAGGAGATGGGCAGTCCAGGTGAGGTGGCTGTCGAAGATGAGGCCAAGGTATTTGAGGGTAGGAGTGAGGAGAGTCTGTTTCAAGAATGAGGTTAAATTGATAAACTTGTTGGAACGTGTACGAACTTGTTTGACAAATCCGTGGCTAGAAAAAGAGTGAAGCTAAGAGATAAGTTATATCTTGCTCGGTGGCCTATAGCGTGAGACGACACGGCAGGCTTTCAATAAGTAATGCAACACTTTTTTTTTCTCGGTCAGTCTTTGCTGAAAAAATATGGAGTTTGTTGTAGGACATCGTGGAATATTCCCACTTCAGCCCCTTCACTTTCATGAAGTTCCGATAGATGGCGGCACTGTAAGCAGTCTTCAAAATGGCTTCCGTAACGGAGGTGTCTTCCGAGCCGAGAGCTGTCACTGAATTTCTTTTGGCGGAAAACCAGAGCATCACAGATACTCATAGGTGCTTGCAGAATGTGTACAGAGGCCTGGCAGCGAACAAAAGCGTAGTGAGTCATTGGGCGAGGCGTCTGTAGTCATCGCAACAAGGACGCGCAAAACTCTCCGATCTCCCGCGTGCTGGCCGGCCGGACACAGCTGTGACTCCTGCAATATTCGAACGCGTGGACACTCTCAATGAAGGATGAAGGATGCACTCCGCGGGAAGCAGTGCGTGGATTCTGGGAATGTTATTGATGCAGCAAAACGTTGACTGCGGCGTCGACTAGTAGAATGGTACCATAAGGCCACACAGGTCCTTTCAGTAAGGTAGTGTAAGGGTGTCGCATTCAACGGAGGTTATGTCGAAAAATTGGGTTTTGTAGCCAAAAGAGTGGGGAATACACTACCGGCCATTAAAATTGCTACACCAAGAAGAAATGCAGATGATAAACGGGTGTTCATTGGACAAATATATTTTACTAGAACTGACATGTGATTACATTTTTACGCAATTTGGGTGCATAGATCCTGAGAAATCAGGACCCAGAACAACCACCTCTGGCCGTAATAACGGCCTTGACACGCCTGGGCAGTGAGTCAAAAAGAGCTTGGGTGGCGTGTACAGGTACAGCTGCCCATGCAGCTTCAACACGATACCACAGTTCATCAAGAGTTGTGACTGGCTTATTGTGACGAACCAGTTGCTCGGCCACTATTGACCGGTCGTTTTCAATTGGTGAGAGATCTGGAGAATGTGCTGGCCAGGGCAGCAGTCGAACATTTTCTGTATCTAGAAAGGCCCGTACAGCACCTGCCACATGCGGTCGTGCATTATCCTGCTGAAATGTAGGGTTTGAAGCGTAGAGCCACGGGTCGTAACACATCTGAAATGCAACGTCCACTGTTCAAAGTGCCGTCAGTGCGAACAAGAGGTGACAAGAGACGTGTAACCAATGGCACCCCATACCATCACGTCGGATGATACGCCAGTATGGCGATGACGAATACACGCTTCCAGTGTGCGTTCACCGAGATGTACCCAAACTCGGATGCGACCGTCATGATGCTGTAAACAGAACCTGGATTCATCGGAAAAAATGACGTTTTGCCATTCGTGCACCCAGGTTCGTCGTTGAGTACACCATGACAGGCGCTCCTGTCTGTGATGCAGCGTCAAGGGTAACCGCAGCCACGGTCTCCGAGCTGATAGTCCATGCTGCTACAAACGTCGTCGAACTGTTCGTGCAGATGGTGGTTGTCTTGCAAACGTCCCCATCTGTTGACTGACGGATCGAGACGTGGCTGCACGATCCGTTACAGCCATGCGGATAAGATGCCTGTCATCTCGACTGCTAGTGATACAAGGCCATTGGGATCCAGCACAGCGTTCCGTATTACACTCCTGAACCCACCGATTCCATATTCTGCTAACAGTCATTGGATCTCGACCAACGCGAGCAGCAATGTTGCGATACGATAAACCGCAATCGCGATAGGCTACAATCCGACCTTTATCAAAGTCACAAACGTCTTGGTACGCATTTCTCCTCCTTACACGAGGTATCACAACAACGTTTCACCAGGCAACGTCGGTCAACTGTTGTTTGTGTATGAGATATCGGTTGGAAACTTTCCTCATGTCAGCACGTTGTAGGTGTCGCCACCGGCGCCAACCTTGTGTGATTGCTCTGAAAAGCTAATCATTCGCATATCACAGCATCTTCTTCCTGTCGGTTAAATTTCGCGTCTGTAATACGTCATCTTCATGGTGTAGCAATTTTAATTGCCAGTAGTGTGATATGGTGTATTGGGAACCTGAATAAACGAACCCGCTTTCAAGAAATAATGTGTTGTGTCGCTTAGTGAACGAGCCTCGTACTTTCTGAAGTCCTTACGTATGTGATTAGTCTGAAATGCATCTGGACACTGGCGTGCTATTGCGACGGGCGGTGTTGGCAGGGAGCGGAGGCTTCGAGCAGGAGGAGCGTCAGCTGCCGGCCGGCGAGAGTGAACCTGAGGAGTACGCCTGGCAGTGGGGCGGCTGCAGCGAGGCGCCGCTGTACGGCCAGGCGGTGGCCAGCAGGTTCCTGGACGGCAGCGAGCAGCCCATGGACGCCACCGCCATCGCGCGCCGGCACAACCACCGCGTCGGCATCGAAGTGAGTGTCTACTTTCCGATTTGCTCTCAGCCATTTGTTTTGGCTGCCATTCGGAAGCTATATAGACCGCCACTTCCTATTATTCACACGATCTCCTATAGTTATTAAGTATCTAAGCTGCAGTGAATTTCTTTATTAATTTTCTGATCTTTAATTATTACATGTTTTAAATCAATACCATTTTACTTGTAAGCTATTTCCTAATAGTTTCTTAATATACTCTTAAGATAAAAGAAAAAAAAGAAGAAAAAACGACGCACTATGAAGGAGTTATCCGAGTAGGGCGGAAATCAGTAGATGTGATCTACATGTACAGAAAAATAAATGATTACAATTTCAGTAAAATTGGATGTCCAACCGAGAGAAAGAGCTTCACAAATAAAGCAGGACAGTAACGTGTTGTTCTATGTCCATCCCTCTGAATGGAGGTTTGAGGGACTTCGGCCGTTCACTTACATAATAAAATGGAACACCTACAGCAGTCCTTACGATGTTATTTATTATACGGCTACCAGTTTCGATGCTTTAGTGCACTGTCTTCAGGCCTTAACTGCAGTACTCCATCAGCATCAGTTAAGGCCTGAGGATGGTGCACTAAAGCACCGAAACTGGTGACTGTATAATAAGTAACATCGTAAACACGGCTGTAGGTGTTCCATTTTATTACATAATACCGCGTTGGTACACCTCTGGTCCTTATGCAAGTAGTTATTCGTTCTGAGATTGACTGACAAGAGTTTCTGGATATCCCCCTGAAGGATATCGCGCCAGATTCTGTCCAATTGGCACTTTAAATCGTCAAAATGCCGAGCTGGTTCTAGCACCCTGCCGTAATGCTCCAAAAGTTCTCAACTGGGGAGAGATCCGGCGATCTTGTCAGCCAACGTAGGATTTGGCAAGCACGAAGACAAGCAGTAGAAACACTCGCCGTATGCAGGCGGGAATTATGTACTTGAAATGCAAGCCCAGGATAGCTTGCCACGGAGTGCAGTGAAATGGGGCCTAGAACATTGTCGACGTGCCGCTACGCCGTGAGGGTGTCGCGAATGTCAACCAAAAGACACCCCACGCCAAAACTGCTAGTTGTCGGGCCGTGTGGCCGACAACAACAGTCAGGTTGGTATCCCACCGCTGAGCAGGGCGTGTCCGGACCCGTCATAGGTCTGGAATCTCTTTGACTGCAGTGGAATTGCCGGCCGCTGGGGACGAGCGGTTCTAGGCAATTCAGTCGGGAACCACACGGCTGCTACGGTCGCAGGTTCGAATCGTGCCTCGGGCATGGATGTGTGTGATGTCCTTAGGTTAGTTCGGTATAAGTAGTTCTAAGTTCTAGGGGACTGATGACCTCAGATGTTAAGTCTCATAGTGCTTACAAGGGGACGCCGCCAATTGTGAAATTCAGATTCGATTCATACTGCGCATAATAAAAGCTCATGGCCAGAGGTGTAATGTGGCAAAGCACCAAGATGCACTTCTCAGCCGTTGTCGAGAAAATCGACAGTTAAAAGAAACCGTTGCGGTGAAATACTCTCTATGGTTAATAATTTTTTACAGTGTAGTGGCGCAGCGGTAAGCGCTCGGGTTCGTAATCCGAAGGTCGCCGGATCGAATCCCGTGGCATGCAGCTTTTTTTTTTATTATTAGTTTTTTGTAATTAAAATATATATATATATATATATATATATATATTTGAATTTTTTATTATATATATTATATATATATTATTATATATATTATATATATATTATATATATTGTATATATATACTATATATATTATATATATTATTATATATTATATATATATATATATATATTTGAATTACAAAAAACTAATAATAAAAAAAGCTGCATATATATATATATATATATATATATATATATATATATTTGAATAACAAAAAACAAATAATAAAAAAGCTGCATATATATATATATATATATATATATATATATATATATATATATATACAGGGTGTTTCAAAAATGACCGGTATATTTGAAACGGCAATACAAACTAAACGAGCAGCGATAGAAATACACCGTTTGTTGCAATATGCTTGGGACAACAGTACATTTTCAGGCAGACAAACTTTCGAAATTACAGTAGTTACAATTGTCAACAACAGATGGCGCTGCGGTCTGGGAAACTCTATAGTACGATATTTTCCACATATCCACCATGCGTAGCAATAATATGGCGTAGTCTCTGAATGAAATTACCCCAAACCTTTGACAACGTGTCTGGCGGAATGGCTTCACATGGAGATGAGATGTACTGCTTCAACTGTTCAATTGTTTCTGGATTCTGGCGGTACACCTGGTCTTTCACGTGTCCCCACAGAAAGAAGTCACAGGGGTTCATGTCTGGCGAATAGGGAGGCCAATCCACGCAGCCTCCTGTATGTTTCGGATAGCCCAAAGCAATCACACGATCATCGAAATATTCATTCAGGAAATTAAAGACGTCGGCCGTGCGATGTGGCCGGGCACCATCTTGCATAAACCACGAGGTGTTCGCAGTGTCGTCTAAGGCAGTTTGTACCGCCACAAATTCACGAAGAATGTCCAGATAGCGAGATGCAGTAATCGTTTCGGATCTGAAATATGGGCCAATGATTCCTTTGGAAGAAATGGCGGCCCAGACCAGTACTTTTTGAGGATGCAGGGACGATGGGACTGCAACATGGGGCTTTTCGGTTCCCCATATGCGCCAGTTCTGTTTATTGATGAAGCCGTCCAGGTAAAAATAAGCTTCGTCAGTAAACCAAATGCTGCCCACATGCATATCGCCGTCATCAATCCTGTGCACTATATCGTTAGCGAATGTCTCTCGTGCAGCAATGGTAGCGGCGCTGAGGGGTTGCCGCATTTGAATTTTGTATGGATAGAGGTGTAAACTCTGCCGCATGAGACGATATGTGGATGTTGGCGTCATTTGGACCGCAGCTGCAACACGGCGAACGGAAACCCGAGGCCGCTGTTGGATCACCTGCTGCACTAGCTGCGCGTTGCCCTCTGTGGTTGCCGTACGCGGTCGCCCTACCTTTCCAGCACATTCATCCGACACGTTCCCAGTCCGTTGAAATTTTTCAAACAGATCCTTTATTGTATCGCTTTTCGGTCCTTTGGTTACATTAAACGTCCGTTGAAAACTTCGTCTTGTTGCAACAACACTGTGTTCTAGGTGGTGGAATTCCAACACCAGAAAAATCCTCTGTTCTAAGGAATAAACCATGTTGTCCACAGCACACTTGCACGTTGTGAACAGCACACGCTTACAGCAGAAAGACGACGTACAGAATGGCGCACCCACAGACTGCGTTGTCTTCTATATCTTTCACATCCCTTGCAGCGCCATCTGTTGTTGAAAATTGTAACTACTGTAATTTCGAAAGTTTGTCCGCCTGAAAATGTACTGTTGTCCCAAGCATATTGCAACAAACGGTGTATTTCTATCGCTGCTCGTTTAGTTTTTATTGCCGTTTCAAATATACCAGTCATTTTTGAAACACCCTGTATACACTCCTGGAAATTGAAATAAGAACACCGTGAATTCATTGTCCCAGGAAGGGGAAACTTTATTGACACACTCCTGGGGTCAGATACATCACAAGATCACACTGACAGAACCACAGGCACATAGACACAGGCAACAGAGCATGCACAATGTCGGCACTAGTACAGTGTATATCCACCTTTCGCAGCAATGCAGGCTGCTATTCTCCCATGGAGACGATCGTAGAGATGCTGGATGTAGTCCTGTGGAACGGCTTGCCATGCCATTTCCACCTGGCGCCTCAGTTGGACCAGCGTTCGTGCTGGACGTGCAGACCGCGTGAGACGACGCTTCATCCAGTCCCAAACATGCTCAATGGGGGACAGATCCGGAGATCTTGCTGGCCAGGGTAGTTGACTTACACCTTCTAGAGCACGTTGGGTGGCACGGGATACATGCGGACGTGCATTGTCCTGTTGGAACAGCAAGTTCCCTTGCCGGTCTAGGAATGGTAGAACGATGGGTTCGATGACGGTTTGGATGTACCGTGCACTATTCAGTGTCCCCTCGACGATCACCAGTGGTGTACGGCCAGTGTAGGAGATCGCTCCCCACACCATGATGCCGGGTGTTGGCCCTGTGTGCCTCGGTCGTATGCAGTCCTGATTGGGGCGCTCACCTGCACGGCGCCAAACACGCATACGACCATCATTGGCGCCAAGGCAGAAGCGACTCTCATCGCTGAAGACGACACGTCTCCATTCGTCCCTCCATTCACGCCTGTCGTGACACCACTGGAGGCGGGCTGCACGATGTTGGGGCGTGAGCGGAAGACGGCCTAACGGTGTGCGGGACCGTAGCCCAACTTCATGGAGACTGTTGCGAATGGTCCTCGCCGATACCCCAGGAGCAACAGTGTCCCTAATTTGCTGGGAAGTGGCGGTGCGGTCCCCTACGGCACTGCGTAGGATCCTACGGTCTTGGCGTGCATCCGTGCGTCGCTGCGGTTCGGTCCCAGGTCGACGGGCACGTGCACCTTCCGCCGACCACTGGCGACAACATCGATGTACTGTGGAGACCTCACGCCCCACGTGTTGAGCAATTCGGCGGTACGTCCACCCGGCCTCCCGCATGCCCACTATACGCCCTCGCTCAAAGTCCGTCATTTGCACATACGGTTCACGTCCACGCTGTCGCGGCATGCTACCAGTGTTAAAGACTGCGATGGATCTCCGTATGCCACGGCAAACTGGCTGACACTGACGGCGGCGGTGCACAAATGCTGCGCAGCTAGCGCCATTCGACGGCCAACACCGCGGTTCGTGGTGTGTCCGCTGTGCCGTGCGTGTGATCATTGCTTGTACAGCCCTCTCGCAGTGTCCGGAGCAAGTATGGTGGGTCTGACACACCGGTGTCAATGTGTTCTTTTTTTCATTTCCAGGCGTGTATATTTGAATTAGAAAAAACTAATAATAAAAAAAAGGTGCATGCCGCGGGATTCGATCCGGCGACCTTCGGATTACGAACCCGAGCGCTTAATAATAAAAAAAAGTTGCATGCCGCGGGATTCGATCCGGCGACCTTCGGATTACGAACCCATTGCTTATGCATGTTGGTGAAGGCGGATCGCTCTCCAATTGTACCGCCTCCATTTTTCCGTTTGTTTAGCAGGGTGTACCACAGCTCTCACGCCCGCACCCAATTTTCTGGAGTACCTTGAGAAGGGCTATAAAACTCCAATAGCTCACGGCGCAACTATAAATAAAGACAATCAATGAATTGGTGCCACGCACATAGAGCCAACGAAGGGGAAAATATATATATTTCCAGCTTCACGCTAATAGCAACCATGCCTGTGATGAGTTGTTCGTGTAGCTAAAGAGTACATTCACGTATACAAAAGACCAAAGACTTTAATACCACCCGGCCTATACCGTAACATTTTCTTCTGTTAATGTATAATAATCCTCCGGCAGAACTACCAGAATTCGAAGCTTAGACACAAAGACACAAATTGGTTCAAATGGCTCTGAGCACTATGGGACTTAACATCTGAGGTCATCAGTCCCCTGGATCATAGAACTACATAAACCTAACTAACCTAAGGACATCACACACATCCATGCCCGAGGCAGGATTCGAACCTGCGACCGTAAGAGTCGCGCGGTTCCGGACTGAAGCGCCTAGAACCGCTCGGCCAGTGCGGCCGGCCACAAAGATACATTCAGTAGATATTAACGTTATTGCAGAATAATAGTATGCTGTGCACTTCCTGGTTGAACCCAATGTAATAATCGTGTACTTATTCTGACAAAAATTATATTGTCATCATTCAGCACTACCCACAGGTTCTCATTATCAGTTCGTTAGACAGTGCCGGACAAAAAAAAGGGAGCACCCAGAAGGGAAGGAGGAAACTACATGAAACTTTGCGGGTTGAGAGGGTATGTGATGTCGTTTCGGTTATTACAAAATCGAGCCAAATTTACAAATACGTATGAACCCACTTATCAGTATGACGTTGCACCACCTTTGGCCTGTAAGTGTGCACTGATCCGTTTGGGGTGAGAGTCACAAAAAAGTCGTATTCTCTCCTGAGGCAAGCTGCCCCACAGCTGTTGTAACTGGTCCTTGGTACACATGAGACTGGCATTGGGACGAAGTTGACGTCGCAATTGGTCCCACACGTTATATCAGAAACAGATCTGGGGAACTTACTCATCACGGGAGAACCTCAACATCGCGGACATTTCATAGGGACGTGTGCTATGAGGCGAGGATTGTTCTGTTGAAAAATGGTACCGCGAAACTGTCACATGAGAAATAACACAGGACGCACATCCGTGACGTTCCGATTTGGCCTCAGAGTTTCTTCAGTCAGTACCAGCCGTGACCTCTCTAAAACATTGGAGGAATGAAATGTCTCCACAGGTCACTGCAATGCTCGCGACAGTGGTCTTCCGAGGTAGAGCAGAACGGCAGTTCGTGACTGAACACAATGCGACGCCATTCATCAGCAATCCATGCTCCCTGGTCATGGCGCCACTGCAAACGCAGCTGTTTATGTTATGGTGTAAACGGCAGACTAAGCATGAGACAGTAATTACAGAGGGCAGCTGCTGCTACTCTCTGACCAATGGTACGTCATGACACAGAACGTTGCAGGGAGTCCATTACTTTTTCCCGGATGGCAGGTTATGAAGTGCCTGGTGCACAATACGGCGATCCTCCTTTGGTCAGACGTGCTCCACCGGGACCTTGGCCCGAGTATGCTTGCCATCACGTTCCCATGCAGTGCAGCTTCGGACCACTGTCATCTACCAGTGCCCAACAACTCTCCGTGCTGCACGATGTGACCAATTGGCCAAATGGAGACACACAATGAGTTTCTTTTCTATGCATATTAGGTGGTGATAACAATGTCTCATACGAATAATCGGCATCCCCATGTGGTTCACTCAAAATCTGCACTGCTACTGCCCCTTATACAGGGTAATTCAGCTGCCCTTACCAAAGTCGTTTTAAGCAACCCGCATATGTTATATCTGACCTTCAAAAAATACGCGCGAGATTTTCATACTCTCTTGCTCGCTACGCGCCAGCTATTAGTCCTACAGCAAAAATTGACAATATCTTCTTTGTAGTAATTAATGTAGTTAAATTTGTACCGGAATAAGTTTTTGCTAGAGACCGCAGTTTTCGAGAAAAACATACAAAAGTGAACTTCAAACATACCCCCTTCCATACTCAGCCCTCAACAGTCAGTACAAAAATTGGCGACTTCACGAATTATTTTCCACATTCGACCTTTTTGGCCTTAATTGAATGGACTTAGTCGAGCACTTACAAACTGTAAAACTGACGGACTACATAAATTTTACCTAACAATTATGTGAATTTTATCAGCATAAAATGAACAATTACACCGTTGTATTTATCAGGCCTTCCGACTACGGAACTATTGTGCTTGTAAGGGTTAAATCTGGATTCAATAGTCAATGTAATTAGTCTACAGCGTAACGTTTACAAAAGTCGTTTTTCTTCATTGCCCTCAAAGGCACGTTTAAATCCATTATGTTTACGAAATAGCCGACTATGCTGATGGCATAATAACCCAAAAAATAGAGCCTAAAAAAGATCGAATATTGGGAATCGTGTAGTCGGAAAGTTTTATATAGTGGTGCAAGGGAGTGCCAAGTACAACATACTAGAAATCCTGATTGGTGAGTGATGAGTGTGGTTGTGGCAGTGCATTTGAAGGTGACTTTTGTACATTTTTCTTGAATAACTCGAATGCTGTGGCCACCAGCGGAAATGTATCCCAGTACAAAATTTAGCTACATCAAATTTCCTACAAAAATGTCCTGTTCATTTTTCTGTAGGACTAGTAGTTTGCGAGAAGTTAGTGGGAGAATACGAAAATCTCGGGCGCGGCTTTTGGAGACCTGATGTAACATTGCGGGTTGCATAAAATGACATCGGTAGGGGCAGATGAATCATGCTGTATACCGTACCAGGTCTGGTATAAACGCCACTAATTCCTTCTGCTGCCCGTTCTACATATCACACAGAACCGGAACTCCAGTATTTACATATGTGCCGAAGATGTGTACGTGCACGAAGTTACTTTGACATCTGACTGTGTCTTCTGGTGGCTTAATTTTTTTTTTTTGTCAGGCAGAGTAGGTTGTCTTTCCAGCAAAAACTATGTACAAGATGTGTTACAGTTCCAGTGCCTTACCTACTATGTAATTCCAACGGCCTTGCCGCAGTGGTCACCCGTTCCGTCAGATGACCGAAGTTAAGCGCTGCCGGGCTGGGCTAGCACTTTGTTGGGTGACCATCCGGTCTGCCGAGCGCTGTTGGCAAGCGGGATGCACTCAGCCCCTGTGAGGCAAACTGAGGAGCTACTTGATAGAGAAGTAGCGGCTCCGGTCCTGGAAACTGACATACAGCTGGCAGAGCAGTGTGCTGACCTCATGCTCCTCCTTATCGGCATCCAGTGACGTCTATGGTCTGAGGATGACACGGCGGCCGGTCGGTACCTCTGGGTCCGCCGGGGCTTGTGGACGGAGTTTACGTTTTACGATACATGCTATGTAATATATATATGTATATCTGTAAACAGCTATATGTCCACTGTGATAACAAAACGATTGTTCCAATTGTAATGGTGACCGCTAGATCCTATAGTGTAGGTGCCACCTGAATGTTACCATGATGATCGTGGCTGGCAGCAAATCGGAATGAAGAAGTTCTAAGTAGCATATGCGGTGGATTAAAAAAATTCGTTTCTTTGATAAACTGATGTGTTTTCCCGGTGAAGCAGTGGGCGGCAATCACCTGAGTGAGCGTCGTGTCGTGTTGCGGCAGGTGGTGCGAGGCAGCATGGAGACGCGGTGCAAGTGCCACGGCACGTCGGGTTCGTGCAGCGTGCAGACGTGCTGGCGGCTGCTGCGGCCCTTCCACCACGTGGCGGCCCGCCTAGAGCGCCTCTACCACGACGCCATCCGGTGAGTGCCTTTCTTCACCAGCCCTGACGCATAGCCAGGACAATCCACAACAAACCTTATGATCGGGTATCGTTACGCTGATTTCGCTGTAACGTGAAATGTGTGCTAATAAAATCTCTACATCTACATCTCCTCTGACTTTAAGCCGAGTAACACGGTTAAAGTCCAACTAGCCACTGGCTGAATAGTGCTCGGCCACTAGCTGCCTGAATCTCGGCAACTCGATGCGGAATATTGTTCCCTCGTTTTACGCTGGAGTACACGAAAATATATCTTTCTTCAAAACAAAATTTCGCTTATCATTTTGACTGTCCTTTCCTTTCTGTTTTGTGCTATAATAAACATATTAGCAACCACAGTCGTTATGATGACATCATGGTCACTAATTCGTGTCACTGTACTGACGTTGTTGATAAGGTCAAGCCTGTTTATAGGTACCAGGCCCAAAATATTTTAATTGTGGATGGGCTGTCAAAGTAACTGCTCAAGGCAGTTTTTGGAAACCGTGTCCAAAAGTACCCCGCAAGACTGCTCGTCTGTACCCTGCAATGAATCCATAGTCGTCCCAGTGTATACTCAGTTGGTTAAAGTTACTTTCTACTAATATTGCATGGGAGTGGATGGGCTGTCAAAGTAACTGCTCAAGGCAGTTTTTGGAAACCGTGTCCAAAAGTACCCCGCAAGACTGCTCGTCTGTACCCTGCAATGAATCCATAGTCGTCCCAGTGTATACTCGGTAGGTTAAAGTTACTTTCTACTAATATTGCATGGGAGCCTGCCCGGTTGGCCGTGCGGTCTAACTTTCCGGGCGGGAAGGAGCGCCTGGTCCCCGACACGAATCTGCGCGATGGATTTGTGTCGAGATCCGGTGAACCGGCCAGTCTGTGGATGGTTTTTAGGCGGTTTTCCATCTGCCTCGGCGAATGCGGGCTGGTTCCCAATATTCCGCCTCAGTTACACTACATAGGCGATTGCTGCGCAAACAAGTTCTCCACGTATGTGTACACCACCATTACTCTACCACGCAAACATCGGGATTACACTCGTCTGGTGTTAGAGGTTCCCTGGGGGGTCCACGGGGGCCGAACCGCACAATAACCCTTATGTTCGGTGTGGGGCAGCGGAGGGGTGAAGTGGACTGCGGTAGTCGTCGTGGGGTTGTGGACCACTGCGGCTGTGGCGGCGACGGAGCCTCTCCGTCGTTTCTAGATCCCTGGTTAACATACAATACATGCAATACAATATTGCATGGTCTTGGTATTTTCGCGCTACAGACTTCCTTTGAATAACTAAAACTCATAAATAATAAAATTCGCTACAGTTTGAAAGTTATTTATTTCTAAAAAGTGCAACCCAGTTTTAGAACGTACGTTCCATCTTCAGGTGTATATTAAAACGTGAGTCACAAAAGATCCATAGCTGAGGTTAAAATAGGTGATGATGAATAATAGTTGTGGATGTCCCGTCAAGAGAATCGTGACTCTAATACTATCGCAGCGGAAGCAGGAGCCCCATAAAAACATCCAACAATTGACCTGTAATACGTAACCACATAACTTCACACTCAAATTTGGTCTCAATATTTTTGTCAACAGCAATGAAGAGTCCCCTCCTATGGCGTCTAATCTCTCTTTTCGATATACGTTCCATGGATCTCAGAGGTTTTCACTTCGGGTAAAGGGCAGCTCTCGGTTCTGAGAATAATTTGAGCTCGAGAAATTTCCTGGAGGCCAGTAAAATCGGGAACTATGTTACGAATAATTTGCTGATAAAATATTGACAGTCGAAGTGTCATTGCATGCGGTTTGATTTCGCTACCTGCGTTTCATCTGGCGAGTGTTCATCAGAGTAGCTCAAATGTTTTCACGGGAACTGGGCGAGATCGAGTTTCGTTTGCTGACGGCAACAATTGCTGTCGGGTTTGAAACTGATTGTCGTTGTCACTGCATGACATTTTTGTCATGTCCCTGTCAGGATCCTTTCAGAACCACTGGTCTTACACTGTATAAGTAGGCTGTGAGTGCGACACCATTCCTAGTTGACACACTGGACAGTCTACATTAAAGAATCAAGAAATCGGACAGCCTCATTCACGGTGTGATCATGGGCACGTCGAAACATGATAGTCCTTTCTGTCACGTCTCCACATCCACCCATCTGACTGCGCTGATTCCATGCAACTGGCAGGAACACAAAATCTCACGATTACGTAAAAGGTTTACTCGGTACTAGTTCCACACAGTTTAGTTAACAATCCTGTCACATTAATGAAACTATCGCCTTTGTTCAGTGTCAACGTGCAATAACCATTTACAGACGGCAGATGCCAGCACTAGCAGTGGAGGATATATGAATTCTGTTGGGGGGACACGGAAGACAGTCATTGTCTTAATGGGGAAATGGAGTTGTTTATCTAAGGTCCAAAAGGGCATGATTATTGGCTGGGAGCATTTCTGAAATGGCTAAGTTTGTAATCTCTTCATGTGTTGCCATGGTTAAACTATACTGCACATGGAAAAATGGCAGTATCCAAAATTGGTACTGATGTCACTGTGGTACTGATCATAGAAAAAGGGATGAATGACAGCTGTGGCGACGTGTAGGGACGAACAGACGTGCAATTGTTGAGCAATTGACTTTCAAGATGAACCAAGGGGCTATCAACAATGTCTCCTCAACGACCATTCAGTGAAAGTTGCTGCGTATGGGCCTCTGTAGCTGGTGCCTGGTTCAAGCACCCAATGCTGACAGCTATTCATTGGTACCAAAGACTGGAATTTGCAAGCCAATACCAAAACTGAACGTCCACTGAGTGGTGACAGGTTTCCTTTTCAGATGAATCACGTTAGTGCTGCATCGGAGAAATGGCCATTGGCGAAACACCCTGAAAGCAAACACCCTGCACGTGTTATGGCCTTGGGAATGTTTTTGTGCAGTCCCTGGGTGATCTCATCATCGAGGAAGGAACAGTGGATCAATACAAATATGCCTCTATCCTTGGGGACCATGTACAGCCCTATAAGCAGTTTGTTTCTCCTCAGCACGATGGCACTTACCAGGAGGACAATGCAGTGTGTCACACAGCTCTCAGAGTGCATGTGTTGTTTGAAGAGCACCAGAACGAGTTTCCATACTCCCATGGCCACCAAACTTCCCAGATTGAAGAGGCTCCAGAAGTCCTATCTATCCAATGGTTATAAATTACACATTTTCTCAGAAAGTATTTGATCTAGAAAGTTGAAATTTTTACAAGTTATTTATTGGAGTATTGGCTACAACTTAACACAGGGATTTTTAAAATTTTGAATTCAGTTATTAGAGATTCATTTCTTCTAATGTAATGAAAATTAAATGAAATGAGCATATGGCATTGTTGGCCAGGAGGTCCCATCCGGGGAAGTTCGGCCACCAAGTGCAAGTCTTATTTAAGTTGACACCACATTAGCCGACTTGCATGTCAGTGATGAGGATGAAATGATTATGAGGACAACACAACACCCAGTCTCTGAGTGGAGAAAATCTCCAACCCAACTAGGAATTGAATCCGGGCCTGCTTGCATGGGAGGTGAGCACGTTACCACCCAGCTAAGCAAGCGGTCTTTCTATTCTAATGAAAAGTCATTAATTTTTGTGCCATTTTTTGTTTATAAATTCAACAATATACAGGTTTTTAGGAAAAGACTGTGTTATGTTATGCAGAAGGGACTATATCACATTTTCTGAAAATTTGAAGCAGGTTCGTTTGGTAGATCCTGGGAAAATGTGTAATTTGTATGAAAAAATAAAACTTGTGGGACTCAACAAAATTTGGATTAGCTTTTTAGTATAGTCCAGGTCCATAGGATCATCATCATCTTCTGCAAACTCCTCCTCCAGCTTCCTCTTTGTCCTCCTCCTGTTTACTCTGGCTTGTGTTTCTAGGCTATTTACAGCCCTGTCAGCAGACCGAAGATGTTCCGAGACTAAAGAAAGCATCATTCGTACAATGTCAAAACCTATCTTCATTCCCATATTTTGAAATACTTTGCACCTTGCAACACTGCCATCATTGAAAGTAGCAACAACATCATACACACCAAAGTGAAGTGTTTCTATTCCAGTTACCACAGTCTTGGGTGTTCTTGATCATATAACACTATTTACACTTTCATTGGGGTTTTGAGCGTTTCCATCAACACAATTTTTGAGCAATTCAGATGCTGCTAAGTCTCTTAAAGTAGATTTTGCCACCTCCATTACCACATCAGGCAGACGATATTTATGAGTGTACAGTTCACCATTTAGCAATCCCGTGATGCATTTACACCAACTGTTTTCTCTTTTGGGGCACAAGTAATGATTGGAGACTTTCACTAGTTGAAAAAGTATGAAAAAAAGGAGCCCAAACTGCCTTCTTCATTTCATCGACACTTTGTGTGTTTTGCAGAATAGTCATTCCATAATAGTTTTGTATTTTCTCAATTGCACTATCAGTTAACCTTCCCTTCCCATCCAACCCTTTATCACCACTGTGTTTTTTTTTTTTTTTTTTTTACAAAACTTTCAGTCACTGACATTTTGATCCCATTTGTTTCTGTACATGTCCAATACACTCAAATTACTGCATTACAACCAACACCATAGGGCTTCAGTTCTTGAATATGTTTGAAACTTTTGAATCACCGGCACCAAGGTAATTCTCATATCACACTTTATCATATGCAACAGAACACTGAAATATACTAGGAACACCAGCCACCTCCATTCCTCCACTAATGCCACTGTAGCTAGCTGTGCGATTATTTTCATGCGTACCTTTATTTTTTTGTGGACACCTACAACATTTAGATATTACTGCTACACCTAAACCTTGCCCTATACATATACCGGTGGCAGATACTACACCATGAAGAGATGTGTGTCCCTTTATGCCAGGTACCATCAAATGTTGCAGTCAAGTCTCTGTTACCACTGATTTCTATTCCTCCCTCTTCTACAGATTTTGTCATAGATTATATACAGACATCTTCCACTTTAGACCCCATAAATCTATTGTAGTTCATAATCTGCACCTGCACTACCATCCTTACCAATTATATACAAGGCATAAACAAATCTAATGTGGTGTTGGTGTTCATAGATTTTGTTACTACTTTCTTCATTTGGAGTTCTGCAACCCTGTTCCAAAAGATGGTCATGTCAGAACACTTACCAGAATTCAGTTCCATTTCACTGGCAAATCTAAGTGATTTTTTTATATAGAGTTCCAGACTGACTTCACTACACTGAATACATCTTACACAGTTTGCAAAAATTCCGTTGAGAACAGACATATCAAATATTTCACTCACATCTTGTTTACCCATAAAACATTCACACTTTCTACTAATGGAACCAAGCTTCCTATGCGAAGTACTTTCTTTTTCACTTTCATTGCAATGGGCAGGTGTACCAGCAATGTTAGGTTCAGCACTTGGTTATCTTCTTTATTATTATGGTAATAACACCTCCCTTTAGCTTTCCAAGATGTTCCCTTTTCTTAAAACCCTTCAGAGGATTTCTAGTCACTTTACACTTACCCATGATTATCCATCAATAAAACAGAGATTTCAATGAACAAAACTCACTATGAATATTTTCAGGATTATAAGAGAGCAAATAAACATGAAACACACAACAATTGAGCAAGCGATATATATCAAACTATCACATATTAAACACAACACTTATTTTGTAACACTTATTTTCTCTCACATCACTAAAATGTATATGATGAGCATGTAGATTCATGATCACAACATTTGACAGCAGTTTAATAATGTCACCTTGGGTCACAACCATGCAGAACATATTTCAAATGTATTTTAAAAATGATCGTATTCTTCTGAACTGAATAAAATATATATCAGATGGAAGTAGAAAGTCTGTAGATTTTTAAAATGCAAAAAAGTAAAAATTGAACATTTCATGATATTGAACCTTTCCGGAGTCCCATAAACTCAATGAAAAATCTGCGGGACCAACTTGACTAGTGTGGTCACACAGTGGATCCTCAACTGTGGAACCTCGTGCAGCTGGCCGCAGCACTGGGGCCAGCATGGCTCCACATCCCTGTCGGTAAATTCCAGAAGCTCATTCTCTCTTTCTGCATGTCTCACATTGGTTTGGCATAGCAAAACGTGGTTAATCATGTTTTTGACAGGTAGTCACTTTAAAATCGCTGGACAGTGTATATGCACTGTAATGCACGTGGTTTCTGTACTTAATCACTGTCCTGTCAGTTTTTCCTAAATCTAAATACAGAAAAATGAATAAAGTGACATTTTACATATAACAAGTCAGCACAGTTTGTAGCAATATTTTGATGTTTCTTATTACCTCCTCGTTTTCTTGGGCTTCTGTCCTGCATCAGCACAGCACTGACATGTTTATTAACTGATTTAGCATGGTTAGTTTAAGGGGTGGCTAGATGCCCTTCCTCTTGCCATCCAGTTCTGAATCTGAAGACAGATTTAATGGTGTATATCTTCAGGAGGGAAGAATGAGACAGTAGGACTAAGAATGAAGTGCTCTGATTAAAAAGGGTGTTTCACAGTGATGTAGTCTTTTGTCCCTACTGTTCAAACTATATGTCAAAGAAGCAATGATGAAAATAAAAGAAACGTTCAAGAGAGTGATTAAAATTCAAGGTGAAAGGATGACAGTAATAAAATTCGCTGATGGTATTGCTATTCTCAGTAAAAGTGAAGAAGAATTATAGGATTTGTTGAATGGAATGAACAGTCTAATGAGAACAGAGTATGGACTGAGAGTATATCAAAGAAAGGTGAAAGTAATGAGAAGTAGCAGAAATGAGAACAGTGAGAAACTTAATATCAGAATTGGTGATCACAAAGGCAATAAAGTTAAGGAATTCTGGTACCTAGGCAGCAAAATAACAGATGATGGATGGAGCAAGGGGGACATAAAAAGGAGAGTAGCACTGGCAAATAGGGCATTCCTCACAAAGAGATATCTATTAGTATCAAACACAGCCCTTAATTTGGGGAAGAAATTTCTGAGACTCTGCATTTGGAGTGCAGCATTGAATGGCAGTAAACATGGCTATGGGAAACCAGAGCAGAAGAGAAATTAAGCAATTGAGATGTGGTGCTATAGACATATGTTGAAAATTAGGTGGACTGACAGGATAAGGAATGAGGAGGTCGTAGAGTCAGTGAGGAAAGCAGTATATAGAAAACATTGACAAGACAGAGGGACAGGATGATATATAGGGTGTCCAAAAAGTCTTTCCCTGATTACATAAATTTATAACTCAGGCTAGAAGTAAGATACAAATATGAAATTGGTGTCTAATTGTTTACAAACTATCAAAGTTTTTTTCACACATCAGTAAACTTCCACATGAGCACCCTTGGTAGCATGTAGCACATCCAGGCGATATTCAATTTCCGTCCATACATTAGTCAACATCACTGGAGGGATCGATTCAACGACTATGGTTATCCGTTGCCGCAGGGTTTCAAGGTCTGGTACACGTGTTCGGTAGACCTCGTCCTTGACATAAACCCGTAAAAAGAATTCTAATGGGGTTATGTTCCATCGCCCAGGAAAGGTCATATCGAGATAGGCATGGACGTCAAAACCCCAATGAGGCCGTGCACCATCTTGCTGAAAAAAGACATCGAGGTGATACTGAAGCAGCTGAGAAACAGCATACAGTTTCAACATGTCCAGATACACTGCAGATGTGATTGTAGCCTCAGCAAAGAAGAGTGGCCCGATAATTCGATTGTGCAATAGCACACACCAAATATTCACCTTTGGACTGCCTCTGGTGCACTCCATGACCTCACCAGGGGGTTGTGAACCCCAAATGTGCAAATTATGGCGATTCACTACTCCACTGACAAAAATGGTCACTTCGTCAGAAAAGGCAATTCATCTGAGATAACCATCATCGTCCTCAATACATGATAGCATTTCGACCGCAAAGTCATATCGACGTGTACTGTCATTGTATGCACGAAACAATAAACGTTTGTGTAAAATGTCATGGAAAGAGCTTTTTGGCATCTGTAATTCACATGAAGCCTTGCGCACCGATTTCTTTGGACTTCACAGAAAAGACTGCCTTACAGCTTCCACGCTGTCTGCTGAGGTTCTTGGTTGACCAGACCTCGGAAGGTCAGCAACTGATCCTGTGTTCTTGAACTTCTCATACCAGGCTTTAATGCTCTTGACATCATGTAGATTCCTTCCAAATGTTGTCTGGAAGTGTCTCTGCACTGTGGTTGGTGATCATGTCTCATGGTACCACAGGACACACTGTGCCTTCTCCTGATTGGTTAACATGGCTTCTTGGGCACTGCACCTCATCCACTACTTATGTACTGTGAACCTAAAACAGAAAAAAAACTTTGATAGTTGTAAACAATTCGACACAAGTTTCATATTTGTATCTTACTTCTAGCCTGAGTTATCAATTTATGTAATCAGGGAAAGTCTTTTCGGACACCCTGTATATCTGTTAAGACATCAGGGATTAACTTCCATGGTACTTGAGGAAGCTGTAGAGTGTAAAAAATGTAGAGGAAGACAGAGGTTGGAATACATCCAGGTTGAGGATTTAAGCTGCAATTGTTATTCAGAGATGAAAAAGTTGGCACCCTTTGTGGAAAATTTCTGGCATTGGAAGTGCTTTTTGCTTGGTGCCCATGGGACTTAGGGACTCTGTGTTATTCTGTAGTTGATGAAGATGGCTGAGAGCGAGCAAATAGCAGTGCATATATATGGTTTCACACACTGTGTCTCAGTCAGCCATTGGTTTTACAGTGGACATCAAGGAAGAGCAATGAATTGTCTATCTCAACCTCCACCATGCAAACTCGGTATGGCTGTGAATGATCTCAGGTGTTCCAAGAATTTCTCAGGTTTTTATGTCAATAAACAACTGCAAAACTGCGAGGATATGAAGGCAAAACCAAGCTTTAAGAAAGGTTAGGATTGAGACAAACCTTCAATTTGAGAAAGAAACCAAAAAACATACTTCTAGCTTATTAGATCAGCATAAACAGCTGTTGGTTAAGAATTTTCAACAATCGGCAGAAATTTCACCTCTACCCAATTTTAACTCAGTCAATGTGAAATGTCAGCTATCTATTGCATCAAAATATTCAAGGGCTGAGAAATAAAATTAATGAATCAATTATCTGTGTAGCTGAATTAGAGTACTCAAACACAGGTGACATAATCTGCCTCTTTGAACATCATTTGACTACTGGTATAGAGCTTTTAAGTGTCACAGGATTTAAGTAAGCATCTAACTTTTGTAGAGCAGAAATGGAGAAAGGAGGAGTTGCCACATTCATCAGGAACTGTCATAAATTTAAGAACATAGACATTCATAAGTTTTACCTAGAACTGTATATGGAAGCAAGTGCAACAGAAGTAGAATTTCATAAAAAATCCTTCATAACATTAAGTGTGACTTTAATCTGTTCATAAACCATCTTGAAGCTGTATTGGCTCAATTAAAAACCAAATACAAAGAAATAGTGGTTGCTGGTGACTTCAATGTAGATCTCCTTTAAGACTCTCCCAATAAGAGCTTATTTGAGTTAGTAACACTATCATTCAACTTCATTTTCACTGTAAAGTTCCCAACTAGGGTAGCCAATTGCTCACAAACAGCCATTGATAATATCTTTATAGAAAAGTCCAATGAACAAAATTATATTAAAAAACCAATAGTCAATGGCCTCTCACACCATGACATGCAGTTCCTTCCGTTAAATGTTAATACTGAACAGGATATAAAATCTGTTAAATCTGAACTCAAGAGGGTAATCAATAAGCCAAAAATTGATTATTTTAGGACACTCCTCAGAGACATTCAATCGAGTGATGTTTACTGTGCTCATGGCATGAATGAAAAATATAATACTTTTGCTAATAAAGTGCTTACCTTATTTGAAGGCTATTTTCCCCCAAAACTAACTAAGGTTGGAGCAGAGTCTACAAAGAAGCCATGGATTACTCAAGGAATAGAGATATCTCGTAAAACAAAAAGAAAACTGTATCTGTCAAACCGAAAAAGTTCTGATGTTGGTGCTATAGCACATTACAAGAAATGCTGCAAAATATTAAAGACTTAATATGGACATTAAAGCAAATAAATTACAAGGTAAAGATAGTCATATCAGATAAACAAAATAAAGACAATATGGGATATAGTGAAGGAGGAGACGAGTAGAACCAGACATGAAGAGGGGCAAATAGCATTACGAGTAGATGATACATTGCTGACAGATGTGTGTAGTGTTGCAGAACTTTTTAACAAACATTTTATAACTGTTACTGAAAAGATGGGGTTGTCAGGTTCTGTAGATGCTGCCATGGTATATCTCAGACCAGACATTTCCAGTAACTTCCATAATATGAATTTGACCCTCACTGCCCCAGCAGAAGTAATGGCCATCATAAAATCTTTAAAATCTAAAACATCTAGTGAGTATGATGAAATATAAACAAAGTTAATTAAAGAATGTGATTCTGAGTTAAGTAACATATTAAGCTATCTGTGTAACCAGTTGTTTATCAGTGGAATATTCTCTGAATGGTTGAAATATGCTGAAGTTAAGCCACTGATTAAGAAGGGAGATAAAGAAATGGTATCAAATTTCTGTCCAATTTCACTTTTGCCAGCATTCTCAAAAATTTTAGAAAAGTTAATGTACAATCAACTTTATAACCATCTTGTCACAAATAACATACTGTCAAAGTTGCAGTTCAGATTTCTAAAGGATACTGATACTGAGAAGGCTATCTATACTTACAGTGAAAATGTACTTAAATCATTAGACAAAAAATTGCAGACAACTGGTATATTTTGTGATCTGTCAAAGGCATTTGACTGTGTAAATCACAATATCCTTTTAAGTAAACTAGAATATTATGGTGTAACAGGAAATGCTGCAAAATGGTTCAAATCTTATATCTCTGGCAGGAAACAAAGGGTGTTATTAGGAAAGAGACATGTATTAAGTTATCAGGTATCATCCCATGGGAACTACCGTATTTACTCGAATCTAAGCCGCACCTGAAAAATGAGATTCGAAATAAAGGAAAAAAAAATCCCGAATCTAAGCCGCACCTGAAATTTCAGACTCAAAATTCAAGGGGAGAGAAAAGTTTTAGGCCGCACCTCCAAATCGAAACAAAGTTGGTCCATTGTAATATGAGACACAATTTAGGTCGAATGAAAGACGGTACAGCTACAGTAGTTTTGTTCGAGTCGTAAGATTAGCAGTTAAGCTTTACCAGATAGCCATTGCTATGCGTCAGGCGCTCCGTCCGTATTTATACGGGTACCCTTCCTTTTTCACGTGCTTCTTCTGGTTTGAATCGATTGCTTATTTTGCTTTGATCTGATAAGTGCCGTTTTCTTTGTTTAGGTGTTTACGTCACTCTAAGCTGAAAAGACCAGAAGAAGGGATCGGTTGGTGGGACATGTTCTGAGGCATCAAGGGGTCACTAATTTAGTATTGGAGGGCAGCGTGGAGGGTAAAAATCGTAGAGGAAGACCAAGAGATGAATACACTAAGCAGATTCAGAAGGATGTAGGTTGCAGTAAGTACTGGGAGATGAAGAAGCTTGCACAGGATAGAGTAGCATGGAGAGCTGCATCAAACCAGTCTCAGGACTGAAGACCACAACAACAACAAGCTGAAAATGCATTCTGTGCTGCGTCATGCATTGTTTGTCACATAATTCTGCACAGAAATTAGTCATCTTAGATTTAAAAATCTAGTCAGTTGCCGTGCTTCATTTCTGACTGTATCACTATTAGGCATAAGAATAATACGAATATAAACATGACATGATTCATATATTCTTCCGCATTTGCTGTTGTCTCACTCTAGTTTCGTGGTTTATTAGGCAGACAGGATTTAAATGAGATAGCAGCAAACATGAAAGAATACATGGCAAAATGTTTATATTCGTATTATTCTTATGGTGAAGAGAATACTGCATGTGATTCACATTTCATCAGGCTCCTATTAGCAACAGTCTTGCCAGTCGGATTTTCATAGTACATTGAAATTCTGCTAAATTTGAAGATGAACAATATGGAATTTGTATTTACTTCGTTGGATAATGTATGAAAATGCAGTGGTCGAAACTCGGGGCGGAGAAAAAAAAGCTCGTCTTCCACCTTTTTTTTTTAAATTTATTTACTGACGCAGAGGTTTTGTCGCCAGTATTTATCTCTGTGCCTACAAAACATGCCTGTGTAGCGCTGCATCTTCATATATTCGACGGCAGAAGTTAGTTGTGGCGGCACCTACCAACATTTTTCAGAACTTCTGCTTGCTTTGCACTCGATTCTAAGCCACAGGCGGTTTTTTGGATTACAAAAACTGGAAAAAAAATGCGGCTTAGATTCGAGTAAATACGGTAATTACATGTGAGGTCTCACAAAGTTCCATCTTAGGACCCTTACTTTTTCTTGTGTATATCAATGACCTTTCATCAGTAACATGACCAGATGCCAAATTTGTTTTGTTTGCTGATGATACAAACATAGCAATAAACAGAAAATAAATAGCAATCTTAGAAAGATTGGCTAGTAAAATATTTGTGAATATTAATCACTGGTTCCTAGCCAATTCTTTGTCACTAAACTTTGAAAAAACACACTACATGCAGTTCAGAACTTGTAAGCAGTGTCCCACAAGTATATGCCTAACATATGATGACTAGCAGATAGAGGAAATGGACAGTATTAAGTTCTTGAGTATTACAGCTTGATAATAAATTCAACTGGGAGGAGCACACCAGAGAACTGCTGAAGCATCTAAACAAATCACTATTTGCAATGCGAATTCTGTCAGACATAGGGGATATAAAATTGAAAAACCTTTCACTATGTAATGTCATATGGGATTATTTTTTGGGGTGATTCATCAAGCTAAGCTGAAGTTTTCTGGGCACAAAAACATGCAATAAGAGTTATAAGTGGTGTGAACTGTTTAGGGGACTAGGGGAACTAACTACTGCTTCCCAATATATTTATTCATTAATGAAATTTGCCATTAAAAATATATCACTTTTTCAGACCAACAGTTCAGTAGCCATAAAAAGCTTAATAACCAATGAAATTCAGTTTAAGAGAAGCATAAAGAATTTATTGGTGGCCAACTACTTCTACTCCATTGATGAATTTCTCAGTAGAACCAACTGATTTTGTGTGTTCATTGTAAATAAGTATTGTAGTAGTACTATTATATGTTTATTACCTTATAAATACAAAAAAATTTTTTTTTAATTTTAAATTCAGTGCATTAATGCAATCTTACTAAATGAGTGTTGTAAAATGATACTTTCATATAGCGTTCATAAAAAAAAAGACAATCATTCCACTTGGGATCTGTGGAAGGTACATTAGCTTATTTCTTTTAGTTGTAAATATTTGTCATGTATTATTGTTTGTCTGACATGTTCTTCTTCCTGGAGGACCACCTCACTATGAATCAATTGGAATGAAATTAACTCTAATCTAATCTAATGAATTTCCACTTGCCCATGGTCGAATAGTACTACGTGGGATCTCATAGAATCTTAACTACATTAAATGGATTTCATTAATTTGATAATTTCAGTAATTCATGAGCTCATGAAACCATGCATAGTTTCTTGAATCATGTCCTCTTCGCTTTGCTGACTAAGTTCTATGTAGCGCTAGTGTTCATATTATATTCCTTTACTCATCGCTACCACCCAATCACCTGATGTGCTTTAGCTAGTTATTCTGTCCCAGACTGTTCTCTCTCTGTTAAATGTATGCAAAACTAGGTGTCTACTGTCACTCTCAAATTCTTGTAAGCCCTATTCATTGGCAATTGGTTTCAATATAGCTTCTATTGCCATCAGCAGTCCCACTAGTACCACTGGTTGTAATGCTGTATAGTCAGTCCACAATGAAGCAAATCACTCGTGAGTTTGGTGCTGGGCAACACCAACAGATGAGAGGTCATACCACCCAGAAGTAACCCCTTTCTTTGGGGCAGGGAAGCCACTCATATACACATGTACCTGTGCTCACTGCATGTCACAGAACACAGAGATTAGCATGGTTGCAGGAATATCACCATTACACATTTGAAGAGTTGAAAAAAGATAGCCTAGTACACAGAAAGTACAGATGGATGGCAAGTTACGAATATGTCAAAAACTTCAACAGGAGATGCATCCTATTTCCCAGTAAGGCATCGTTGAAGCAAGTGGTGGAGATTTTCTCATTCCAGTGTGTTTCCACCAACTGAAATGAGTCTCTTGTTTTGTATATCATTGTCTCTCATAGGTGAACACTACAGGAGACTATTTGCAGATGATTTAGAGCTGTTTAGTTGCTACAACATATTTTAGGACACCTACACATCGATGTCAATGCTCAACCAAATTTTTCCCAAATTTTGTCAGTTTGATAAAAGCTTAACAGGCATGAGGGTTCTTGTGACTCCTCACTCTTCCTGAATCTGCTAATCTTGATACTACTGAGCACTTCCTGTATTCCAACTCTGTAAACTATGTGCCCTGGGCACAACTTCAAACAACCTCTATGAGTTTTGATCATTGGTCAAGTGGTCATGGATCAGAATAGCTACCCAACTTTTTGGAGTCTGGAGTCCAAACAACAACGCAACAGCCCTGTCACTGGGGCAAAAATATGCTAGTACACTCTGCTAGGTAGAAGCCTTAAGTTCAACAGGTTATGAATGTATTCCTACCTTATCTATGGGCCCTGAAAGCTACCACATTTTCTTGTTGGGCATGGAAGCTATCCTGAGAGCATGCCGTTTACAAGAAGGTATGTGCACAGCATAACAATTTGCAAGATAATGGTATATCGTGGTAACCTAGATATCGGACCACAACACAGAATTACAGTTGCAGTCAGATTTAATGTGATATCATTAAAGAACCTCACCTGATTCCCAAGGATTTTATGCACCCCAGTGGAATTTAAAATGACTGAATAAATTTATCTGAAGAATACTGCATTTTGTGATGGAGTCTGGTATTGAATTTACTTATACAAGTGATTTCAGTTGTTCATGAGAATATTTCCCAATTACAGGCAACCACAGACCATCAAATATCATATTCACCAAGCTAGTTCCGACTGCTGTTGTGGAATATCACCACAGACACTTTTCTAGTTGTTATGAATTATGAAGATTGCCATAAAGTTTGTGGTGCATGGTTGAGATACCCCTTTCATCTTTGCATGCAGCTCTCATGCACAAAACATATACAAGGACCAAATGAGATGATTAAAAGATCTATTTATGAATAAATAAGGCTGTCAATTAATATTGGTTACTTACTACTTCATATATTAATTCATTTATATTTGTCCCTTATTACATGAAATATATTTGGCTACTTGCCCTTTGTGACATCTTCAGTTTTTCATGGCTTCATGAATTTTGGTGGAGCTATCACAATACAATGACCGTAAGATGATAGCTCCTAAAAATAGTTTTCTGCAGATGGCGCCTCAGTGATGCACAAAACCTAAAACGTGTATCTGAAAACATTTAATACAACAATTAACTTTGCACAAGTGTTCATACAGAATGTATTTCATTCTTACCATAATTGTCCATTAATAACTTTTGCTATTTTTATTGTAATTTGTGTTCTTATAGTAAAGCATTGGGGTACCTCATAACAAAGTATAAGCATAAGACCGAAATGAAAAGTATTCGAACTGTGGCAGTATATTAGACAGACTCTTCAGGGACATGATCTGATGATAATTTACAATGTGGAAAGTGATATCAGTTAATCTGATAATCCAGCTGCACTTCTGTATTGCTGCCTTGTCAACCAAGAGGCTGATTTATGTGCCACTCAGACTGTCATTCTGACATTTGAGATATGAAAGGAAGGCTATAAATTGTTAATGCCTGAAGTATTAAATATATAACCAAGCATTATCTCTTATTATTTACTGCAGTTTTTTTTAATTTTGTGTTAGTTGAATCACACACCTGAATCACACAGCAAATTTACTCATGTATTTGAATATGTCACAGCGATTTTAAGATGGTGATAGCTGTTTGTTTCAGAGACACTAAAAATCTGTGGTTTGGTTTTAGTAAATCTGAATGTGCTGAAACAGTGTTACAGATCACAGAAAAATTAAGTGGTAACATAATATATGCAAAACACTGTTAGGTTAGTTTATTAACTCATCGCAAGAGGATTAAAGTTTAAAATTTACACAGTGTAAGATATTTCACAGCCATTTTATGTTGATACAATGTTAATACTTTCACGAGTTTGATAATATTGTGGTACAGTTTAATGCAATATTGCTCTCTCTATATCGCAAGCTATAAAATTATGAGCATTAATCAAAAATTAGAAAATATTATGTCGCTAAAATCCTGGCACTGAAGTTTCTCAGTTTTGCTCAATGACAAATAGAATGACTGTGCATCCGAGTATTGCAACCCAGACAGTAATTACATTATTACATTAAATCATAGATACCATTTATATATATCTTTACAAGAAGAAGCCATGCTGTCACATCAGTTTTTACTTAATTTCATACTGGTTCTCTTCTGTAACATCACATTACTAATCTGTACCTAAAAGTCAGATAACACAATTATCTACATTACGCAGTTATATATGAAGCACAAATATGTTTCTAATGATTACAAGTCAGTTCTTTCACTGTATTTTATAGTCTGGCAGTCAGTAGCCAAGATAAAAGACATCACTTAGTGGCAACATGAAAAGTGTGGAATCATGACCAAATCATAACCTGTTTCTCAAAACTATTTCACATTTTCATGTCCCTACCTTACATTTTAAAAAAATGTTCTTCTAAAGTTAGTCTCTCTATTCATAATGTCCCTGTTTGGATCTATTTCTAGAAGTTATTAAATAAAAATGTTAATTACTTTACATAACCAAAAGATTCAATATGTATGCACATTTTGTACATTCTTGATTAGTAATTATCTACAAATATGTACAATTGGGTTCAAAACATAATTATAAAGAAGGCATACTGTTCACTCACAATTTTTTAATTGGTTTAGAAAGTAATTTTCTACTCTGTTCGATTCATGTGGCAATATGGGCAACAGTCTTTGTCAGTATGTGTTTATTATTTTTTTTCAAAGGCTTTCTTTTGTTTTTGCAGGATTAATTATGACGAGCAGCTGGGAAGCATTGCATTGGGAAATTCTGCCACCATGGACCATCCTGATGTGTCACCAGAACAGCTCATTTACATTGAACAGTCACCAAATTACTGTCTTCCAAACAGAACATCAGGTACATTTCTACATTTATAAATCAGGCCATCAGTTAGCACTAGTAAGCATCACCTAAATGCTAATGATGTGCCTTAGAACAGCCTTGAAGTATCCAGTCACCAGGCACAATGTACTTACAGTTTACATGGAAATATAATATGAAAAAGTTTCGGCAATTAGATACTACATAGAACTTTGTGCAAATATAAGACTTTAGATATAGAAAAAAAAAATCATAGTTGTCAAAATATTGCACCAAGCGAGGTGTCACAGTGGTCAGCACACTGGACTCAATTTTGTGAGGATGGCAGTTCAAACCTGCATCCAGCCATCCTGATTTAGGTTTTACACGATTTCTGTAAATCACTTCAGACAAGTGCTGGGATGGTTCCTTAGAAAGGGCACGGTCGATTTCCTTCCCCATCCTTCCCTAATCAATGAGACTGTAGACCTTGCTGTTTGGTCCCCTTCTCCAAAATTGACCAACCAACCAAAATATTGCAGTCTACAGAGAGAATGGTTGCAAAGCTCTAGCTGTAGTATCTCTGTACGCTGCCAGTACTCCATATTCTGAACAAGGAATCAACAGGTACTTGACAGAAGTAGTGGAGTATGTGCTGATTTGGAAGTTATTGGCAGATTAAACCTCTGCACTGTACTGGGATTTGAACCCAGAACCTTTGTCTTTTACAGGTAAATTACCAGCTGAACTATTGAGGCACAGCTCACAATCTGCTCTCACAGCACCACTTTCGCCAGTACTTCTCTTCTGCTTTGCAAACTGCACACAAGTTGTCTCAAAGAACTTGTCAGACTAGCACTCCTTTTGTATTTCTAGGTTCAGCACACAGTTTTAATCTGCCAGGAACTTCTAATAGCTGCTATGCATTCATAGTAATGTCTACTGTTGAGCATGTCTAACATTAAGTGGGAAAATTACTGCACAACTGGAATGTTATAACTACATTCAATTGCACATTTGTTCATATTTTGCATAGAATCAGTGACCTGGTACATAAGCAGAGGTGTATGACAACAGATGACAATGTTCAGGTCACTTACTTCCATTTTGTCCCAAAGAGATGGTTTGTGATTCTCAGTTGGTGCTCAATGGTATGTAAACCAAGTTTGACTAGATTGATAAATGGTGAATTATGGTAATGGATGGGGCAGAAAATTGACTGTAAATCAACATCATGCTGCTCAAACAACTGTAGCATGATTTTGATCTTCTGATATGTACAACTGAGCAGAAGGAAAATGTTTCATCTGACATTGGAAGAGTAATCCAGGATGATATGCAAATAGTCATCACTAATAATTAGCATAGTCCATGACTTTAATGGTGCATTGTACAACAGCCATAGACTGCAGAGAAAGTTAAAAAAACAGTTTTGCACCACCATAATGAGTTACATAGTGCACTTTTTTTCTATTGGAAACATGTTTCTCAATCTTCTTTTGACCACAGAAAATTCCATTTACTATATACTACCTGTGCATTGGAGGCAAAAGTAAACCTGCTTTCTCATTGCAATTCAGTAGAAACCACCATGTCTCTGATCACAAATAGGTCACTCCAGTTTCTATGCATTGTTCAGTGTTGCTACCTTCCTCATAGGATCACTTTATGCTTAGCCCATGGAAATATTGTCACTTAAAACTAAGACGAGGTACTGGCAGAAGTAAAGCTGTGAGGACGTGGCGTGAGTCATGCTTGGGTAGCTCAGTTGGTAGAGCACTTGCCCGCAAAAGGCAAAGGCCCCGAGTTCGGGTCTCGGTCAGGCACACAGTTTTAATCTGCCAGGAAGTTCCATATCAGCACACACTCCGCTGCAGAGTGAAAATCTCATTCTGGAAACATCCCCCAGGCTGTGGCTAAGTCATGTCTTCGCAATATCCTTTCTTTCAGGAGTTTTAGTTCTGCAAGGTTCGCAGGAGAGCTTCTGTTAAGTTTGGAAGGTAGGAGACGAGGTACTGGCAGAAGTAAAGCTGTGAGGACGGCACATGAGTCGTTCTTGGGTAGCTCAGTTGGTAGAGCACTTGCCCGCGAAAGGCAAAGGCCCCGAGTTCAAGTCTCGGTCCGGCACATAGTTTTAATCTGCCAGGAAGTTTCATATCAGCGCACACTCCGCTGCAGAGTGAAAATCTCATTCTGGTAAGATGAGTAGTCTGTATGGAAGTTGCATGCCAAAGTGGTGTCCACCACACTGGTGTCACTTGAACATTCCACATCTAAAGGCACAAAATGGCAAAAATTTCCCTCATAGTGGTAACTTGCAGTAAAAACATTAACTGAGGGAACCGGGTGGGTTGTATCATTTCAGACAATACACACCTGTCTCCTGAAGATCTGTTTTGCCATTAGTTGTCCCTTCCAAACACAATGCTAACTCCCCCACTCTGTGGTGCACAAAGAATGTGAGCACAAGTTCACCTGGAATGGATGCTGGATCATGGCATGATGCTCTTTTCACCAATGAATACATGATTTGTCTCATGCCTGACAATCTCTACAGAAAGTGTCCTTGGATGTCTCTGGCATGATTTCCCATGGTTTCATCAAGGAGATTGGTGAGTCACATTTTGGGCCAATATTATGTACAAATACTGGATGGCTCTCTTCACTACTGAGAGTAATTTGAGGACCGTGCAGTACCAGGACAGGACCTACAGTCAGTATTGTGGTAACTAGTTTATCTTTTAAGATAATAATGGTAGAGCTCACCACACTCATCTTGTGCACAGTTCCTCCAGGAGGCAAGAATCAACAACTCATAAATGAAATGGTTTACAGCATCTTCTGACAGAAAATTGATTGCACATGCTCAGAAGTAGTTGAACTATGCAGTGCATCATTGCACTGAAGATTCACCATTGCATAATGGAACAGGTTTGAGCAGTAACATCTCAACCACCTTATGGACAGAATGCGAAGGAGAATTCAAGTATATTATAGTGCAGAGCAAGGAGCAGCAGTGTACTGAATATTGCCCAGCAACAGAATATAGGCACACTCAGTATGACAATAAGGATGATTATAATGCTCAGTGTATTGTCAAATGTCCAATATTACTATAAAAGTACTTATTTATAATAAAAGAAAAACAGAGCAAAGTTGGACCATTTATCAGCATATAAACTACAGGCAAAAGAGTCAAATATTTACACACTACTGCCACACTTGAGAAACACTATTTTTACCCTTTTTTCAACTGAATCATTTCTGGGAATGTTCCATACTTCAAAGGAATTTTCTCATCAGGAAGAAAGACAAGTGTAGTGTTAATTGTAAGGACAACGTTTTCAGTACTAAAATGTAAAAAAAAGAGAAAAATAGTATTAATTCTGTAGGACTGCTAAAACAATCATTTTTGGATCTTCAATACCTCAAGAATACATACCTCCAGACAGTTACAGAACCAGGTAACATGTCTGTCACATAAACTACATTATATAAAAATATCTGAGAGATTAAATGTAACATTTGTATAACAGCTGTTTCTTAATTGATGAGTACCATTCGTGGTGCACTGTTAAAAGAAAATCATTTAATCTCTATGTTGTTCTGAAAGCTGCATGTGACAACAAAACATCACTGGTGCCAAAAAGTATTTCTTCTGTCTTGGTTCAAGCATGTCAGAATACTGAAGATGCAGATGATTGTGAATACCAGAATCCAAGAATCTACAAGTTGTTTGTATGCTTGAAGATGAAACAGTGCATTTGTATTTTAATTGATTAAATATTTATCTTGTGTGCTATACAACTACATGCAAGCATGTCTCTGTTTTCATTACAGGATGGCATGGAGTGAGGGGAAGATCATGTCCAAAAGAAGTTTTGGACTCTGGAGAGGTCAAAGACCATTGCCGAGACCTCTGTGCAGCATGTGGTTTTGCAGTGTCACAGGATGCCAGGATACAGACTGTACCTTGTCACTGTGATTTTCAATGGTGTTGCCGAATATCCTGCCAGACATGTACGAGCAATGTCAAATACCATCACTGCAAATGACATCATGGACTAAATAACATCATACACCAGTAAATGGCTCACTGTTCCAGTATGGATATCTCATCTTCATCCCATATTTCATACAGATCCTGTAACTCAATAAATTATTGTGACTCGTACCACTATACATAAGAACCACGGACACTAAGTGATTGTTCTGTTGCAGTGGAAATTTGTATATACTAAGAGTACAGTTCTCATTTTAAACTATTATTGCACTTTTATCATCTGCATTGCAAATGCAGTGTACTATTGTTACTGTGTAGGAAGACTGTGTGCATTAGATTCAGCAATGACAGCCATTTTGTTGATGTCATGCTTGAGAGCTTAGAAAATCAGGCATTTCCTATACTGTTGCTGTGATACAAAGACTAATTTGTCAGCTTCATTAGTACATGTGCTGTTACTGTCATCAAATATTGTTTGTGCTGACAACATGAGTGCATTATTATTATTTTTGACAGTATCTGTCATATCTATATGTTACTGAGATGATTGTTGCATTCAAACACATCAATATTTGTAAAAATATATTCTACTGTTAATGTAGTATAGGCCAAAAGAGTAAGTATTACTGTAAGTGAATTCCAATATTTGTATGTAAAGTTAATGGATGAATGTCGTTAAATTGTGTCTGCATTACAAATAAGGTCTTGCATTCTCAGTGCAACAGCTAAACTGGAGGCAAGATACACAGAAACATTTAGTTATTGTAGATAAATGAAGTAAGTTCTTTATTTCAAGATATAAGAAAAGACAAAGATGATGACCTAATTGTAAGTGGGTAGAAAACATGTGACAACATGCAGGAGTAACACTGATGCATATAGCTTGAGCCAATAAATCATAATGCTTGGATCCTAAAGGAGGCCTTTATTCAGCAGTGGATGCTATATGACTGATGACGATGATTTAGTTATGAGCACAGTCTTTGACAATAACAGTTTCATAAGTGCAGCAGACATTCAGACTGAGTAAAAATTGACTTCTGAGTTTTCATACATTAAAAACTTTCACGAGAAAGTGCAGCAGAAGACAGAAGATGAAGTAAAAATTAATGTATAAATGAAGAAAAACAGTCATCTACATCTAAAATCTGCAATTTAAAGTGAGTGGCAAAGGGCACATTCTGTTGTATAATATATCAGTGTTTTCCCATCCCATAGACATATGGAACATGGTAGGAAGGATTGCATGTACACAGTATGAACTGTTGCTAGTCTAATTTTATCTATGTGGTCTCTGTGGGATGAATATGGATAAAGAATGCTTGCAGTTCTCACTTCGAAAGACAAATCATCAGGTTTTACGATCAAATTTTCATGAGCTATAAGATATGGTATCCTTCTTCAATTGTTTGGTAGCTTTGATTTTTCAGAATCTATTTATAATCTCTTCTAGCCAGAAAGGTCTGTGACTATTTGTGTCTCACTTCTTTCATGCATTCATTGTCTCCCATTAGTCTGACCTGATAATGACTGCGTGCACTGATCTGCTGTGTACAACTGTTTTGTAAGGTAATTCTTTTACAGACAAACTGCAGTTTACCACAATTAAGTTTATATGCCTGTCCCTCCTCATAACCTTAAATATTGTTAACCCTAGGTATTTGTATGTAGTGACTGGTTGTAATTATGACTCATTAGTCATGTTTACAAAGACTACAACTTTTTTACATTTTATAAAGTGCAAAACTTTACATTTCCTTTCATTCAGAGCTAACTGTAACTCTTTGTACCAGTGTGTCAAAAATCTAACTCCATAGTATTTATGCTTCTACATTGGTGGAGAGTATGTCTGGGATCACTATTATTTCGTTTTTCCCTGTTTCATTTTATGAATGGTATGTGACAGGAACAAAAATTGGTAAACCTATGCGTGAACTCTAATTTCTCTTTTTATCCATTTGTCATCCTCAAGATGTATCTAAGAAGAAGTAATATGTTGCCTTCCTCTTCTGGGATTGTACACTCATGTATGTCGTGCAGTTCACAGTAGTTTGTACACAATATAATAAATGTCAATGGATGTTCTAACACCAAACCTGCCACAATGCACAACATCTCTCATGTATTTTCTGCCACTGGAATTTGATGAGTATCCCCATAATGCTCTCCTAGCTTACTAAATCAATCCATAATGAAACAGGCTGCTCTTCTTTGGATCTGGTCTCTCTCTTCTGTTAATCCTATGTGCTGAGGGTTGCAAGCTGTTCAGCAGTTCTCAATAGGAAATATATTATGTAAACTGCTCCTGTCTGGAAAGAATTATATTCCCTTAGGATGCTTTCAATGAATTTCAGCCTGGTACCTGATTTTACCAGTAACCAGCTTTATGAGACTGCTACGCTTAAGTCTCTCTAGAAGGTAACTCCATCTCTTCTATGAAAACCTGACATCACAACTATTACTACCTATTAAATCATCAGTTACGACATGAAGAGTAATTTGAAGCTACAGATTGACAAGTCACACTCTGCATCTGGACAAATGTTTGTATATCTACTTTTTTTTTAGTCATGAACTTGAACACCTATGAGTTTTGACATCGCAGTAGAGTTGTGAGGACAGAGAGTGAGTCATGCTTGGGTAGCTCAGATGCTAGAGCACTTGTCCACGAAAGGCAAAGGTCCCGATTTTGAGTCTCGGTCCAGCACACAGTTTTAATCTGCCAGGTAGTTTCATACCAGCGCACACTCCGCTGCTGAGTGAAAATTTCATTCTGCAAACAAAAATTGCTTAAAAACTATAAGTAAATACAATACATTGCTCTATTCATCATTGAAACTCATGAGCAAGCATTTCACAGTTGCTGTAATCTAAGCTAGTGACTTTGTGATGGCTGTTATATAAAAGTGTTACCAGGTGTCACTAGCCCAGGGACCACGGCAAAGTCACTAGCTCAGGTAACATTTCAAACTCCCCTAAGCAAACAATGACAACAATAGGCCTAACAATATGAGAAGATGGTGTTACTCTAAAATGACTCAAATTACAGGAGCCGGGACACACACAACATTCATACTCATAGCAAACCAACATTGCACCCACTTACTTACTGCCAAGCAAATCACAAAGCTAAAGACCATGACTTGATCCTCACCAGCCTCCTTAAACACGTTCTCCTATGTTCCACAACCTACCTGACATGTATATTCAGCACATTGGAAGGTGACTAAGTTTTCTATAAGCATAAATCATTAACATTCTTATACCTAATAAAAACCATTGTCTCCCAAAAACTCCCATCAACTTTCCATAATAACACACCCTAGCAAAATAATAATCCTTGAATGACTTCCCAAATTACTGAATGATAACTGCACTTAAGCGCCAAAGAAGCTTGTATAGGTATGTGTATTCAAATACAAATATCTGTAAACAGGCAAAATATGGTGCTATGGTTGGCAATAAGCGTCTGACAGAGTTGTTAGATTGGCTACTGCTGCTGCAATGGTAGGTTATCAAGATTTAAGTGAGTCTGAATGTGGTGTTATAGTTGGTGCATGAGTGATGGGATACAGCATCTCCAAGGTAGTGATGAAGTGGGGAGTTTCCCAAAGGACAACTTCACGAGTGTACTGTGAATATCAGGAATGTGATAAAACATCAAATCTCTGACATCGCTGTGGCCGGAAAAAGACCCTGCAAGAACAAGACCAATGACGACTGAAGAGAATTGCTCAATGTGACAGAAGTGCAATCCTTTCACAAATTGCTGCAGATTTCAATGCTGGGCCATCAACAAGTGTCAGCATGTGGATCATTCCGTGAAACATCATCAATATGGACTTCTGGAGTGGAAGGCCCACTCATGTAACCTCAATGACTGCATGACACAAAGCTTCATACCTAGCCTGGGGCCATCAACACTGACACTGGACTGTTGATGACTGGAGACATGTTGCCTGGTTGGTCAAGTCTTGTTTCAAAATTGTATTGAGCAGATGAACGTGTACGGCTATGGAGACAACCTCATGAACACATAGACCCTGCATGTCAGCAGGGGACTGTTCAAGCTGGTGGAGGTTCTGTAATGGCGTGGGGCATGTGCAGTTGGAGTGATATGGGACCCCTGATATATCTAGATATGACTCTGACAGGTGACACGTACGTAAGCATCCTGTCTGATGACTTGCATCCATTCATGTCCATTGTGCATTCCGACGGACTTGGGCAATTCCCGTAGGACAATGCGACAGCCCACACCTCCAGAATTGCTACAGAGTGGCTCCAGGAACAATCTTGTGAGTTTAAACACTTCCACTGGCTATCAACTGGCCAGACATGAACATTATTGAGCATATTTGGGATGCCTCGCAAAGTGCTGTTCAGAAGAGATCCCCACCCCCTTGTACTCTTAGGGCTTTATGAACAGTCCTGGAGGATTCATGGTGTCAGTTCCCTCAAGCACTACTTCGGACATTAGTGGAGTCCATGCCACATTATGTTGCAGCACTTCTGCATGTTTCAGGGAGTGCTACACGATATTAGGTGTGTGTACCAGTTTCTTTGGCTCTTCAGTGTATATGCTGCTGTCAAAACAATTTGGTTTCCACTTCAAACATTGTACAATCCAAAAATCTTTGCCCTTGGTAGACCGAATTGACAAAGCCAGTGTGAGAAGAGAAAGTACTGGAGCAGTGTTCTTTGTCATCACAAATGCATTTGATGGTGACTTTTCTGTTATGATGTTATATACAATTTACATCAGCATGAGTGCCCTGGGCATATCATCTGGATTGTGAGATCTTTCTTTCTGAGTGGTGGTTCTTTGTCAAAAGGAGAATTCAGTTGAGCCAGTCATAACTAATTATGAGTACATCTTTCTTGCAAGAGCATTCTGCTTCCCAAACTTGAAATATCAAAGATTAGTAACAGGTTAATGACAACAGTGTAAATGCAGTGGCTACATGCAACTATATCACTAATGATTTAAAACTCCTCTTTTCCTGATCTCCAAGCAGATCTGTCATACTCTCTCCCTCAGTACATGTCAGTGTTAATGATGAAAGCATTGCCCATTGTCTCACAAACACAACACAGCAGATGAACAAGCTACAACATTGTGGAATTTTGGTCAACCCTATCTGGGTTCCAGTGTACTAAGACATTCAATGAAATGAGTATGTGTACCTCCTTGCAATGGACACAAAGCACAATGAATATTTCCTTAATCCTGACTTCCGTGTGTCTGACACTATCCCTACTGAAATCATGCAATATGTGGAAAGAAGAGTGGGGAGAAACATCATGGCACAGAGGCAGCCAGAATTGTAAGTTGTAATCTGTTCCCCAGAAAAACATGCCTTACAATTTGGGGAAGCTGTAGGCATCACCCAACAGCTAACATGAACATTACCCCAGAACAGTCATGCCCAGTGACTACCGCAGATGTCATCCCCAGTGATCTAGTGGTTGGTTGGTTTGTGGGATTAAAGGGACCAGAAGTGATCTAGTGGAAAAAATTCATGACTACAAACGGATACATTGCAGGATCAAAGTCCAGCTGGACCATGCAAATTTTGTTCAGTCTTTAATCTAATTTTCATGTCTCAATGGTGTGGAGAGTCACTATGAATGGCAAATGTTCTGGATTCCACTTTAAACTGTAGATCCTCTTTCCCTTGTTGGATAACTGTTGCAGACTGAGGAGAAAGAAGTTGCCCAAGTGGCATCCAATCAAAAGACTTGCACACAGCCATTGAGCCACTCAAAATTATCATTACCACACAACAGGCATCACAGATTTCCCTACTTGTTCACATGATTTGATACGAGAAGCACATTTAAATCAACCCACTTCTCATGAAAGCATTATCATGGTGAGCAAGTGACATTGGGCAATAGACTAAGAAAGTTGAAACGTTAGTTCCTCACTAGCATTAACTTTCTTTTTGCATTAGAAAATAGCTACAACTTACAGGATCAGTGTAGAATTTTTTAAAAAATTGCCAGTACAAGCTATGAGTGTCTATTTTAACAGTGTGCACTATATTATAGCTACATATCATTTAATTGTTATCTATCATCATATAATCAGAAGAACAGGCAGCAATTTGTGATTAGTTTATTTGTACCTTTATTTAACTTTTTCTCTCTCAATAATTAAAGTCTCCTTCTTGTACCTCCTCCATGAAACTTCTCACAATCACAGGCTATATGAACTAGGACTCTGGTACCACTATGGACAGTATCTGATCAAAAGTAACTGGCCCCTAGATGTATAAATGGAAGTGGTGAATGTTGTATTGTGAGTAGAGAACATGAGGGTTTACATATAGGGACTCCTGGTATCTCGATCTTGGTTTACAGCCAGGACATATGGAGTGCTGCATGTTTACCATGCCATCAGATCATTTTTTTATTGTGTAATGCAAAGTCTTCATACTTTTTTCATTTTTCTATGGACAGAAGCTGGTGTCGTCGCATTGTGCTTCTGTATACAAGTTTTCGGATGTATTGCACTCTCTGAATTTCATTGTAAATATGTTGCTCGTATTCTGCTTCATATTTGCTCATATCTGTTACATTAGTTGGAATAAATGATTCCATATTTGTTTATGTTCATATAAAACTGAATCTGGTCTTGCTGCGAGGTGTTCTGTAAACTTAGGTATATTTTTACCTTCATACAATTCCAAGTGTGAACTGCCAAATTTAAAAGTATTTGCTCATATTCTACTTTATTTTGTTCACACCTGTTTTTTGCTCTTTCTCACATTTAATTGACAGCCCCACGTTACCTGCTTTTGCTCATCTTTATTACATCTTGTGATGCAGTCAGGATATAACTCTACTTTGAATGGTGTTTCTTCTTGCCAATGAATATGCTTTCTTCTTGAAAAGTTAACCAATTGACTGCGATTCAAGGTTTCCTCCGAACGGAATGGTGAATTCCACCACATGACAAGCACTTTGTGCAGTCGTTTTTTTACTTCCTCATCTAGAGTTCTCATTCTTTTTGTTGACTTGGGGGAAAAAGTAACGAGATCATTCAAAGAGAGGAAAGAAATTGCACTCTAGCTCTTTGACATAGAAAAGCTATTTGTCACTCTTCATTGTACTCCATTCATACGACCATCCAATTGAAGCTCCATCGTAACTCTAACATGTTCATGAGTTTTTCTAAGGTTTCCATGGGCGTGAGTAATAGCTGTGACATAGCAAAGTATTGAGCAGACCTGCAAGAAAGTACATTACATTACCTGCTTCATCCATAATACCTGAGATAAAATTCGATTCACTTTTTTTCCTCTGTTGTTTCATTCATAGGTGTATGTCAAGCAGAGGCAGTCAAGTCATTCTGTGTTAGATTTGACACTCCTGTAAACACAGAAGAACGTGCTAAATTATGATTCATCTTTTCATCATATTCACTGAGAAGCACGAGTTCGATAGCCTATAACTGCGTTTGTTCAGATTTTGCTTATAAGGGCCTCCTGAGAGCCACTTGTTGCTTTTGCGAAGTTGCGGACTGAAAAGCCTGTTGTCATGTCATTTGCAATCCTGCCGGAGAAAGGGGGCGTAAAATATAACGTAGACTTCAAACCACGTATCATTCTGGCGAATCTTTACATCGTTGATAAAATTGCCCCAAAATATGTGTCTACTTGGATTTTCATCGTCATCAAATGGTAAATCTGTAACATTCTTATTTTTACCTCTAATTGTCGATTGAGTCGTTTACGGGCCGCCGACCTGGCTCAGTTGCAACGGTTGCAGCTGAGGCGGTGCTGGATCGGAACCAGTTGTGAAATACGGTCAAGGTCGCGTCGCGTAATGAGAGGTCGTGTAGAGGAGCCGCGATGAGCTCGTCATTTCCAGCGCACACCCCACCGTGGACTACTTGTCACAAAGAGCTAGACCAGACGGCGTCAGAATTATCGTAATTAACCTTTCAAACTTCATCATCGCCAGCCATTTGAAGTACGCAGCAGGATAAAGGGAAATTCACGTTAGATTTCACGGAACGGGAATACGTGCAGATCCAAGAGACGTTGACAAGGGCGCGAGGAGGGGGGAAGGGATAGGTTGTATTGGAAGTCACTACCCCACCCTTACGGAAAAAAAGTTTTTACTGAAAGCCTTAATATTTTTACGTATATAAACTTCCATATTTCTCAGCCAAGTTTTGGAGAACACAGCAGCATCAAATCTAAGAGTCTCTAAAATAAAAGGGATCAATAGAAAGTAAATTATGTTTAACACAACATAGAGGTGAAACAGAAACCCACTGACAAAATTTCGGAGGATGTTCACGGACATATTCAGAGTATTTTGCTACAAACTGAGGTGACAAAAGTCATGGAATACCTCTTAATATCGTGTTGGACCTTCTTTTGTCCAGCAAAGTGCAGCAGCTCGACATGGCATCGACTCAACAACTTGAGCCATGCTCCCTCTTTATCCATCCATAGGTGCAAAAGTGTTGCCAGTGCACAATTTTGAAAGTATATGTATTTGTGGTGATATCTATGTTAAGGTCTAAAAAGTTCATGGATTTTTCACCTAGCTCCATGACAAGTTGTATGTTTTTTTGTTGTGAATTTAGATGTTCTTGGAAAGTTGTACAGTTGTCTGTTGGTACCTGTCCACATACATAGTACATCATCTGCATATCTGTACCAGTATTTAATATTATTACTGTTATCTGAAGATGGCCTAATAAGCCGAAAACTAGTTCATACAAATAAAAATCAGTAGAACAAAAAACCGCCTAAGCGTTATTCAACCCTCAAAATGAAGATCGGCTGAATGATGCACCAGTAGCATGACGCTTGCAAAGAAAAGCAGAAAATATTTAATTTTGATTTGTCTTAACATGGAAAACGTAATGTACAATAAACGCTTTCAATTCCATGCTGAGAAAGTCTGCTATTTAAAAAGGAGAGAGAGAGAAAAAGAGAGAGAGAGAGAGAAGCTTTCAATAGTAAGTACATACTGGTAGCGGTACACAGTTATTTAACTTACGTTTACTTCAAACTATACAGGGTAAATGATTCATTTTTACTGACGTAGCAACTGTAACAAATACAAACAGCTCCGGTCACAGAAATTAAAAAACATGAAAAATAATTCCAATACCATGCTGCAAGTTTAAAAGCTAAATACATGTGTATGGAATAAAATTTATTTATATCCAGATAAAATGAAGCTTACCTACATACAATAATCAACCTTTATTCAAGGCTTATTGGCTGTTGAAAATGTGTAGCTATGTAAAAAACATTTCTCTGTGAGGCGCTGACCAGGTACATGAGTGTATCTCCAGTCATTCTCGTGTATTCACGTACTTTTCTAGGTGATTTCCTCAACTGAGGAAATAAATGGTGAAATTCTCCGTGAAGGAGTCTCTGCTGGTAAATTCTGCTCGTAGCACTTCTCTTTCCCCTAGTTTTTCGTAGCCAAGGTCAATTTTGACAGCAAACTACCCAGCAACAACTTTCTGCAGTTTGTTCGCGCCATTTTGAAAGTCTGCTGACTGGCTTTGCTTGCCAGCCGAGGTTTCTGCTCGAATCTGTCTCTCGCTTGCAGGACACCTCAGGCGGGCCGACGGCAATCGCTGTTGTAGCTGGGTGTAGTGCGTCCAGATGCTGCGTGATGTTCGCCTATGTAGGACTCCGTCCAAGTCCCAGACGGCAGTCGCGCGACCTCTGCCCAAGACAACTGGCCTTGTTCAGAGCTGAGTCGTGCCGAGCTGCAAGCACTAGCCAACTCACGGTAAGTCTATCATCCACCGGTGACAGCTCCATGCACATGCACGGGGACTGCGTGCCTACTGCCAGTTCAGCTACTTAATGCGAAGCGCATGATAGTAGTTCCAGTTTCCACCACTGTTGTGCTGTTGTGATAGCGCTGCAGCCACCCTCTCTAAAGCTCACTTGACCAAAGTTAAAAAGACAGGAAACATGAAAAGTGCAAGCAGCATGCGCATACTTTAGCTCATATTGAAAAACCCTGTTAAGTGCAAAATGACCAATAACCCTCACTCCATGGAGCACTGTGTTATTTCAAACAAACGTGTCGTAGAGAAATTAAAAATTAGGTGATGCACACTTGTCCTCTCAGAGAGCTCATGTACATGGTATTGAAGCAGAAAGAAACAGGTTCAGATACTATGGTTTCAAAAACCTCCACAAATTTTTTTTCCCTTTATTGTCGTTTCATTCTCCTGGACCCATGTGGGCTGTCAATGGATACAATTCCCCGCCCTTTAGCCAAATGATTGTAAAATTTTTTAGAACATATTATAAAACTGTACTCGGTGATACAAAAACAAATGGTTTAGACCAGGGGTCTCCAAACTGTAGCCGACGGACCAGACCCAGCCAGCAATGTCAGTCATCTGGCCTCCCAACTGTACTTCAAATTGCTTCAAAAAACGTGTGGAACATGAGATATTGTGAAACTGTAGTGGATGGAGTCAGAATGTGGCGTATTAAAACTCGTCCGAGCTTTTCAAATGATTTATTTTTTCCACTACAGAGCATCGTTGACCTCGGTCTGCGTAACAGGCCCCGCATTGCTGAGGTAGTACCCCCAGTGGCCTGTACAACACACTGTGTCGAGATGGCCTTGTACGCCAGCTGCAGACTTGCAATTACGTCAGGATGGCTGCACTAGCAGCCTACTCAGTGGCCACTGTCCCAGTTCGCACTGCTCCGCCAGGAGCCGTAGCCAGCCATGCTGATGCTTCTTCTTCAGCTGGCGTAGCTGGGAATGCGGCGGCAATGGCCGCTCCCGTTCCAGCGTCCAAACCTGCGGCCCTTGCCTTGTAAGTCTCTGGCGTGTGTCGGGAGCCGAAATGATTGTCCGCAGTAGTGACCCGAAGAGTGGCTCGCCCTGGCTGGCTACGCGCCCCACGTCGGCCTCAGAGGGTCGAACCAACAACCCACTGTGGACTGGGATGTTGTCGCCCCATCTGTTGCTGGGTGTACCCCGGCAGTGTGACACGCGCCGCTGTCCAGGAGAGCTGCCACACTTGAATCCCCCGCATTGGCCTTAGAGGGTCGAACCAGTGACCCTCCATGAACTGGGATGCTGGCACCCCATCTGCTGCCATGTGTCACCAGTAGTGTGACACACCCCGCCGTCCTGGAGATCTGCCACACTTGGATGAATCTCGCTAGAAAACCACACCTATTTATACTCGGCTTCGCGGCTCTGTTCGCTAACGTATCGCTCTGACAAGGGGAGGCCGCCAATTGCGAAATTCAGATTCGATTCATACTGCGCATAATAAAAGCTCATGGCCAGAGGTGTAATGTGGCAAAGCACCAAGATGCACTTCTCAGCCGTTGTCGAGAAAATCTACAGTTAAAAGAAACCGATACTCTGTACGATTAATAATTCTGTACAGCGTCGTGGCGCAGCGGTAAGCGCTCTGGTTCGTAATCCGATGGTCGCCGGATCGAATCTCGCGCTATGCAACTTTTTTTTTTAGTATTTGTTTTTTATAATTCAAATATATATATATATATATATATATATATATATATATATATATATATATATATATTCCCAGCAATCAGTTGCAACAATTATGCATATAATAAGTTGTTGAAAGTCGTTTGTCGTGGAAAAACTGGCGACTTCGAACATCATTATGTTTTCCGCAAACAAAGTTGTATTTCACAAATGTTATTAATTGTCTTCATAATGTTAACCACGTATAGTTAACGGAAGACGTAGAAACGGTATCCCGAAACGAATACGTATAGCGTAAGACAAACGTTCGAATTAGAAGAGAGACCCCACGAACACAAATTTGCTGCGGCAGGTATGAAATATAAACTCCGTTACTCGCTCGCTACACTTGAAGGACAGATGTTGAATGGGCCGAAACGAGCCGCCGCATAACAGCGTAGTTGCCTGCTAACTTGGAAAGAAGGTAGATGCGGCCCCTAGCGCAACTTATAACATCGTCGAAAATCAGTGCGGACGGGAGAGCTTTGGTACACCCTGTTAAAAAAAAAACGGAAAAATGGAGGCGGTACAATTGGAGAGCGATCCGCTTTCACCAACATGCATAAGCAATTCATTAATACTTTATATATATATATATATATATATATATATATATATATATATATATATATATATATATATATTTGAATTACAAAAAACTATTGTTGTTGTTGTGGTCTTCAGTCCTGAGACTGGTTTGATGCAGCTCTCCATGCTACTCTATCCTGTGCAAGCTTTTTCATCTCCCAGTACCTACTGCAACCTACATCCTTCTGAATCTGCTTAGTGTATTCATCTCTTGGTCTCCCTCTACGATTTTTACCCTCCACGCTGCCCTCCAATACTAAATTGGTGATCCCTTGATGCCTCAGAACATGTCCTACCAACCGATCCCTTCTTCTGGTCAAGTTGTGCCACAAACTTCTCTTCTCCCCAATCCTATTCAATACTTCCTCATTAGTTATGTGATCTACCCATCTAATTTTCAGCATTCTTCTGTAGCACCACATTTCGAAAGCTTCTATTCTCTTCTTGTCCAAACTATTTATCGTCCATGTTTCACTTCCATACATGGCTACACTCCATACGAATACTTTCAGAAATGACTTCCTGACACTTAAATCAATACTCGATGTTAACAAATTTCTCTTCTTCAGAAACGCTTTCCTTGCCATTGCCAGCCTACATTTTATATCCTCTCTACTTCGACCATCATCAGTTATTTTGCTCCCCAAATAGCAAAACTCCTTTACTACTTTAAGTGCCTCATTTCCTACTCTAATGCCCTCAGCATCACCCGACTTAATTAGACTACATTCCATTATCCTTGTTTTGCTTTTGTTGATGTTCATCTTATATCCTCCTTTCAAGACACTGTCCATTCCATTCAACTGCTCTTCCAAGTCCTTTGCTGTCTCTGACAGAATTACAATGTCATCAGCGAACCTCAAAGTTTTTATTTCTTCTCCATGGATTTTAATACCTACTCCGAATTTTTCTTTTGTTTCCTTTACTGCTTGCTCAATATACAGATTGAACAACATCGGGGAGAGGCTACAACCCTGTCTTACTCCCTTCCCAACCACTGCTTCCCTTTCATGCCCCTCTACTCTTGTAACTGCCATCTGGTTTCTGTACAAATTGTAAAGAGCCTTTCGCTCCCTGTATTTTACCCCTGCCACCTTTAGAATTTGAAAGAGAGTATTCCAGTCAACATTGTCAAAAGCTTTCTCTAAGTCTACAAATGCTAGAAACGTAGGTTTGCCTTTCCTTAATCTTTCTTCTAAGATAAGTCGTAAGGTCAGTATTGCCTCACGTGTTCCAGTGTTTCTACGGAATCCAAACTGATCTTCCCCGAGGTTGGCTTCTACTAGTTTTTCCATTCGTCTGTAAAGAATTCGTGTTAGTATTTTGCAGCTGTGACTTATTAAGCTGATAGTTCGGTAATTTTCACATCTGTCAACACCTGCTTTCTTTGGGATTGGAATTATTATATTCTTCTTGAAGTCTGAGGGTATTTCGCCTGTTTCATACATCTTGCTCACCAGATGGTAGAGTTTTGTCAGGACTGGCTCTCCCACTGCCGTCAGTAGTTCCAATGGAATATTGTCTACTCCGGGGGCCTTGTTTCGACTCAGGTCTTTCAGTGCTCTGTCAAACTCTTCACGCAGTATCACATCTCCCATTTCATCTTCATCTACATCCTCTTCCATTTCCATAATATTGTCCTCAAGTACATCGCCCTTGTATAGACCCTCTATATACTCCTTCCACCTTTCTGCTTTCCCTTCTTTGCTTAGAACTGGGTTTCCATCTGAGCTCTTGATATTCATACAAGTCGTTCTCTTATCTCCAAAGGTCTCTTTAATTTTCCTGTAGGCGGTATCTATCTTACCCCTAGTGAGATAGGCCTCTACATCCTTACATTTGTCCTCTAGCCATCCCTGCTTAGCCATTTTGCACTTCCTGTCGATCTCATTTTTGAGACGTTTGTATTCCTTTTTGCCTGTTTCACTTACTGCATTTTTATATTTTCTCCTTTCATCAATTAAATTCAATATTTCTTCTGTTACCCAAGGATTTCTACTAGCCCTCGTCTTTTTACCTACTTGATCCTCTGCTGCCTTCACTACTTCATCCCTCAAAGCTACCCATTCTTCTTCTATTGTATTTATTTCCCCCTAAACAAAAAACTAATAATTAAAAAAAAAATTGCATGGCGCGGGATTCGATCCGGCGACCTTCGGATTACGAACCCGAGCGCTTAGCGCTGCGCCACGACGCTGTAGAAAATTACTAATCGTCGAGAGTATTTCACCGCAACGGTTTCTTTTAACTGTCGATTTTCTCGACAACGGCTGAGAAGTGCATCTTGGTGCTTTGCCACATTACAACTCTGGCCATGAGCTTTTATTATGCGCAGTATGAATCGACTCTGAATTTCACAATTGGCGGCCTCCCCTTGTGAGTCATGTATGCCCCACACCATGGTTGTGTAAGTGGGCCCCTTCTTCGTGTGGTGTCACCGTCAGACACCACACTTGCTAGGTGGTAGCCTTTAAATCGGCAGCGGTCCATTAGTATACGTCGGACCCGCGTGTCGCCACTGTCAGTGATTGCAGACCGAGCGCCACCACACGGCAGGTCTAGAGAGACGTCCTAGCACTCGCCCCAGTTGTACAGCAGACTTTTCAGAGATGGATCACTGACAAATTACGCTCTCATTTGCCGAGACGATAGTTAGCATAGCCTTCAGCTACGTCATTTGCTACGACCTAGCAAGGCGCCATTACCAGTTATATTGAGATTGTAATTATGTACCATCAAGAGCGATGTTCTCCAATTATGGATTAAAGTTAAGTATTCCAGAAGCTATGTACTATTTTTGGCTACTATAATTCCTTGTCAATTTCCAGACCTCACGCCAGCCTGCGTGAGCTTAAACGCGTGCCTTTCGGCTTCCTCCAAACTCCGTGAATTGGCTCCTGCCAATTCACAACACTTCCTATAGCTTGCGACATGCGAACCGCTGCGTTTACGCTTTTCAGCTGTTCGATGGCACCTGTGGCCTCCATTCCACTTCGCAACCTCTGGTCAGCGTAACTTACTGCAATCAAGCTCGCACCTGGTTGTAACTTGTGCTCAGAATATCGCACAAAACTAACTTTCCCTGTCCTAAACGGTGGTGCCGCTACAATACAATTTAAATTTAAGTACTATGTCTACAGTACTAGGAGATCTTCAGACATGCAGAGTCCTCCTCGCATTTGTTAAGTTCAATGGTCAGGACTCAGATGGAAGATGCTCAAACTCCAGACGCTCTGTTCACACACTGCATCATACATCAGTAAGTTCTCTGTGAGAAAACCTGAGGTATTTATTGTGTGTGAAAACAGGTCTTTTCTACTGTGAATTTAGTTTGGGGACATGCACTCAGTCAACCCATTTCCATCCTTTTCGGGAAGAAACTGATTCCGAATTCTGTGACTTGCCTTATTACTCAGCAGTGAGGTGATTCAGCTGCGGTAAAGTGCTGTTTCATTTTCACAAGCTCTGAAACGGAACTGGTGTTTGTGTCACTGAAATAGATACCAGTAGAGTTGATCGACAGCTGTTAAAGTTGTAATATTTGGTCGACATCACAATCAACATGAATGATCAGAACTTAAACCATTAAGGAAAGGAATAACATTGTGAACTCTACAGAATCATCAAAGAATTTTGGAGGAAACTGGAAGCAGAAACCTGTTCTCATTTTCCCTGTGTCGAAAACTTTTTTGCTACAGTACCTGAAGACGTCAGTCTTAATTTTTCGAAATATTCGTGACTTGAGGAAACGGTTTAGAGATATTTTCTAATCTGAGAGTGGAATTCTTTTGTTCCTCAATCAATTTGAATTGTAACTTGGAAGATGCTCCAGTTGAACTACATTTGGTACTCACTGATTGCAATGTCTTGTTAAAAAGAAGCACAGAGGAGGAAAACGTGCTGAATTTGATGTCTAGTTTCCGAAACTGAAGAAATTTGCCGCTGGTGTTAATGTCTGGAATAGCTTCTGTGAGCAGACATTTTTCAATAGGCAGCACATCGAACAAGATTGACTCATGAACATACGAAAGCAACACTCTTGATGAATGCAGCAATACCAAACACTGACGTTATTTTGAAAGACAAACGTCAGTTTCACAAACCTCATTAACGTGTTTTGCTGCTTGGTTTATGAGACTTGGATGTGTGCACACTGGGTCTGATGTAACCATCTTTTCCCTAACGGCGCTTCCTTTGACAACTTTTTTTTAGTCCTTGTTTTCATACGGAATGCTTAACTTACTTTTTCCTCTTTTTTTCACAGAGTTGTCGTCCTGGGTTACAACTACTTTGCAGAATGATGATGCGACCCGCGCTCGTCATTTTGTCAGCCGGCCCGCTGTGCAAAAAGTTTGGCGACCTGTAGCTTAGATAATAGAAAGAGAGTAGGACAGTTGAATAAATTAAAAGGCTGAGTGTTTGATTAATTAAAATATATACACAGACGAACGGAAAATCAATATTTCACACAATATAAAAGACAGGTGGCCAAGAGCAGAAATTAAAAGAAAAAAACGTCGATGTATTGCTTGATTAAAACAGGTACATAGAAGAGTGAACGTGATGAGTGGCTGTAGAGTGCGATGGATAAGGCTATAGGGAATTATAACACACAGTGTATTATGTAATAGGGATTTGTGTGGTGGATGTCTGGAGGAGTGATTTGAGGTATTCTAGAGGGATGCGCTTCCGAATCAAGCCGTAAGATGCGAGTGAGGGGCGGGAGGGGGGGGGGAGGGGGGAGGGAAGAATGGTGAAGTGAAAGCTCTGACAAGGGGAGGAGGGGTGGGTTCTCCCAGATCTGGTAGAATGACTATATTTCATGGCGGATTCCATAGTCGCAAAGGGAGGCGATTAAAGTTTCGGAGGTGTAGTGTTGAGGGAGTGTGGTGGTAGGGACACGGCAGAGTATTAGGATCAGAGAGCAGGGCGGTAACTACTGGGTGACTAGTGTCGAGACGGCGGGTAACGTAGGGTTCTTATAGGTGTTCAAGATGTAAGAATAGGATGGGGAATTTTATCGGTTGGTAGAGGATTCGCGTAGCGGAAGGTAAGCGGATACCAAAGGCTAGGTGGGTTGTGTGGCGTTCGAGGATCTGTAGGCCGTGATAAAAAGAGGGAGGAGTGGAAGTCCTCGCCACATTTGCGTAGCAAAGGATGCGTCGGATTAGGGATTTATAGGTTTGATAGATCGTGGAACACAAGGCTGTTAAATATGTGAATTTATTTGCACCAGGAATACATCAAATACGTATATTTGAGAATTAAGAAGACGTTTATGTGAGGCGACAAGTCGAATAGTAACCATAAAAAATGAGGTAAATACACTATGTGGTCAAAAGTATCTGGACACCTGGTTGAAAATGACTTACAAGTTCGTGGGGCCCTCCACCGGTGACGCTGGAATTCAATATGGTGTTGGTCCACCCTTAGCCTTGACGACAGCCTCCACTCTCGCAAGCATACGTTCAATTAGGTACTTGGGGAATGGCAGCCCATTCTTCACGGAGTGTTCCACAGAGAAGAGATATCGATATCGGTCGGTGAGGCCTGGCACGAAGTCGGCGTCCCAAAACATCCCAAAAGTGTTCTATAGGATCAGGTCAGGACTTTGTGCAGGCCAGTCCATTACATGGATGTTATTGTCGTGTAACCACCGCGCCACAGGCCATGCTTGTGAACAGGTGCTCGATCGTGTTGAAAGATGCAAACGCCATCCCCGCATTGCTCGTCAACAGCAAGAAGGTGCTTAAAACATAACTGTAGGCCTGTGCTGTGATAGTGCCACGCAAAACAACAAGGGGTGCAAGCCCCCTCCAAGAAAAACACAACCACGCTATAACACCACCGCCTCCGAATTTTACTGTTGGCAAATGACGTTCACCGTGCATTCGCCATACGCTTCAGTCCGGAACCGCGTGACCGCTACGGTCGCAGGTTCGAATCCTGCCTCGGGCATGGATGTGTGTGATGTCCTTAGGTTAGTTAGGTTTAAGTAGTTCTAAGTTCTAGGGGCCTTATGACCTCAGCAGTCGAGTCCCATAGTGCTCAGAGCCCTTTGAACCATTCGCCTTACCCACACCCTGCCATCGGATCGCCACATTGTGTACCGCGATTCGTCACTCCACACAACGTTTTTCCACTGTTCAATCGTCTAATGTTTACGTTCCTTACACCAAGCGAGGCGTCGTTTGGCATTTACCGGCGTGATGCGTGGCTTATGAGCAGCTGCTCGACCATGAAATCCAAGCTTTCCCACCTCCCGCGCCCGCATCTCGTGGTTGTGCGGTAGCGTTCTCGCTTCCCACGCCCGGGTTCCCGGGTTCGATTCCCGGCGGGGTCAGGGATTTTCTCTGCCTCGTGATGGCTGGGTGTTGTGTGCTGTCCTTAGGTTAGTTAGGTTTAAGTAGTTCTAAGTTCTAGGGAACTGATGACCATAGATGTTAAGTCCCATAGTGCTCAGAGCCATTTGAACCACTTGAACCACCTCCCGCCTAACTGTCATAGTACTTGCAGTTCATCCTGATGCAGTTTGGAATTTCTGTGTGATGGTGTGGATAGATGTCTGCCTATTACACATTACGACCCTCTACAACTGTCAGCGATCTCTGTCAGTCAACAGACGAGGTCGGCCTGTAGGCCTTCTTTGCTGTACGTGTCCCTTCACGTTTCCACTTCACTATCACATCGGAAACAGTGGACCTAGCGATGTTTAGGAGTGTGGAAATCTCGCGTACACACGTGTGATACAAGTGACATCCAATCACCTGACCACGTTCGAAGTCCGTGAGTTCTGCCGAGCGCCCCATGCTGCTCTCTCACGACGTCTAATGACTAGTGAGGTCGCTGATACGGAGTACCTGTCAGTAGGTGGCAGCACAATGCACCTAATATGAAAAACGTATGGTTTTGGGAGTGTCCGGATACTTTTGATGACATAATGTACGTATGTGGGGAAGAACGGTATATTTACGAGAGCAGCGGTCTGTAACCATTTTGCGTCAACCGATGACAGATGACCAATAGCCATCACTAGAAATTAAGGGAGAAACACTTAATAGTACTTAAAAAGCATTGCTTACAATGTCTTCCGTTGCTGTCTCTCTGGCAGGATTAAATATTTAATTACAGCGCTTGGGGCATAATTACCTGTTGAACTATGTTGCATTTCCACATTAATGCGCGACTCTCAGACTGACACAACATGAAACAGAGTTGCAGCAGAGAACTGTGTATCATTTCAGGGAATGCACTATCGGTCCTCCTTGAAGCTTAACAACTAGCCGAAGAACAGCTTTCTAAAAACCTCTGTTACACTTAACGGAGCTCAGACTGTAAAGTCATTCCGATAGCAAGGCAGCGGACGTATTTACGACGGCGTTTATTTACAGGTGAACAGCTCATATATAACGGCTGGTTTTTTACGCCGCCTGGCCGCCGAAACTTTCTCACGAGTATTCCGCTGTCAATTCTGCCACTACGATGTCATCTGCATTATCATTGGACGATGATCACATGGGCGTTACCACAGTGCCCATCCGGCAGCAGGTGACTTCACCTCCCAAGTGTTTGTGAAGTGGCCTCGAAGTCCGCTAAAGGAAGCCCACTGCCTTACTGCGTCTCTACCCTCATACTGTTTACAATGCTGTCCGCACACAAATGACGTACATGTTATTGTTCCTACCTTTAGCCATCATTCTCTTGAGACACTTGACACTATTAAATGCTATTTTACCTTACGTCGACCTTCTCTTTTCTACATACTTGACACACCTCAATAGACCATTTTATAGTATCCGTATTTATCGTCTGCGATAGTTTTACCATTCTCCATTGCCACAATAACTAGTTTTGAATGTATGACTAATAGTTCTTCATTTCGTACGTTTGTTTGTCCAACAGATTTTTTCACATCTTTTTGAACCAACAAAGTACAAATGTTACTAATGCGCCTAATTTTAACACTGTCTCTGTTTCATAACTGAATAGTGCTGCACGTCAGACGGGAAGCTTTTATTTTCAATGCCAACACCTGACACCAATGTCGGCGATTTTTGAAAACGAGCGTTCTTCGCTTATGCCACTACTTTAGAGATCTCACTCACTTCCGCAGTTGTGTATGAACTCGCTTTTTTTTTAAATAGAAGAATGTTTTCACGGCTTGTAACGTGTCCCCTACAAATTCTCCCTTCAGTGTTTCCCACAATTATATTTATATTAGTATATTTACTCCTTCATCCGAGTTTCTTTTGAAACTTTTAATCATACTGCATTTAATATTCCTTCTGCGAGTTCTCTTGTTTTTCTTCCATAACGCCAGCAGCATCTGTGAAGCTTAATATTGTAGCCTGACCCCTCCATCACTTTTACGAGCTTGTATTTTAATTATTTATTTTGTCTCCTTAGAACCTTATTAATCTGAAATATCAAGAATTACAATATCTTATTTCAGTCTGGGCTATTCAAAATTTTCTCTAAATCAAGGAACGCTATGAAACTATACTGATATCCCTTGCTTCCTATTACGTTACCAATCCAAACCACAGGGACGCACGATTTGCCTATTTCCGGAGATGTTTAAGCTTTAACAGTTTCGGAATAACTATTCGCCATCAGTTACTTTAATGGCACTTGGCGATGTTAATGCAGCAGTCGGTAGTGCAGAGCACCATCCTCACTCTGGATGGAAAGAAACGGTTCAGTATTTGGAAATACCTTCCGCTACTTTCTGGAACCGATTTGCTGACGTACGACTGTGCATCAGTTAAACGTTGTGTGACATGGTTGGCGTCTTTGAGTGAACTTGTTCTGGTATAGAAGTGCTGCCCCTCGACCGATTCCATCTACTTGGCGGTGCGCAGGCGTTAACTAGGCTTGTTGCCAACGTGTATACGGGACCATTCTGCTGCTAACAGTAACCTGCGTCAATCACACATGCTGCAACACACAAGGAAAACACGGCATATGGTTAGAGGAACTTTCCTTCGTCAGCGCCATCTACCGTGGCAACGATGCATTTGAGGACACATGCTCATAGAACCTTTTTTCCTCCATTTCCAGTCAGGAATCCGCCCCTGCAGTTTGTCGGTTTTATTAATGCTCACCCTTTTTACAAGACCCCCTACGAATGTGGCCATTCATACACTGGAGAGACGATTCCTGCAGTCCACGAAAGATGTGTGGAACACCGCAGGTACACCCGGCTATTACAGCCCAATAAATCGGCTGTGGCAGCGCGCTGCGTCTATATTGGTCACTCTAAGGTGCACGAAAACGTCGAAATTTAGGCGTCTAATTCATCTGCCTGGGACTCAGTAGTGAGAGAAGTAACTGGAATACGTCTGGCGACGAATTTTTTTAAAAGAGATAGTGGTTTCGGCTCGGATAACTCATGGAATAGGCCTTTTTCTGTAATAAATTAACAGCTCACAGTGATACATAGAGTTCCCAGCATGATCGAACGCGTAGCCGCAGATCTAATTCATGCATATGTGTACTTCTCTGACGCTGATTAACGTGTCTGGTGCCTTCTGTACCTGTGGCTGCATGCCAGTGGAGCGGTCCTCGAGGGCAAAAGGATGGTGCGATTGCTGGAGTGTCAGTCTTTCGGTTTACTCTGAAGGTGGCTGAACGGTGTACAACCGAAATTTTAGAAGAAGAAGCATAATTTATCCGTCTGCAAGCCCGAAATTTAATGGAGCATGTTGAGTTCTATCAATCACTTTTTTCACTCGTAATATCATCCAGTGCTGCAAGTTACAAATTGGACAGGTCAGCCTGATGCCTCACAACTGGGGTTGGGATAGCTTTAAGGAAAATGCATGGAAGGTGGACATCAGTTGTTTCATGTAATACACTTTGTTACTTAACAACAATATTATCATTACAATTTAAAAACCTATTAAAAGGGTCAGACTTCTCACAATCAAAACTAGAACAGGCTCAATTCATTCAAAACCAATTTTAACGATTGTACCATTAAGAGTAGGGCATGAAATCGGAAGCACACAGTTCTCAAAAACAGCAAAAGGTCACGCCAACTGGGCGTGGCTGCAAGCAGGTTCAACAAACAATTTTATCCAGCAAATTAATTACAATAACGGCCATTAAGTGTACTAATAACTTGCAAGGGGTAACCGTTACACAATTGGGTAACACTATTTACCGCACATGTAAGCAGGCCACCTTTAAAAAAGGTATCGAATATATTGCTTCCCCCTACTTATACCTCGCGAGGAGATCACGATTGTAAAATTAGAGAGATTCGAGCGCGCACGGAGGCTTTCAGACAGTCGTTCTTCCCGCGAACCATACGCGACTGGAACGGAAAAGGGAGGGAATGACAGTGGCACGTAAAGTGCCCTCCGCCACACACCGTTGGGTGGCTTGCGGAGTATAAATGTAGATGTAGATGTAAAATGGCTAAAACGATATCCACACGTCAAAATGGATTTTTGAGGAACGCAAAAACTGTTCAAGCATTTCGTAGTACAACTTATTGTGAAATGCATTTTAAGTCATATTATTGAGCAGTTTCTAAAATTCCAGAGCATAACATTCACATTCCTCTCATATACCAAACTCATATTATTGTGCACGAAATCATTAGATCTTAAGTTTTATTGTGCTAACACTACGCAAGTCAATGGCAACCGTTTTCTGCCACGAATCGCCGTGTCTTACGGAGGTCATACCCTTCCTTCATAGCCCTAAAAGAAAATAACATTGACATAGGTGACCTACTGGAACATTAGTGTTGTGGGAAAAATTTAAACTGCTAGTTTTCAAATTAAAATAAAATACAAAATTGTTGAGAAATTCGTGGGCACTTTTTGACGTACAGCTTGTTGGTTTTCTTCTCGGGATGCAGTATCACAAAAGAGGCTGAATCTCTGATAATGCCAGCTATTCGTGTCGGACAAAGTCAGGAACATTATCCCAGACGAAAGTGAACAGGCAACACGGCAAAAATAAAATATGCTACTAACTCACCGTCTTATCAAGATACTCTTGCGTGGACTGGTGCCCGTGTAATGGTTTCGCGCATACAGAACGTTCGTTTTCACCCTTTTCCTAAGGTCGTACGTGGCGATGAATAATGGATAATAGAGCTTCAGCCGCCACTCTGGGGGACCTACTGAGATAATTCGTATATCAGTATCAAAAGTGTTCTGAAACTCAGTGTGGTGAAACTGTTTGCAGGAGGTAGTCGGTAAGTTCTCCGGGCCACTCGAAACACAGGAACATGACTGCCCAGGTCCACTCAGCTATTGGGACTCCACCTGCGGAGAAGCGTACTGCGTGATACCTTGCTCAACAATTAACACTGCTGCAACACGCGAAGCACCTGACCCTTCGGATATCATGAAAGAAATTCATCTACTGTTAGCTATCCCTCCTTCTTGGCACACTATTCAGGCATCCTCTTCGTCTTCAGTAGACTCCAGGGAAAGTGACATTTAAATCAGAAGAAATTGTTGCTGCGCGTGACGTTCAGTCGGAAAAAAAAACAAAAAAAAAACAGGTAGATCTTGTGGTTCCGTAATAAGTTGTAATGAGTAGTAAGCTGTACGGGTGCTGAGGAGGAAGGCTTCAAGACCACATAAATATCTACATTCGATTGCATCAAATGAATATCAACATTTATCGATGTTATTGGCTTAAAGATGCCCAATGGCTCCTGTTTAAAAAGACGGGTAAAATTATAGATGATGATGATGATTTGTGGTTTGTGGGGCGCTCAACTGCGCGGTCATCAGCGCCCGTACACGATCCCAATCTGTACACAGTCCAAACTAGCGACTTTCATGAATGATGCGGACAACAAAAAAAATGGTTCAAATGGCTCTGAGCACTATGCGACTTAACTTCTGAGGTCATCAGTCGCCTAGAACTTAGAAATAATTAAACCTATCTAACCTACGGACATCACACACATCCATGCCCGAGGCAGGATTCGAACCTGCGACCTTAGCGGTCGCTCGGTTCCAGACTGTAGCGCCTAGAACCGCACAGCCACTCCGGCCGGCTGAGGACAACACAAACACCCAGTCCCCGAGCAGAGAAAATCCACAATCCGGCCGGGAATCGAAACCGGGACCCTGGTAAAATTATAGATGCTGTAAATTAGAAGTTCAGAACAGCTTAGACGAAATGATCGCTTGAAGTACTTACTGGCAGCTTAACTTTACCATAGATAAATGAAGATACTATTTTTGAGAAGAAGATTAAATAGACAGTCATGCCGATTAAATTTGTAGGTGTAACGTTGTGGAGCGACATCAAGTGCAACGAGCACATAACGTCAATTGCAGGAAGTGTAAACCTTCGACGACCTGTTTTATTTGTCGATCTGCACCACAAACAGAAAAAGAGCTGGGCTGCGTTTCTCACCGAAACATTACAGAAAAGATTATTTTTTATTTCAATAACCAGTACCATAGAGGGTCAAAAATATCTGCCGCCAGTGGAATCTTAATCATGGAATTACTGTACGTTGGCTAGTGGTCTTGCGTTTAGCTTTGCTGACTCTCGATCACTGGGCATCGGGTTCGATTCCGGTCGGGTCGGGGTCTTCCCCGCTCGAGACTGGGTGTGTGTGTTGTCTTCATCATCCATGGATCGTCATCGACGCGCAGGTGGTTGAAATAACGTCATATAAAAAGCCTACACCAGGCCGCTGAACTATCCAGAAGATGTTCCCGGCGAAATGTGCCACACGTACATTTCATTTCATCGTACTGTTTCCCAATAGACCACCGGTATTTTCCAGTCCGCGGAACAGAAACGAACCGGCAGATATGGGGCTTGTCGGAATTCTTTAACCCCCACTAAGTCCCGACGATATTGTATCGATGAAGGAATTAAGCTGTTGGTTCAAAATAATCGATGAATATCACAAGGCGGAAATATACGCATGTACACTTTGATCGTCTGCAAAGTAACCGAAGAAGAAGAGTTGGTTTAACAGTAAGCGCGTCATACGGCATCTTGTTCATGTTTTACAATGTTGGCTTAACAGTACAGCGTAGAATTTACTACATATTGCGCTATCTACAAAGCACTACAGTATAACGTATAAAGGGTTTCAAAGGACTACTGCTCCACAACGAACGTGTTTAGAGGGAAGTTAATGTAAATCTGTTGTTGTTGTTGTTGTTGTTGTGGTCTTCAGAGCAGAGACTGGTTTGATGCAGCACTCCGTACTACTCTATCCTGTGCAAGCTTCTTCATCTCCCAGTACCTACTGCAACCTACATCCTTCTGAATCTCTTTAGTGTTTTCATCTCTTGGTCTCCTACGATTTTTACCCTCCACGCTGCCCTCCAATACTAAATTGGTGATTCCTTAATGCCTCAGAATATGTCCTACCAAGCGATCCCTTCTTCTAGTCAAGTTGTGCCACAAACTCCTCTTCTCCCCAATTCTATTCAATACCTCCTAATTAGTTATGTAATCTACCCATCCAATCTTCAGCATTTTTCTGTGGCACCACATTTCGAAAGCTTCTATTTTCTTCTAATCTAAACTATTTATCGTCCACGTTTCACTTCCATACATGGCTACACGCCATACTAATACTTTCAGAAAAGACTTCCTGACACTTAAATCAATACTCGATATTAACAAATTTCTTTTCTTCACAAACGCATTCCTTGCCATTGCCAGTCTACATTTTATATCCTCTCTACTTCGACCATCATCAGTTATTGCTCCCCAAATAGAAAACTCATTTTCTACATTACGCGTTTCATTTCCTAATCTAATTCCCTCAGCATCACCCAATTTAAGTCAACTACATTCCATTATCCTCGTTTTGCTTTTGTTGATGTTCATCTTATATCCTCCTTTCAAGACACTGTCCATTCCGTTCAGCTGCTCTTCCAGGTCCTTTGCTGTCTCTAACAGAATTACAATGTTATCGGCGAACCTCAAAGTTTTTATTTCTTCTCCATGAATTTTAATTCCTACTCCGAATTTTTCTTTTGTTTCCTTTACTGCTTGCTCAATATACAGACTGAATAACATCGGGGATAGGCTACAACCCTGTCTCACTCCCTTCCCAATCACTGCTTCCCTTTCATGTCCCTCGACTCTTATAACTGCCATCTGGTTTCTGTACAATTTGTAAATAGCCTTTCGCTCCCTGTATTTTACCCCTGCCACCTTCAGAATTTCAAAGAGAGTATTCCAGTCAACATTGTCAAAAGCTTTCTCTAAGGCTACAAATGCTAAAAACGTAGGTTTGCCTTTCCTTAATCTATTTTCTAAGATAAGTCGTAGAGTCAGTATTGCCTCACGTGTTCCAATATTTCTACGGAATCCAAACTAATCTACCCCAAGGTCAGTTTCTACCAGTTTTTCCATTCGTCTGTAAAGAATTCGTGTTAGTATTTTGCAGCCATGGCTTATTAAACTGATAGTTCGGTAATTTTCACATCTGTCACCACCTGCTTTCTTTGGGATTGGAATTTTTATATTCTTCTGAAGTCTGAGGGTATTTCGCCTGTCTCATACATCTTGCTCACCAATAGTAGAGTTTTGTCAGGACTGGCTCTCCCAAGGCTGTCAGTAGTTCTAATGGAATGTGTTCTACTCCCGGGGCCTTGTTTCTTTCAGTGCTCTGTCAAACTCTTCACGCAGTGTCATATCTCCCATTTCATCTTCATCTGCCTCCTCTTCCATTTCCATAATATTGTCCTCAAGAACATCGCCCTTGAATAGGCCCTCTATAAACTCCTTCCACCTTTCTGGTTTCCCTTCTTTGCTTAGAACTGGGTTTCCATCTGAGCTCTTGATGTTCATGCAAGTGGTTCTCTTTTCTCCAAAGGTCTCTTTAATTTTCCTGTAGGCAGTATCTATCTTGCCCCTACATCCTTACATTTGTCCTCTAGCCATCCCTGCTTAGCCATTTTGCACTTCCTGTCGATCTCATTTTTGAGACGTTTGTATTCCTTTTTGCCTGCTTCATTTACTGCATTTTTGTATTTTCACCTTTCATCAGTTAAATTCAATATCTCTTCTGTTACCCAAGGATTTCTACTAGCCCTCGTCTTTTTACCTACTTTATCCCCTGCTACCTTCACTATTTCATCTCTCAAAGCTACCCATTCTTCTTCTACTGTATTTCTTTCCCCCATTATTGTCAATTGTTCCCTAATGCTCACCCTGAAGCTCTCTACAACCTCTGGTTCTTTCAGTTTATCCAGGTCCCATCTCCTCAAATTCCCACCTTTTTGTAGTTTCTTCAGTTTTAATCTGCAGTTCATAACCAATAGATTTTGGTCAGAGTCCACATCTGCCCCTGGAAATGTCCTACAATTTACAACCTGGGCCCTATATCTCTGCCTTACCATTATATAATCTATCTGAAACCTTCTAGTATCTCCAGGCCTCTTCCATGTATACAACCTTCTTTCATGACTCTTGAACCAAGTGTTACATATGATTAAATTATGATCTGTGCAAAATTCTACCAGGCGGCTCCCTCCTTCATTCGTTACCCCCATTCCATATTCACCTACTACGTTTCCTTCTCTTCCTTTTCCTACTATCGAATTCCAGTCACCCATGACTAAAAAATTTTCGTCTCCCTTCACTATCTGAATAATTTCTTTTATCTCATCATACATTTCATCAATCTCTTCGTCATCTGCGTAGCTAGTTGGTATATAAACTTGTACTACTGTGGTAGGCGTGGGCTTCTTATCTATCTTGGCCACAATAATGCGTTCGCTATGCTGTTTGTAGTAGCTTACCCGCATTCCTACTTTTTATTCATTATTAAACGTACTCCAGCATTACCCCTATTTGATTTTGTATTTATAACCCTGTATTCACCTGACCAGAAGTCTTGTTCTTCCTGCCACCGAACTTCACCAATTCCCACTATATCTAACTTTAACCTATCCATTTCCCTTTTTAAATTTTCTAACCTACCTGCCGGATTAAGGGATCTGACATTCCACGCTCCGACCCGTAGAACGCCAGTTTTATTTCTCCTGATAACAACGTCCTCCTCTGTAGTCCCTGCCCGGAAATCCGAATGGGGGACTATTTTATCTCCGGAATATTTTTACCCAAGAGGACGCCATCATCATTTAACCATACAGTAAAGCTGCATGCCCTCGGGAAAAATTACGTCTGTAGTTTCCCCTTGCTTTCAGTCGTTCGCAGTACCAACACAGCAAGACCGTTTTGGTTAATGTTAGAAGCCCAGAACAATCATTCATCCAGACTGGTGCCCCTGCAACTACTGAGAAGGTTGTTGCCCCTCTTCAGGAACCACACGTTTGTCTGGCCTCTCAACAGATAACCCTCCGTTGTGGTTCCACCTACGGTACGGCTATCTGTATCGCTGAGGCACGCAAGCCTCCCCACCAACAGCAAGGCCACGGTTCATAGGGAGGGGGGACTAAATCTGTATGGTGCGAAAAAAGTTAGAAATATCAGCTGAATTTCGGTTACAGGATAAATCAAACAAATTTAAAAGTTGTCGATTCATCTAAATACCCACAAAGAAAATGTGCGGAGGAAGCTGGCCAAAGACTACGTTTTGTTGACAGAATACTTAGAAAATGCACCATTTCTACTTGAGAATTTGCTTACACTATGCTTGTTCGCTTCCTTCTGAAGTGCTGCTACTCGGTATGGGATCCCTATCAGAAAGTATTGACGGAGGACATCTAAAAGTTCAAAGAAGGGCAGTGCGTTTTGCACTGTTGCGATACAAGCGAGAGATTGCCGTGGATGTGATACACGAGTTGTGGTAACAATCATTGAAGGAAAGGCATTCTTCGTTGCGGCGGGATCGTTTCACGAAATTTGAACCCCCCTTCTCCCCCAAATGAGAAAATATATTCCTGACTGTCAGTTAGAAATGACCCTCGTAATCAGAGAAATAATAGCCTGTACGAAAGGGTTAAGTTGTTCACTTTTCCAACGCATTACTCGAGAGTGGAACGGTCAAGAAATAGTTTGAAGGTATTTCTATGAATCGTCCGTCAAAGTCTTCAGTGCGAACTGTGGACCAGTCATCTAGATGTAGATGAATGTTTTCTCGTCCACAGTTCTGGATGAAAAGATTTTCTTCCATCTGTTAGGTCAATAAGCACCCATTACGCCGACGTCCTAGTAACGTGAAGCTGTTATCGTCCCTAAGATCAGTTTAATCATCGCAGCATTTTAGTAGGCGTGGTGCTAGTGGAGGTGGTAGGTTCTATCCCAACTTTTCAACTAATCTACCCAAGGCAGTTATGGGGCCTCTGAACTACATTGCAACTTGCCATTCTCATATTAACAAGTAATAGCTAGAAATGAAAAAGCTGATAACTTACAGACAAAAGTTAATGTGTTGGCTGTGGCGCTCTTCGTTGGCCTATTTCCAATACAGAGACATGGCTTAAGAAAGGTGACGGCAGAGTAATGGGTATGGCTTAGGACTGAGGAGAGGAATGGTGGAATGGAGTAGGGAAAGAGGGAGGGAAGGATGGGGGAGCGAAGGAAAGTGCGGAAGGGAGAATGCGAGAGGAGGATCAAGCTCAAGGTAAGATCAGAGGTCGAGGGAAAAATTTGGTCTAGAATGCCTGTTGCTCCCATCAGATGGTCCCAAATGCCTAGAAGTTCATGGCGGTAGAGAAATGTCCCTTGCCTGTCTACGTAACAGACGCGGTGCTTAGTAATCTCAGTAGCGGGGCTGTCACTTCAGTGCTTTTGAAGCAGCAAATTCTGTGGTTCTGCACACAATTAATGCAACTTGAACTACAACCTCTCATGACGCATACCCATTTTCATGTATACTTCAAGTGGGTATTGTTCTGGCGTAACTACAAGCGCCGCAACGAAGATGAAGAGCCGGCCGGAGTGACCGAGCGGTTCTGGGCGCTTCAGTCTGGAACCGCGCGACACTTACGGTCGCAGGTTCGAGTCCTGCCTTGGGCATGGCTGTGTGTGATGTCCTTAGGTTAGTTAGGTTTAAGTAGTTCTAAGTCTAGGGGACTGATGACCTCAGATGTTAAGTCCCAAAGTGCTCAGAGCCATTTGAACCATTTTTGAGAACCGAGCCGCGCCAAAAGCGCCCCCTACTAGAAATGAATATAAGGGCTCCTCCTGCGAGCCTCGGCCGCTCAGATCGGCTCCGTATACGGATATTAGTGGACAGGATTCGCAGAGCAGTATTAGTGACGTGTGTCAACTTCCAGGAACATTACACATAGCCAAGGACTCTAAATTATATTGCATGTCGGCCCTCGTTTGCGACAACTACTTGTAAATCTGAAACTTAAGTATTGTCAATCTGCTTATTACAAATAATACTACTAATGTTATTTGTTTGAATTGTTGTGTAGCATTCCGAGATCATGGCATCCTTTAGGCACCCTATAAGCGACGAGTGGGCAAGATCCAACAGTTATGATGCTCACTTCCTTCTTGAGCCCTTGACCGAATTCGGTCTGGGCAAAAATTAGATTAGCATACTACCTGACAGCACACAGAAATATATTTCGTTTTTGGAAAGGATTACCAGGAGTGTTACACTGTGCTTCCTGGATTCACTAAGAATCCTGCAAGCACCACTAAAGAAACTTTCTGAAACCATGTGTCAGAAGGACTTGCATCTCATTCGAATTGCACTTCCTAAGTTTCACCTAAGAAACATTCAAATGCCAAGCTTGTATAAATGTTTCTTTATTTAAAAACAGCCGGTTTCAACAGACTCTGTTGTCGTCTTTAGGTCTTAAAAAAATCTTTTCACAAATCGGAGATCGACTGTGAGTAACTGATCTATTCCGAATGGATTGTTTCCGATGAAAACTGCTTTGTTCGTCACAAACTAAATTCTTAGTAATAAAAGTTGGTTCTGGTGCAACATAGTAGCCACCTTCGGCCAGAACATTAAGTTGCTTGAAATTCTTCGCCCAGTCATCTATCTTTTTACTTATACTGAGTGGTTACCGTCAGCTACCCACAGAGGTCCAGAGTGGACTGCAATTATCGCATGGCAGCGAAACTTGGTTGATATTATAATGTGTTGATGTGGAACCGACTTACGGTGCAAAATTGGTTCACATTTTGGCCACCACGTGCAAGTCTGGCGCTATGAATGCAAGAAAAAAGTGTGGATATGTTTCTTTATGTAATGCATTAGGAACAGGACGTGGGCAGAAAAGGTCAAACAAGTGAGAAAGGCCTAACAATATTATGGAAAGGATAGTTGCTGCTCACCATATAGCGAAGATGCTGAGTCGCACCTTGGTAGTCTGGCGTCAGCTGCCAGAGGCTGTGCTCGTGATAGTCTGGCTTCAGTTGCCTGTGTGTGTGTGTGTGTGTGTGTGTGTGTGTGTGTGTGTGTGTGTGTGTGTGTGTGTGTGTGTGTCTATCTGTCTGTCGTCTATATTTGACAAAGGCCTTGTTAGCCGAAAGCTTATTTTGTGACAGTCTCTTTGTTGTGCTTATCTGCGACTCAGCATCTCCGCTATATGGTGAGTAGCAACTATTCTTTTCATAATACTGTTACGTTACATCCTGGATTTTCCAATGTTTGAGAAATGTCTGAAATTGATTTTGTTATTAACCACCATATTTTGTTCAGAGACGTCGACAAGCCGCTGTACAGCGCCAGATTTGCACAGCTTAAGTCGGTTCTGCATTAGCACATAGGCATAGCTATCAAGTTTTGTTGCCATGCGATAGTTATAGTCCAGACTGGACCTCCATGAATGGCTGCACTTTAATCATAACCACCTGTAGGCTTGCCTATCTTCTATGTACCGTAGGCTGGGGGTCTAGGCTTAAGAGGTTTTCCAAGGTTTCCCTGCTTAAGAAAGTTCCTGAATTGGTAGACCCTGATAATAGTTTCATGAAAGATCATCTTCCTTGGTTGTGCACAGCAGACATAACACCTTGATGCACGTAAAAGCAATACAGCCGCGGTATCTGTCTCTTCATTTCTTCTGTTTTCAATGTTTCTTTTCTTCGTCTGTCTTATACGGAGGACTGACACTCATCACTTCCGGGTTACCCACACTAATAGATAGCTCGCGAAGTGTGTTCGGTAAATCAAAATTAGGCTCACAAACTTCGCTCGCTGCGAGGGGCATTGTAATGTCCCCACAGAAAATACCCTCTACCACGCACCAATTAATCATTTTCAATCAAACCATCCACATTCATTCACTTTGGAAAAGTTATCTGATCTGATTTTCTCGTAATATATGCGGCGACAGCTCGTCAACGCCAAAGTATTTTCTAGTGCATTTATTCTTTGAAATAACAGAGATGCATATATGCATTCTCCATGGTTGTTGGAGTGGTAACTAGGACAGCTTCTTGAGTATCTGTTGAGGGATCGACGTGTTTCTGAGAGGTACATATTCTGCTTTTCTTCTCGCAAAAGCGAGCCAATTAACATTTGTGCCGCTAGCGGTTTGTTTTGAAGAGGAAGAGATTGTAAAAGGAAAATAATTAAGGCGTGGAATCACCGGAGATCTGGACATGTAATGGGGATGGATTTAATACACGATTTCCTCCATAAATAAGGTTTGTGACTTTTTTGTGCTGGAGTGAATGAACGAATGAATTTTTTCTTAATCATTTGTTGATCACATTGGCCCTGTAATTAGTGGGGAAGTTTCAGCTGTGTCGAAGACAGCCTGCAATCACTGAGTCTGTGTTAAATCGTCCAAAAAGGCTTCGTACACATCTGGAATTCGCAATCTTTCGTAAAAGGAACAAATTGTCCAAACGATTGATTCTCCCGACTGACTGCAGTGTTTAACAATAATAATAAATGTAAAGATCTCTTACAGCAAGCCAGCCACTGATTACCAAGACGAAGGACTCCACCAAAGATTCTATTTGGCTGATTTTTTTAATCACTATATCACGTAATGAAATCTTGTATTAAAAACTACACATAGATAAAGGAGAGAAAGAGAGAGAGAGCGAATGAAAATAGAGATAATATTAATAATCCTCCATTAGTCTAATTTTTCGCCTGTCTTATCACGGATCAGCCAAGAACTGGAAGGGCCTTACTTTACTGTATAGACTTATGTGTGAAGGTGAAGGGATCTTAAAGACGACAGAGACACGTCTATACGGACAAGACATTACACAGAGATAGCGGCTAGTTGCATTGATCATCTATTCTTAGATAAAGAGACGGCAACTTATTATCCGAACATTAAAATGTTAAACCCTGCCCATAATGCTCCAAACGTTCTCAATTGGGGAAAGATCCGGCGATCTCGCTGCCCAAGACAGGGTTTGGTGAGCACGAAAAGAAGCAACAGGAACTCGCGCCGTGTGCAAGCGGGCAGTTTATTGCTGAAATGTACGCTCAGGATGGCTTGCCATGAAGGGCAATAAAATGGGACCTAGAATACAGGGTGAATCAAAAAGAATACCACAACTTTAAAAATGTGTATTTAATGAAAGAAACATAATATAACCTTCTGTTATACATCATTACAAAGAGTATTTAAAAAGGTTTTTTTTCACTCAAAAACAAGTTCAGAGATGTTCAATATGGCCCCCTCCAGACACTCGAGCAATATCAACCCGATACTCCAACTCGTTCCACACTCTCTGTAGCATATCAGGTGTAACAGTTTGGATAGCTGCTGTTATTTCTCGTTTCAAATCATCAATGGTGGCTGGGAGAGGTGGCCGAAACACCATATCCTTAACATACCCCCATAAGAAAAAATCGCAGGGGGTAAGATCAGGGCTTCTTGGAGGCCAGTGATGAAGTGCTCTGTCACGGGCTGCCTGGCGGCCGATCCATCGCCTCGGGTAGTTGACGTTCAGACGATAACCTTTTTCGTAGGACTCTCCATACAGTTGATTGTGGAATTTGCAGCTCTCTGCTAGCTCTGCGAGTCGATTTTCCTGGGCTGCGAACAAATGCTTGCTGGATGCGTGCTACATTTTCATCATTCGTTCTCGGCCGTCCAGAACTTTTCCCTTTGCACAAACACCCATTCTCTGTAAACTGTTTATACCAACGTTTAATACACCACCTATCAGGAGGTTTAACACCATACTTCGTTCGAAATGCACGCTGAACAACTGTCGTCGATTCACTTCTGCCGTACTCAATAACACATAAAGCTTTCTGTTGAGTGGTCGCCATCTTAGCATCAACTGACGCTGACGCCTAGTCAACAGCGCCTCAAGCGAACAAATGTACAACTAAATGAAACTTTATAGCTCCCTTAATTCGCCGACAGATAGTGCTTAGCTCTGCCTTTTGCCGTTGCAGAGTTTTAAATTCCTAAAGTTGTGGTATTCTTTTTGAATCACCCTGTATTGTCGACCTACCGTTCTGCTCTGAGAGTGCCGCAGATGACTACCGAAGGGGTCCTGCTGTGAAAGAAATGGCAGCGCAGACCATCATTCCTGGTATGGCGGGCTACAGTCCCACTGCCCACTGGGGCGTCTCCTCATTATCTTCGCAGGTCATAGGGACTCATTTCGAAGTGGGACTCATCAGTGAAGACACTTCTACTATTTAATGAGAGTAAAGGCCTAATACGCCCGACACCATTATAAACGGCCTTGTTAGTGTACAGTTGTCACTGGGAGACGGTGCGAGGGCGCTGTCAGCTCAGCCCCTTTTCTGTGAGCTACCTATTAAGAGTCCTTGTGCTCACTGGAGCACCAGTTGCATGCCGGATCGATGATAGTGATGAATCTGGGGCTGTGAGTGCCTCTCTGACAATTGGTCGGTCCTCACGTCCTGTCGTCTCTCTAGGTCGACCGCTTCCTTCTCGGCTCTGTCTTCGACCATGGATCACCCATTCCTGCCAGCACCATCGAATAGTGACATGGCTCCTATTCAAACGTCGAGGGATTCGTCGATTATTCCCGCCGCCTTCTCTGAACCGAGCTAGATGTCCCCTGTTTATATCCTTGCCAGCTCTTCGGTGAAACTGTGTTGCAGCGTCACACATTTATCAATCGACCGCCAAAGCTTACAGTTTTCTATTTTCGTCGATACTTGTATGAATATCAGTTTGTGGCCAATTTGCATAACTCCGTTGTGGTGCGTCTTTTTTTTGTCTTAGAATATGTACTGAACTTAATTTGACTCACATGACACATCGTAATTCTGAAATTTGTTTCACGCCAAGGGGATAAACGCAGAACGCACCGAAATAAGAGGTAGTTGTGTGGGCAGTTGTGGTGAGAGTACTGACACGATGTGACAAGTAGATGCTTTGAAAGCTACAGATGCACATGTTTTTAAGGTGACGCTGTAGTGGTTTGCCCAGTGTGAAAGTGACAACACTGATGTAACGTGATACTTCAGTGTCCATCGCACTCGTGTTATTGTTTTTGTAGTGAACACAAAGAAACAATCCTTAATCAAAGAGTTTGTTTGTTAGTTGTTAAGCCAAGATCACGCCAATGATATAACAGCTGGAACCCAGGAAACGCATAAGTAGTAGGGCAAAGATGGCATCATTCCAGGAAAAGCGTCATCCCAAGTAGAGCCGTCACCCAATGTAGAGCGTCACCCCCGGGGCGGCGTCACCCCAAGTACTATCATCCTAGATGGAGGCCGTTACGTCAGCTGATGACGCGACTGACGTTATTCAAGATGGCTGCTTTTGGTGAGAAGATAGCTCATTGGGCTACCTCTACTAACCTAAGAAATTGCCACGCCTCCCTGGCGAGAAGTTTGAATTTTGGAGGGAATATCAGTCAGTTGGGCTACCTCTACTAACTTAAGAAAATGGTGGAAAAGAAAAGGCACTTGGGCTACCTCCACTAACCTAAGTCACCTCCTCCTAGGAACTGTACATATGTCTTTATTTAAACAATTACAAGCAGTACTACCATCAAATGTGTTCGCCATCATCTTGGAAAACGGGCATGAATTTTGCTCAAAGAGCTTACTCCTGCAGCTGAGGTGAGTTAGTGTGGCGTCGCCCCCACTAGAAGCGGCTCATTCAATTCGAATATAATTTTTATGAATTTGTTTAAATTCGCTAAAATTTCTTTAAATTTCTATAAATTTGTTTCAATTTCATTAAATTTCTTTAAATTTATTATCTTCCTACAGTATTAGTATCGTCTTACTGCCACAAGAGGCTGAGATATAGCTGGTCCGTGTTTTAATAGCTGTATTAAATGCACTCATTCAACTCTACACATAAGCCTTTATTTAAACCATTAGAGGAGATACCACCATCAAGTGTGTTCGCCATCCTCTTGGAAAATTGACCTTAATTTTGCACTAAGAGCTTACTCCTGCAGTAAGTTAGTATTGTGTTGCCCCCACTATGGGTTGCTCATGTAATTCGCGTATCATTTGTTTAAATTTATTATCTACCTACAGAAACCGTCACTTAGTTTGATGTTACCACAAGAGGCTAAGGCATCAGTGCTTATTGAGCTGTTGGTGTTCATATAGGTAAGAAAAGGGGTCCACTAAGCTTTCAATTCAACTACTTTTCAAGATCATCCAACCACATTTCCTACATACATGGGGCGGGGGGGGGGGGGGAGAGGGGGATGTGGGGATGTCACCTAGCTTATTTATCAAGCTGATACAAAACATTCACCCTGCCAGCGGTCTGGAGGGCGAAAAATTGATGTGAAAAAGGAATCAGCCTGTTCTGGGCTGTTAGGGAGAGGAAGGAGTGTACTTTATTTATTTTTTAACAGTTTATTTAGTCATGGATTTCACCAAGTTTATTTATTTATTCTGCTGATGCAAACCACACACATTGGCATGCTTAGAGTGACAATATACAATTAACATACTTGGACACTTCTCCTTTGTGACAATATACAGTTAACATACTTGGACACTTCTCCTAAATTATGCATTATTTTGATGTGCAGAGACAAAAACATTTCATAAATTACTCAAATATTACAGTACACACCACGCAGATGTGCAAACTACTTGTAGATCACCGAAATAATGCACGCAAACTCGCCCACAACGCTTAAATACTCGAAAATAATTCAATCCACAAACAGTCAGTGCAAGATAAAAACGCAACTTATCAGCTACTCGAAGCCTCATTCTACTGGATGTAAAGCCTAAGTCTACCCCCTAACACATGGAAACTGTCCACATACGGTAGAGGAAGGTTAAGTTAGTGTACTTTATTTATTTTTCTCGGGAAGCTGACTCAATTATCCATTCTAATTACATAATTAATCACTAACATTGCTCCTAATTTCACAACTATATGCATAGGGCTGCACAAGAATGGCTTAAAATCGCAAAAACTAATTATACCATACAACTGGCCTTATCTTGCTTGTAAAAAAAATCCCAATACCACTCGAAACTGACGCTAATATCCATCCTAACTACATAATTAATCACAAAGATCGGTCCTAATGACACAACTATATGCATAGCGCTGCACAAGGATGGCTTAAAATCGCAAAAACTAACTGTACCATACAACTCATGTTATCCTGCTGGGGGAAAAAAAAATTCGTTGTACCACATCAAACTTACGCAAATATCTATACTAATTACGTAATTAATCACAAAGATCAGTTGTAATTACATAACTACACGCATAGCACCGCACAAGAATGGCAATACTCCGCAGAAACTGACAACTAATCTTATCCTTTTGGGGAAAAAAAATTATACCACTCGAAACCAGCGACAGAAACACTCAAACACTGCCCTACACCTACAAGCTAGGGGGGAAAACGTTCAACCGACTACATCCTGATGCTGGACAGAGATGAGATCTAAAACATGTATATTACCTGCAAGCATACAGCATCCATCCCTTTTTGGCATCAGAGTTCACTACACACGCCTACTAAAAAAAATCGACCTAACCAAAGCCAATACATGCCATCACAGCTGATGGAAAAAAACAGCATCACAGTACTAGGGGAAATCGTCGTCCTAAAAGACTGCGTTCTCATCCATATACAATCACAAACTACGAGATGGAGCTACTACGCCAACAGTCTTGCAGCCCGTGTGGCCCCCAGCTGAAAGCCTCGGTGAAATGCCTCGCGGCGCCAAGGCGAAAGCCCCGCTTTCCCCACAAATGCATCCTGTTCATCTAAAAGTATACTGATGCAGCTGTCCCTAATGGCTACGAAGTACAGCTGTCACAGGCACCCAACACCTCTTCTGACCATAATAATTGTCCTCTTTCCACGAAAATAGACGAAGTCCAGTTTGATTAAATTTTATGAGCAAAATCGGTAAAATTTTTCCACATTCGACTAAGAAACTTGTCACGTCTGCGAAGACAATTACGGGGAAACCGATATTTCCACTCGCGAATACAGATGTCAGTGATTTAGCACATTCCAAATCACCCTCTATAATTACAAAGTCAAATAAGGTCTTTCTCATATCCAGAGAAACGTCAAATGTGTCTTCCACCTGCTAGATGCACACACCACAATCGATCTCCACTCAACTAAATAAAGAAGTCAAATGCGAAGAAACAGTCAACCAAACAATTTACATGATAGCCGAATAATGGCCGAGTGCAAACACAAGTCCATATTGAATCTTGTCAAATTTCCACTTGATCACCAAAGCTGTTCAACACATACTAAGTATTAGTTCGTTATTCGGTCGTCTAGAGGACTACACGGTTAAGTCGACTACATTCCTGCATTGCAACAGCCCTCTCCATTCAGATGGTTCCCGCCATTAGCGGAAAGCGTGAATCATCAATATTGAAGTACAATACTTAGTAGTAGTAGGGAATGCATGATATGTTCACATTTGAACATCAGGTTTATAAACTAAGTGTTTGTATAAAGGAAATGACTATGTCCAGTTGTAAGGAGGGTATGGATTTGACTTGGAGTACTGTGATAGCAATGGGAAGAGTGTATTGAGTCATAAGAAAGGTAGTGATATTTATATTTCCAGAGCCACTGCCGCCAGCATGGTGTATTTCCTATACTTCACTCATAGTCAAATGACGTTCAATTGAGACCGCGATCGTAAGATGGGCGGCTTTCGTGATCAAGTGGAAATTTGAGAAGATTGTGTATGGAGGTGTGTTTGCGGTGGACCTTTATTCCCTCCCATGTAAATTGTTCAGTTGACTGCCTCTGCATATTTCAGACCTTTATTTAGTTGAGAGAAGATAGATTATGGTGTGTGCATCTGGCATGTGGAAGATACGATTGCCTGTTCTCTAGACAAGGGAAAGACCTTAGTTGGCTTGTAAATTATAGGGATGGTTTGGAGTATGTTACATCAGCGAGATCGGTATTTGTGGGTGGAAATATCATTTTTATCTGTTTGTTTCTAGTTACTCAGTGGTCTAGAGCAGGCTCCACGTAGCAAAAGTTTCGGGTTTGTAGAGAAATAATTCACAGTCTATATCTTGGGCATTATGTTGCGTGAGTGATTGGGAGGCTACTGCTATGTGCTTGATATCGAGAACAACCGCGAAAATGATATAATATGATGGCAGACTATGTGGAAATATGAATGTTCTTGTAATCCCCGAGCCTGGAGATGTGTGTAGAAATGCAAGCAAGCAGGCAGGTCCCGACCAGAAACAGTAGCGTGTTTGTACCAATGGGGAAACGAGCCTGATTTTGCACATCAGTTCTGAGAGTGACTTCGATTCACTGAGGCGGTCTGATGTAGAAGGGGTGATTTTGTATGGCATAGGATAGGAATTGTATGTTTAGTACATCGACAAAGTACGCATTGGTATATTGGTGAGTTGGAGATCGGTTTCACGCACTAATATTCAAGCTCCTGGCCCCAGTATGATGAGAGTGTAAATGAGTAGGTGTCTTCATCTATTTAACGATATGTATGGCACTTTTCAAGGATTATTTGTCGGTGCAATATGGCAATCAGTGTAAAATAGTTTATTGTGGCTGAATGTCACATCTGTAGAAAGAAAGAAGAGCTGGATGGTGCTTCCCTAGGACTGAGCAGCATCGTGATATAAAGTAGGGGTGAGTGTAGGCATATGATAATTTTTTTTGGGTGCTGTACAGATATAAAAGGTAACTGTACTGTTTGTGTAAAACGTGTATATATTGAATTGTAAAGTTATTGTGGCTTATGTGGTGTAAAATGTGTATATATTGCATTGTAAAGTTAGTGTGGTTTATGTTGTGTCATGACTAGAGAGGATGACTATGCATCCTACCGTGATGGACGTATAGAATGAGCACATCAATAATGGCGAGAGATTTTTTATGTTAAAAATTACGTGCGCTATAGATAGTGAGATTGGTCCCAGAAGCACAGCTGTCAAGAAGAGGAGACATTAACTGTACAACGATCAGTGTCAGACTGTAGCAGAAATGGTAATATTTAATTGTAGTGGCACTGGTGGATATGTTCCTGGCTTCCAATATGCTTGTGAGCCTGGTAAGTATTTGATGGTCAATAGACAAGTTTAAGAGGTTAACTGTCAATGCACTTTAGCGATCTGTGTAAAATAATTTTACCACTGAAAGTCCCAGAAAGAAGAGGTGGATGGTGCTTGGATATCGGCGACACCAGTAATTCGGCGAGTAAATTCCATAAGAGTCAATCATAATACTCCATCCATTCACATCCTTTGTGTTGGGATATAGGAACCTCTACATAGCTATGAGAACACTTGTGTATGTTGAGAGCAGGAAGGGTAGCACGTGACGGATTGGGTACCACATTAGGTCCGCGAGAAATACTGCATTCGAAGTTATTGTGCGTTATTTTCGTAAAGAGGTTCTGTTAGGGCAAGAATTTCCGTGCATACAAACTGAGACAACACGGAAACTCCTACAAAAGTGCACGTTAAGTATTTCTGGGAGACTATGCAGTTTACTAGAGTTCGACTTGCACCAATGTGGCTTCAGTATAACATTGAGAACGTTGCTAGATGCACTTGCGATGGTAAGTAGTCCGGCGAAGTGTCCATCAATCGTCACGCATGGTCCATTAGAATTGCTAAGGAGAAAGCAGCTTGTGCTATTCTGTCACCAGCGATAAAGACATCTGCTGCTCGGAGGTGTCACGTGTGAGTGGGCGTTGGAATTCTGTGACATCAGTATGAGCGGGGCTGTATACATGTAAATAGAGGCAGGCAACTTTCACCTGTGTTTGGTGGTGGCTCGCAGCTGCGCACACCCCCTGGGGCATTGCGCTCCCACGCATTCACGTCGGCCGCGGTGTCTAGGTGAATATGTATTTAGATAGGAATTTCTCAGGTGCCAAGTATGAATGAGATGTAGCCGCCTCATGCTAGTGGGACCCGAGCGTGGGCTTGTGCGTGGTCTGACAGCTGACGGCCGCAAAACTTCGCGCTCTAGTTGACAAAGTGTGTGTGTGGGGGGGGGGGGGGGGGGTAGGTGGAGGGGGCCGTGCTTGCGCGCATTGATTGAATTATTCTGCGAGCGACCCTAAATGCTGTGCCATGCGCTATTTGGACAGTTTACGAGTATTGAGCATCTCTACACATCACTGTGATGCATTATTTAGGAGCAATTTGCAGGTCTGTACTGAAATTATTTTATAAAATTAGGAGTTGTTTGCGTGTCTGCAGACTGTGTATTGTGAATCAAGCACATGAGTGTGAGTGTTTTGTGTCAGTGTGATAAATATTCTCCAACCCTAAATAAGATGCTCCAAACTAAATAGAGTGCACTCCATCCTTACTCTCCGCAGCAGCCCAGTGCAGCCTGAATCATTATCGCGCCATTTTCCCCCTACAGACCACCATCTTGGCTTACATCTCATGATGGAAGACAGCACCATCTGGTGGCAGTCCTGTGCACTAGGTCAGTTGGAGTCTAGATCTCGTGGTGGTGAAAGTGCCTGCAAAATAAAGACGTGTCGTTTGCCCATCATTCCCCCCCCCCCCCCCCCCCCCCCACCATCTTGGATTACATATGCACTGTGCACGTTGGTCATGTTAGTGCATGTTAGCCTGCCAACATGGGTTGGTAAGGGGAGATGGTGGTCGGTTGAGGATCGAGGTGGAGACTTTAACTATCTTCTTCCAAGTCCAAATGTGTGTTGCATTCGCAAAAATTCATTCCAAGTCCACAGTAGCGCAATCTGGTGGTGTCAATATGTACTAGGCCTTGTGGTGAACACATTGTATGCCACCATCTTGAATAATGATACTTGCGTCATCACCTCATGTCACGACAGCACCCTCTGGCAGTGGTGATGTGTACTAAGTCAGTTGGAGTCTGGGGTTCTTGGTGAATACACAGGGTGTCGCCATCTTGGATTACGGTACTTGCGTCATCATCTGACGTCATGAGAGCGCCCTCTGGTGATGGGGATGTGTACTAAGTCAGTTGGAGTCCTGACCTTGTGGTGAACACACCTGCATGGAATTGGTTAAATAATAAAAACTTATCTCAAAGTCCTTTTTTCCCACGAATACTTAGGAGAAGGTGGCGGTCTGACGACTGGGGTTAGTACAAGTGTCCTTTCTTTCGCGCCATTATCTTAGCTTAGTAGAGGTATGCGAATTGAGTTATGTTTACTGCCAAAATTCAAACTTGGTGCGAGTTCATAGGAAGAGATGGCGGTCTGGTGACTTAGGTTAGTGGAGGTAGGCCAAGTGAGCTATTTTCCCGCGACTTTCGTAGCTTGGCAGAGATAACAGCGGTGTGATTCATTATCCTGTTGGAATTCAAACTTGGCGCCAGTTAGTAGAAGGATGTGGCGACCGGGCAACTGAGTTTAGTACAAGTATCCCTTTCTTTCGCGCCATTTTTTCTTATTTAGCAGCGAAACCCCAAATGAGCTGTGTTTACCACCAATATTCAAACTTGGCGCCAGTTCGTAGGAGGAAGCGGCTGTTGGGTGACTTAGGTTAGTGGAGGCAGCCCTAGTGAGCTATCTTCCAGCGATTTTCTTGCTTAGAAGAGATAACTGGGGTGTGATGAATTGTCGTGTTGGAATTCAAACTTGGAGCCAGTTCATAGGAGGCAGTGGCGGTCGGGTGACGTATATTAGTGGATGTAGGCCAAGTGAGCTATGTTCCTGCGATTTTCTTTGCCTAGTAGAGATAACCGTGGCGTGGTGCATTATCCTGTTGGAGTTTGAACTTCCTGCCATTTTTTCTGGGGGAGAGGGGGCTTGGCACTTTCCCGCCAGAATTCAGTCTTCCCGCCAAAATCCGCCATCTTGAATGACCTCACAGCTGCCATCTTGGATGACATCACCGCAGCCATCTTTGGTGATGTCATCGCCGCCATCTTGGATAACGGTATTTGGGGTAGAAGTTCCCTAAAGTACTACTTAATGAGATAGTGAATACAACCATAGACAGTTAACAGAAGAGGAAAGGACGTCTCTAAATAGAGCAGTCACAGATGTTGGACAGAAAAACATTGGGATAAGGAAGATATCTCTAAAGAAACCTTCAGTAACAGGAGAAATATTTAAACTCATCGGCGGAAGAAGGCAGTACAAAAATGTTAATAGAAAAACAGGAATACAGAAATACAAATTGCTTAGAATGAAGTGAATAGGAAGCACAAGAAAGTCAGGGTGAAATGTTAAGAAATCGGAAAAGAAATGGTCGTCAAAAGGACTGGTTAAGCACATAGAAAAGTCAAAATCAGACTTCAGTAAAATTAAAGTTAACGAGTTCAGATTAAGGGTGGAATGGGAATTGAACTAATAAACGGAGAGGAGAGAGCTGATAGGTGAGAAGAGTACGCTGAATGCCTCTACGAGAGGAAGAAACAGTATGATGATGACGTTATAGAAAAATAAATGATAATCGAGATCGAAGACATAAGGACCAGTATTAGAGTGAGAGTTTATCAGAGCGCTGGAACACTTCCACCAAATGAGGCAGAAGGGGTGGATAACCTCTCTTCGGAATTTCTGAAATCCATGGGGAAGTGTCCACAATCTTAGTAGGTGTGTTACGTTTATGAGACCGAAAATATATCCTTTGACTTCCCGAAAAGTACACTGAAAAGCAAAAGAAACTGGTACACCTGCCTAATATCGTGTAGGGCCGCTGCAAGCAAGCGCAAACGCCGCATCATGACGTGGCGTGGACTCGATTAATGTCTGAAGTAGTGCTGGAGGGAATTGTTAACATGAATCCTGCAGAGTTGTCCATAAATCCGTAAGAGTAGAGGGGTGGAGATTTCTTCTGAATAGCACTTTGCAATGCATCCCAGATATGCTCAGTAATGTTTATGTCTCCGGAGTTTGGTGGCCAGCAGAAGTGTTTAAACTCAGAATAGTGTTCCTGGAGCCACTCTGTTAATACTGACAGCCCCGCTATTGAGCTTTACTATGCACCGCACGTCTGTTACATAGCCAGGTGAGGGACATTTAACTACCACTAAAAATGATACAAATGAGCAACACTGCATAAGACAAGTGTAGTTAAACGAACTGGTATACGAGTTGAACCAGTGAGTATTAAAAGTTTACGTGGGCCAGGAACTACTAAGAGAGCAATGTCAGAAAAAGAGAGGCACAAACTTGATGTGATTGAATTACAAGGTGTGGTGGAATGCTAAAGGCGTACTAAGAGAGGCGTTCTCGATAATACTTCATGGAGGTTGTGGAAAAATCAAATGGTTCAAATGGCTCTGAGCACTATGGGGCTTAACATCTGTGGTCATCAGTCCCCGTGAACTTAGAACTACTTAAACCTAACTAACCTAAGGACGTCATACACATCCATGCCCGAGACAGGATTCGAACCTGCGACCGTAGCGGTCACGCAGTTCCAGACTGAAGCGCCTAGAACCGCACGGACACAACGGCCAGCCAGGAGGTTGTAGAGAAAATGACAAACATGAGTAACGAATAATGTTTGTAATAGCTGGACATTTTATAACACAAGTGAACAGATTTGTGGCAGTTAATAAACGATTGTCACGTCCACTACTAAACACATATATGGGGACACAACATTTGCAAATGCACATGCCCCAACAGAATTGAGTCAAATAGAGCATAAAGACAAAGCTTAGATTAGAGCTCGAACGATAGTGGGTTAAGGCTGATTAATTTTGCGATTGCCAGAGCAAATAATCAGCTTAATAACGTTCTCTCATGAGAAAGAAGACTCATGGAAATCACGAGATGGGAAAATTATAAACCAAACTGATCACCTGTTGGTAGACATGAAGCATAGAAAGAGCGTAGAAGATGTAAGGTCATCAGGAGTAGCAGATGGAACACAGATAACGTTCTACAATTTGGAAAAATAAAACTACAAATGCAATTACGGAAAAAACAATGACCGAGATACCTCGAAAGTAACATCCAACTTTGAACAATAAGTTTGAGACACTTATGCCAAAGGTACAGAATGATGACGAGGTGGATGTTCATGTAATGTGGACCAGAATAAAGGAAGGGGTGACAGGTGGAGCAAAGGAGGCGATAGTTGAAAGATCAAACCAAATTGTTTTAATCAAACACATGTAAAAGGAGTAAATGCAAGGAGAAAAACAAGAGAAATATGGATAAACAACATGAAGAATGAAAAGTCATGAAGAATACACGAAAGTGAAACGAGAGACAACAAGATTACTGAGGACAGAATAATTTGGGGTGGTAGGTCAAAAAACAAAAAATAAAACAAAAACAGGAGATAAATGTTCCAAAATGTCAAGCAACTGTGAAATGAAAGAAGTGGCGAGTCTCTAGTCATTAACGATAAAGATAAGAAGATGATAGTTGACAAAGAAATGATCCTAGAGAGTTGGGAAGAATATTTTGCAAGTCTTTAAATGCAGAAAAATCCAGAGGAGATGTTGCAACAAACAGAATAGAACTATCAAGCATTTGATGTTACTGAAGAGGATGTGACAAACGCAGTAAATAGTTTGAAGAAGAAGAAAGCGTTAGGAGAAGACCAAATAACTTGGGAGATAATCAAGAAGAAGAGGCGAAGACCTCATTAAAGAAGTAACCAGACTAATCAAAAGCGATTTGAAAGAAGGAAGAGATACCAACAGAACGGAAGCTAACTGTCACTATACCAAATCACAAGAAGAAAATCAACAGAGACTGTAATAACTGTAGCGGAATCTCACTGCTGATTATGAGCTACGAGGTCTTCGCCTTTATAATATTGGAAAATCGTAAGCCATACGTCGAGGAAATAGTACGGAATTACCAAGCAGGCTCTGAGCATTATGGGACTCAACTGCTGTGGTCATCAGTCCCCTAGAACTTAGAACTACGTAAACCTAACCAACCTAAGGACATCACACACATCCATGCCCGAGGCAGGATTCTAACCTACGACCGTAACGGTCGCGCGGTTCCAGACTGTAGCGCCTAGAAGCGCTTGGCCACTCCGGCCGGCTACCAAGCAGGTTTCAGGTCGGTGAAATCTACGGTTGACTACATTTTTACTATGAGACCGGTGTGGGAAAAGTATTGGGAGTTTAACATACCAGTATCTGCCACTTCCGTAGATTTTTCGGAGGCATACTCTAGTATCCATACAACATCAGTATGGAGTTTAGACCATCTGCAGAATTAGTCAACCTGGTAATAGCGTGTACAACAGAGACGAAAAGAATGTCAAAGGGAGTGGGGGCAGAATTAGGCTGCTCATTGTACCCTGTATTACTTCACCTTGTCCTTGGAACAGTGCCGGCCGGATTGGCCGAGCGGCTCTAGGCGCTACAGTCTGGAACCGCACGACCGCTAAGGTCGCAGGTTCGAATCCTGCCTCGGGCATGGTTGTGTGTGATGTCCTTAGGTTAGTTAGGTTTAAGTAGTTCTAAGTTCTAGGGGACTGATGACCTCAGAAGTTAAGTCCCATAGTGCTCAGAGCCATTTGAACCGTTTTGAACCATGGAACAGTTGTACATGGGATGGAAAGAGCAGGAAGGGGCATAAATCAATGTAAATTTGCAGATGGTAGCATATTAGTGTAAAGAGAAGAAATGATAAAAACAGTGGAGAACCGTAACAGTAATGCAAGGAAGGTGGTCTTAATAAACGCAGAAAAGACAGAAGTAATGGAACGAAGCACAAGGAGGAACCGCAATGCACGACTCATAGGTAGGAGAGATAAAGTTGAATATAGTTGAGAACTTTAAATATTTCGGAACATACTTCACCCAAAGGAGAAATGTCCAGCCCGAAATAAATCAACAAACTGTTAATGCTTCCAGAACATATAAAAGCCTAAAAGCAATCATGAAATCAAAGGTAATGCCAACAAAAGTTAAAATGAAGGTATATAATACAATAATTGCCCTATTGTTATTATACGGCATAGATACGCTGAGTATCACCAAAAGCGAAAGAGAAAAACTAATGGTAATTGCGTAGACTTAAGCGGCAAGAGTCAGTTGACATTTGAAAGTTTTCTGAGTATCGTACCGCGTCATAACGTAAAAAAAAAAAAAGTTCAAATGGCTCTCAGCACTATGGGACTTAACTTCTGAGGTCATCAGTCCCCTAGAACGTAGAACTACTTAAACCTATCTAACCTAAGGACATTACACACATCCATGCCCGAGGCAGGATTCGAACCTGCGGCCGTAGCGGTCGCTCGGTTCCAGACTTTAGCGCCTAGAATCGCTCGGCCACCCTGGACGGCATAATGTAAAAACTTTACTAGAGAAACCTACGTTTCGGCCACTATTACAATGACCTTCATCTGGGTCTACTGATGTGCTTCGAGGAGTCTTTCACATTCTGTCATTGCCGCTCACTGAGCATGTAACGTCATAATTTTGAAAGGTAGAACTTGTGATTGGTCACTTCTGGGGAAAAAAGGGGAACTTTGTTGTAACAGGTTTCTACAGGAACGGAATGGAGACCTGTTGTCTATTGCTTCCTGCACTGTTTGTTGAGACGTGGGCTTCTGTTTACCTCTTGCTGGACACAGGCCGTGCGGCGGCACTCACTCGCCGGCAGCGCTGGCCTAACGTGTTGTTGGTACGGCCTGTTTGGACTCCTCCTCAAGCGACCAGTCACAACCACGACCTTTCACAGTCATGACGTAACATCATGCTCAATGAGCGTCAATGACAAAACATAAGCGACTCATCACAGCCAAAGCACATCAGTAGAGCCAAAGGGAGGCTACTGTAATCATCGCCGAAACGTTGCTTTCTCCAATAAAGTTTTTTACATTATGACGCTGTACGATACTCAGAAAACTTTTATACAGCAAACTAATGGTGTTTTGAGCGAAAAATCATTACAAGGAGTTTTGGGCCAGAGAAGGAAGAAAAAAAAATGGAGGAGGTTGAAAACTGAAGAAATATACGCTGTGATGAACCAGCCTAACACTTTACAGAAGGTTAAGGGCTACATTGGGATGGACATGTTGCGAGGGTGACAGATGATGCTGTTTCAAAACTACAGTAGTACTGGTAGGAAGGCCACAGGGAAAGCGTCCCTCCTCCCCCAGGGAGGAGCACGAACAAGATAGAAGGGTGGGCTTCAGGAAGACCTGGAACAGCTAGTTTTGACAGGAAATAGGTAGTAAGCTACGCAGGACGGGATCTGGTGGAGGCAGTTTGCAACATCGGCAGATGGTCTGCAAGATCCCTGATCACCGGTTAAGTAAGTAATACCACAGTACGGCTACATCTACATCTACATCTACAAGGATACTCTGCAAATCACATTTAAGTGCCTGGCAGAGGGTTCATCGAGCCACCTACACAATTCTCTATTATTCCAATCTCGTGTGGCGCGCGGAAAGAATGAACACCTATATCTTTCCGTACGAGCTCTGCTTTCCCTTATTTTATCGTGGTGATCGTTCCGCCCTATGTAGGTCGGTGTCAACAAAATATTTTCGCATTCGCAGGAGAAAGTTGGTGATTGGAATTTCGTGAGAAGTTTCCGTCGCAGCGAAAAACGGCTTTCTTTTAATGATTTCCAGCCCAAATCCTGTATAATTTCTGTGACACTCTCTCCCATAATAAATAATAATAAAAAACGTGCTGCCTTTCTTTGAACTTTTTCGATGTACCCCGTCAGTCCTATCTGGTAAGGATCCTACACCACGCAGGAGTATTCTAAAAGAGGACGGACAAGCGTAGTGTAGGCAGTCTCCTTAGTAGGTCTGTTACATTTTCTAAGTGTCCTTCCAATAAAACGCAGCCTTTGGTTAGCCTTCCCCACAACATTTTCTATGTGTTCTTTCCAATTTAAGGTGTTCGTAATTGTAATACCCAGGTATTTAGTTGAATTTACGGCTTTTGGATTAGACTGATTTATCGTTTAAACTAAGTTTAAAGAGTTGCTTTTAGCACTCATGTGGATGAGCTCACACTTTTCGTTATTTAGGGTCAATTGCCACTTTTCGCACCATTGAGATATTTTTTCTAAATCGTTTTTCAGTTTGTTTTGATCTTCTGATGACTTTATTAGTCGATAAACGACAGCGTCATCTGCAAACAATCGAAGACGGCTGCTCATATTGTCTCCCAAATCGTTTATGTAGATAAGAAACAGCAAAAGCACCTATAACACTACCTTGGGGAATGCCTGAAATCACTTCTGTTTCACTCGATGACTTTCCGTCAGTTACTATGAACTGTGACCTCCCTGCCAGGAAATCGTAAATCCAGTCACGTAACTAGGACGATATTCCTTGAGCACGCAATTTTACTACGAGCCGCTTGTGTGGTACAGTGTCAAAAGCTTTCCGGAAATCCAGGAATACGGAATCGATCAGCACTTCATGTGAATAAAGAGCTAGTTGTGTTTCACAGGAACGATGTTTTCTAAACCCATGTTGACTGTGTGTCAATAGACTGTTTCCTTCGAGGTAATTCATAATGTTCGAACACAATATATGTTCTAAAATCCTGCTGCATATCGACGTTAACGATATGGACCTGTAATTTAGTGGATTACTCCTACTATCTTTGTCCGCAGCTCGTGGTCGTGCGATAGCGTTCTCGCTTCCCACGCACGGGTTCCCGGGTTCGATTCCCGGCGGTGTCAGGGATTTTCTCTGCGTCGTGATGACTGGGTGTTGTGTGATGTCCTTAGGTTAGTTAGGTTTAAGTAGCTCTAAGTTCCAGGGGACTGATGACCATAGATGTTAAGTCCCATAGTGCTCAGAACCATTTGAGCCAATCCTACTACCTTTATTGAATATTGATGTGACCTGTGCAACTTTCCAGTCTTTGGGTACGGATCTTCCGTCGAGCGAACGGTTGTAAATGATTGTTAAGTATGGAGCTAATGCATCAGCATACTCCGAAAGGAACCTAATTGGTATACAGTCTGGACCAGAAGACTTGCTTTTATTAAGTAATTTAAGTTGCTTCACTACTCCGAGGATATTTACTTCTACGTTACTCATGTTGGCAGCTGTTCTCGATTCGAATTCTGGAATATTTACTTCGTCTTCTTTTGTGAAGGCTACTAAAAGTGCAAAAAGTGCTGTTGTTTGCTGTCCGATTAGGACATCCGGTCTAAGGAAACGATAATCGCAGTAAAGGTGGGCAAAGAAATAAATGAACGACACAGATGGAGGGAAGCAAATTTCATGTCTGTCACTACACATAGAAGTGAGGCTTACGACGTACGAGTATTGTATAAAAGCTCTGAGTGTAAATCGCTCTGCTTCAACTTAACGGCAAGAGTTCCCAAGGCTGTGTTTCGAAAAAGAGGAAGCAGGCATATTTATCCATTCGCAAACCAGATACATTTTTAGAGATGCTCACTTTGAATTAAGAAAATATGCAAGAGGAAAACGAAGTTACAATCCTTTACGGATGTTTGGAATGATTTGTAAGAAACAAAAAATTGCAAGGTGCTGCAGTCGTTTGATAACTGCAGTGTAGCACGTAACTGAAATTACACTTTTGCAATCACGTCTGTATTTCCTGCAGACATCATCTGGCGATGAGACGATGAAAATGGCGAGCACCTTAAGCAGAATACTTCACTTATGGAGCAAATGTACAAAGGGAAATAGAGTGCAGGCATATCTAGTGATTATTATTGCTGGGTGGTCAAAAGGAACGCTCCTGCAACACACTGCTAGAGATAGACCACGAACCGACGCTTTTAAGGAGGTTTTCTGGTGTATAAGTTTCAAAAATCGATTCTTATTGCATATTTCGATGCCTTATATTATGGAGAGCACGTGGGTAAAAGTATTGCATGAGGTCGAAATACGCGATCATCGAGCGCCTCCGGACGACACTCGGAGACAAGCAGCCCTGTGTAAGAGACCTATCGAATGACAATTACTGAAATGACGTGTTGGCGCGAACGCTCAAAACTCTAACGAGTCGATAAATTAGCTGATTTGGACGCTTTCCCAAAATACATATGTTCCGGTAAAGAAGTAGCCGAAATTGCAAACTCGGTCGGGCACACAGTTTTAATCTGCCAGGAAGTTTCATATCAGCGCACACTCCGCTGCAGAGTGAAAAATCTCATTCTGGAATTTGGCTACAGTTATCTTCAACGACGGCTTCATGGGACCCGCACAGACAGTGAGTGTCACGGGCACTCAGCTTGGCAACACGGAGTTCGAATTCTCCAGAAGGCGCAACGCGGACCACCTTGTACGCTCAGAGGTGATCGAGGAAGGCATCGCAGACTGATGGTAAATCCCACAAAACCGACGAAAACCCTTCCCAAAACTTACAACGCGATTTTCTAAAAGTCAATTTTTTTGATGGGTGTTTGGATTTCCGAAAAATTACTCGGCCGATTATGACGCCACTTAGTTATTTTTGCAGAGAACTGAACTGGCTATGGTCGGAACCTGTAAAAGTTAAGCAGTTTTCAAAATATCGCTTTTTAATATACGTTTGAATGACCAAACAAAATCGGTTTTCCTTACTTTTTTCAAATAGCCGCCATTTTGTGAAAAAGACATTTTTTCACTTTTCAGAGGTTCTAACCAAACCTACGCTCACATATTTTAATAATTTTTTTGGTCTGGTCTATTTCAGACCACCCAGTTACCCAAACCAATCCACCTGCCTGCTGGTGCATGGCGTGCATTACGATCTTCGGCACAATTTTGTTTAATAACCCGTTAATATTTGTGGACAAAAAAATTTTTAATCAGGTAAAAGATAGATGAATAAAAGGATATAAGCATTGTTTAAATTATCTTTTGATTTCACCTAAAAAAAATGTTGAAAATAAGCTAAAAATCGCACCTCTGCACTAGAAAACGCCCCTTAATGTTGAAGATGACTTTTTTGTTAATATGAAGACGCCATGCAGCAAATTTCAAATATTCATGAAATGTACTACATGCTCGGATGTGAAAATGATCAGCATTTCAAGCCAGCCATACAAAGTAACGCTATCTACTTTCTTTCTTTTCCTACACCTTTATCCCGCATTGTGCACAGGGTCGGCAGGGTTAAGTACGGATTTGGCATGGTTAAGTTTAAGGGGTGGCCGGATGCCCTTCCTGCCGCCACCCCATACCCCCCGGGACGGAATGGGTGTACCCCAACTGTCTGCATCTAGTGTAAATCGTGAAATATTGTGAGTGTGTTTCAAATGTCTGGGAGTCGTGGAACTGAGGCGGGACGTGGGGATCAGCCCGGTATTCACCTAGAAGGATGTGGAAAACCGCCTAAAAACCACATCCAGGCTGGCCGGCACACCAGCCGTCGTCGGTAATCCGCCGTTCGGATTCGATCCGGGGCCGGCGCGTCTACCCGAGCTGAGGAAGCAGCGCGTTAGTACTCTCGGCTATCCTGGCGGGTCAAAGTATCACTATCTACATTCTTTACAAAAGGAAAGAGAGTAGATTTGCCTTTCAGAAACTGCATTTGAGTGTTGCTTGTTTGCGAGAATATCGTGCGTCGCTCGTGTGGGAAGGAGAAACGGCTAGCAGCAAATATCAGTACTCGAAAGCGGCGCGGGTTTATCGTTTGTCATTTATCGTTCCTCGATACGGCTGCTCGCGCTGTTTTGCATCCCACGACTGTCAAGCGAATACGGATTCGATTCGCTTAGAAGGGCCATATTCAACACCTCAACCGCCACGTGCGACTAACGCCCGAAAGGACATCGTACCCTATTGGCACGAAAAAGCCGCACTTTTTATGCAGATTTTGTCCTCAAAAACTTAGGGTGTGGTTTATATCCGCCTCCTTCTCTTTTTACACACCTGCAAAAAATATTACGCTCATATGGAACCATACGACTAGTGTCTGTAACTGAAACTGCCGCCAAGGCGTTTTATTGCGGAAAAATGCAAACTTTTACCGGTATTTTATAGGCGTGAGCATTTTGTAGGTCTTGCTTCGGGAGCTTATAACTCAGTTACAGTTGGATACTCGTAAGAAAGCCTGATTTAAGGCGATATGGACGTCCAGTTAGAGCGAAAAGCAACATCACGCCATGAAACTCGTCGCAGTTACGATGCAATTGTGCGGTATACAAAAACCATCTCGGAGGCGAGTAGTGCCGATTTGTAGCAGTCCATGAACAGCGTCACGGAGGGCGTTCACATTTCGATAGAAAAAAAAAAATAGTTCTGAGCACTATGGGACTTGACATTTGAAGCCATCAGTCCCCTAGAACTTAGAACTACTTAAACATAACTAACCTAAGGACATCACACACATCCATGCCCGAGGCAGGATTCGAACCTGTGACCATAGCGGTCTCGCGGTTCCAGACTGTAGCGCCCAGAACCACTCGGCCACTCCGGCCGGCATTTCGATAGAGCCGCCGCGCTTTGTCCCCTACAATAGACTTCTAAGGTAACATATCCGTTTCTTCATGGAGAGTGGCTATCCTAAGAGGAAGGGCTTGCAGGCCCCACCATAATGCGTTGTTGCGGAGGCGTTGGCGAGTCTGCATACTTGTAACGCTGATCGTGCCAAGACAGAGGGTCCGCAGGTGAGCTTCGTAACACCACAGTGTTATACTATACAGCTTGAATTTAGCATCCAAGGTTAAATCCCAACTGATGACAAACGCGTAAAGTGCCTTAGTTGATTTGAATCCCTTTTGAGTCACACATACTGCGTGTTGATGAAACAGATGTTTGCTGTGTACTTTAATTCCTGTTATATGGTGTCATGAAGCCACAGGTGCCGAACCCCTCCGTTGGTAGTGTTGCTGCAGAGAACTGGCCACTCTTTTCACTTTTTTGTGATTGGCGCCAGTGGTCTTGGCTGCATTGAGTGATTTTATTCGTTTCCTCCACCTGACACTGGAGTCGATTGATCAGTTGGTCACTGTTGCGTCCGGACGTTAAGAGCGCCGTGTGGTCGACATACTGCGCGAAGTGGCAGTGGGGATCGATGGGCGTATCATTTACATAGATGTTAAAAAGAACAGGCAGCAGCACAGACCTTTGAGGAATACCAGCCGACCTATGCTATAAGCCCGATCGATGTCCTCTCTGTGTGACCAGGAACGTTCTGTTTTGCAAGAAGTCGTCCACAGTTTAATATATACAGGGTGTAACGGGTATAAGCGCAAATATTTTTATACGAGGGTGAGTCAAATGTAAACCTTAAATATTTTTTTAAGTATTATTTATTTGCAGAAGTCGTACAAAGCTGTGCCACTTTTCAACATTATCTCCCCCACGCTCAATGCAAGTCCTCCAGCGCTTACAAAATGCATAAATTCCTTTAGAAAAAAATTCTTTAGGTAGCCCGAGCAACCACTCGTGAACCGCGTGGTGTAGATCTTCATCAGAACGGCACTTTTTTCCTCCCATTGCGTCTTTGAGTGATCCAGACATATAAATCACTTGGTGATGAGGAATGGCGCCATTCCATGCTCGCTCTCTTCTTTTCCGGTTGGTGGAAGTGAACCCAGGTTTCGTCCCCAGTAACGATTCTTGCAAGGAAGCCATCACCTTCTTGTTCAAAGTGCCGAAGAAGTTCTTCACAAGTATCAACACGTCGTTCTCTCATATCAGAAGTCAGCTGCCGTGGCACCCATCTTGCAGAGACTTTGTGAAACTGGAGCACATCATGCACAATGTGGTGTGCTGACCCATGACTAATCTGTAAATATGCTGCAATGTCATTCAGTGTCACTCTGCGGTTTTACCTGGACGAGGAGCATCTTCCACTGAAGTCACACCATTTGTGAACTTCCTACTCCATTCGTAGACTTGCTGCTGTGACAAACATGCATCACCGTACTGAACCTTTATTCATCGATGAATTTCAATAGGTTTCACACCTTCACTACGCAAAAACCGAATAACAGAACGCTGTTCTTCCTTGGTGCAAGTCGCAAGTGGGGCGGCCATCTTTATACCTACAATGCGACGGTATATGTGCATCTGCAATATGCTGCCACCAACAGGCCATTTTGCACGCTGTTTGTAGCACGCTTACCAACTTACAGGATAACGGCGCGAAATTTCGATTTGTTATTACAAGTTTAAGGTTTCCATTTGACTCACCCTCGTATGTTGTACCTACAATGAAGCGCCAAAGAAACTGCTATAGGCATGCGTGTTGAAATAGAACGATATGTAAACAGCCAGAATACGGCGCTGCGGTTGGCAACGCGTGCATAAGACAACAATGGTGCAGTGTTAGATCGGTTACTGCTGCTACAATGACAGGTTATCAAAATTTCAGTGAGTCTGAACGTGGTGTTACAGTCGGCGCACGAGCGATGGGACACAGCATCTCCGAAGTAGGGAAGAAGTCGGAATTTTCCTGTACGTCCATTTCACAAGTATACCGTGAATATCAGGAATCCGGTAAAGCATCAAATCTCCGACATCGCTGCGACCGGAAAAACATCCTGCAACAACGAGACCAACGACGACTGAAGACAATCATTCAACGTGACAGAAGTGCAACCCTTCCGCAAACTGCTGCATATTTCAATGCCGAGTCATCGACAAGTGTCAGCATGCGAACCGTTCAACGAACATCATCGATATCGGCTTTCGGAACTGAAGACCCACTCCTTACTCCTTGATGACTGCACGACACAAAGCTTTACGCTTCGCCTGGTTCCGTCAACGCCGACAATGGATACTGGAAGCATGTTGCCTGGTCGACGAGTCACGTTTCAAACTGCATCGAGTGGATGGACGTGTACGGGTATGGAGACACCCTCATGAATCCAAGGACCCTGCATGTCTGCAGGGGACTGTTCTAGCTGGTGGAAGCTCTGTAATGGTGTGGGTCGTGTGCAGTCGGAGTGATATGGAATCCCTGGTACGTCTAGATAAGAGTCTGACAGGTGACACGTACGTAAGCATCCTGTCTGATCACCTGCATCCATTCATGTCTAGTGTGCATTACACTGTACTTGAGCAATTCCAGCAGGACAATCCGACGCCTCACATGTCCAGAATTGCTATAGAGTGGCTCCAGAACACTCTTCTGAGTTTAAATACTTCCGCTGGTCACAAAACTCCCCAGACATGGACATTATTGAGCATATCTGGGGTACCTTGCAACGTGCTGTTCATAAGAAATCTCCAGCCCTACAGTACTCTTATGGATTTATGGACAGCCCTGATGCAGGATTGATGGTGTCAGTTCCCTCCAGCACTACTTCAGACATTAATCGAGCCCATGCCACGTCGTGTGGCGGCACTCCTGCATGCTCGCGGGGCTCTACGCGATATTAGGCAGGCGTACCAGTTTCTTTGGCTCCTCAGTGTAAATATATACACACATCAGTGTGTTCGTTGCTTTTTCTCTGCTTGAAGAGTCTTCCCACAAAAATGTCCCATAATTTACTACCTGATATTTTCAGCACGGTCGTAATTGCATCATTAGGTCGACTATGTCTGTCAGTATAGACGAGTGGATGTCAAACATTTTGCTCAAGAGCAAATGCTGGCCTTTTGGAATAACACGTCGGGAAACATTTGTTCCAACCTTTTTTATCAGTTGGTAACATAGATAAATTCTATGTTATGAGCCCCCAACAGTATAGCTATAGTAAGGGCGCGATACGTTGGCCTTCCGGCCCCATAGTACAGATCATTAAAGGTGGACGCTATTCGGAATACTTCGTGTCGACTACTCTCTGCTTCAGATTGCTGCGACCTCAGCGACCGCAAAGCTGTGACACTCTGTCTAGCTAAGTATCGTTATGTTGTCTGTGTGATCCGACCATTATTTGATTAATAAATTATATTTAAATGCATTATGCAATTTGAAATGCTGTCTAAATGTTTACTAAACATTTGACTGCCGTTTTTCTGCTACTCCTTCCATTGTATTACAAAACCCTAATTTTAATATCACGGAACGAAATGATGCAGCGATTAGCACACTGGACTCTCATTCGGGAGGACGACGGTTCAAATCTGCGTCCGGCCGTCAAGGTTTACAGTTTCCGTAATCTCCCTAAATAGCCCCAGGCAAATTCCGGGATGGTTCCTTTCAAAAGGCACGGACGACTTCCTTCCCCATCCTTGAAACATTCCGATCTTGCGCTTCGTCTCTAATGATCTTCATGTCGACGGGACGTTAAACCTTAATCTTCCTTGTTTCATTTAGTGTTCGTTGTTATGGGTATGTATCGCATTTGAAGATAACCATCTGCGTGACTGGAATTTATGAATCCACGTTACTTCCGTGTCTAAATTTATACAACAGCAGCTGATCAGTACGAGTCGTGCGCACGCCCGTGAGGTGTCAGTACTAAAAGACAAACAATAAAACATTGCCCCGCTCACATCCTCTAATCCCCCCCAGAGGCTGCGGTGCTTACCTCTCTGCCTCTGAAGTAAACGGCCAACGTTTTTAGTTCGACATCACAGTGCCTGTGTTATTCCCAATCACGATGGACTGTTCCACTGCGGTGACTACAGCCTTTATGAAATACATGAAATGAAATTCTCATTTGCGAATATGGACAACCATCAGCTGTATAATGGGATGACGGAAATTTGTGCCAGACTGGGACTCGAATCCGGATTTCTCGCTTATCGCGAGCGATTGCCTTACCATTTGGCTATCCATGCACGACTCACGGCCAAACCCAAACTTCCATGTGTCGTCAACTATGTCTCTACATCTTGTACTCGTACATCCATTATGTAAATTCCCGTAGATGCAAACAACTGTAAAGTGTCTCGCCTGTATGGGAATATACGCCAATAATAATATCTGCACTTGTACCTGTTGCACCCTGAGTGTCTGGAATGGTCGTCTACGTCAGCATCTTGTAGATTAAGTGCTGCTGCCACATTCAGGCCCACACGCGGGGTAGAGAGGGGGTGGGGGGGGGGGGGAGGGAGGGCCGGTGGCCGTAACACCTTCCCCCACCCCCCCACCCCCCGCCAAAATATTTGGACTTATACTACAGGGTGGCACACGAAATGTGTTACCATTTTATTCTTAAATATAAACTTTATTGTCAATACAATCTGAAAGCAACATATACTACAATGAAGAGCCGTCCATGGAGATTTGTTCTAACTCAGCACATGCTCAATATGTCCACCATTTCGTTTCCTAACTTCCTTCAAACGAACACTGAAGTTAGTGATTACCCTACGGCACATGTCTTCCGTAATTTCACTGCAAGCTTGAAGAATAAGCCTTCTGAGCGCCATTAAATCACGTGGACGTTTCGGGAAATTTTTTTCCTTTAGGTACCCCCAAAGAAAAAAGTCACATGGCTTGAGGTCTGGACTATTGGAGGGCCAATTTTGTCCGTCATTGAAGCGACCTGGAAACCTGAGTGAAATGATCCGCATATCGAAATGCTCGTGTAAAAACTCCAAAACAGTGTTTGCAGTATGTGGCCTTGCTCCATCTTGCATGAACCACTGCGTGTTGAAGGGCAAGGCAGTAGCAAGAAGCTATGGAATGAAGCTATTGCGAAGCATGCTCAAATAACGCTCGCTGTTGACAGTTTCTCCAAAGAAAAAGGGTCCAATAAGTCCGTGACTGGAAATTGCTGCCCACGCTGTAATCCTCGGAGCATAATGTTGTCGTTCATGAACCACTTGTGGGTTTTCAGTTGAAAGGCGTATGTATTCAGTACCAGCGATGGCGAGGCATGACAGAATCTCTGACCAGAGAGTTGTTTGTCGTTGCTAGTCTGCGCTTGAGTGCGCGAGAGTTCAGTTGTGAGTTGGACTCTGTCGGAAGTTGTGTGTGTGAGGAGTCGGCGGGCGTCGGCATGGGTCTCTGGTCACGGTTCGGGACGAGGTATATTGTTAAATAAGGTAATGAAGCAGCATTGCGCACATCTGATAATGTAATGTATGTTAATTGTAATTAATATGTTCAAGAAATGCCCCAATAATAATTCTGTTTTCAAAGCAATCGTTTAAAAAAAAAAATGGAATCACTCCAATTGAAACAATATTTCCTATGCTTTTCCTCCCTGAATCAATTTATCAGATTAATTATTGCACAGGGCCTTATAAAATTTATCAGGTTCACCTTAACGTTAATTTTGTGGGGACTTAACATTTTTGCACATTTTTATTATCATTGAGTTTTGTTACTGTGGGAAGCTAACATTTCGCACTATTTACAATTCTATTCAATTCATTTCATTTTCAAAATTTTGCTGGGAAGTCACACTTTGGGTCTATGCGCATTAACATTTAATTATTGTCTTTTCAAAATTCTGCGGGGAGGTTACACTTGGCGACATCCGGACCAGGATCGTATTTCTTTGAGAATCTTTTGAGAAGTAGTCAGATATCTGCTCTTATTTGCTTAAATATAATTAGGATTTGGCGCAACGCTTTTACTAATTTTGTCACTTTCTTCTACAGATCATCGGCAATTCGTTGCTCTTTGTTGTATTTGTATTTGTTGGACTTTGCATTGTCTTTGTCTCATATGTGAATAATTGTGACTAGTGTAAAAATGCCGCGAAAGACTATTAATAGTGCATCGCGAGGTATAATGAGTGAAATAACCGAATTAAACAACTTGACCGACAGTAATTGTGACACGCAATGTAATGATGACAATCCTCCATTTAGTGACAATCAGTCTGTACCGACCACCAATGTTGATTTTGATCTTATTGATGAACAGATAAATTCAATTGCGTCGTCTGTTAATTTGACGACAATTGATGACGCAGGGCGTTCTGCTGCAATGAGCGCTGCGCAGCATAACACAACCGGTTTGCAAAATTTAAGTAATGAACAGACAAATTTGTCTAATGAAAATGAACAGTGTAATCAGAGTACGACAGATTTATTTAATTCCGAGGTAGTGACCAACAGTGCACATCCGATTGGGAAACATTTTCAAGAATCACAGAATAACCAAATGGTTACACAAAGCGTGACAATTGCAAGTACGTCATCAAACAGCACAGAGAATAGAGCCGGTAATATTGACTTGGAACAAATTATGGCAAGATTGCTACAACAACAATTTAGTGAACAGAACAAAAAACTTAATGAAATTAGTGAAGATAACAAACAACTTAGGGAAGATTTCAAACAACAACTTAAGGAAAATTCCAAACAACAGAATGAAAATAACGAAAATCTCAAACAACACTTTAATGAAAAATTAGACAACAATTCCAGACAGTTAAATAAAAAATTAGACAACAATTCCCGACAGTTAAATGAAAAATTAGACAACAATTCTAGACAGCTTAGTGAACAAATTAGAGCCGTTGCCGCGTAGTGTCATGATACTAAGGAACAGTTACGCGAGGAAATTGAGGCTTGTGCTAGGAAAAGTAGCGAAGAAATTAGATCTGTTGCTCAAGAATTAAGGGATATGCAAACAGCTGCAACAGAATCACTCAGAGACGAAATTAGTACAGTCGGTAAACAATGCTCTGAAAAAGCTACACAATTACGCGACGAGTTTAAACTAATGACAGCAGAACTTTCGCACACAATGGATGCAAAGATAGACGCGAAATTCGACCAACAGAACACACAGATTGACGAACGTTTTAATCACCACATACAAAACAGTGATACGCGTTTCCGCAAATTTATACAGGATCAAAATAAAGTAAAACGTCAAGTCATGGACAATCACTGCTCAGAGACAAGAAGACAAACGTAAAATGTTTGCGAAGGCAAAAACATATGTAGATAACAATATTGCTACAGTATCGGACAAAATTAATACCATCGAACAGTTGAACACCGAATTACGTGATGAAATTTCTGATTTTAAATCAAAAACAGATACACACACAGTAGATATTCAAACAGTGACTGACAGACTCGAACAATTAGAACTAACACAGGATTCCGATGACATCAAAGCTGGCCTTAAAAAACTGAACGAAACCGCACGTAAAATGCAAAAACAAATTAATGCTTGTGACACTAAAACCGATGATCAGGTAAAAATACTGACTGAAAAATATGATGAATTGGCCAGTCGTATTGACGTTATTGAAAGTAATAATGACAGCAAATCAGACGATACTTCACCGGTTTCATTTAATCAGACACCTGAATTCCAAAATCTACAACAGACAATCAATGAGATCGATTCCTCTAATAACACATTACGTAGAAAATTGTCAAGTTTACAGCAAGAGGTAACAGAGATAAAAAATGTTTCAGCGTTTAACACATCACAGCAGACGCCACTGTGTGAACATTTATCAGACTCACGCAGCGCGTATAATTTGGGTAATCTACAGAGAGCACGGGACTTAGATTCCGGAAAGACACAGACAAATAGATTCTCTTACGATACTGAACCTGTTCCGTCATACAGAGACGATAATTTCGATTACAAACATTTTCTATCAGTGAAAAATTTTAAAGTATTTAAAAATGACAGAACACAGATTCACCCATTGGATTGGATACAACAATTTAGCTTTGCTTTTCCACCGACTTGGCCCGTAACACACAAACTTGAATTTATGTGCAGTTTTTTGGAAGGCGAACCGGCAACTCGTATGAGATCGATCGTGAGACAATGTTACTCGGTAGAAGAATTTCAGAATGCTTTTCTGTCAGCGTATTGGTCGAAGACGACACAGCGCGGAATTAAAGATCTGTTAATTAGTTTATCAAATTATGAGAGCTCAAATTTTCCCAGTGTGACGCAATTTTTTGAGCACATGGTCCAATAAAACCAGTACCTAAGTGAACCATACAGTGAATCTGCACTTATACAATTATGCATTTCTAAATTGCCACGATCATTAAGAGTGTCACTTTTAATGGGTCAGCAGAAGGAAAATATTTCGGCATTCAGGGATCTGTTGCAGCTTTTAGAAGTGCAGCAATCAGATTATTCCTTCGTGAACAAAAATTTTTTATATAACGACCAAGGCCAACAATCTTACAGTAATTACGATCAACCACGCAATTTCAATAGCAAAGCTAATAGACGCTTTAGGAACGACAACCACCAGAACTTTAATAGCAGACGAAATTTTGATTATCAGTATCGACAAAATTATCAGCAGGAACAGGAACCACATTTTAGCAACAATAGAGATTTTTCACAACAACAGCAACAAAACCAGCCGGTTAGCATATCTAACCAACAATGTAATGCACAAGGTCAACCTAACTTTAATGTCTTGCCGCGTGGACGTATAGCCCCTGGTACAACAAATAGTAACGCACGGCAGCAAAGGAACAACTACGTACAGAAAACACAGTATTTCAATTCCTATCGCAATGCACCGTATAGGAATGACTATTACGACAGACGTAAAAATAATGAGAACAATTTTCAGTGTACGTTTAATAACAGTCGGTCTTACGAGCAGCAAAATGATCAGCAGCAACATATTCTCATGAATGAACCCGACAGTAGGTATCATCCAGAGCGTAATACGTCTGGAAGAAATAATAGAACAGTACAAATAGTCGAAATGCCACAACATCCTGCAGAAAATAATAACACGTCAGATAGAATCTGACTAGATACTGTACAGGTCGCATCTTCCAGTAACACAAGCACTACTTTAGACACGCAGAATGTTGTTCACGAAAATGTTATTACTTTTGACGACATCAGAGACACTCTTTTGCAAGAAAGACCAATTGTGCAAAAATCCATTTCACATCCTGTCATCGAAATTAAAATAGGATCATCGAAATTTTCAGCAGTAATCGATTCCGGATCACCTATGTCTGCAATAAATGAAGAAATTTTCAACGAATGTAACAAAGAGAATACCTATCCTACATTACCATTAGGCAAAACGAAAGTAAAAAGAGCAGTATCGAGTAAAGGAGTAGACGTTAAATTACAGACACATTTATCATTTTGTATTGCAGGTCACACATTTCACTCAAATTTTTGGATTGTTCCTTTATTGACAACAGACGTTATTTTAGGTACGAATTTTCTGGTACAACACGACGCAGTTATCGATTTTCAGAATTCCTATTTAATGTTGAAGGATGAAAATATACAATTGGCTATAGAATTTCAGCACTCACTATCTGCGGAAGAACAGACAATTAATCGCACAGAGGTCATTTCCGCATCACGTAACATAGATTGTAATTCCACATTGTTCACAGATACGTACGTACATAACTATAATGCTCCAGACGAAGCTGACTACGATGTAATGCAGACGATTTCTGATAAAGTTAAGCAGAGCAGTGCAAATACAGACGACGAACGCACGCAACTACACAAAATTCTTTTACAGAAGCTCCAGTTTTCGACAACATCCCTGGTACTATGTCCGGTTTTATGTATGAATTTCAAGTCAAACAGCACGACACATTTAAAGCCAAGCAGATGGCTCACTTCGCCTCGTACTTGATTCGCGTCACATCAATGACATAATTGTTAATGAAACAGATCGACCACAGACATTAGAGGAACTTCTACAGAAATTTCACGGTACTGCTATTTATTCTACATTAGATCTAAAATCGGGATTTTGGCAAATTCAGCTCCATCCGAACTGCAGAAAGTACACAGCATTTCTCTGTTTTGGCGACTGTTATCAATTTTGCAAATTACCATTTGGTTTAACTATTTCTTCTGCAGCCTTTATTCGCGGTTTGAATACAGTACTTCCGACAGAACTTAAAGACAGAATTACAACGTACGTAGATGACATTCTTATTGCAGAAGCTAACTGGTCTGAACACAATCTGATTCTAGAACAACTGTTGCAAACTTTTCATGATCAAGGACTCACAGTTAATCTCAGTAAATCGCACTTTGGCAAAACTTCTATAAAATTTCTTGGACATGTAATTTCAGCAGAAGGCAATGCGCCTGATCCGGAAAAACTTCAAGCTTTACGTGACATTACCGTTCCTACGACGAAAAAACAACCACGCAGTTTTTTGGGTTTAATTAACTTTTTTCGTAAATTTATTCATCACTCTGCTTTAGACACACCTAGATTATGCCAATTGACAGGTAAAAACACTATTTGGTCCTGGGATAAGCAAGCACATTCTGAATTTATGAACCTGAAACATGCTTTGTTGAATGCACCACTTTTATCGCACCCAGATCTTACCAGAAATTTTTCCATTGCCACCGACAGTTCCAACACCGCTTTAGGCGTACATATTTTTCAGGAAATTGAAGAAGATGGCTCTACAATGATTAAAAACATCGCATTTGCAAGTCGCATTCTGTCACCTGCTGAACGAAATTATTCTGTTACAGAACTGGAAACGTTATGTGTTGTATGGGCTTTTACGAGATTTAGGCATTTTCTTTATGGAAGACATACCACAGATCACAGAGCGATACAATTTTTACTTTCAGCTAAATTTTCACACGACAGATTAAGCAGATGGAAGCTTTATTTACAGGAATTTAATTTCACAATTGTTCACATTCCCGGCACACTAGATGTTGTAGCAGACGCACTATCTCGTTCTCTCAGCAACAATCAGCAAGACATCGCAACCAACTTCTGTAAAGCAAATTTCAGCGTCATGTACATTCAACAAGTTGCATTCGAAAATTTTATTTCGTCATCATTACAGGACATAGCACAAGAGCAGAGTAAAGACAACGTATGGAAAGAGATTAAACACCTCTGGCAAAATAGGAATAATGTTACGATTAGAAACCATTACACTGTACGCAATGACATTCTATTTCGCCACTCTGATCCTGACAGCAACAATTGGTTATTATGCATTCCTGACGGGCTTGTTAACAAATTAATCTAGTATACTCATTTAAGTTACGCACATTACGGAGCTAGAAAATGTTTTCTTATACTGAGACAGAACTGTTATTTTGCCAACATGGAGAAACGTATACGACGAGTTTTAGCGTCATGTAAAATCTGCCAGAAAGCTAAGTCTGACACAACTTCACATATTCCTCCATTATATCCCATTGTACCTGTTAAATTAAGACATACGGCCGCTGTAGACATTTTTGGTCCGATTCCCAGAACTAATAGAGGTTTTTGCTACATGTTTGTCGCTGTTGAACTCCCTTCAAAATTTGTTACCTTCACTCCGTTACGCAAAGCTACTGCTAAAACCGTTTCGAAAGCATTTGTAAAGCATTTTCTATTTCATGTAGGGCATGTGTTGAAAGTAATTTCCGACAAGGGATCACAATTTCGTTCTGCTATATGGACACGCATGTTAGGAGCTAGAAACATTTCTCCGATCTATATATCCAGGTACCATGCTTCTTCGAACCCTTGTGAACGATTAATGAAAGAAATTGGTAAACTGTGTAGACTATACTGCCACAAAAGACATATTGATTGGGACACACACATATTCTCATTCCAGGATGTAATTAATTCCATACCAAATGAATCCACTATGCTATCTCCGTCTGTTATACTAAAAAAATGCTGAACCACCTAACAAAATTAAAGAATTAGTAACATTTCCTACATCTCGTCGACTACGACACCATGAAATAATTGACACTGCGCTGAACAACATCAAACGTGCCGCAGAGCGCCGGAGAAGACAGCAAAAACGGGTTTGTATACGCCGTGGCTTTCACATTGGACAGAAGATATTAGTACGTACACACCATTTATCCAACAAAGGAAAAGGTAGGTGCAGTAAATTTGAGCTTCTATACGCAGGTCCATATCGAATTCGCAGCATTCCTCACCCTAATGTTCTACACGTCGAAACTTTGAGAACCAGAAAATCGAAAGGAAACCACCACTGGTCAAACGTCAAACCTTTTATTGAATGAAGACACTTTATGATTTAACATGCTATAATGCCATTTTGCTAATTTTATGATCACTTATGCAATTATATTCACATGACTAATTACCAATGATTATCGTATTTTTTCTTGGCAAGTGCCCAGCAAGGTAAGGTTAGCAGGTCGCTTTTCTTGTCGTTACACATTAGACAGTGCACATTTTACAGATAAAATTACGTATGTTACGAATAATTATGCAATTCTATCTAGTGATATATTAATTTTATCAAATTTTTTCTCTATTAAAGTCTTCAATTCTCGCCTCTATTAACTACACAACATACAAGCTGAACACAAAGAAGGTCACATTTCTTGTGATCATTTTTTTTTATGTTTGTACGATTGTTTTCATATTTTGTTTGTATGCACTATGAAATAGTTAAAATATAGCAAACACCAGTTGACTTTGACATTTTGCCTTATGATATCTCAACATTGTGACTACTTTACTGCTACATTGTGATACACTGGGTACATTTTTGCCTCTGAACACTATCTATGTTTTTTCACATATTACGTTTTTTGTCATGTTATGCTGTATGCTTAATTATGTTACCATAAACCAGTCATTATTTAATGAGTATATGATTTAAATGCAAGACATTAATCTCTGTTCATCAATTTCAGAAAGAAATGATGCGTGAAAGAAATAAATTAAACAAAATGGGAATTTCACCTTCGGAATGAACGAAAGAGATTCATAGGAAGAATTCTAAGAAAATGTGACTCATCGACGAAAGAAGTAGCTTACAAAACGCTTGTTCGTCCGATTCTTGAGTATTGCTGATCAGTATGGGACCCTTACCAGGTTGGATTAATAGAAGAGATAGACATGATCCAGCGAAAAGCAGCGCGATTCGTCATGGGGACATTTAGTCAGCGCGAGAGCGTTACGGAGATGCTGAACAAGCTCCAGTGGCGGACACTTCAAGAAAGGCGTTACGCAATACGGAGAGGTTTATTATCGAAATTACGAGAGAGCACATTCCGGGAAGAGATGGGCAACATATTACTACCGCCCACATATATCTCGCGTAATGATCACAACGAAAAGATCCGAGAAATTAGAGCAAATACGGAGACTTACAAGCAGTCGTTCTTCCCACGCACAATTCGTGAATGGAACAGGGAAGGGGGGATCAGATAGTGGTACAATAAGTACCCTCCGCCATACACCGTAAGGTGGCTCGCGGAGTATAGATGTAGATGTAGATGTAGAGAATGCAATACTTCGTGATGAAGAGTAAATGGATCAGAATTAACAAGCATTAACAAGAATATACTATACACATCGTAGAATAGCAGTCTTAACTAATTTTTTCTTTCAGAATACGAGGCGATTGATGCAGGCTGTCAGACAGAACTACACATCTTAGTTTGAGTGATGAAATATGATAGAAATAAGGAATAGTTGTATAATGAGTAATGAAGTGATTTTTTGCAGATGATAATGAATGCTGATGAATAATGATGAAGAATATGCTACTATGGATAATGAAGTTTTTCTTTACAGGTGATGATAATAATGGAGTTATGATAATATAGATAATGAAGTTTTTCTGTACAGATGAGGATAATGTGGAAGTTATGTATTCATGCTATGTAGTTATTTAAGTATTTGTTGCCGTTCGCTTTGACAGCAGGTGTTATATTGCATAGTATAATGACTGAAGGTTTTGGAAAGGACAGCTATGGAACACATCTTTATACACATTTCACTACCTGTTAATTCGAAGTTCACTACTTTTCAGCATAAAATGCGTTTCTTCTTTCAGCTTAATAATCCATTTTTTATATATTTTTGCAGGAGAAATTATTTATGAAATTAATGTGCTATAAGCATTTGTTCATTAAATCTATGTCTTTTATGAATGTGATTACATATACTCTACTTGTTTCATAACCTTGCTACAGCTGACTCATGACGAATGACGTTACACATTTTCATTTACAGGAACAACCCAGAAGCAAATTTTTCTTTTTCTCTTCTTGCTTTCCCCTATAAACACCCAAAGCAATGCATTGCTAACAAAAAAATGTATTACCAGTCCCAAATAATGATACCAGTTTAAGAGAGTTCTGAGTAATTCTGATTAGCTCTGAATAGTATGTCACTTGAATAATGAATGCATAAATACTATGCACATAATTTCATTACTCTATTGGGATGACCAATGATTAATTAATAATACTTTGTAACTGGGAAATGAATGCCACTGATTACTGTATTGGGATGACCAATGATTAATTAATAATGCTTTGTAACTGGGAATGAATGCTACTGATTACTGTATTGAGATGACCAATGATTAATTAATAATGCTTTGTAACTGGGAAATGAATGTTACTGATTACTGTATTGGGATGACCAATGATTAATTATCAACATTATTCTGTAATACTATGTTATTGACTACCTCCTGTTTTAGGTAAATGACTTCTAATGATTTGTAATTAAGGAATGAATGCCAATGTTCTCTGTAAAACGAATGACTTCTATGATTTGTAATTAGAGAATGAGTGCCAATGTTCTCTGTAAAACAATTAATGAATATTTTTCTGTAATACTACATACATGGTACAGAAATGTTCAATAACTGGGCTATGAATGCCGCAAACTACTAATGTAATTCCCAATGAAGACTAGTATGTGACTTAATGTCCTTCACCTTCTGACCTAACTACCTTGAATTACTGCAATATCCATTTGTCCTGTATATCCTCTTGATCATGGAGCACTATATTTGGTTTTTGCACTAATTCTACGTTGGTGTGCCTTGTAAGAGCGTGGTGTTGACACGACATGCTGTCCACCACCGTGAGCGATGGAGACGCTATTATGGTCCCACTGTTTGGTGTACCTGATGTACTGCCAAAATGATAACATGGAATATTACTACGACATTTCAGTGTCTTGGCTACGCTGATAAACACTTCTGGGAAAAGAACTTCAGATTGTCTCACTTGGTGTTGTACTTCTGTGGAAAGATATGGACTTTCAGTGCAGCTGCGTGCAACCTAAAGTGCTACAACCATGATGCAATCCTTCCCTTTCCTATCCTAATTCTTGTAATATAGTGAAAATCATTTTTTTTTTGCTAACATCATTTGTATTCATGGCCTACACATTTTTTCGATATATTCTGAACTACAGTGCGTGTGCACTTTTATCATTTCTCTGACATGATTTCTACTTATTGTATATACATTTTGTGATTTGCTGATATATTCTGAACTACAGTGCATGTGCACTTATGTCACTTGTCAACATGATTTTTTTGCCATTATGTTTATTTGTTGTTAAAATGCTAAAGAGTTTTTCAGTGCGTGTGCACTTATGTCATTTGTTAATATGTTTTGTACTCACATTTTGTTATTGTCTAATATGTTTTGTACTCGGTGCATGTGCATCACATTTACTTCATGTTCTACATTTGTATATTCTGTGATTGTAAAGTTAATTAGTCAAGAAAAAATTTGTTGTTCATGGCAAGTCCAAATGACTCACCATCCATCGCTGCCAAATTTTTGTCCCCCCCAGTGGAGGGTTATGAAACGCGTATGTATTCAGTATCAGCAATGGCGAGGCATGACAGAATCTCTGACCAGAGAGTTGTTTATCGTTGCTAGTCTGCGCTTGAATGCGCGAGGGTTCAGTTGTGAGTTGGACTCTGTCGGAAGTTGTGTGTGTGAGGAGTCGGCGGGCGTCGACATGGGTCTCTGGTCACGGTTCGGGACGAGGTATATTGTTAAATAAGGTAATGAAGCAGCATTGCGCACATCTGATAATGTAATGTATGTTAATTGTAATTAATTTGTTCAAGAAATGCCCCAATAATAATTCTGTTTTCAAAGCAATGGTTTTTTTTTAAAAAAAAGGAATCATTCCAATTGAAACAATATTTCCTATGCTTTTCCTCCCCGAATCAATTTATCAGATTAATTATTGCACAGGGCCTAAGGTCAGCGCAGCTGCCCTTATAAAATTTATCAGGTTCACCTTAACGTTAATTTTGTGGGGACTTAACATTTTTGCACATTTTTATTATCATTGAGTTTTGTTACTGTGGGAAGCTAACATTTGGCACTATTTGCAATTCTATTCAATTCATTTCATTTTCAAAATTTTGCTGGGAAGTCACACTTTGGGTCTATGCCCATTAACATTTAAATATAAATCTCTTTTATTTCTGCGGGGAGGTTACACAGTGGCCCAAAAGCGTACATTTTGTTTGTTAACCACACCGTCTAAATGAAAATGCGCCTCGTCTGAAAACCAGACGTTGTTTCTTCCCTATCCTCCGCCCTCTGAGCAAACAGTAGTGTCTGCTGCTTGTGTTCTTCAGTGAGCTTCTGTGCACAGGTCATCTTGCATGGGTACATATGGAGGTCACTTTTAAGAATGCGTTGAACGTAGCGTCTGGATATTCCCAGTTGCACTGCTGCCTTCCTACACTATTTCCCGGGGCTTCTCTGTACAGCAACTCGTACCGCTTCAATATTATCCGACGAACAAACAGGTTTATGCCGAGGTCGCTTCGCTTCCAATACTGTTTCTTCCTGTACAAATGTATCGTACAACCTGTGATTGTCTTCTTGCAAGGGACCCATCGTGTGTTAAACTGTTGTCGAAAACGCCTCTGAGTCACAACAAGGCTTTTCGTTTCATGAAAAAGTAACACAATTGCCGATCGTTGCTGCGTCGTCAGTCTTCCATTGTCAGCAATTGCTGCTTACTACTGCCCTAGCGGCAATATCGTGAATTACACGTCATTTCGTAACTCATTCGTTTTTCCAAGCTCTGCTGATACTGCCGTAGAGATCCCAGCGCGATATCTAATGTGCGTTATAAATTGTGAAAGAAACAATTGGTAACACATTTCTTGCGCCACCCTGTAGATACAATGGAAACTGTTAAGCATCAAAATGCTTTCTTTGATTTTTTTCAAGGTATTTGTTGTTCTACTGCGTACTATATGAAACTGATACTTGAATAGTTGCTGTAAATTAAATAAATATCTGTCTAGTAATTTTGCGGAAGTTTGAGCTATTAACACGTTTATGGATCATTTAAAGCGAACAAAAACAGCAAATCAGTTCTTGTTCGCCTGTCTGCTCTGCACTCCTGGCCATTAAAATTGCTACACCAAGAAGAAATGCAGATGATAAGCGGGTATTCTTTGGACAAATACATTATACTAGAACTCACATGTGATTACATTTTCATGCAATTTGGGAGCATAGATCCTGAGAAATCAGTACCCAGAACAACCACCTATGGCCGTAATAACTGCCTTGATACGCCTGGGCATTGGGTCAAACAGAGCTTGGATGGCGTGTACAGGTACAGCTGCCCATGCAGTTTCAACACGATACCACAGTTCATCAAGAGTAGTTACTGGTGTATTGTGACGAGCCAGTTGCTCGGCTACCATTGAACAGACGTTTTCAATTGGTGAGAGATCTGGAGAATGTGCTGGCCAGGGCAGCAGTCGAACATTTTCTGTATCCAGAAAGGCGTGTACAGGACCTGAAACATGCGGTCGTGCATTATCCTGTTCAAATCTAGGGTTTCGCAGGATCGCATGAAGGGTAGAGCCAGAGGTCCTAACACATCTGAAATGTAACGTCCACTGTTCAAAGTGCCGTCAATGCGAGCAATAGGTGACCGAGACGTGTAACCAGTGGCACACCATACCAACACGCTGGATGATACGCCAGTATGGCGATGACGAATACACGCTTCCAATGTGCGTTCACCGCGATGTCTCCAAACACGGATGCGACCATCATGATGCTTTTAACAGAACCTGGATTCCGCCGAAAAAATGACGTTTTGCCATTCGTGCACCCAGGTTCGTCGTTGAGTACACCATCGCAGGCGCTCCTGTCTGTGATGCAGCGTCAAGGATAACCGCAGCCATGGTCTCCGAGCTGAGACTCCATTCTGCTGCAAACGCGGTCGAACAGTTCGTACAGATGGTTGTTGTCTTGCAAACGTCCCCATCTGTTGACTCAGGGATCGAGACGTGGCTGTACGATCTGTTACAGCCATGCGGATGAGATGCCTGTCATCTCGACTGCTAGTGATACGAGGCCGTTAGGATCCAGCACGGCGTTCCATATTACCCTCCTGTACCCACCGATTCCATATTCTGCTAACAGTCATTGGATATCGACCAACGCGAGCAGCAATGTCGCTATACGATAAACTGCAATCGCGATAGGCTACAATCCGACCTTTATCAAAGTCGGAAACGTGGTGGTACGCATTTCTCCTCCTTACACGAGGCATCACAACAACGTTTCACCAGGCAACGCCGGTCAACTGCTGTTTGTGTATGAGAAAACGGTTGGAAACTTTCCTCATGTCAGCACGCTGTAGGTGTCGCCACCGGCGCCAACTTTGTGTGAATGCTCTGAAAAGCTAATGATTTGCATATCACAGCATCTTCTTTCTGTCGGTTAAATTTCGTGTCATCGTCGTGGTGTATCAATTTTAATGGCCAGTAGTGTATTAAAAGGTTTGATTGAAACTGTGTTTATTTTATAACATAAAGAATCACATTAGACAAAATTATCTTGCCGATTTGCACACCCTCTCTCAAAAAAATAACCCTGTATTGGCATGGTCATTTCCTTCCTATACGTTTTCCAGGCAAGCAAAACAGCCGCCATTGACTTGGTGGGACTGGAGTCGTTACTTATGTGTTTGGTGATCCGGGGACCATGCGATTCTGCCGACAGGTGAAACGTAAACCCGAACTGCTCTCGTCTCATCGTGTCATCTGTTGCTAGAGGTTTCGAAATGTGATTAAGAACTGAAGATCTTAGAATCTTCGCTGTGGTGGTGTGGAGGCTAATTGGCCGATGAGAACTTCGCCATCCCGGCCTCTGAAATCCACGTCTCATGCCAGAAGAAATACTGACCGCTGTCACTAGGTACAACTGTGGCATCAGGGCAGGCGCAAACATGGACCGACCGCGGCACTGTCACGTGACTGGTGCAAGGCCGTCTCTACCACCGGGCGGGACTAGGCGTTCGCGCAGGGCGGCAAAATTTTAGGGGCGGTATCAAAGGGCGGAAAAAATTAATTTCAAATCAAACAGCGAAAAAATTGAGCAAACGAGGAGCAGAAATGAAAAAGAAGAATAATTGAAAAACAGAATTATTTTGAATAGCCTACGGGACAGTTACTTAAGGGGAGCCAGAACGATGAAAATGTCACAATTAAAGTTTTTTTTCATTATAAAATTATGTGGAGTTTTCTGAATAAAACAAATCAAGTTTCACCATTCTAAGTGAATTCTAAGTGTGTTTTCTATCGCTGCAAAGTTGACGCGCAGCGTAAACGGTTGTAGCGACTTCGTGTGTCACCTCTGACGGCGCCGCTCGCTGGCTGCAAGTAGGGTATTTTTGCGGAATTAGAGTTTTCTTTTCCAACGTTGTATAGCTAATGTTATCAGACGGGTTTACTCACCTACTAATTTGAGGATTAAATGGAGTAGCGTTTACCGATGTGAACAGTCACTTGTCACAGAGATAAACGCTATACCGTGTGTGTTGACTTGTGGAGTTTGCTTTGTGTTGTTTAGCTGTTCAATTTTGCGTATTTGATGAATTTTGCTCGTACCTGTAGCACTGATCATAAGAGGAGAGCAGTATGGGCGTAATTTTTTCATAATGCATCAACAAATGAGAACCCACAACGTGCACTGTGCGCCACAGGTGATGACTCATGGTGTAAGTACAAATCAGGAAAGGAATATGCCAATAAAAACAGTTGCCAAATGCTGTAATTGATGTAATTAAGCCCATATTCAGAGATTTATCAAAGCCAAGTTTATTGGAAAAGTGTTTACATGGGAAAACACAAAATCCAAATGAAAGTGTAAATAATTTAATTTGGATTAGGATTCCCAAAAGAGTTTTTGTACAGATAAAAACATTGCTTTTAGAGTGTATGATGCAGTGGCAATATACAATGAAGGAAACATTATCAAATGTGATGTGCTGAAACGTTTAGGTTTTCAACTAGGACACAACACCATTTCCACAATGCACCTAATTGATGAAGAAAGACTAAGATGTGCAGGAGGAAGAGACAAAAACCTACAACATGCAGCAAAAGGGAAGAAAAGACCAGTGAAAAGGAAACTAACACTGGAAAAAGAATAGAATGCTGATAATCCATCATATGGGGCAGGAATGTATTTAAAAACTTTGTGAGCCATTTCCCGTAACTTTAAAATTTGCATCTTTGGGGAACATTTTCGCAAAAATTGCTAATAGTATATCAATGAAATTTATACACAATATTGTTTACTTCTTTTCCTTTATTTTTATAACAAATTGTAAAAAAATATTGTATAATTCAAGGGTTATAGAAGAAAAAGTGCAAAATTTTAGAGAAAAAAAGCTGCTGTTTAAAAAAGTTGTAAAACAAAAACCAATAACTATTTCTTAACATGGCATTATAAATTTGTAGAGAAATATTCACTGAACATGTAGTCCAAATTTCAGAGCAACATGTTTAATGGTTTTAGAAAAAATGTTCCTTATATTTGCTAAAATTAACATGGAGGAGATGGATCGTTCCGGCTCCCCTTAATAAGTCTTTACTTACTTTGACGAAAGTAAACATATTGCCTCAATCTACCTAAAAACTAAAACAGCCACTACTGGGTACGAAACGGAAACAAACGTGACCTTTATTCATCTCTGTTGAGCGCTCGAGCACGGCACGTGCGCTAGCTTGCGACCATATTGCGACTTAATATTAGTCTCTGAGTCCCTTTTCTTGTTTTTTTTTCGCTAAAGATCATCTGCCAAGAGCCAGTTGTAGTACTGAGCGATTCTCTTAATGTTTATAGTTCTACTATTATTTCCTGTGAATAACCGATCACGCATTCACCAGCTAGGTCTCACACTTCTCTTACAACATATCTAGAAGTAGTAAAAGATAAGTGCAGTTTATCATACCGATACATAAACATGAGTTGGGTCTGTTTACAAGTTTGTCTCTGAGTGTCAGACTCGCAGCACGAGGAAAAACTACATTGTCTTTTCTCAAACAAATTTCTTAAAAGTTGACGAATACGCAATTAATACCGTTATCAGCCAGAACATTATGACCACCAAGCTGCTATCGATATAAACCCGTCCAGGCGATAGCAGCGTCACCTGGCGATGGATAACTGCTAGTCAGACACACCCGCGACGCATGTAGTATCATTGGGTGTGCTGTCGGTGTGTAGAATGGGCAAGGCGCACGATTTATCTGAGTTTGACCGAGGGCAGATTGAGATGGCCTGGAAACTCGGCACCAGCATTTCGAAACTGGACGACTTGTCGGGGGTTGAGGAGTGCTGCGGTGACTGTCTTCAACACCAGCCGGCCCTTTGTGGCCGAGCGGTTCTAGGCGCTTCAGTCCAGAAGCGCGCTGGTGCTACGGTCGCAGGTTCGAATCCTGCCTCGGGCATGTATGTGTGTGATGTCCTTAGGTTAGTTAGGTTTAAGTAGTTCTAAGTTCTAGGAGACTGATGACCTCAGATGTTAAGTCCCATAGTGCTCAGACCCATTTGAACCCTCTTCAACGCGTGGCGAAACCATGGTGAAACCACGCGCAGACGTCGTGGAATTGGGCGGCCACTCCTCGTTACAAATGTCGGACTTCGTAGGCTGGGCAGACTGGTAAAGCAGGAGAGGCGGCTAACTGTGGTGGAACCAACATCAGACTTTAATGCTGCGCAGAGTAAAAGTGTGTCTGAACACACACTGCGCCGATCACTCCGAACGCTGGGACTTCGCAACCGACAACGCATGCATGTATCAAAGTTAACACCACGACATCGGCAACTGGTTGGCGTAGTGGCAGTGCGTTGCATGGTCTGATGAATACCGATATCTTCTTCATCATGCCAATGGGAGGCAGCGAATCTGTCATCTTCCAGGGGAACAGGTCCTTCTTGACACCTGTACTGCAGGGCGGAGACAAACTTGCGGCGGCTCCATTACGCTCTAGGAAACATTCACGTTGGCATCCACGAGTCCAGTGGAGCTAGTACAAGGCACCATGAACGCCGAGGAGTATCGTACATTGGTTGCAAACCACGTACACCCCTTCATGACGATCATGACGATTATGGGAATTAGCTGACCTGCTACAACTTATTTAGCAATACACCGATAACGTTACTCCTAATGTAAATATCGTGTGACTAGGGCCTCCTGTCAGGTAGACAGTTCGCCGGGTGCAAGTCTTTCGATTTGACGCCACTTCGTCGACTTGCGCTTCGATGAGGATTTAATGATGATGATTAGGACAATATAACACCCAGTCCCCGAGCGGAGAAAATCTCCGACCCAGCCGCGAATCGAACCCGGGCCCTTAAGACGCGCTGACCACTCAGCTACCGGGGGCGGACGTTACTCCTAATGAAAGGATACTTACATGACCGCGGCCGCACGTTATGGAAAGATATCGTACTATTTTTGTTTCTCTAAAGATGTCTATAGAAAGGAAGCAGTAGCAGAAGAAACGAAAATCGAACCAAGGTTCTATCAGTAATCAAGAAAACTGTAATTACGTAAAAGGAAATGGTCGCGAGCCCAATTAGATTAAGTTGTACAAAGTAATAGCATGGTTCTTACAGAAATTTGACTATTGGGATTCATTTTACTTGATACTGAAATTCTGTTTTGCTGATAAGATACAAGATAGTGAAGCAATTTAGCAAGTAAAGTACCAGTGATTTGACATGAATTACACAGGAGGCGTATTAATATGTTTAGTCAAAAAGCGGTTCCCAGTAACAATTATGATCTGGACATTACAGTAAGAAACTAATGATAATTATAGGTAAATGATTACTAATGGTGTACCACTGCTAACCTGGACAAGGGTTTTTTGTAAGTTTAATTGTGGGAAATTACGAGTACTATATTTGAAATAGTTATGCACTAATTTTATCTTTTGTAGTGACTATTATTTGTTTTCTCAAGAAACATTCACTTCTTTACACTATTTAGCTCAGATTGGACATGTGATACCTGAATCTAGCATAGTTTGAATATTTCGTGCTATTTGCTTACTATTGTACACACAAGTTATGACAATGAAAGCTGTGCTTGAGTACTGTTATTGTAATCTTAAATTTAAATCTGGCTCAACTATTACCATGGAGACGCAGAAACTGGTCTATCATTAGACTCAGATCTAGGCTGAACATTTTAGTCACAACACAACATTAGAAACATTATTAAATATGTAGCACATGAAATAATAAACACTGTTATCAAAATAAGAAGAATCTTTAAACTGAATGCTTTAAATCTTCTCTTAGTAACTGTAATTTGATGAAACTTTAACTATCCTTCTAAGAAAATTATGCGGAGTATTTCAAAACTTATGCTCACCAATTAATTATGTGCTTTACAACTCCACAGAGCTCATTAACTGTTGTTAAGGAAGATAACTACTTTTCAGTTCAGTAAACTAGGATACTCGGAATTATGGTAGCACCTGGGAAAGGACTCTGTCTAGATAAATGACTAAGCATAAAATACGAGACCCAACACAACGTTTACAGAACACGAACTTATTATTGAAAAAGAAACCACCTAACTGATCCATGCAATTATACTGTACAGATCTGATAATTTGAGATGAAGATGGTGACACTGTCAGTCTCCTGTGTTGTTCAAAAAGGCGGCATAAGTATCTATGGCTCTATCAGCGTAACAAGCTCTAAAAATTCTCTTCTTAGCGTCGTATTTTCGTAGTGGAGCTAACCAAAGTATGCCAGGAATAAAAGCCAAATTACTTCCGCATTCGGCGCATATTATACAATCTTGAAGTTCTTCTCGAATCTTCACAAGACCTTCTCACTTCACCAGCTAGCCACCGACTGACTCATGCCACAGTTCGACCGCCAGACCCATCTTTTCTATTTTCGCCTAGCCAGATCCGTTGCAGAGGGACTTCCCTCCAACAAGTTACACATGGTTACAAACTTACTTTCCCTATGCATGAACTACACTGAAGAGCCGAACAAACTGGCACACCCGCCTAATATCGTGTAGGATCCTGCAAGCACGCAGAAGTGCCGCAACACGACGTGGCATGGACTCGACTAAAGTCTGAAGTAGTGCTGGAGGGAACTGACACCATGAATCCTGTAGGGCTGTCCATACATCCGTATGAGTATGAGGGAGCGAAGATCTCTTCTGAAATGGTTCAAATGGCTCTGAGCACTATGGGACTTAACTCCTGAGGTCATCAGTCCCCTAGAACTTAGAACTATTTAAACCTAACTAACCTAAGGACATCATACACACCCATGCCCGAGGCAGGATTCGAACCTGCGACCGTAGCGGTCGCTCGGTTCCAGGCCGTAGCGCCTAGAACCGCTCGTCCACCCCGGCCGGCTGTATCTTCTGAACAGCACGTTATGAGGTATCCCAGATATGCTCAATAATGTTCATGTCTGGGGAACTTGGTTGCCAGCGGAAGTGTTTAAACTCAGAAGAGTTTTCCTGGAGCCACTCTGTAGCAATTTTGGACGTGTGATGCCTCGGATTGTCCTGCTGGAATTGCTCAAATCCATCGGTACGCACAATGGAAATGAATGGATGCAGGTGATCAGACAGGATGCATACATACGTGTCACCTGTCAGATTCGTATCTAGACGTATCAGGGATTCTATGTCATACCAACTGCACACGACCCACACCATTACAGAGCACCCATCGGCTTGAACAGTCCCCTGCTGACATGCCGGGTCCTTGGATTAATAAGGGTGTCTTCATACCTGTACACGTCCATCCGTTCGAGACAATTTGAAGTGAGACTCGTCCGACCAGGCAACATGTTTTCATTCTCCAACTGTCCAATGTCGGTGTTGACGGGCCAAGGCGAGGAGTAAAGCTTTATGTCGTGCAGTCATCAAGAGTGGGCCTTCACCTTCGAAAGCCCATATGGATGATGTTTCGTTGAATAGTTCGCACTCTGGCACTTGTTAATGGCCCAGCATCGTAATCTGCAGCAGTTTGCGGAAGGGTTGCACTTCTGTATCGTTCAACGATTGTCTGCAGTCGTCGTTTGTCCCGTTGTTGAAGGATCTTTTTCCGGCGGCAGCGATGTCGGAGATCTGATTTTTTACCAGATTCCTGATATTCACGGTTCCCTCGTGAAATGGTCGTATGGGAAAATCCCCACTTCATCGCTACCTCTGAGATGCTGTGTCCCACCGCTCGTGCACCGACTGTAGCACCACGTTCAAACTCACTTAAATCTGTCATTGTAGCAGCAATAAACGATCTAACAACTACGCCACATACTTGTTGTCTCTACGGTCGCAGGCTAGAATCCTGCCTCGGGCATGGACGTGTGTGCTGTCCTTAGGTTAGTTAGGTTTAATTAGTTCTAATTTCTAGGCGACTGATGACCTCAGAAGTTAAGTCGCATATTGCTCAGAGCCATTTGAACCATTTTGAACTTGTTGTCTTTTATAGGCGTTGCCGACCGCAGCACTGTATTCTGCCCGTTTACATATATCTGTATTTGAATGCGCATGCCTATACCAGTTTCTCTATCGCTTCAGTGTAGTATTATAAGTTACGTTTTAGCATTTTCATTATTTACAGTATTTTATTTTTGAAATTATATCCATACATTAATTACAATTATGTAAATTATCTCCACATCTACATCTACATGATTACTGTGCTATTCACAATAAAGTGCCTGGCAGAGGGTTCAATGAACCACCTTCAAGCTGTCTCTCTACCGTTCCACTCTCGAACGGCACGCGGGTAAAGGAGCACTTAAATTTTTCTGTGCGAGCCCTGATTTCTCTTATTTTATCGTGATGATCATTTCTGCCTATAGAGGTGGGTGCCAATAGAATGTTTTTGCAATCAGAGGAGAAAACTGGTGATTGAAATTTCATGAGAAGATCCTCGTAGCAACGAAAAACGCCTTTGTTTTAATTATTGTCAGTCCAATTCACCTATCATGTCTGTGACACTATCTCCCCTATTTCGCTACAATACAAAACGAGCTGCCCTTCTTTGTACTTTTTCGATGTCATCCGTCAGTCCCACCTGATGCGTATCCCACACCGCAAAGCAATACTCCAGAATAAGACGGACAATCGTGGTGTAAGCAGTATCTTTAGTAGACCTGTTGCACCTTCTAAGTGTTCTGCCAAAGAATCGCAGTCTTTGGTTTGCTCTATCCACAATATTATCTATGTGATCGTTCCAATTTAGGTTATTTGTAATTGTAATCCCTAAGTATTTAGTTGAATTTACAGCCTTCAGATTTGTGTGACTTATCGCGTAATCGAAATTTAGCTAATTTCTTTTAGTACTCATGTGAATAGCTTAACCCTTTTCTTCATTCAGGATCAATTGCCACTTTTCGCACCATACATATACCTTATATAAATCATTTTGCAGCTCGTTTTGGTCATCTGATGATTTTACAAGACGGTAAATGACAGCATCATCTGCAAACAATCTAAGACGGCTACTCGGATTTTCTTCTATGTCGTTAATATACGAGGGTTATTCCAAAAGTAAGGTCCGGTTATAAAAAAAAAAATCAAAACTAAAATGTTTCAAAACAATTGTTTTATTTACATTCCTTACATCTTTATCTATTTTTCTACATAACTTCCATACTTATTTAAACATTTGTCACATCGTTCAACAAGCTTTTGAATGCCCATGTTATAGAAATCGGCCGCCTGTGACGATAACCAGTCCTTAACTGCTTCTTTCACTTCATCATCTGTGTCGAAGCGCTTGCCGCCGAGAAACTCCTTTAAGTAACGGAACAGGTGGAAATCACTTGGCGCCAGGTCCGGACTGTAATGAGGATGGTCCATCTGTTCCCATCCAAATTTCTTGATCAGAGCTTGCGTTTCATTTGCAGTGTGGGGTCTGGCATTGTCATGCAACAACAAGATTCCAGACGACAAAAGACCACGTCGCTTATTCTGGATTGCACGTCGAAGTTTAGTCAGGGTAGCGCAGTAGGCGGCTTTATTAATCGTTGTTCCTCTCTCCATAAAGTCGACTAACAATACTCCACGTCTATCCCAGAACACAGTCGCCATAACCTTACGTGTTGAGATTGTCTGCTTTGCCTTGACCTTGACTGGCGATGACGTGTGACGCCATTGCATTGACTGACGTTTAGACTCTGGAGTGATGTGAGAAACCCATGTCTCATCCCCTGTGACAACATTGTCTAAAAGACTGTCACCTTCCTTATGATATCGCTCCAAAAAATTAAGAGCAAAAGCCATTCTTTTCATTCGTTGGGGCTCAGTAAGCAGCCTGGGAACCCAACGGGCACACAATTTGTGAAACTTCAAATGTTCAGACACTATTCTGTACAAAGTTGTTCTACTCACATTCGGAAAATGCATGTCTACTTCTGTAATAGTGAATCGGCGATCTTCACGAATTTTTTTATCAACCGCATTGACCAAATCGTCTGAAATCACTGATGGTCGGCCACACCGTGGTTCATCGTGCACATTATCCCGTCCTTCATTAAAAGCTCGCACCCACTTGCGCACTTTACTGTCGCTCATTATGTTAGGACCGTACACTTCAGTAATCTGCCGATGGATTTCCGCCGCTGAATTGTTTCTTGCAGACAAAAACCGTATCACTGCCCTTACTTCACAATCGGCGGGCTGATCAATTGTCTTAAACATTGTAAAGTGACACTGTGAACTACACTCAGCAACAGTAACAAAGCGAATGGCGGCGTTTGACGCGCAAGGCTTGCCGGGAGTCGGCGCGCATGCGTGTTTTGTCATTGGCGCCAAATTTCAATAGTTACGGCGAATCGGACCTTACTTTTGGAATAACCCTCGTAGATCATGAACAATAGAGGGCCCATAACACTTCCTTGGGGAACGACGGATATTACTTCTGTTTTACTCGATGACTTTCCGTCTGTTACTACGAACTGTGACCTTTCTGACAGGAAATCACGAATACAGTCGCACAGCTGAGGCGATACTCCGTAGGCACGCAGTTTGGTTAGAAGACGCTTGTGAGGAACGGTGTTTGAAGGCTTCAAAAAAAAAAAATGGTTTAAATGGCTCTGAGCACTATGGGACTTAATACCTATGGTCATCAGTCCCCTAGAACTTAGAACTACTTAAACCTAACTAACCTAAGGACAGCACACAACACCCAGTCACCACGAGGCAGAGAAAATCCCTGACCCCGCCGGGAATCGAACCCGGGAACCCGGGCGCGGGAAGCGAGAACGTGTCGAAAGTCTACTGGAAATCTAAAAATATAGAATCAATTTGACATCCCCTGTCGATAGCACTCATTACCTCATGAGTATAAAGAGCTGGTTGTGTTTCACAAGGACGATATTTTCTGAAACCGTGCAGACTATGTGTCAATAAATCGTTTTCTTCGAGGTACTTTGTAATGTTCGAATGCAGTATACGTTCCAAAACCCTACTGCAAATCGACGTTAGCGATATAGGCCTGTAACTCAGCGGATTACTCCTACTTCCCTTTTTGGGTATTGGTGTGACTTGAGCAATTTTCCAGTCTTTAGGTACGGATCTTTCCGTGAGCGAGTGGTTGTATACAATTGCTAAATATGGAGCTATTTTATCAGCATACTCTGAGAGGAACCTGACTGGTATACAATCTGGACCGGAGGCCTTGCCTTTATTAAGTGAGTTAAGCTGCTTCGTTACTTCGAGGATATCTACTTCTATGTTTCTCATCTTGGCAGTTGTTCTTGATTGGAATTCAGGAATATTTATTTCGTCTTCTTTGGTGAAGCAGTTTCGGAAAACCGTGTTTAATAACTCTGCTTTTGTGGCACTGTAATGTAATGAATGTAATTTAATGAATAAAATATTTGCATGGATGTTACTTCAAACATCATGGATATACAGAAGTCACATTAAATAAAAACAGACAGATAAGTTAGATAAGGTCACCAGAGGTAATGTCGATAATAGTGTTACAACTTGTGTGTACAGATGTGGTACGAACCCGCTCCAGCGGCCTACCGAGGCCCCATTGCTTCCACGCCGCGTCGCTGCTGTTACCCGTGCCAAAGATCGACATAGCGCCTATTATGTAGGTGGTCATAATGTTGTGGCTTATCAGCGTAACTCTTATTGTCCTCAATCAGTTTTAAAGGAATCTCCAGAAAATGAGGATGTCTGCTCATCTCAGTTTAAAGATTAAAACTATAATAGGAGTTTTGATTTTATCCATACTGGATGATAGGTCGTGGTTGTGAATGTCAATGTTAAAAAATATATCGGTTCAACCACTTATTTATAGTGTAAAACACTAAGATTAAACTAAGAAATAATTTACAGCAGGAAAGCGATAAATATGAGAGAGCTGGGGTCTATAAAATTCAGTGTAACACGTGCAAGGCAAGCTATGTACGCCAAACTGGTAGGTCCTTTAAAGTACGTTACAAAGAACATAGCGATGCTTTCCGGCTTAATAATTTCGAAAAGTCTGCTGTAGCCACGCATATTTGGGAAACGGGACACCCCATGTTGGGAATAGATCAGGATCTCGTTATTTTGCATAGACAGGACAAAGGCAAAAAGCTGGAGCTACTAGAACAGCTGGAAATCGCGATACATAACACACTGAATGAACAGCTAACTGGTGATACAAATAACGTTTTCAGACATTTCTTTTAGTAACTACATTTTTAGCAATTGGCAGGATACCATCATTTCATGAGGTCCATGGAACATGTATACGTTATCTGTTTGTATAGACATCTCTGTGACTTCCTTGTTTACTTGCGCGTGACCTCACTCGCGTTTCAGTGTCGTGTTAGGGTACATGGTATGTGGTATCAACGAAGACGCACGGGCGGTTTACGACGATAGAGGAGAGAGACATATGGTTAGAAGTTGAACACCATAGGCGACACCATTTTAGAGTTTTTTTTTTTTTTTATATTTTGACGACAATGTGGAGATGCACCTTGGGAGACACCGCTGCAACAAGGGAAGTAGCCACGATGTTGTAATTTTATTATCAATTTGTTTGGTGCATGTTCCATTTTAACGAGTTTTAACAGGTTCTTTCACTTTTATTATTCTGATGATGGAAGCTTGACTTCCGAAACGCGTCAATCTTAGTGTTTTACACTATAAACAATTGGTTGAGCCGATATATTTTTTAACATATAATAGGAGATTGGCATTGTTACGCCGTCGGCTGTTGGTACTGGTGAAAAGGGGGGGGGGGCATATTGAAGAGACCGACAGCAATAAAAAAGAGGGGACGTTATTTTGCAATTCTCGCCTGGGCAGGCAAGACACCTAGCAACGGCCCTGGACTGGCAACTGCGTGATCCTCCTTTTGTTAAACGCCAGTTGAGTGCAGAAACGATGTACGGAGGAACTTAGAGTTAATTTATGCAGGAGTTTGATGCATTAGGTGGGCGCGGATAAGTACGTGAAGGGGCCGGCGCGATAAGAGGGCGCGTGGCGCAGCTGGCCGACACCTGTTGCCGGCTACATAAGGCCGCGGCGGGCGCGCGGCGCGCCAGTGCCGGCAGCCCACAGCCCGCGGCCGGACATGACGTGCTCCTCGTTCCTGCTGGGCCACTGGCCCTCGCTGCTGCTGGGGGTGGCCGCCGCCGCCCTCGCCGCCTCCACCGTCACGCTCGCCGTCAATCTGGCCGCCGCCAACGCCGAGGTCGACCGCCTCTCGCAAGCCGCCGCCGGTGGGGCGTCTTCTGCCACGACCACCACCACAACCACCACCACCACTACCACCACCATCGGTACCACCAGCTCCACATCAGCCTCCAGCGCCTCAGCCACCACCGCTTCAGAGAGTCAGCCGACAACTTCTCCGCAGCCAGACGTCACCACCGACGCACCAGTCAACGGCTGGGAAGGCACCTACAGGTAGGCTTACTCTCTTCTCCTTCACTTTTTATACGAACGGCTATTTTCTATCGATCTACTCCTCGTCTACTGTAGCTGTTAGAAGTAGTTTAACTTGTCGCGAAATTGAAGTAGATACTTCCTGTGAGTTAGTATGGGCAGAGGTCATTGTTGGCAACCGGAATAAAATAATAATAGCCGCGCGGCATTAGCCGAGCAGTCTGGGGCGCTGCAGTCATGGACTGTGCGTCTGGTCCCGGCGGAGGTTCGAATCTTCCCTCGGGCATGGGTGTGTGTGTTTGTCCTTAGGATAATTTAGGTTAAGTAGTGTGTAAGCTTAGGGACTGATGACCTTAGCAGTTAAGTCCCATAAGGTTTCACACACATTTGAACATTTTTTGAAAATAATAATAGGATCACCGGGCGGGGTGGCCGAACGGTTCTAGGCGCTACAGTCTGGAACCGCGCGACCGCTACGGTCGCAGGTTCGAATCCTGCCTCGGGCATGGATGTGTGTGATGTCCTTAGGTTAGTTAGCTTTAAGTAGTTCTAAGTTCTAGGGGACTGATGACCTCAGAAGTTAAGTCCCATAGTGGTCAGAGCCATTTGTTCGTTCTTTCCGAGCGCTGTACGAGATTGGAATAATAGAGAATTCTGGAGGTGGTTTGATGAATGCTCTGGCAGGCACTTAAATGTGATTTGCAGAGTATCCATGTAGATGTAGATGTCTGTGTAGTACCCCTGTCATATTGTTCCTACACTGAGGTGACAAAAGTCGTGTCAAAATATCGTGTTGGGCTTCCTTTTGCCTGGCGTAGTGCAGGAGCTAGACGGGACATGGACTCAACAAGTCGTTGGAAGTCCCCTGTAGAAATATTGAGCTATGGCCCTCTGTAGCTGTCGACAGCCGCGAAAGCGTTGCCGGTGCAGGCTTTTCTGCACGAACTCATCTCTCGATTATATCCAATAAATGTTCGATGGGATTCATGTCGGGCGATCTGGGTGGCCAAATCATTCTTTCGAATTCTCCATAATGTTCTCAAACCAATCGGAAACATGGTTCGATGACATGACGCATTGTCATCCTCAAAAATTGCATTGTTGTTTGGGAACTTGAAGCCCATAAATGGCTGCAAATGGTCTTCAGGTAGCCAAACACTGCCATTTCCAGTCACTAATCGGTTCAGTTGGACCAGATGGACCAGATGGACCAGTCAATTCAGTGTAAACACAGCTCACAACATGCACAGTGCTTTGTTGACAACTTAGGTCCATAGATTCGTGGGGTTTATGCCACACTTGAATCCTGCCGTCAGCCGCTACCAAGTCAAACCGGGACTCATAGGGCAGCCATCTAGGGTCCAACCGATGTGGTCTCGATCCCAGGAGAAGCGCTTCAAGCGATGTCGTGCTGTTAGCAAAGTCACTCGTATCGGTCGTCTGCATCCATAGCCCATTAACGCCGAATTTTGCAGCACTGCCCTAACATATACGTTCGAAGTATGTCCCACATTTATTTCCGAGGTTATTTCACACATTGTTGCTTGTCTGTTAGAACTGACACCTCTTTACTCACACCACATGTTGGGTGCTATTGACAAGGTGGTGTCATAGGATCTCTACTGTTCCTTATCTATATAAACGACTTTGGATACAATCTGAGCAGCCGTTTTAGGTTATTTACCGATGATACTGTCGTTACCGTCTAGTAAAGTCACTAGAAGGTCAAAACCAATTGCAACTGCAATTGCAATTTATAAAAGATATCTATATGGCGCGAAAATTGGCAGTTGACTCTAAATAATGGAAAGTGTGATGCCACCCACACGAGTGCTAAAAGGAATCCGTTAAACTTCGGTTACATTATAAATCAATCAAATCCGTCCGTCCTCTTTTGGAGTATTGCTGCGCGGTATGGGATCTTTACGAGGTAGGGTTAACGGAGTACATCGATAAAGTTCAAAGAAGAGCAGCACCTGAGTATAAATCACAGCTCCACCAAAGCATTGCTCTTTTAGACCTTGTGTGCACGTTAGTTGTATTCTCGCGAAACAGGGGAGAGAGTGTCACTGACATGCTAGAAGATTTGAGGTGGGCGTCATTAAAATAAAAGCGGTTTTTTTTTTTTAGCAGCGGAATTTCCCCACGAAATTTCAATAACCAATTTTCTCCTCAGAAAGTGGAAATATTTTGTTGATACCGATCTTCATAAGGAGAAACTATCATCATAATAAAACCAGAGCTCGCACGGGAGGATGTTGGTGTTCGTCTTTCCCGCGCGCTGTTCGAGATTGAAATAATAGAGAATTATTGCGAAGGCAGTTCGATGAACTGTTCGCCAGGCACTTAAGTATGATTTGCAGAGTATCCATGTAGATGTAGATGTAAGCAAACGCTGCTTCTCTCGGTCGTTAAGTGATGCCCGTTGGCCACTTAACACTGTGGATCTCGGAAAATTGAAATCCCCATCATTTCCTAAATGGAATGTCCTATGCGTCTAGCTCCAACTACCACTCCGCGTTCAAAGTCTGTCAATTCCTGTCGTGCTGCCATAATAGCGTCGCAAAACTTTTCGCTGGAATCACCTGAGTACAAGTGACACCTAGACCAAAGCAGTGCCCTTTTGTACGTTGCGTACGCGTTAAAGTCGCCATCTGCAGTTGTCCACATCATTATTCCATCAGTATATACTGAGACATCCTAGTCATGACTAGTGTTTTCTCCTCTTGCATACCGGCCGCTGTGGCCGAGCGGTTCTAGGCGCTTGAGTCCGGAACCGCGCGCCTGCTACGGTCGCAGCTTCGAATCCTTTCTCGGGCATGGATGTGTGTGATGTCCTTACGTTAGTTAGGTTTAAGTAGTTCTAATTCTAGGGGACTGATGACCTCAGATGTTAAGTCCCATAGTGCTCAGAACCATTTGAACCATTTGAACCATCCTCTTGCATGCGTGGATGAACAGACATAAATGACGATTGAAAGCCGTCCGAAATTAATTCTCAATAAATACGTCGAATGCGAATATGCAGGTACCAGCTGTGTTGTGTATAGAGGTTCTACCTAGTAATACAGAATGAAAATTTGTGCAGGACCGGCAACGGAACCCGGATTTCATGCTTATCGCAAGCGGTCCCCTTACTCCACTGGGCCCCATCAATATAAAATAAATTAATCATAAACTTTAGCACAAAATTGACTTTTATAGCAACGAGTGCAAAAATCAATTGGCAAAAAGTAAACAATCACTAATTTTAAGGAAGTGGTTTCACTTAGGAATATAATCTTAAAATTTTTCACAGAACTAACCTTTATTATCATAGTAAGCAACGAACACGAAAAGAATTTGGTAAAAAACAGTCAATTGTTTGAAAGTTGTGGTTTCATTTTGGAACCACTGGGAACATAGAATTTTTAGCCACCCATCATTTTATGATATACACGCCTGGAAATGGAAAAAAGAACACATTGACACCGGTGTGTCAGACCCACCATACTTGCTCCGGACACTGCGAGAGGGCTGTACAAGCAATGATCACACGCACGGCACAGCGGACACACCAGGAACCGCGGTGTTGGCCGTCGAATGGCGCTAGCTGCGCAGCATTTGTGCACCGCCGCCGTCAGTGTCAGCCAGTTTGCCGTGGCATACGGAGCTCCATCGCAGTCTTTAACACTGGTAGCATGCCGCGACAGCGTGGACGTGAACCGTATGTGCAGTTGACGGACTTTGAGCGAGGGCGTATAGTGGGCATGCGGGAGGCCGGGTGGACGTACCGCCGAATTGCTCAACACGTGGGGCGTGAGGTCTCCACAGTACATCGATGTTGTCGCCAGTGGTCGGCGGAAGGTGCACGTGCCCGTCGACCTGGGACTGGACCGCAGCGACGCACGGATGCACGCCAAGACCGTAGGATCCTACGCAGTGCCGTAGGGGACCGCACCGCCACTTCCCAGCAAATTAGGGACACTGTTGCTCCTGGGGTATCGGCGAGGACCATTCGCAACCGTCTCCATGAAGCTGGGCTACGGTCCCGCACACCGTTAGGCCGTCTTCCGCTCACGCCCCAACATCGTGCAGCCCGCCTCCAGTGGTGTCGCGACAGGCGTGAATGGAGGGACGAATGGAGACGTGTCGTCTTCAGCGATGAGAGTCGCTTCTGCCTTGGTGCCAATGATGGTCGTATGCGTGTTTGGCGCCGTGCAGGTGAGCGCCACAATCAGGACTGCATACGACCGAGGCACACAGGGCCAACACCCGGCATCATGGTGTGGGGAGCGATCTCCTACACTGGCCGTACACCACTGGTTATCGTCGAGGGGACACTGAATAGCGCACGGTACATCCAAACCGTCATCGAACCCATCGTTCTACCATTACTAGACCGGCAAGGGAACTTGCTGTTCCAACAGGACAATGCACGTCCGCATGTATCCCGTGCCACCCAACGTGCTCTAGAAGGTGTAAGTCAACTACCCTGGCCAGCAAGATCTCCGGATCTGTCCCCCATTGAGCATGTTTGGGACTGGATGAAGCGTCGTCTCACGCGGTCTGCACGTCCAGCACGAACGCTGGTCCATCTGAGGCGCCAGGTGGAAATGGCATGGCAAGCCGTTCCACAGGACTACATCCAGCATCTCTACGATCGTCTCCATGGGAGAATTGCAGCCTGCATTGCTGCGAAAGGTGTATATACACTGTACTAGTGCCGACATTGTGCATGCTCTGTTGCCTGTGTCTATGTGCCTGTGGTTCTGTCAGTGTGATCATGTGATGTATCTGACCCCAGGAATGTGTCAATAAAGTTTCCCCTTCCTGGGACAATGAATTCACGGTGTTCTTATTTCAATTTCCAGGAGTGTATATTTGAAAGCAGTTTCGCAGTATTCCTAGATACAACCCCATATCTCGAAACTTACGTGAACTAATATGCCTAAAACAAATTAAAGTCTTAAATAAGAACCAAAACTGGGCCTGAAATGTAATAAATGTATATCTTCAAGTGCATAATGCTCCAGTGCTTTCATTTCCAAACCGCTCACAGCAGCAATAGCACAAATTCAAATTTACTTTACAGTAACTTTAAAGGTACTTACTTTCACTGTCAATGATCTCCTCAGTATGACCACTATAAAAAAACTCGTGCCACAATCTCCTTCGGTCACGTAGCACAATCTCTGCAATGACTGTTGCTTTGACCGCTGTGACGCTTCAGTGCACTACATTCGTAGAAATACCTCAGTGTTCCACTAGATGCGTATGTCTTGCGAAAGGAGCTGGTACTCCAAAAACATCAATAAAGTGGTGGTTCCTGGCAGAAACCACTGGCACTCAAAGGGTTAACCACTACCCGTGTACGTACACCCCCCCTGGGCTGTGGTATAGGGATGTAGGCAATGTCACATTTGGAAGTTTGGGTCGGTCTCGGTAGTCTCAGATAGCCGAATGGTTAATGTGACTGTTCCCTATAAGCAGGAAATCCGCGTTCGAATCCCAGTTCAGCCTAAATATTCATACGTCACCAATATGTAGTACATGTGTACTTAACATATCTGATGCCTAGATATTCGCATTCAGGGAATTTATTCCGAATTAGTGTTTATTATGTTTACACGTCGGCACCAAAATTGGGTAAATCTTTGCGAAAGGCCGTCCATGTTGTAACCCGAAAGTATACGTGTAAGTTGATAACGCCTGTCCCAAACGGCCGTGGAAAGTTATGATGATGGAACAGCTGATGTAACTATGTTTTCGTTTCGATCTCGGGATAAATATTAAGTATTAAACGTAACTAAAATCCTTACTTACTAGGTCCTAAGAGTGTGACGAAACTGAATTTTCGGAGAAAAACTCTTCGTTGCAGAGTCAAATACACGCAAACGCGTTATAAATAATTTAACAGTGAGTTTTCATTAGCTTCTTTTGTCGCACGTTTGTGTTTCTGTCATTGATATATGGGGCGATTGTAAAATGGCTCTGAGCACTATGGGACTTAACATCTATGGTCATCAGTCCCCTAGAACTACTTAAACCTAACTAACCTAAGGACAGCACACAACACCCAGCCATCACGAGGCAGAGAAAATCCCTGGCCCCGGCGGGAATCGAACCCGGGAACCCGGGCGTGGGAAGCGAGAACGCTACCGCACGACCACGAGATGCGGGCGCGATTGTAAGTAAACTTCGATACTTGAGCCAGTATAGAAGTATATCTGGCTTTCAAAACAAAATTATTAATTATATTCCAGAATAGACAATGCAAGAAGTGCTGTATATATGAATAAAAGAAACTTTAATCGGCGGAAAAAGCTGAAACTGGAGGCAGGGCTTTCCAAACAACGCAGGTAATTCGTATCATTTAGTCACCACAACCAACATTCTTATTTGAAACGAAAGGTTATCAACATATCATCATAAGACGAGGAAATGTGCTATATACACTGATAAGCCAAAAAAAAATTATGACCACCTGCTTAAGAGCTTGTTTGTCCGTAAATTTAGAAATTGTCGTAAGGTCTTAAGGGACCAAACTGCTAAGGTCAACGGTCCCTAAGCTTACGCACTACTTAATCTAACTTAAACTAACTTACACTAAGGAAAAAACACACAGCCATGCCTGAGCGAGGACTCGAACCTCCGACGGGGGGAGTCGAGCGGACCGTGACAAGACGCCTCAGACTGCTCTCGGGTACCCCGCGCGGCTGTTTGTCCGTCTTTGGAAGGAAATACGTCACTGATTCTGCGTATCGGGGATCCAACAGTTTGTTGGTAGGTTTGCGGAGGTATGTGGCATTGTACGGACAGGTCATGTAATTCGCATCGCGTAAATAACGGGCCGCTGGTTTGCGTACGTGGCGACGGCGCCCGATAGCTATCGAGATAGTTTCCATAGGATTTGCATTAGGCAAATCTGGTACCCAAGAGATCAACTTGAGTTCACTATAATGCTCTTCACACCACCGTAGCATGGTTCTGGCTCCGAGATATGGACAATTATACTGCTGAAAGATGACATCAAGCGTGAACGGATGCAGGTGGTTCGCAGCTGTCAGCGTGTCCCATGCAAGCGCAGGATTACGTCTCCCATAGCTTAATACTGCTCCTTCATCCTTGGCGTGCTGCACGTTTCGAGCCGCCGTTCACCTCTATGACGGTGTTTGTAGAGACGACCATTGACCTACTGTAACAAAAGTGTGATTCACCGAACAGCCGACACTTTCCCATTGATCGACGATCTAATCCCGATGGTCCCGTGCCCAATGCAATCGTAACTGACTATGTCATTCGATCGGCAAGAGAACATGTAGGGGCGATGTGCTGCAGAGCTCAATGTACTGTACGGAAAGCGGTGTGCTCCGGACCACTTGTGCGCGCACCAGCACTGTGCTCTTCTATCCTGCTTTACATAACAGACAAGCCTCCGAACCCCCCATTCTGTGAGGAGTCGTGGACGTCAAACCATTTAGCGCCTACTGGTAGTTTCACCGCCTTTCTATCTCTTTCCGTAGATGCTCATCACAGTAGCACGTGACCATTCGATCAACTTCGCCGTTTTGGAGATATTCGTTCACAGGCTCCGCATGAGAATAATCTGCTCTTCGTCAAACTCGCTTATCTCAATATACACTACTGGCCATTAAAATTGCTACACCAAGAAGAAATGCACATGATAAACGGGTATTCATTGGATAAATATATTATACTAGAACTGACATGTGATTACATTTTCATGCAATTTGGGTGCATAGATCCTGAGAAATAACTACCCAGAACAACCACTTCTGGCCGTAATAACGGCCATGATACGCCTGGGCATTGAGTCAAACAGAGCTTGGATGGCGTGTACAGGCACAGCTGCCCATGCAGCTTCAACACGATACCACAGTTCATCAAGAGTAGTGACTGGCGTATTGTGACGAGCCAGGAGCTCGGCCACTATTGACCAGACGTTTTCAATTGGTGAGAGATCTGGAGAATGTGCTGGCCAGGGCAGCAGTCGAACATTTTCTGTATCCAGAAAGGCCCGTACAGCACCTGCTACATGCGGTCGTGCATTATCCTGCTGAAATGTAGAGTTTCGCAGGCATCAAATGAAGGGTAGAGCCGCGGGTCGCAACACATCTGAGTTGTAACGTCCACTGTTCGAAGTGCCGTCAATGCGAACCAGAGGTGACCGAGACGTGTAACCAATGGCACCCCATACCATCACGTCGGGTGATACGCCAGTATGGCGATGACGAATACACGCTTCCAATGTGCGTTCACCGCGATGTCGCGGATGCGACCATCGTGATGCTGTGAACAGAACCTGGATTCATCCGAAAAAACGACGTTTTGCCATTCGTGCACCCAAGTTCGTCGTTGAGTACACCATCGCAGGCGCTCCTGTCTGTGATGCAGCGTCAAGGGTAACCGCAGCCATGGTCTCCGAGCTGATAGTCCATTCTGCTGCAAATGTCGTCGAACTGTTCGTGCAGATGTTTGTTGTCTTGCAAATGTCTGTCCCCATCTGTTGACTCAAGGATCGAGACATGGCTGCACGTTCAGTTACAGTCATGCGGATAAGATGCCTGTCATCTCGACTGCTAGTCATACGAGGCCGTTGGGATCCAGCACGGCGTTCCGTATTACCCTCCTGAATCAACCGATTCCATATTCTGCTAACAGTCATTGGATCTCGACCAACGCGAGCAGCAACGTCGCGGTACGATAAACCGCAATCGCGATAGGCTACAATCCGACCTTTATCAAAGGAAACGTGATGGTACGCATTTCTCCTCCTTACACGTGCTATCACAACAACGTTTCACCAGGCAAAGCCGGTCAACTGCTGTTTGTGTATGAGAAATCGGTTGGAAACTTTCCTCACGTCAGCACGCTGTAGGTGTCGCCACTGGCGCCAACCTTGTGTGAATGCTCTGAAAAGCTAATCATTTGCATATCACAGCATCTTCTTCCTGTCGGTTAAATTTCGCATCTGTAGCACGTCATCTTCGTGGTGTAGCATTTTTAATGGCCAGTAGTGTATCTTTCCATTTGCAGTCCTATCTTCGCTATGGTGATTTCCCCCCCCCCCCCCCCCCCCCGATCCGAGTCTGCTCCGGTTACATACTTTTGTTACTTCGTCACCTGTCCACAACGCCACTAGGCGGTGGCCAGTGGTAGTAATGTTGTGCCTGGTCAGTGTATGTGAGGGTTGGAACTTCAATGAACGCAACTATTTACTACCAACTTATACAAAATACGTATTTCTTTTGCTGCCCTTCAAAATAGTCACCAGCTTTGTCTATAACCTATCGCCAGTGATGTGGGACCTGTAGTGTACGCTTAGCAGCGTCGATTGCGATAATAGAGTGGAGCGGTCTGTTGCCTGACGAATATCTGTAACAGTTCTGATGTTGCTCATTTTTGGAACCAGCTTAGAGAAAGGAGCGGCGACGCTTTCTGCAGGATCCGCGCATAATTTTGCAGCATAATGCTCTGGCGCATATGGTGAAAGTTGTGACTGATTTGTTCGACCCATGGGGCTGGGTAGTGCCGTACCACCCACGACACTCCCTGGACTTAAGTCCTTGTGACGTCAACGCGATTCCTGAAATTAAGAAAGAACTTCATGGCATTCGCATTAGAGCTGTTACCGTCGGGCAATGGACCGGCCCTATCTAACTATTAACACAATTACCACTGCTAAGGTTTTCGTACGACTTCCACAACACTGGCAACGAGCTATACGCAATGCTGATGATCACTTCGAAGGACAGTGTAACCTTGAAACATGTATCTGAATTGTAAATAAACGTGTGCGTCTCTTAACCCTAGAACACTAAAGGAGGAAAAATACCACACATTTTATTCAAAGGAAGTCATAACTTATAGGTTATGCATTAGTTAACAACAGTTATTAGATCTCCAGGGGTACGCTACATACCAAATTACAAAATGTCCTGTATTGTACCGTAGTGCTATCGTAAATTTTACGAGGGTTTAGAACTCTACGGTTAATGTTCCAACTCTCGTATGTATAACGGAAACGTCAATATGTGGCAAATGCAGAATTTGAAGGACAGGCCGTTCAAAAAATGCAATTATTTGATATGTTAGCAGAATGAAGACTAACCTAGATCACGTCTGTTAATTGGTCGTAGCATACTATTCTCCAGCTGCCTGCCTCCAACAATGATGTGGTAACGTGTCAATACCTACTCTATGCCGCGAACAAGAGCAAAACCTGAGCGGTCCTCATCAATGTTTAGTCCAACATTACATGCGTTGTAAGAACTGTCAGCTGTGCAATTTTGCACCAGAAGGGCGAATGTGAGGCAATGATGGACAATCCAGTATACCAGAATTTGAAATGACAATAGGAGTAGTGTTTATTAATGACTCCAGCAAAATTTATAGCGACATGAAACGTATTCGCAGTTGCGAACACGGACAACAGTCAGCTGTATGAGAGAATGACGACAATGAGAATTTGTGCCGCACCGGGACTCGAACTCGGATTCCCGCTTCTCGCGAGCGGTCGCCTTAACCGCTTTGGCTATCTGTACACGACACACGGCCAGAGCCAAACTTCCGAATGTCGTCCTAAGGAACACTGTGTCGTTCTTATTAACAACACAGGCACTGCAATATCAACTTTATAGGGGATGCTCTTGAAAAAGGTCGTATGGTATATTCTCCACACTGTTGAGAACATTGAAAAAAAATAGTAAAGGTGTCGTTCAACATTTATTTGCTCGAGAAGAAATATACAAACAACAAACATATCAAACAATAATTAGAAAGTAGTGAGGACGGGGCGTGAGTCGTGCTTGGGTATCTCAGTTGGTAGAGCAGTTGCCTGCAAAAGGCAAAGGTCCCGAGTTCGAGTCTCGGTCCGGTACACAGTTTTAATCTGCCAGGAAGTTTCATAGAAAGCAGTAAATTGCGCGTTTTTACTTCATCCGTTGTAGATTGTCTTCTTTCTAAGAGCCAAATAACATCGAAAACTATTTTTCTCAGTCAACAGATTTTAGTTTTTCAATGTTGGAACACTTTTTATTAACTATTTATTTTCTTATTTATGCACAGTGTAGACATTTTCCTTTGTTCAGGTATTGTTAAACCTAAATACCCTTTTGCTTTCAGATATTTGGTCTCAATTGGGCGACAACGCTTGTAGCAAAAATAGCAGATCTTCATGCTACCTTTGCAATCTGTCCCGAAAATAAGCCAAACGATAAGATAAAGATTAGGAAGACAGAAAAGCAAAATTTCCCTTGTTGTAACGTGCTTCAGCTTGCGAGAATATGTTAATATCCAACGTCAGCAGACTACACTACATAAAGATAATCTATCATGGTACATTTCGCATCTTGATTCGCCTGTATATCGTTACCGGCGTCTGTTGCTTCAAACATGCATGTGTGTCTGAAAGACATTTACATCGAACTATACCGACACTGTCAAATATAGACACTGCAGTGTCTGTTTTTCATGCCAAATCAAGGCAAACTGACGAGTAAAACATTGTCTTTCCCTATGCGAGCACTATGGGACGTAGACACTGTGACATACGAAAGCTTGGTCCGTTCCGGGAGGCATGCACTGATATCCGAAGTTGTTAAGGTGACAGCTCACGATTAGCGGGAAATCTGGGTTCGAGTCTCGATCCAGCACACATTTTTCCTGTGTTTGTAGTAAACAATAAGGCTGACGTAATATTGCATTCGTAATTTGCGAATAAATTTCGTAAGTTCATGTCAGCTGAGCTTATGTCTGAGGATAGAGTCGTCGAACTGTACACGTGAAAGTAAAGGTGGGATGTATTTAGGCTGATATATTGAGGGATATATTATTTGGTACATAATTATTAACTAGAAGATGTAAATTGGAGACTCTTTCACCTTGATTAGAATTAAATTTACGGGCCATTGTGTCAACTAATCGATTCGTTTGAATATCCACTGCTACCGTAGAACTGGCACGCGGCTAATTCTTAGGCGACCTTATGGTATTTATAGTCAGATTCGTACTGAACTGCTGAGCCAGCTGTTGTGGCCGAGCGGTCCTAGGCGCTTCAGTCCGGAACCGCGCTGCTGCTACGGTCGCAGGTTCGAATCCTACCTCGGGCATGGATGTGTGTGATGTCCTTAGGTTAGTTACGTTTAAGTAGTTCTAAGTCTAGGGGACTGATGACCTCAGATGTTAAGTCCCATAGTGCTTGGAGCCATTTGAACTGTTGAACCAACTCATATAACTCGTATAACTCTCTGAAATAAAGGTATTTTGATTTGCAATTTATATCAGTGTGAATGAGGAGGACATAGCTCGACGTGTTCTATTTTTTGAAGACTGGTAAACTAAGTCAACCAACACCTTTTCTCGTAGGGTATTCTTGTCATCACTAATTTGTGACAGCCAATGACAGGCACTTCTCGGGCAGTTGGCACATGGTTTCTTTCTTTCCTGTGCGTGATCTGTTTGTAAGTTGTCTTCCTTCGATAGATACGATTGCCTTCAAATTAAATAAATTATAGAACTTCGGAAAAAGGCCATAAGCAGCAAGCATCAAGTGTAATTATGTAATAAAAAAGACACTTAAAAATGGAATTCATTTTCTGAAACGTGTCACGCGCAATATAAACTAAACCAATAAAAATCAAGACTGGGAGCAGCAAATGCATTGATGTTAAAACGAAACCAGTATTTTTACGGTAACGGGCTATTAGCAACCGTTTTATAACGGACAAAAGAAAAACGGATCATTTAAGATGGCGCTAAAAGTCTCATCCTAAAACGTAAGTACTACGTACAGCACGCGCAAGTTCTCCTGCCTGTAAACGGGTATGTCGTTAAGGAAAACCCATACTGTAGGAATTAAGCCCGTGTGGCCATTACTCCGGCTCGTTAGCGTCAGTAATACGTTTCCAGCGGGCGGGAGCACTGGAAGTTGGAGGAAACTGGAGTAATGGCTTAACTGCGCCTCTTCATAGCTTCCACGACTTCCCCACGTTCCACTTTCTCCGTCATTCCCGTCTCTTCACTCACGTCCATGTCTGCCACTGCTCACAGCTCTGTCAGCCTGCATGTTATCTCTATTAGTCTTCTCTACTCTTACAAATATAAACAGTGTTATATTCTGCTGTAGATATCATTGTTTTACTATTTCTGTCATTACTGTCTCTTAAGTGTTGCATCTAATATGAAATACGCGACCTTTTGTAAAACGTCCGAAGATAATGGTAAAAGAGGAAAAATTTCTAGTTAAATGTGAGATAGATCCCTGTGGCTTGTTATTGTCACGATGAATAGATAAAGTATTGTACCTGCTTGGAAAGCATTTAAACGCCTGTTAACTATCCCCTGTTCATTTTTTTCTCACTTACGCCTGAAGTTAAGAATCGCAATAGTTTTTGCATACAAAGCCGTGACAATGATTAGCATAAAAGCAGACATTAAGAACTGTTGCAGGTCCAAAAGAATCGATCTAATAGTTGCAATGCATAAACTATGTCCTACAGTTCTGAATTATAAATCAATGGTGTTATTCGAGATCCTGTCATAGGAAAAATAAATAAAATTTGCAAAATACATACAGAAATTGATGCGCTTTTCATGATAAACAAATACTTGGCAAATATAAATTTGGAAGGGAAATTCATTTTAAGATATACAGACATACAATTCAAAAATATTCGAGATGAAAATAAAAATTTGACTATTATTGGAAATTACACAAGAAGAACAAAACAGCTGAAAATATTAGAATAATTAAACAACATGATCACTGCTATTATTTAGACAGTGACGTTACTTACAAATACGTAACTCATACAGATAGAAAAGTCCTGGAACCATAAATAGGTACTAAACAAACCAACACAGACGATTATGTAGTTCTATAAAACAACGGCTCTTTCATTAATATCGTATTGAAGAGAGACGTCATTTACAACCAAGCGATAAAAGAACAAGATCACTTTCAAGATGTGTAAGAAATCGTAAGAGCTAAAATAGTCTTTTATCACAAATTTCTTTATTTAATTCAATTGCCGCTTTCGATCATTACTATCATAATCAGATTCATCCGTCTACTTAGACTCGGTAAAAGAAGAAAATAAAATTTACATCGTCACGAGATATAAACACACGACAGAACTGAAATGAACACTGATGGCCCATGATGTACGATGTGTGGCACATGAAGGGTATGCGCTGTCACTTTGCAATTTCTCGTCAGTGGTCAGCACTTTTTATGGAGGTAGCCTGAACGATGAGAAAGAACATACGCTACATTAAAATGAGTGTAGTGCGTCGTATTCATTGTTTGAAGAATACAACGCGAAATATGGAACAATAACTATTCTTTGAAAAATCTGTTTGCCTGCCGATGTGGCCGAGCGGTTCTAGGCGCTACAGTCTGGAACCGGGCGACCGCTACGGTCGCAGGTTCGAATCCTGCCTCGGGCATGGGTGTGTGTGATGTCCTTCAGTTAGTTAGGTTTAAGTAGTTCTAAGTTCTAGGGGACTGATGACCTCAGAAGTTAAGTCCTATAGTGTTCAGAGCCATTTGAACCAAAAATCTGTTTACTCTTTGACCTACGAACTTTCATCATATTTTTGAAAATATGTTATTGTTTGACATGTTCTACATACTACGACTCAACGCAATGAATACAATTATACAATCCCCTACGTGTTTAATCCATATTTCCATGCTAATATCAGTCACAAATCTGTCAGATTTTACCCGCTGAGTGTCATACGTTGCTTATAACTTCTTTGTTTCGTTAAAATTTATGTGATTATCTCGTTGGTCGTGGAAGAAAAAGCGGTTAGGGCTGCATTATCACGACCATGGGTTCCTGGGTTCAGTTCTCTGCCGGGTCTGCTATTTTTTTTTGCTGCTCGCGTCTGGATGTGTGCATTGTCTTCATCATCATTTTACAATCATCGACGTGCAAATCACCGAAGTGCTGTCAAATAAAAAAGACTTGCATCAAGCTTCCGAAAATCTCAATCGGGGTCTCTCGACAAATAAAGTCATGTGCACATTTCATTTTATTTTACGGATACGCTAGCGTAGCCGTGGGTAATAGGTAAAATACAATGCTTCTACAAACCTCAACGTGTTTAATTCATGCCAATCCAAACTTCCATACTAAGCTACAAATGCGAAAGCAACTCTATCTGTTACGTTTTAACGATAAAACCGCTGAACCTGTAAGAATCAAATTTGGCGTGAGATAGCTTGAGCTGGATGAAGAAGACGGGCTACTTTCCAAAGTGTCGAGTACAAGATATTTATTGATTTGACTATCTACTCTTTTACTTTTGTACTTTATTATATTTGTGAAAAATGTTCTTATTGGCTGATATATTCTGTGTAATATGATTCAACACAATCAATACAACGCTTAATTAATTCCCAACGTATTTAATCTCTACATTCATACTAATACCAGTATTATTGATTGTGAATGTAGCTCACTCTGTTAAGTTCTCACGACTTTACCGCTGAACAGATCCCGATGGTATTTGGTGCGCAGACAGCTCGAACCCTGAGGAAAATCTTATAAAGTTGTATATTTTTGAGTATTATCAACATTTTTAAAGACGTATACGTGAGAGACATGGAGACGACGCTGGTGCGATGGTCGGCGACTATTGGTGTCTGTAGATTATTTCGTAACAGTGCAAATCCAATGTTATTGTGCGCGTGGTTTATAATATTGAGTTCCCACACAACCTGGCATAGCTGAGGAATTTTGGTGGAGATACAAAAATAAAATCGGACGGTAAGCCCAAGATCCATATTTAAAACTATTACTATAAGCCTCGGGAAACTAAGTTTGATTTAGCGTACAGTTCTAAGAGAACTCAAACTGCGAAAGTTTCTCGAATACAACAAACCTCAGAGCAATCTCCTACCCGCCTGGACTTTGATGTACCCGTAGAACGTCAGGCAGGCTACAGAGACACTGGAACAGTCAAAAAAGCGCGACACATTTTAGACGCTGAACGAAGCGCGTCTCTTACAGCTTACAAGATGTTTGAAGACTCGTAGCAACGGTGTCATTTAAAGGCTGTATGATAAACAGAGGGTCATAGCTTTACAAAGAGAACGTGGGAGGCTTTTAGTGAGACTGAATTTCATCATGATCTGCTAACTGACTATGTTCATCATAAATTAATCATCATAGTGGGACGGATCAAAAATGTCGCTACCACAACACATTAAAATGAATGGGAGAAAGGGTTGGTGTGTGTTGCTCTGGTGGCAAAATCTCATATCCAGTACTAGATGAGCCAGAGAAACCCCTAAAAACTCTACTTCTGCACATATGTAACGAATCGAGGCAATTTTAAATACAATTAGAAAATATAGTACATGCTTTCAGATTCAACGCACAGGAAATAATAGGAACACGTTCTTTATGTACCTACGTACCGGAACTGCTTACATTTTTTTTATGTAAACGTCTCTTCATCACTATACACACAGACATTTCGTAAAATTACTAGCTTACTTACTCACCAACACTCATCATAACAAAACTACTGATATTCGAGCGAGGCAGCCGGTAACAACTAGTGATCTATAAAACATATCCTAGCTTTGTACTGTTATGTGGGAAGTCCAGTATCATAAAGAGAGAGAGTTAATATTGTATCACTATGCAAAGTAACTCTCTTCTTCTCAATACGTATTATTGCAATTTGCTCACACCATCAATCTCATAACAACGCATCTGAAACGGTATTCTGTTCAGTGATTCCAATTCTAAGGTTTAACAGATTGTTAGAACGTGATAAATATATCGGGAGTTTTCTCTTGTATTTGAACAGACTGTTGACGGAATAATCCTTTCTAGTTATAAACAGTTCTACATGGCCATCTTACGAAGTCAGAATATCCCATCGAAAATTATTCATAGTTAATCAGTTCACTCAGTAAATATTAAATTAATGTTGCGTTAAACTGTGCTACTACATAACTCTTCGACTATGTGACACTATAGACCATAGTATACACACAGTTTTTGCAACATGACTGTCCTCTTCTTTAAAATCTTACCATTTATTAACACACGTCTGTCGAGGTACTGAGGGACTAAATAATTGTAGTAGCAAATGAATTATCTTCATAGCGATACTAAATTGTGCCTCCGACTCACGAATTGCGAACTAGTATTTATATCCCTTTCTGTGGATATAAATCGAGCACAGAGAGATTCCACGTTAACAACATTGAAAAATATACTCCTTAACGTAATATAATACACAAATATATTACTAAATTTTAATGTTACAAATTTACTTGCTTCTACCTGTCTCCGCAATTTTTTTTAGATTTACTTCGTCTTTCGTTCCTTAAAGTTTTCAACAAGCGAGCAAACAGTCAGCGACATACCATTTGCATTTCTTTTGACATTTTATTATAGTTAATTGCGCAGTAATATTTCTTTCAATAGTCTTGGTTATATTGGATACCTAGTATCTCATCCATGCTTATTTATTGTAATTGTAGTTCTTCTTGGGGCAACCTATTGAGCTCTTTTAGTTAATGTAATTATACTTACGAAAAACACAATTATTCAGCAGTAGAATTCAAAACTTGAGCTGCAAAACTATCTTTCCTATTATTTTGAAACTATTCCCCCTATAAATATAAATAATATTTATTTCGTATTTTCTTTAGTTACTCATACAATTATCTTTCTTTTCTTTTCGTTTTATGGTCTCCCCTCATACTTGAATGGATATCCGAGAAATAAATCGTGGAAATATTCTGTAATATTTTAAGGGGTAAAATGACGAAGTCGGGAATCTTTGATTTTATTTTTATAAATAAAAAGGCCAGTAAAATCAGCCATTGAAATGTGCGAGTGTCCATGTGCACCCAAAAGATCAACTCCGAAGAACAACAGGAAAGTCGCCACGCCACTTTGACCCTACATTTAACATAAGTAAGCAAAAATCTCAGCCTCTTCAGGCCCCTGAGTAACTCTTTACGCTGCGAACTGTTCAACATTTCGGACAATCGCCACATTTTTTTTTTTAGTTGCATGGTTAATAGCACTGTTTGTGGCTAGTCTTAAGGGATCATTTGCTATGCCAAAGAGCATACTGGAATCAGGAATCAGGTGAAAATTTTTACACAGTTTTTGATCAGTTATGATGTACTATAAATCTGTAGCTCCGCCATCGTAAAGAATAGTGCAGGCCTACACTGTAATACACAAATAAGTCGTCACTACGCTGGCACTGCAATTTCCATACAACCGTTTCCTACAATTAGATATTATTCTCTTCCACAACACAAAATACACAACAACTTATAAGCATAACAAAAAATTTCACAATATCATTTCTTTATTCTTACATTGGTCTGTAAATTAACTCCGTAATGAATTGTGGCAGCAACTTTTCCCGTAACGTGTGCCTCATAGTTTTTGCACTTTACAAGGACTCCCGTTACTACATTAATTCACATTTAGCATTTATTTATTCCCATCTCAAAATCTGTCCTCTAGCTGTGGCGACCGAAGGTTCCTGTGAGAGGTAACGGCTTTCTTCCTCTAATGACAAGTGGAATCATTCAGTTGTAATTAATTTCTGTAAAACTCTCTTGGGTGTTGAAACGAAAATATTCACTATATATGTTGGCCTACTCTTCACACTTTCAGTAAACTAAAGTAAAAAAGATAAACAAGTCCACAACATGAAGGCTGGTTTCAACACCGCGTTACTTTATTAGGCACGAGGCTATGAGAGATGGTCTGCCGATGCCTTCCTCCGAAATCTGGACTGACACCCAGCTATTAATAGGGGAACACACATTGTAACGTGGACTCGAAACCAGGGTGCAACGTGACCTTTTTCAAGTACTGGGTGCGTATAATTGCCAGAGATAAAGGAAGCTAAAAGTTATAGGACTGACTGAAGATTTTCGATTGGTATTCTGAAAAACATAGTGCTGTATATTTCAAATGAAATTTCGCCGCATCCAACAAAATAAAGGCACTGTTTGATTATTCAACCATTAAGAAAATTTTGGAAACAAAACCATCTTAGAAGGTGCTGTTAATATAGTAAGAACTTTGCGAGTCCTGCTAAAAACAAAGCGTTATGCGAGGCGCATTTTAAACGGTTTACACTAGAAAGTACGCATTATAGCCGATGATTTTAGACATTAGACTGCCATATACGATTTTTTCCGGAGCAAGTATGATGGATGTCAGAAAAATAAGTTAGCTATGAGGAAGCTATAGGACGAGGGCGAGTCAAATGAAAACCTTAAATTTGTAATAACAAATCGAAATTTCGCGCCGTTATCCTGTAAGTAGGTAAGCGTGCAGAATGGCCTGTAGGTGGCAGCATAGTGCAGATGCACACATACCGTCGCAGTATCAGTATAAAGATGGCCGCCCCACTTGCGACTTGCACCAGGGAAGAACAGCGTTCTGTTATCCTGTTTTTGCGTAGTGAAGGTGTGAAACCTATTGAAATTCATCGACAAATGAAGGTTCAGTACGGTAATGCATGTTTATCACAGCAGCAAGTCTACGAATGAAGTAGGAAGTTCGCAAATGGTGTGACTTCAGTGGAAGATGCTCCACGTCCAGGTCAGGCACAACGAGTTGTGACTCCACAGAACACTGCAGTAGTTGAAGCCATAGTGAAGGAGTGACACTGAATGACATTGCACTATGTTTACAGATTAGTCATGGGGTCAGCACACCACGTTGTGCATGATGTGCTCCAGTTTCACAAAGTCTCTGCAACATGGGTGCCACGGCAGCTGACTCCTGAAATGATAGAACGACGTGCCGATGCTTGTGAAGAACTTTTCGGCGCTTTGAACGAGAAGGTGATGGCTTCCTTGCAAGAATCGTTACTGGGGAAGAAACCTGGGTTCACTTCCACCAACCGGAAACGAAGAGAGCGAGCAAGGAATGGTGCCATTCCTCATCACCGAGTGATTTATATGTTTGGACCACTCAAAGACGCAATGGGAGGAAAGAAGTTCCGTTCTGATGAAGAGGTACGCCACGCGGTGCATGAGTGGTTGCTCGGACTACCAAAAGAATTTTTTTCTAAAGGAATTTATTCATTTTGCAAGCGCTGACGGACTTGCATTGAGCGTGGGGGAGATTATGTTGAAAAGTGATACAGCTTTGTACCACTTCTGCACAATAAATAATATTTCAAAAAATTTAAGGTTTTCATTTGACTCATCCTCGTATATCAATGTGTTTACCATTGATGGACATTCTACATTGATGAGCATTGTATAAGGTACTGCTAAACATGAATTCAGTTACACACTGGTGTGGAGCAGTTAAGAACTGCCAAGTACCATAGTTGGTTGAAACATGGGTCATGCAGAGAAAGAGCTACTATAGTACAGTACATAAAGTAACTGAAATAAATACGCAATGAGACGAAAAGAAATGACGCTCTTATTCAAAGATAATAATTACACTCAAGTCACTGCGATTCATGATGGACTCCTGGATATTAAGACGTGCAAACTTGGTTCTTAGTAGGGTGTGTGACCACTAAGGACGACAAATCAAGTTCTGTAACGTGCTCGCATGTTGGCCACAAGGTTAAAAAGAGCTCTTGAGGTAGGGCGTTCCGTTCCTTCACCGGCGCTCTTGACAACTGCTGTATAGTCGTCGGTGCATACGGACGAGTTGCAATTCTTTTCCCCAACGCAATGCACATGGGTTTTATGGATTTGATGCAGTCGCGCATTCAGAATGGCTCTGAGCACTATAGGACTTAACATCTGAGATCATCAGTCCCCTAGAACTTACAACTAGTTAAACCTGACTAACCTAAGGACATCACACGCATCCATGCCCGAGGCAGGATTCGAACCTGCGACCGTAGCGGTCTCGCGGTTCCAGACTGCAGCGCCAAGAACCGCACGGCCACTTCAGCCGGCGCTACGTGGGTAACGGCGCCGCTCTTATACAGCCCTTCTACTTGTGATGATGCACGAGGAATCTGTTCTAATGTCATCTGTAGTAATGTTTTGACTCAAGGCATGTCGCCCAGCACATGGCAAAAAGAGTGAGTTACACTCCACCATATGTTGATAAAGTAGCTGATTTAACATAAATAGTTACAAGCAATACCTGCCACATGTACATTTTTACTGAGGTCATTTGTTTCAGTTGTAAGGTGGCTATAATTTCGCACCTTACAAGCACTCATCTACGTACTTTGCCATGATTTTCATCGTATATAGGAATGTTTAAAGAAGACTGGCATTGTCACGTACACCTTGTAAATAGTTGCTAATGCTTATTGCATGAAAGGTGGCGCAGTGTCTTTATTATCAAAACGGCGAAATGAATGATTGGCTATACTAGTAGAGGTTGGAACGCCAGCGGAAATGAAACGGCAGGCGTGACCCAAGCCGTGGATGGAAAAGCCCGCACAGGTGTGCTGGTCCTGCTTGACACAAAAAGTAGCCAAGACGGACAGGACAGTCGGGGCACCTGAGGGCTGAAGCACAATACAGCGGCGGCCGGTCATCATTTAATGGGGCCGGAAGGATAACCGGATAATACTTCGGAAACCCTGAAAATCTTGGACGCAGCAGAGAGGAACGAGCAAGCGTTACGTCGGAAATCGCAGGCTGAGTTATTTCCGAGGATTTTTACTCTTTGAAGAGTACCATTGTATGAGTATAGGTATTTCCTCGCTAACTTTCCGCGCTGGACGACAAAAGACTAAAAGATGGTTGGTCGGCGTTAGGAAGAATCTGTAGAGAGGGAGAAGATTTCGTGGTTTCGAGAATGTGATTCGCCTTCCGAGTTACGAGGGAGGGAGCCGAGTTTTCCTGGGGAGCCATCGGTGGAGAGAAGGGGCCTTCCCTTTTGGTCGCCCGGGTTGCCAGTCGCTTTGTTGGTACAGATGGACTTGATGTCTTTGCTCTCAGGAGATTTTATAGTTAGAGCCGTTAGGTACTGTACCGTGGCGAACTTACACGTCTCTGGACTTCGCCTCCGGGTTGGGAGTCGTCGTTGAGTACGCAGCGTTCAGTGATGGAGAGCACTTCTTCTGCCTATACTTACGTTGAGACGTTATCTGAACTCCGTCCTTGTTGCTGGGAGTTCGCGTTTCTCGTCTGTAGAACACAGAGAGGAGTAGAAAGTATTAGATTATACTGTTCAGAGGACCGTCTTGTGCCATCCTAGTGTCTGAATGAGTTTTTTTGTATATATTTTGTGGCTGGAGTTCTTCCGTCGTCACAGACGTGTACGAGAACCATCACTCCGACGCACCGGACGCAGTACATATGGTGATATTGCCAATGGCTTCGGTTTATTAGGACTATAAAGTTAAACAACTGTGATCACGAAAATTTTGTTTCTACCGAAGTTTCATACCACTGTAGATCACCCTTGAAAGTAGTATCTTCTGGTGTTTGGTACGGAGATGATGTCAGTCGACTCGCGTTATTTATATTAGATTGCGTAGCTGAAAAAAGGGGCAGATTTCGGCAATTCACCAGTCGTATTGGTAAGGAAATTCATTTGTATCTATTTATGTCCCTTGGACATTGATATACAAACAGTTGTAATATAAAGGGGTTTTAACTACAAAAATGTATAAACAGAAACAGAATTTATCATTTTTTAGTTACTAATTCCCTTAACCATCCATTTATGTTTGTGTTGTAATTTATATGTTAAAGAGCAAGAAGGAGGAGATATCATCATTAAGAGATCCTAAGATCTGCCTCAGGGAGTAGTCAGACAGGGCCAAATCTTCATTATAGCGTTCATTATTTTCCGTTGCGCACACTCATTTTGCACCCGCCTGGAGTAGCATTTTGGAAAATCTCAAATTCAAATTGATTTGATAGATTAATTAATAAGTGGCGTTAAACGGTGAGATCATCAGTCCTTTCTTCCTTAGTAATAAAAACCTAAAGGATTGCATGAAGAGCCAATTTAACTTTCCCGGTTTCATCTGAGGCTAAGAAGCAGGTTGGAGGAAAAGAAATAAATTGCAGAGAGCTTGGAAAGATTCGCCGACCGAAAACAGCCAGATCATCAGAGATTGTCTTTCGGCGGGAGGCCAGCTTTCGCTTCCGATTGGCAGCCACGCGATCGTTGTAGAAGACTGCTTGTGTGGCAGAATGGCAAGGAGAGATGACGAAACCTTAGTGATAAACTTGAAATCAGAGCACATAAAAGTACTCTTTGAATAATGCTTAAAACAGGACTCGCTGTTTGGAAGTCTTGGCCTAATGATACACATAATGATTCATAAGGCTTAAGTGTTTGCCCCAAAGCGCTGAAGTTGCCGTTCTCTAACAGGATCAGGGCTACTGACAGAGGGGCACCACAGGTACGTCTGGTTGGTTCCTCTCGCCTGAAGATGTGACAATCAATGACCACGTGTGTCTGATATGGAACTGACAAAGCATAATACGAGGGATTGCTGAAGGGTAATGCCTTCGAATTTTATATGTGAAAACCCTCAAAGCTTTGTAAATAAAACAAACTTTATTAACATTCTACATTTTTATTCTTCATATCTGTAGTGTTGGCAGAAGAGCCAACACTGTTTTTCTAGAGGAGGCCGAAATGCACGCGTTTAATTACACGCTGACTGGCGTGAGGTCTGGAACAGGTCAATATCTTGAGAATTGCAAATAAAGTAAGTAGTTGATATAATACTTAACTTTAATCCACAATTGTAGAACATCGCTCTTGATGATACATGCTTCATATAATAAATATCAATTGAATACGGCGCCTTGCTAGCTCTTAGCAAATGTAACTGAAGGCTATGCTAACTGTAGTCTCGGCAAATGAGAGCGTGTTTGTCAGTGAACCATTGCTATGAACGTCGGCTGTACAACTGGGGCGAGTGCCAGTATGTCTCTCTAGACCTGCCGTGTGGTGGCGCTCGGTCTGCTATCACTGACAGTGGCGACACGCGGGTCCGGCGTATACTAATGGACCGCGGCCGATTTAAAGGCTACCACCTAGCAAGTGTGGTGTCTGGCGGTGACACCACAATATCTACACATTTGCAGTCCTCTGCCACTAGAGGGCATCGAATTGTAGCGTGTAACATGGCGGTGGGTAATTTAACTACGAGGCTTGGAACTTATAAATAGTGGCAAATATTTATTCACAACTGATACAAAAGAGTTACATGTTTGCACCTGTTATTGTCCTTCGAAGTAATCACCAGCGTTGTGTAGAACCCGTTGCCAGAGATGTGGAAGGCGAAGTATACCTTTAGCAGAGCCTGTTTTGTTGATGGTGCGAATGGAGCAGTCTACTGCCTGTCGAATCTCTGGAACAGTTCTGAAGCGAATGCCACGAAGTGGGTTCTTCATCTTCGGAATCAAATCAAGGTCACAAGGATTTAAGTTCGGGGAGTATGGTGGATGGTACAGTGCTTCTCAGTCGCATCGACCGAACAGAGCAGCCACAGCTTGCGCTGTATGCGCCCGCGCATTGTCGTGCAAAATGATGGGTGGAATGCGCAGAAAGTGGCACCGCTTCTCTCGCAAAGCTGGTCACAGGCGATGCTCCAAAAACGAACAGTAATACTGTGCACGAAAATCACCATAGTTTTCACCATATTGGGGTTCTGATGCACTTTCGACTGACGCCATAATGACGCCATTCGTTGGATTGGCGTTTCAGTTTTGGCTCGTACAATTGGCCATGTCTCATCCAGTGTTACGATACGGCGTAAGAAAGCCTCTCCTTCGCGCTCATAGGGCACCAAGTGCGTCTGAGCAGCGTCGTAACGCATCCATTTCTGCATTTCCGTCAAGTGATGCGGAACCATCGTGATGCAATTTTTCGCATGTCCAGGCGTTCCTTCAGCATGCGAAGCACAGGCGTATGCGCTTATTCGGTTTCGCGGGCGATCTCACGAATCGTATGGCGTCGATCACTGTCCACTAACGCGGCAACAGCATGCACTTCTTCAGAGACGCTAGGACGACCTGCCCGATGCATGTCTGCCACAGTTTGCTGACCTTCGTTGAAGACTTTTACCCAACGTGCCCCTGTTCTGTGCGGCAATGCCTATTCCCCGCACGCCTCTTGAAGACCTTGATGACACTGTCGTGCTGTAAGACCTCTGGCACATTCAATCTTGATCCAACTCCGTTGTTCCTGTTTCGAAAACATAGTGACACCGTTATGTTAGACCGCTCGCTCCCAAGTGACTGTTTCTCTGCCTCGTGATGACTGGGTGTTGTGTGATGTCCTTAGGTTAGTTAGGTTTAAGTAGTTCTAAGTTCTAGGGGACTGATGACCATAGATGTTAAGTCCCATAGTGCTCAGAGCCATTTGAACCAACCCAAGTGACTGTGTTTCCTCGATTGTGCGCACGCCGGTGACGTGGGACGGGCGAGTCCATTTGCTCGGAGGTAAAGGTAGGTATGTCAACAACGTGTGCTATCAGCGACAGTAGGATATTCCATTGCATAGTGTTTCCACAGCAGTGATGCCACTATTTAAGTTCCAACCTACGTATGTTCGTGCGTGAGAAACTGATTGCTGTAATCGCGTTTCGAATACGAAGAGTTCGTCTACGTATGATGCACCCTCTCGTTCAGCATAACGTTGCCGAACCACACATGAGCGCTGCGGCATCTGCAACAATCCGACGCCTTCGGTTCAGTGTCATCGATCATCCTTCATCCCGACTTGGCCCCATCTGATTTTTATCTGTTTCCAAAACTTAAGGAACATCTTCGAGGACTTCATTTTGGTAGTGATGAAGCGGTCCAAGCAAAGGTGAGGATATGGCGCCGTCAACAGACTAGAACATTCTAACGTGACGGTATCGACAAACTGGTCTCTCATTGGCAGAAATGTCTTCGCCGCCAGTGTGACTATGTCGAGAAATAAATATGTAGACATGAAGAATAAAGACGTAAAATGATAATAACGTAACTGTTATTTAAAAAGTTTTAGTAGTTTTTACATAAAAACTCGTAGGCATTACTTTTCAACACGCTCCCGTACATTTGCTTTATGAAGGACGAAAAGGAGACCGCCATGCTATCTAGACACTTTTATTGCTTGTAGGTTGTTTTTAGTGGCCACGGCGAATCATTGTCCACTTCCAAGCTTCAAAAAACTGAAGTTACAGTCTAAAACACAAGCTGGATCCTAGTAACACCTTCAACAGGAAAGCAATGACGATACTGGATAAAATATGACCTATAACACCCCTCCTCTGCCTACTCTCTACTCTTCCCCACACACTTCGACCCCCCACCCAATTCCCAAAACGTGCCCCTCCCCCTCCCCTCCCCTTCCATTCCCTAAGTCACGCCTCTGTTTTAAAAGTAGGCCAATCAGAGAGCTTTAAGCCAACATGAATATTTAGCTCTCCCAATCACAGCTCAGTATTTTACTGTCACATCAGCTCATCCAATCACATTTCACAACTTCTTTATTGGAAATACGCCAATCAGAGAGCTTCTAAGCCAGTTGTGTTATAAATGTTTGGCTGGCCGGTGTGGCCGAGCGGTTCTAGGCGCTACAGTCTGGAACCGCGCTACCGCTACGGTCGCAGGTTCGAATCCTGCCTCGGGCATGGATGTGTGTGATGTCCTTAGGTTAGTTAGGTCTAAGTAGTTCTATGTTCTAGGGGACTGATGACCTCAGAAGTTAAGTCCTATAGTGCTCAGAGCCATTTGAACTATTTTTTATACATGTTTAACCCATTCGCAACTCAGAATTTTACTACCACATCAACTTGTCCGATCATGAAACTTCCTGGCGAATTCAAACTGTGTGCTGGACCGAGTCTCGAACTTGGGGGGGCAAAAGTCCCGAGTTTGAGTCTCAATCCGGAAAACAGTTTTATTCTAAGTTTAATATGAGTGCACACTCCGCTGCAGAGTGAAAATCTCATTCTGAAAAATCCTCCATGCTGTGGCTAAGCCATGTCTCCGCAATATCCTTACTTCCAGGAGTGCTAATTCTGCAGGGTTCGCAGAAGAGCTTCTGTGAAGTTTGGAAGGTAGGAGGCGACGTACTGGCAGAACTGGAGGTGTGAGGACGGCTCGTGAGCCTTTCTTAGATAGCGCACATGGCGCCGGCAGGGTAGCTTAACGTGTTCGGTCAGAGGGTTAACTGCCCTCTGTAATAAAAAAAACTGAGTGAATGGATCAACGATCAACTTCAACGGGTGTCATGGGACGTCCGCCCTAAACAAACGCAACGAACAGTAACGAACGAAATGAGATGATTTAAAAAAAAAAAAAAAAAAAAAAAGATTGTAGAGCACTTGCCCGCGAAAGGCAAAGGTGCAGAGTTCGAGTCGTGGTCCGGCACACGGGTTTAATCTGCCAGGAAGTTTCATATCAGTGCACAGTCCGCTGCAGAGTGAAAATCTCATTCTCGTCGGATCATATTTCTTAACTTCTTTAGAAGCCACGCCCTCTGTTTTTTGGAACTAGGCAATCAGAGAACTACCTATGGTGAGTATGGTCAGGACATAACATCATCCTCGTCCACTGTTGTTGGCAATTTCATAATATTTGCAAGGCATCAGACATATTCGAGCTATTGCCTACATTCGTTTGTTTTCCTTATGCCAGTGGTCTGAAACGGTTAACATTAATGTATGAGCAATTTGGGAAGATATTATGAGCTTATTTTGCTACATTTTTTGTTTTTGATGTAGCTGCTGTCATCAATATGTGTCTAAAAATAGTTGTATTGGTCTTGTGGGTGTCACGACATACACCAGGATAATGCTCTAGTTGTCTTTATTAATGTTGTGAATATTCTGTCTGCACTTGGTGGATCATATACACATTAAAAACAGAAATACGCAGTACTGATGTTCCACAATGATTCCACTGTAAATAAATATTATTGTGGTACGTAGATACTGTGTTTTTCAGGTTTTAATTTGGGTTTATTTCGTACTTTGATGTTTTTTGAGAAAGAAAAGACTGGAAGTTTGTCATCTCCACAGCTAAATCAATAACTTGTTTTAATTTTGCTGTCTTTGTAAGTAATGAGTAAAACAACTTGTTTATTTACTATTAGATAGAGTTTTGCTCTGTAAGCCAGTAGTTGCAGGATGCCTAGATGACAGTTCAATAGTTTCACTTCTACGAAAAGTTGAGTGGTTACTACAACACACGTAAGGAATACTAGTTCAGTTTATTAAAACTCTTTAATATAGAATTCTTAACTTGGATGTAATCCATATCCACATGAATGACAATTGACAACATATATTTAGTACTGTCGCAGAACACCGTGAGAACTGTATATTACCTTGAATTTTACTGAATAACAGGCAAATATCACTGTACATTTAACTATAAACTCTGATACTAGTGACAACAGATCGCTTCGGGAACGCAACTACGATGTTGCTGCTGTCAGGCTCGGCTATCAAAGAGTGGGTGAGCGCACTGCGCTCTGACGTAAATAGACTTCCAGCAGTGGCGGCTTGTGGGACCTCTTGAGGGTGTGACCTCGTCGACGTGTCTCATTCGTGGCTACGTCTGGCAGCGACTGTCCTTAGCCTGTGGTTCCGTCGTGAGGTACAGAGTGACAATCTTTGAACTATATGAAATAAAATCGTCACCTTCTGAACGGTTCGCGTTAGGAAGTTCAAACTGCACGGTTGGCCGAGGGGATGATGGGAACTAGTATGCGCATGCGCACGGGCCTTGTTGTTGTCTGCCGCTGTCATTTAAATGGGTTCGTCAATAACCAATATTGGCGCATTTGGGGGACAGAATCCGCATTTAGCGATCGATAAGTCTCTTCACCTTCAACGGGTGATTGTGTGGTGTACAATGTCAGTCACGGAATAATCGACGCGATATTCCTTGATGGCATGGTGACTACCAAACTGTACGTAAGGGTTTTTGAAGATGATTTCATCCCCATTATTCAAAGTGATCCTTATTTCGACAAGATGTGGTTCATGCAAGACGGAGTTCGATCCCATCGAAGCAGGAGAGTGTTTTATGCCCTGGAGGAGCACTTTGAGGGCTGCATTCTGGCTTTGGGGTACCCACAGGTCACTGACATGGACCTCGATTGGCCACCATATTTTCCGGATCTGAACACATGCGACTCCTCCTCGTGGGGCTGGCTATATTAAAGGAGTACAGCAATAACTCCAAAACCATTGCTGAGCTGAAAACAGCCATTTAGAAGGTCATCGACAGCATCCATGTTCCTACACTTCACCGGGTCACTTCCGAATTTCGCTGTACATCTGTGCTATACCATCGCCAATGATAGCAGGCATGTCGAACACGTCATAACCTAAAACCGAATATCTGTACTGACGTTTTACATATTGAACAAAGTGTGTGCACGCCGTAGTTTGTAACTAACTTACTTTATTTCATATAGTTCAATAATTGTCGCCTTGTACCAATTTTAACTTGGGAAAAATAGTTTTATGTCGTGATCAAACGTAGCTGTAGTAATCAATACGCCGGCTGGAGTGGCCGAGCGGATCTAGGCGCTACAGTCTGGAACCCAGCGACAGCTACGTTCGCAGGTTCGAATCCTGCCTCGGGCATGGATGTGTGTGATGTCCTTAGCTTAGTTACGTTTAAGTAGTCCTAAGTTCTGGGGAACTGATGACCCCAGAAGTTAAGTCCCATAGTGCTCAGAGCCTTTTGAACCATTTTTTTTAGTAGTCAATATCTGACGAATAAATGGCTTCCAGCTGTACATAAAGGTTATTTATAGGAACACGGCCGATTTCGTGATATCAGATCACATCCTTAGGTGTACGTTTGAACAAGATACACAACAAAGTCGACGTTATGCTCCAAAAATGGTCATCAGTCCTTACATAAGGGATGATCTAAAAGTCTCCGTCTGAGCGCATTCCTGCAGCGTACAAAATAGCGCGAGTCCGATGCGGGTATATAGGATGTAAATAGTATAAGCTGCCAAAATTACACAGACAGTACATATTGGTGTGCTTAACAAAGAAAGCCTAATGAAATGTCGTATCACGTTCTTTATTTTTGTATTTCTAAAAGACAGAAGTGGAGACACAAGTAAAAACATGTTTTCCAGCCCCTAGCATATAGGTTTCCCTCAATGACAAACATGTAGTGTGACAACAGTATCAGCCTGCCAAATCAACCTGATTTCCAGGACAGCCTACATGTCATAGGCAAGAAACAGTTTTTTGGGCCACAAAGTGTTGGCTGTCCTGCATGAAAAGCGTTTTGTGTTGGAGTAATACCAGGGCTGTTTATTGACCTGCTTTGCATGGCGTCCTGTACATCAGGGGCCAAGAAATCAGTTTCAAGAGCCTGACGTGTAGCTTGCCCTGCATGACAGGCATGTTGTGGGAGTATTATCAACCTGCATTATTGAACTGTATTGCAAAGACTACATGTGCTAATGAGCATGGCTGTGGAGTGGTTGAGGTGCATAGAGGAGGGGATGCACAGCGCAAAGGGGAGGAGGAAATGGACAGAGAAAGGAGAGAGGGAAGAAGGGGGAAATGCTTGAAGCAGGTGGAAGGTGTAGAGAGTAGTGGTCAGGTGGAAAGGGAAGTGGGGGGGGGGGGGATGCCAGAGACAGAAAGAAAGATGTGGAGGAGACTGTGGTCAGTGGGAGGGAGGAGAAAGATATGGTCAGAGAAGGTGGTGGTGGTGGTGGTGGTGATTAGTGTTTAACGTCCCGTCGACAACGAGGTCATTAGAGACGGAGCGCAAGCTCGGGTTAGGGAAGGATTGGGAAGGAAATCGGCCGTGCCCTTTCAAAGGAACCATCCCGGCATTTGCCTGAAACGATTTAGGGAAATCACGGAAAACCTAAATCAGGATGGCCGGAGACGGGATTGAACCGTCGTCCTCCCGAATGCGAGTCCAGTGTGTTAACCACTGCGCCACCTCGCTCGGTGTCAGAGAAGGGGTGGGGGTTATGGACAAACAGAGGGGGAGGAGGAGATAGACTGGGGAGGAGATGATAAGCTGATAGAGTTGGGAGGATAAGATGGACCGAAAGGGGGAGAAAGAGGCAGACACAGCGAGAGGGGTAGGAAGATGTGTGTTCAGTACATGTGTCGAACACAGACGCGGGCGAAACCGTAGGTAAAACGCTAGTTCATACTAGAAAATTTTATTTGTTGTCGTGAAAATTTGAGAGTGATGTGATTGTATGACTATTTTCCTATTTACTTTTAATTGTATTCCTGTTTTTTTATTGAAATGTTTATCAGCGAGGACTGTTAGTTGCGCCATGTCACGGATTGCTCTGCCCCTCCCGCCACAGGTTCGAGTCCTCCATCCGGCATGGGTGTGAGTGTTGTTCTTAGTATAAGTTAGCGTAAGTTAATTTAAATAGCGTGGAAGTCTAGGGACCGATGACCTCAGCAGTTTGCTCCCTTAGGAATTCATACACACATGGAATCTTCCCAAAAGTGGTTGCATTGCTACAGGGCTTTGACTGGTGACATTGGAGTTGTGAGAGGTTTGACTCTGCCTCGGGGGGTCAAAGGGAGGCTGGCAACACTTATTTAGATGATCTGATACTGTAACGTAGAAGAAATAAATTCACATCCACCCCTATACGTTTTGATTTAAATCCGCTGAGCAGCACGTCGCGTAAATCACCTCGCGCGCAGGACGTCGCCAACAGTGTGTGGATTCTGGCGGCGGAAGCCAGTGCTGCATCGCGCGACGTCACAGAAGCTCCGAGGCTCGGATGACATTGACGTTTCAAGCTCGTTTCACGGTTCGTTTACCTCGATTTCATTTTCAGTACAGCCGTTGCCACGTCAGCCCCTCCATTCCGTTCACTAATTCATTTATTTGATTTAATTGGACACTCCTCACATTCTGAATAGTTTTCGAGTGACAATACACACTAACTGAAAACTTTCTGTTTTAGACGTGTCAAGAGCTCAGGTTAGAAAACCATTTTTAGTTAATCAGAAGCATCCCAGGCGATTTTCATTCCTCTGTACTTTCATATCACCGTCTGTCCAGACACAGTGGCGAGTTTTTATCACCGGTACTGAATTCTGTTGTCCTATCTTTTCCAGGGTCCGAAAATCAATAAAGTAGGAAGACCATATTCAGAGAATGACGGGATATTTGGGCAGTGAAACGGAAGCCAAAGTACAGTTTCTTAGAATCTACGTTCTACAACCACAACAATCTGAGAATAAACATTTATGAAACAAAAATGGCAACATGGAAGTTGGTGCAAAGTATTCAGTTGTAGAGGAAAAAGCATGAGGAATAATCCAGAACAAATTTTTCATTGTGCAGCGGAGTGTGCAGTGATATGAAGCTTATTGGCAGATTAAAACAGTGTGCCTTTGCAAAGGTCTTGGGTTTGAGTCGCTGTCTGGTACACTGTTGTAATCTCCCAAGAAATTTCTTAAGGAATATCGATTCAGTTCCTTACAGCTTGGAAGTGTGAAAGTGGATTATCGATTATGCCGAAAATGAACCGAATGAACTTGGAGCATGACTCACGACATGCAGGACAACATCAAAGCAAACTGTTTCTACGGTTTTCAGAAACAAGGAGTACGAACCGCTTCATTGACTCATGATTTTCTGATTGAGAAAATCGTCTGCAGAAACATGTCAATTTTATTTGATTGAACATTAACTGATGTTATTTATCTTTCCTTATTTTAAAATGCAAGAGTGCCTATTTCTAATGACATAAGTTTAGTGAGGTACACACCTACGCAGCTGAGTCGTCAGGACTCCTGAATGCCATTCAGAGTACCTAGTTTCAATTCTCGATATTGTCAGGGTTTGTTCCTTGGCTGGAGGACTGCAACGAGTTGCACTCCAGCTCGTGAGGCGAACCTACGACCTACAGTTTTGTTCACAACGCCCTGAACGCGTTTTCATGGGGATGTGGGGAGTGGAGGAAGCTACCAAAGCCGAATATACGCAGCCAGGGGGAGAGTGGCAGTGTTGTGGTATAAGCTGCACTTCAAATATCTTTCTGTACGGGATCCGCCTTGAGCAAACCCAGCTTTTCCATCTTTTCCCAAAACATGTTTCGCTTAATTTACGGTATCATCGGTGTGTTTTTTATCTAATTTATAATTAACGACAAAATGTCCTATACATGTGTAAATTTGAGTTTTTAAGAAAGTATTCACAAACTAGAAACAAAATTTTTTGAGTATATCTTTTTACCACATGTTGTGATTTTTGTAGTTTTCTATGTTTAGCATTACAGTTGTTTTTCTTTCACAGTTTGTCATCTGGAACCACAGAGAACCTTGTAGAAAGTTGTTCACATCGAAAATTTACGACTGGGAATTTTATGGTTAACATAATTTTGTCCTGTATGGAAGATATTGTGTGTGTGTGTGTGTGTGTGTGTGTGTGTGTGTGTGTGTGTATCCGTCCTCGCATGCCTGTTTTTATGGGTTAGTTTGACAGTCCTTTGCGGGCACTTATTATTTCTTTTCCTTCAACGATGGCTTTCTGTATTTGGTAGTTTTCCTCAATTATTAGTTTTTGTGAGGGGTTGTAGCAGCACCTGATAATTTTTAAGTCTGTAAATGATTTCTGTTAGTCTTCATTTCATACTTATAAACTGATCTGCGAATATAGAATGACAGCTGTTACTTTTTAGTGCTCTCCTGTATTCTGTCTACCTAACGCTGAAATTTCGCTTTGCTCTTGCAGTGCCGGCAATACACATGTGCTTACTAATTTGGCATGATAAGTCATGCCAATCACTTCACAACGGCTACGGTACACATAGGTACCGCACTGTTAGATCGCCAGTGTTTGCAGCAGCCGGTCACAAAACACTCACCGCTCGAAGTCGGCCGACTGCTGCCGGCTTCAACCGATCCAGAACTAGAGAGGACGTTGTGAACAAACTACACTGAGTGAAAAGCAGTGGATCCATGTCTGAAAAACTGACAATGCGTTGATCGGTACCACACCCTTCCCTGAACCTCACCCGAATGATGCCATTTAGCAGAGCTTGACGCAACAGCTGGTCAGCATCTCGTGGTCCTCTGAATCTGATTGCAGAGTTACTTTTTAAACATTAGGGAGGTGCCAAAATTTGGTGGACATTCGCTAATATACACTGACGGGAAAAATTGCAACACTAAAAAAAAATTAGTGTAGAGTAATGAATTTCGAGAATATATATACCTAGGTAACATATTTAAGTGATTAACATTGCAAGATCACAGGTTAATGTAAGCACGAGATGAGCAATTGAAAATTTGATATGCTGGTGCCGCTGTGTAGCCGCCAGAATGTTTAATGCAAGCATGCAAACGTGCAGTCAGTTTGTTGGATGGCGTTCGGTTTCGGTTGCACTTGTCGGTCAATACAGGGACAGCGAATGCTGTTTGCGGACGATGGTGGAGTTGTCGTCCGATGATGACCCATGTGTGCTCGAAATGAGACACATCTGATGATCAAGCAGGCCAAGGCAACACGTCGACACTCTGTAGAGCACGTTGGGTTACAACAGCGGTATTTGGTCGAACGTTATCCTGTCAGATAACACCCCATAGAATGTTGTTCAGCCGGCCGCGATGATCTCGCGGTTAAGGCGCTCAGTCCGGAACCGCGCGACTGCTGCGGTCGCAGGTTCGAATCCTGCCTCGGGCATGGATGTGTGTGATGTCCTTAGGTTAGTTAGGTTTAAGTAGTTCTAAGTTCTAGGGGACTGATGACCACAGATGTTAAGTCCCATAGTAAAAAAAAAAAAAAAAAAAAAAAAAAAAAATGTTGTTCATGAATGGCAGCACAATAGGTCGAATCACCAGACTGACGTACAAATTTGCAGTCAGGTTGCGTGGGATAACCACGAGAGTACTCCTGCTGTCGTACGAAATCACACCTGACACGATAAATGACCAAGACTGGCACAGAGACAGAACCAGTTTTTATCAGAAAACGCAACAGACTTCCACCCTGCTCTCCAATGAGCTCTCGCCCGACATCACTGAAGTCGCAAATGGCGGTGGTTTGGGGTCAGTGAAATGCACCCTACAGGGCATTAGGCTCAGAACTGTCCTTCAAGTAACAGATTTGTAACAGTTCGTTGTGTCACTGTGGAACCAGTTGCAGTTCAGATTGCTGCTGCAGATGCAGTATGATGTGACAGTCATACACCGAACACTATGATAGTGCCAAGTGGCCTCCCGGAGCCCGGTCTTCTTGCGACCGTGCATTCCCGCTGCCAGCAATCGTGCACAGTGGCTACGTTCCTGTCAGGTCTTTCCTCACTATCGCAGTAGGTACATCCAGCTTCTCGCAGCCTAATCACACGACCTCCTCCAAACTCAGTGACGTTTTGCTAATGACGTCTTTCTCGCCTTGAAGGCATTGCTGACTAACATCAACTCACCATGTCCGGCCTCAAAGGTAACTGACCCTCACGACCGTGGCGGCGTGTATTTAAAGGAAACTTAATTTTCGTTCTCATTGTGGCGCTACTAGCGCCACACTTACGCAACTGGTGCGAAATCTGGATAGACATCTTTCAGATGTAAAAACACGCCTACCAATTTTTGATTATGTCGCACAAATCCTTCTTGGCGTTCCGATTTTTTCCGTCAGTGTAATTATCTCGTAAAGTGCTAACCACTGTTACAGGAAAACGTTTGTGCTCTACACAAACGTGCTCATCTCCAGAGCAAATATTTCACTTGTGGCGTATTCATAATGGGATAGAAAACTAGGCAGTCTCCTTTCTCCAAGACGTGTAGATGAGTTGCTGAGGAGTTTGGCGGAGGGGGGGCAGGTGGGAGCCATGAGGTGATACGTGGGGCATCGTGTATTCTCCGCCCTGTGAATTTTCCGCCCTGTGAAATTTCCGCCCAGAAAAGGTCCAGGAAGGGCCCATTAATCCCCTGGGGACGCGAGCTAGCATGCTCAAGCCGTACGGTACTAGCCATACCATATGTTGCGTATAACAATCTCAGTGTTATTAGTTCTGATATGTATAGTGCATTTGTAGATGATAAAAAATTGACGAGACTAACAAAACTTAAGAACCTATTAAGGAGGTGGTTCCTGATAAAACTGAAGGACTTAAAGAAAACGTAGAAAATCTTGCACATAACTGTCATGCAAAAGAAGACAGTGTATTAGTTGAAGAAAGAGCAAATGAAGACGAATCTAATGAAAGTAGTAGTAATATCTTCTTTTCTGACATCTGTCAGTGACCTTTGACTGTCTTGGAAATCTTTGGGTTTAGATGCGTTAGAAATATCAGACCTACACTTTTAAAACTAATCTAATTCCCATCACACTTTATCGAGGCTTTGGACTGGCTAAATGGCAAAAGTAATTTTATTGTCATTTAGGCGTGTTTAAAATCAGCTTATAAGCTTCATCAAATTTTTTTTATCTTTTTTTGTTTTTGTTTTCATTTTCCTACCATCTCTCTACAAAAGAGTCGAAAAAGTCAGAAAGCCTAGGAACATTCGGTGCCTGTGAATGTCCCTCCAGCCGGCCATCGTATACATACTCAGGCCGCACACATGCGAATTTGTTGTCTCACTTCTTCATTTTCTTTATATTCGTGAGTGAGTCCAAGATCCTGTACTTTTCTTCCAGAGAGACTTTCTCATGTGAAAATAGCATCCATGCACTGAGGAAGTTGGTACCATACGTATAATTGCAGAAATCACTGCTGATTCAAAATCTACAGCCACACTTGCAGGGTTCCATTCTGGAATATTTTACAGCACATTTCTGAAAACTCAGATGTATGTCTCTTTCCTTTTATTTGGTAATAATGCAAATGCAACTGGGTAGATATTAGTCTTATTTTTATTACTTCCAAAATCTGCATGAATTGTATATATCTGTGAAAACTCTTTGCTACAGCACTTGAACGTACCATCCATAAAAAAAGTCTCGTTTACTTCTTAGAGCCTCTCTCCCTGCTCTTCCACAAAAAAACTATTATCCTGTCTGCTGATTTATCGTGTCCACCCCGGTAAGTGAGTGGTCAGCAAGACAGACTGTCAATCCTAAGGGCCTGGGTTCGATTCCCGGCTTGGTCGGAGATTTTCTTCGCTCAGAGGCTGGGTGTTGTGTTGTCCTGATGATCATTATTTCGTCCTCATCGACGCACAAGTCGCCGAAGTGGCGTCAAATCGAAAGACCTGCACCAGGCGAACGGTCTACCCGACGGGGGGCCCTAGTCACACGACATTTATTTATTGTCGCTTAACAGGCAACTGCTGCCATTCATAGCTAATAGCTCTGCTTTAAGTTCAGTCTCTTCTCTTGTCTCTGGATCCCTCTCACTTACCTGTGACTTTGCCCTTTGTCCTCTTCGTTGTTCGCTGCTTTGGCATTTCTGTGAGAAAGTCGTACCCTCGATTATGCAAGCTACCTAGCTCCTCTGAACAGATTTTGGAAATAGACGTATTTTCCTCCCGTGCCCTCTTCTTTGTCTGATTCAGACTCCTCTGTACTTCCACTTGCGTCATCCGGAGCTCCACATTGATGCTCGTGCGAAAAGAGCACTGTAGAAACCTTGGTTTTAAGCTTTCCTCAGCAATGCTTCTCTTTCTGTTTTGAACAGCGCCAAATCACAGTCCCATCTTCCTTCGTTTTCTTCACTGTGAAGGATAACCTTCGTTGAAACTTCCATATCATAACTACTGAGACGGTTATATCCAAGTGGCACGATGTGAAGTCTACGAAAACTAGAGCGATACTAACACGCAGATGGGACTGTGCGGGCGGATTTCGGCTGAGTCCAGGGAACAGGTAGAGCAAGGTGATTAGGACAGTCCGGCTGCAGGTAGGACGTGACACAATGGACGCAGGTACGAGCCGGAGAGTTCGCAGATTTCTAGTAGGGCGGAAAGTTCGCAGGGCGGAGAATTCATACATTCTATACGTGGGTCTGTCAGGCGGATAGATAGACAAGTGCTCGAATTGGATTCCTTGTGGGCGTTGTTCGTCGACAGGCTGCAGTGCTCGTACTTAACAACCATCTGCTGTCCGCACAGGTTGCCAGAGGACGTACAGCCACTGCACTACGAGCTGCTGCTGAACCCGCAGCTGGAGGAGGGAACCTTCATGGGCTCCGTGTCCATAACGGTGCAGACGCAGCGCGCCAGGGGCTGGTTGGCGGTGCACCGCAAGGGCCTCAACATCACCGAGAGCCGCATGATCAGGGTCCTGGACAGTGCCGAGGTGCCACTGCTCGAGCCCGTGAGTTGCCAACACTATTATATCACACTCTTCTTTCCAAACAGCAATTTAACGAGCCGCCCTCTGTGACCGAGCGGTTCTAGGCGCTTCAGTCCGGAACCGCCCTGCTGCTACGGTCGCAGGTTCGAATCCTGCCCCGGACATGGATGTGTGTGATGTCCTTAGGTTAGTTAGGTTTAAGTGGTCCTAAGTGTAGGGGACAGACGACCTCAGATGTTAAGTACCATAGTGCATAGCGCCATTTGAACCAATTTAACGTGACGTGACGTGACGAAAATTCCAAATATGCTGACAGAAAAAAAGGCAACACTAAAACGGAGTTATTCGTCATAAACTAAAGTTGGTAGCCGTCTTTCGCATCTGAAAGATGATGTCTGTTCAGATTCCACGCAAGTCGCATAAGAGTGGCGCCAGTAGCGTCACTGTGAAGATGCAAATCAGGTCTGCTTTGTAACGGTCGTAAGCGTTAGTTAAGTTTGATAGTGGACGTGGTGATTTGATGTTAGTAAAGAATGCCTTCAAGGCGCCAAAGACACCACTTTCAACACCTCAATTAATCTGAATGAGGTCTTCCAATAGGGCTACGAGAAGCTGGATGTTCCTTTTGTGATACTGCAGAAAGACTTGTCAGAAACATACTCTCGTGGAAATTGAAATAAGAACACCGTGAATTCATTGTCCCAGGAAGGGGAAACTTTATTGACACATTCCTGGGGTCAGATACATCACATGATGACACTGACAGAACCACAGGCACATAGATACAGGCAACAGAGCATGCACAATGTCGGCACTAGTACAGTGTATATCCACCTTTCGCAGCAATGCAGGCTGCTATTCTCCCATGGAGACGATCGTAGAGATGCTGGATGTAGTCCTGTGGAACGGCTTGCCATGCCATTTCCACCTGGCGCCTCAGTTGGACCAGCGTTCGTGCTGGACGTGCAGACCGCGTGAGACGACGCTTCATTCAGTCCCAAACATGCTCAATGGGGGACAGATCCGGAGATCTTGCTGGCCAGGGTAGTTGACTTACACCTTCTAGAGCACGTTGGGTGGCACGGGATACATGCGTACGTGCATTGTCCTGTTGGAACAGCAAGTTCCCTTGCCGGTCTAGGAATGGTAGAACGATGGGTTCGATGACGGTTTGGATGTACCGTGCACTATTCAGTGTCCCCTCGACGATCACCAGTGGTGTACGGCCAGTGTAGGAGATCGCTCCCCACACCATGATGCCGGGTGTTGGCCCTGTGTGCCTCGGTCGTATGCAGTCCTGATTGTGGCGCTCACCTGCACGGCGCCAAACACGCATACGACCATCATTGGCACCAAGGCAGAAGCGACTCTCATCGCTGAAGACGACACGTCTCCATTCGTCCCTCCATTCACGCCTGTCGCGACACCACTGGAGGCGGGCTGCACGATGTTGGGGCGTAAGCGGAAGACGGCCTAACGGTGTGCGGGACCGTAGCCCAGCTTCATGGAGACGGTTGCGAATGGTCCTCGCCGATACCCCAGGAGCAACAGTGTCCCTAATTTGCTGGGAAGTGGCGGTGCGGTCCCCTACGGCACTGCGTAGGATCCTACGGTCTTGGCGTGCATCCGTGCGTCGCTGCGGTCCGGTCCCAGGTCGACGGGCACGTGCACCTTCCGCCGACCACTGGCGACAACATCGATGTACTGTGGAGACCTCACGCCCCACGTGTTGAGCAATTCGGCGGTACGTCCACCCGGCCTCCCGCATGCCCACTATACGCCCTCGCTCAAAGTCCGTCAACTGCACATACGGTTCACGTCCACGCTGTCGCGGCATGCTACCAGTGTTAAAGACTGCGATGGAGCTCCGTATGCCACGGCAAACTGGCTGACACTGACGGCGGCGGTGCACAAATGCTGCGCAGCTAGCGCCATTCGACGGCCAACACCGCGGTTCCTGGTGTGTCCGCTGTGCCGTGCGTGTGATCATTGCTTGTACAGCCCTCTCGCAGTGTCCGGAGCAAGTATGGTGGGTCTGACACACCGGTGTCAATGTGTTCTTTTTTCCATTTCCAGGAGTGTAGCTACTGTACATGAATGTTGGCAGCGCCGGTCACCAGAATTTACAGTCACAAGGAGACCGGGTTCCAGACGGTCACGTGGCACTACCGTCAGGGAAGACCATTGTGTCCGGCGTATGGCTCTAGCGCATCGTACTGCATCTGCAAAAAAAAAAAAAAAAAAAAAAAAAAAAAAAGGTTCAAATTGCTCTAAGCACTAGGGGACTGAATATCTGAGGTCATCATCAGTCGCCTAGGCTTACAACTACTTAAACGTAACTAACAGTCATCCATGCCCGAGGCAGGATTCGAACCTGCGACCGTAGCAGCAGCACGGTTCCAGACGGAAGCGCCTAGAACCGCTCGGCCACAGCGGCCGGCTCCATCTGCAACTGCAATTTTTGCAGCAGTTGACACCACAATGACGCAATGAACTGTTACAAATCGGTTACATCAAGGACAGCTCGGTACTAGACACCCTAGAGCGTGCATTCAACCGACCCCAAACCACCGCCATTTGCGGCTTCAGTGCTGTTAGGCGAGAGCTCATTGGAGGGCAGGGTGGAGGTCCGTTGTGTTTCCTGATAAAAGCTGGTTCTGCCTCGGTGCCATTTATACCCTTGTGTTGGTTAGAAGGAGGCCAGTTGCTGGTCTGCAGCCAACCTGTTTGCGTGCTGCACACACTGAACGTACACCCTGAGCTATAGTCTAGCGTGCGATTTCATATGACAGCAGGAGCACTCTCGCGTTTATCCCACGCACCCTGACTACAAATTTGTACGTCAAAAAAATGGTTCAAATGGCTCTGAGCACTATGGGACTCAACTGCTGAGGTCATTAGTCCCCTAGAACTTAGAACTAGTTAAACCTAACTAACCTAAGGACATCACAAACATCCATGCCCGAGGCAGGATTCGAACCTGCGACCGTAGCGGTCTTGCGGTTCCAGACTGCAGCGCCTTTAACCGCACGGCCACTTCGGCCGGCAAATTTGTACGTCATTCTGGTGAATCGGCCTGTTGTGCTGCCATTCGTGAACAGCATTCCAGGGGCGTTTCCCGTCAGGATAACTCACACCCACGTACCACTCTATAGAGTGTTGTCTTGGCCTGCTCGACCACCAGCTCTGTCTCCTGTCCAGCTCATGTGGGACATCATCGGACGACAACTCCAGTGTCATCCACAAACATCCCGCACTTGTACAACACAATGCATGCACGTTTGCATGCTTGCATTCAACATTCTGGCGCCCACGCCCCTTATTGATGTACCACCATTTCTCATTGGCAGTGGCTTATCTCGCGCATACATTAACCTGTAATCTTGCAATGTTAATAACTTAAATATGTTTCCTACACAAATGTACTTCCAAAATTTCAGTGTATGTGTGTGTGTGTGTGTGTGTGTGTGTGTGTGTGTGTGTGTGTGTGTTGGGGTCTTCAGTCCAGAGACTGGTTTGATGCAGCCCTCCATGCTACTCTATCTTGCGCCAGCTTCTTCATCTCCAAGTACCTACTGCAACCTACATCCTTCTGAATCTGCTTAGTGTATTCATCTCTTGGTCTCTCTCTACGGTTTTTACCCTCCACTCTGCCCTCCAGTACTAAACTGGTGATCCCTTGATGCCTCAGAACATGTCCTACCAACCGATCTCTTCTTCTAGTCAAGTTGTGCCACAAATCCCTCTTCGGCCCAATTTTATTCAGTACCTCCTCATTAGTTACGTGATCTATCCATCTAATCTTCAGCATTCTTCTGTAAAATTCCATTTGTAGTGGTTAATAAAAAAGAAAAAGAGAAGAAAAGAGAAGAAAAGAAAAGAAAAGAAAAGGAAAGAAAAGGTTGAAAATGTGGGAAGAAATGGCGAATACAAAAAGGGTTTTAAAACCGTTAATGACCGTGAGAAAGGGAAAGAATGAAATGCAAATCGGACTTCGTATTACAGAAAAGCTATCGGACTTCGTGATTCGGAAAAGCTATTGTTTGGGGTAGTCCTTGTGGCGCTTCTGAGCAAAAGTCAAACCAATTTCTACTACAAAAATTATTTGAAAGCGAACAGAGAATAATAAAATGTGATTAACAGGGGGAAATGATGTAGATAAGAGTTCATTCATTACCAAATTAATATGTCTTCTCTCGCGAGGCGTCTAGGTCTTGTTTTCCAACGATCTCCTGCTTCATTTCTGCATGAAAAAGTCGTAGCTGCTCCAAAATCATGCAGTAAATTTCATCGTCCAGGAATTACTACTGTATACAAATTAAAACCATCTTGATATTGAATGCAACGTATTTTACGGCTGCTTCCATCCTCCAAATTTCATACAAACATCCACAATACGTCAGCACATCAATAAGTTGTTTCGTCTTAATCAGACCAAGACTAACGAATAAGTTTTTACGTCTGAATCATACCAAGACTAGCTAATAAGTGAAGTTAAGCTTTCGCTCTCAAGAGACAAGAGTGGGTAGAAAACAAAAAGAGTTACAATTTTTGTACCTTCATTTTCTTATAAACATTTTCTCTGCCGTCGAGCGCTCATACAGCTGCGACGGTATAATTTATATCTTAGGGAACGAGTGTAGCGCGGCGAAATTCCAAATCCCGCTACACATTACTCTACATTAATTATTTTCTGATGTTGCGATTTTTTTCCATCAGTATATTACGTCTCAAACCTGATGAAACTGATGAACAAAAGACATATATAACGACCGGTCAAATAATTTCCGTTAGAAGGCCGCACAGTTCAGAATCGGTATGCTCATCAGGCAAATTCACTCTGAACACTGAGGCCATCAACACATCGACGTTGGTAAAACACCATGGCCACGGGAGCAATGCTTTTGGGTATCTGTGTGGTTTCGTGCGCATGTGTGTTGTGAATGCGTGTGTTTCTACTAGAAAAAGAGCAAGAGTTCGAAAGGTAGTGAGAATGCTGTTTCCTAGTGTGAATGCTGTTCCTACGCTCCTTGCTTTGGTTTCGAGAGAGGTTGCCTTTCCCTAATTTTACATATTGGTCCATCCAGGAATTTCCGTCATTTTTCAGACGTATGTCTGAAAGTAAAAAGTAAAACGTCTGTCCAGACACTTCGTGATCATAGTTGCACTGAAACAGAGAATTACACATAAAATTCCGAAATACTAAACGTCTCCTCCCAAAACTGTTTCACAGAGGAAGATCACATTGTACCTCCCTCTCTAAATCGTCGCACGGACAAGAAAATGACATACATCGAAATAAGTGATCAAGGGACGGGAAAACAACTGAAATCACTGAACAGAGGAAAGGCCGCTGAACTTGACGGGATAATAATTCGATTGTACACAGAGTATGCGAAAGCTCTTCTAGCAGCTCTTCTAGCAGCAGTGTGCCGAAGGCCTCTAGAGGTTAATCAAACGGACACACAAAACAATGAGCCTGTATCTTTGACATCGATTAGTTGTTAAGAAGTTATATGCTCGCGTATTATGACATTTGCGGAGACTGAAAATCTCCTCTGTAGGGACCAACATAGGTTCGAAAAACAATGACCCTGTGACACCCAACTCGCTCTGTTCGTCCTCGAGACCCTGAAAGCAGCAGATGCAGGTGCCTGGGTAGATGCCGTCTTCCTTGACATTCGATACAGTTTCACACCGCTGCCGATGAACAAAATACGTGCGTATGGAGCATCAGACCAACTGTGTGACTGGACTGAAGAGTTCCTAGCAAACATAACACAACACGTCATTCTCAATGGAAAGAAGTCTTCAGACGAAAAAGTAACTTCGGGCGTGGCCCAAGAGAGTGTTATAGGACTTTGTTTTCATAATAAATATAAATGGTGTAGTAGAGAGCGTCGGAGGTTACATGAGGCTCTTAGCGATTCCACTGTTGTATACAGAGAAATCGCCACGCTAGAAAATTGTAGCGAAATGCGGGAAGAGCCGCAGAGGACTGACGCTTTGTACGGACAGTGGCAATTGATCCCAAGCATAAACAAATGTAAAGCATTGCGAATACGTATACAGAAAGACCCTTTAGTGTATGATTACAAAATTGCAGAACACTCACTGGAGGCAGTTACTTCGAGAAGATATCTAGGAGCAAGCGTGTGTGCTACGGAGCAATTTGAAGTGGAACGGCCACATAAAATTAATCGCGAGTAAGTCGGATGTCAGGCAGATTCATTGGAAAAATCTACAAGAAATGCAGTCCATCCAAAAAGGGAGGAGCTTACAAAACTCTCGTTAGACCAGTACTGCTCGTCAGTATGGGATTCGTACAGATAAGACTGTTAGAAGAAATAGTTTCCATCACGAGATGGTCTACTGTTAAAGTTCCGAGAGTGTACATTCCTGTTAGAGTCAACCAGTACATTGCTTCCTCCCGAGTACATCTCACGGAAAAGCCATGAACATATAGTTACAGAGAGTCGAGCCCCTTACGGAAGCTTGCCATCAATCGTTCTTCCCGTGAACCATATGCGATTGGAGCAGGAAAGGGGAGAAGTGACACTGGTTGACGAAATACCCTCCACCACACACCTCAAGGTGGTTGGTGGAGTATAGATGCAGATATATTCATTTGGCTAGTGCTAGCTTGCTTTTTAAGTTCTGCGTACTTCGCATTTGGTGTGCTAGTGCATCTCTTCGTCTACTTCGTGATTCCCATTTTTGATGATAAGTTTATCGTCAATCTCACTTCCGCTTCTCCTCACTACTTTCATCATTCTTCGGTTTACTCACAGTCCATGTTCTTTACTCAGTAGACTGTTTATTCCACTCAATAAGTCATGGAGTTCTTCCCCACTTTCACCAATGATGGCAATGTCATCACCGAATCTTATCATCGATATTCTTTCACCAAGGATTTTAATCCCACTCGTGAACCATTGTTTTATTTCGTTCATTGGTTCTTAGATGTATAGATTGAACAGTAGAGACGAAAGGATATACCCATGTATTACGTCATATCTAATTCGAGCATGTCGGTCTTAGTCTTTCGTTCGTATTGTTCCCTCTTGATTCTTACGCGTACTATAACCACCCGTCTTTTCCTCCAGCTTACTACCATTTTCCTGAGGTTATCGAACATCTTTCACCACTGTACGATATAGAATGCTTTTTCCAGGTTGAAAAATCCTATGAAGAAAAGATAACTACATTTAATGACAGACGCGCAGGGACGACGATATTTCGTAACTTTTCGGTCTAATTTTAGTTTGGTCTTCGTGTAGTTTCCTCCGGGATATTTTTTTTAGCATGTTTCATTCTTCCTGTCCGCAGCACGTGGTCTCGCCGTAGCGTTCTCGCTTCCCGAGCACGGTTCAAATGGTTCAAATGGCTCTGAGCTCTATGGGACTTAAGATCTATGGTCATCAGTCCCCTAGAACTTAGAACTACTTCAACCTAACTAACCTAAGGACAGCACACAACACCCAGCCATCACGAGGCCCGAGCACGGTGTCCCGGGTTCGATTCTCGGCGGGTTCAGGGATTTTTCAGCTGCCTCGAGATGACTGGATATTTTTTGTCGTCTTCATCATCATCATCCATCCCCATTACGGTCGAAGGAAGGCAATGGCAAACCACCTCCACTAGGACCTTGCTTAGTACGGCGGTGCCGGTCTCCCGCGTGATTCCCCTACGCTCTGTCAAGGAGTATGGGATTTCATCATCGTAATCATCATTCTTCCTCCTGAGGGGAGAAAGCGGGCTGTTCTAGGGCTTATCTGGTTGCCCTTCATCAGCCAGGGTTACAATTTTTATTTTATTTATTTCCAATTTTTCATGTGTTTGAATACTTGCTATTACTTTATATTGAATATTCTCAGTTTTTATATTACTTTTTAGGGAATTTAACAAAATAAATGAATTAACAAAATACACGAGAATAACAAGGTAATTTAAAATGACAAGATATCCTTTTGGGAGATTCTTATACTACACATTCTCTCCTTTTTTTCCATTTTATTCCTCTAAAATAGCGCTATTACTTCAAAACAATGTAAAAGAAAGAAGGAGGCGTTAAGGCTCATATGAATGGATAAGATTGTGTTACTTAAGTTTAAATATGTTGGTGAATGGTGTTGTGGGTGGTGTCTTCTAACTGCCGGCCGGGGTGGCCGAGCGGTTCTAGGCGCTACAGTCTGGAACCGCGCGACCGCTACGGTCGCAGGTTCGAATCCTGCCTCGGGCATGGGTGTTTGTGTGTCCTTAGGTTACTTATGTTTAAGTAGTTCTGAGTTCTAGGGGAATCATGACCTCAGAAGTTAAGTCCTATAGTGCTCAGAACCATTTGACTTCTACCTTATGGCTAGTCTTATAACTAGGATTACAGGTCCTCCTTTCCTGCTTCACAGTACTCGGAGATGGTTGCTACAATGGTTCCTTGCTGTCTTAGGTCTAGTTTTACATATTCTCCTTTCCTGTTATAGCGTACTTGGAGCTGGTTTCTACAATGGTTCTTTAACTTACGTAAGATTGCCTTAAAACTATGGTGTTCGGTGTTTTGAAATGTGTTGCGTGTTGGCTGCGGGGGCCGTCGTGGCGTACTAGGTTGTTCATTTCCGCGTTACAGTCTTTCGTCTAGGTGGGGAGGGGTAGTTTCTCCTTGTGTCATCGTTGGTGCCTCCGGGATAACAGATACGGTAGACTTATATCGTAGACGGGTATACATGACCGTCATAGTTAATTTGTTACCTCAGATTTCCCGCTCTGACATCGCACTGGTGACAGTCGGTAATTATTTCCTCAGGGCCGCGCGGGATTAGCCGAGCGGTCTGGGCGCTGCAGTCATGGACTGTGCAGCTGGTACCGGCGCAGGTTCGATTCCTCCCTCGGGCATGGGTGTGTGTGCTTGTCCTTAGGATAATTTAGGTTAAGTAGTGTGTACGCTTAGGGACTGATGACCTTAGCAGTTAAATTCTATAAGATTTCACAGACATGTGAGCATTTATTTCCTCAGGTGGACTACACCGAGGGCGAGATGTGGGTGCTGCAGCCGCGCTACGGCCAGATCCTGGCGGGCACCTACCTGCTCAACTTCATCTTCTTCGGGTCTCTCACCGACAGCATCGTCGGCTTCTACCGCAGCACCTACTCACAGGACGGATCTCGCAGGTGAGTGGACCGCGGACGCGTGGAGGCGGACAGGTAGGAAACCAGACTGTAGCACCAACCCACCCACCACACACGCGAGCAAGCCAGCGCGGCCAACGAACTTGAAGGTGAGTCACTCCCATGCGGAACCGCAAGTGACATCTCAAGCAGGTACGTACAAGGCCACGTCGGATGTTCTCTTCAGCATCCCTCGAAACGGAGACAAGTATCGCGGCGTTCGCTAGTTTTACTTTTCTGGTTATGACCACGTAGAGCTATGTCGCGTAGCAGTGAGGTAAGTCAACTTCGGACCGATTCCTAGTGCCGACTCAACGACCTGCTGCATCGGACATCCGTTTAATGCGAATATTTCAGAAATGTGGAATGGGATTTACAACTAACACAACGATGGCATAGTCGTCATTCCTCACCACAGACTCTGACGCTACGGCCAAATGCAAGATCAGCAGTAATCAGTTGAGATTGTAGGACAGTACATCTGAAACGTCCCCTTAGAAAAATTATGAATGACTGTGCTGGTAAACTTCTACGTTATTTGATTTTCAAACAGCTGAGCAAAACTCAACGTACTCAAACAGTTTTCTCGTTACTTATTCTGATCATCACTAAACTGACACACAATATTTTTAGCGCAACGAAATTTGACTTTCTTTTCGACTAACAATTAGCTACACCTTTCATGAATCACTTATCTCACAAACATCTTTGTTAGTCGAACTACTGCAATACGGCGAGCGCCACTACTGCCAGCTAAATAAAAGATTCTAGCTACTGAAGGCTCTAACTACTGATAGGCACAGTTAGCAAATGAAAGATTTTGATAGAGAACAAACAATGTATTTACCTTAATAGTGTTCAAAAGTCATCATATATATATCTATCAATTCATGACATCCATCTTCACAAATTTCCCTTTTCTGGCGGACACACGTCCAGATCGTCCGCTTATAGTAACGTCTCAAAACTCTGACATTTCTCTCTCCACATCCACCACTGCTGGTTGCTCACCTACAACTGCCCAACACTACGTGCTGTTCATATCCAACTGCCCAACACTACATAAGCAAATATTCCAATAATGAATCCAGCCACAGATTGCACAGAGCGCAGTCAGCGATTTTCATACAGAGCACTACGTGGCATTACCAACATAAAAACCTAAACAGCCTACTTACATAGCCCCCTTGGTCCCCACAAAAAATTTTACGAATTGTTTTGAACAGTGGAAAATACTGATTTGATAAAATTTTTCATAATTACAATAACAAAGATATCAAATGCACACACTTATTGATACAATGTTGGTCAAAAGCAAAAATTGTCATCACAGTCCATAAAGACAGTCCTGGTCATTCATTACAGTAAGAATGATAGTTTTATGCACAAGTCTGAGCAATAAAAGTGCACACGGAAGAAGTGGATTTCCATGCAGTCTTGAAGAAGTAATTTTGTCCTTCCAACGGAAAGACAGTGCTAACTCTTGACATGCAGACAGGTAATGGGCCACAACAGAGCAAACCCACAGCAGAGTCAGTCTAAGTTTTGAAGAATATTGGTAGGTAGGTCATCACAGAGCAGACCCACAGTATTTCTTGTACAGATGATGGTATTAGTGGGCCACCACAGATGCAGACCCACTGTAGTCCTAGTAGAGATTATGGTATTGGTGGGCCACCAAAGGTGCAGACCCACTGTAGTCCTTGTAGAGATGGCCAGCAGCCATCCGTTGCGACTGTGCGGGTGCACAATCACCACCGAAGAGTCTTGCAGATAATATAGCAAGTCCATGATCCACCACCTGTGCACTCACGAAAAAAAAATTTGAAATGTCCTTACAACTAGCAGTGCTGTTAACCAGTCCCTTCCTGAATTATCAACACAAGTGTGAGCACTAACAGTCCTTTTCTTTTTTTAACTTCTCACATATTGTGCGTATACTATGACCACCAGAAATGTGTGCAGTGAAATGAAACCTTGCTATATACTTAATTTGAAGACCTGGTGTCTAATTTTATAATATGAGAATACAATTACAAAGGTACAAAAAGACATCGTTAAAAATATACAGATAACATTTGTAGTAATACAGGCTTTACAAAAGAATAGAAAGAAACATTTAAATCAGTGTAACAGGAATTGTGACATAAGTAAATAAATAAAAGATGAGAATATCCTTCGAAATATTAACTTCACACACGAGTATTAAAACAGAACAGAATATATAGTGTCTAAACATCTTTACAAAGTAAAGAACATATTAGTAATGCAAATTACATTTGAGGATAACAGTATTCCTCATCATAATGAATATAGCTTAGTATTAGAAAAATTCTACAGCATAACTCTTATCAGATAAACATATAAAAACATTCATTCGCGTATTTCAGGCAGTATATGACTTTTTTGATTCCACATTCTATAGGTTGACTCAATAATAACTGCTTTATCTACAGCTTCCCAGTGTAATTTTAATCGCTTACTCCTCCCAGTACAATGCATCATTCTGATGGGCAAACACACTGTACTCTTTACACCCCAAATTCAGGCTCGAAACCACCCTTTTCCAGCCTAGTTGCAATCCCACACAGCCTAGTTGCAGTCCCACGCATCTCCCAGCCAGCTGCATTCAGTCAGTTAGTCTCTCCCATGTACATACCCAACAGCTTTTGTAATATACTCTGCAATCCCACATACTGCACCCCAACCTCCCACATAACGGGGGTTGCACAAAATTATGGAAACACCGCGAGAAATGCTAGCTTGAACACAAACACAGACGCTAGCCAAGCCTGTGGCATCCATTACTGTATTTGGCCACGAACGGCACCAGTGCAGTGGCCTCAATACTTTGCGAACCTCAGTCGTGGTCAGAATAATTTTCTGTGTAACTGTGACTGCATTATGTAGGAGCTAAGTGAATTCGAATGTGGGCAAACTGTTAATGCTCGTACGATGGGCGATTCCGTAATCAAGGTAGCCAAAGTATTTGTTATTTCAAGAGCCACTGTATTGAAGAGTTATACAGCATACAGAAAAAGCAGAAAAACATCATTCACTAAGTTATAACACTAACAAAAGTGTGTGTTGGGTAACTGTGACGGACGGTCATTGAAGAGGTTCGTAACGAAAAATAAGAGGATTGTAGCTGCAAATGTCTCTACAGAACTGAAAGTCACACAGCACCAAAACATCACGAAGGGAGCTCCATAAGCAGGGAACTGCTGAGCAAGTTGGAGGTCCAAAACCACTCATCAGTGATGAAAATACCCGGTAACAGGAAAACATGGTGCCAAAGCTGTGAAACATGGTTCAAAAAAATGGTTCAAATGGCTCTGAGCACTATGGGACTTAACATCTGAGGTCATCAGTCCCCTAGAACTTAGAACTACTTAAACCTAACTAACCTAAGGATATCACACATATCCATGCCCGAGGCAGGATTCGAACCTGCGACCGTAGCGGTCGCGCGGTTCCAGATTGAAGCGCCTAGAACCGCTCGGCCACACCGGCCGGCTGTGAAACCTGGACTATGGAGCAATGAAAGAGTGGCCTTTGGTCGGATGAGTCTTTTTTCACACCGCTTCCAAATTTCGGCCACGTTTACGTCGCAAGAGTGAAACATGACGGGGATTCGATGATGGTTTGTGCAGTCACGTCCTGGGCCGCACGATTTCTCGCAAGGTAGCATTAATGGCAAGGTTTATGTGACCATTTTGGTTGATCAGGTCGATCCCGTGATACAGTGTTTGTTCCTCGATGGTGATGTTGCGTTTTAATATAACGGGGACCCTGCTGACACAGCTCTGCTCGTCCAGGGCTGGTTTTGTGAGCACGAGGATGATTTTCGCTTCTCCCCTCGCCACAAGAATCACCAGATCTCAATATAATTGAAACTTTGTGGTCTACTTTGGAAACGCGTGATAGTTATCCACCATCATCCTTACCTGAATTTACAGCTATTTTGCCGGAGGAACAGTAAATGCCCCCTTCAAATCCACATGGGACCTGTATTTATCCATTCCAGAGCTATTTTGAATACCAACGGATCTTTACACCGTATCAGGTATGCTATTGTATTGTATTTTTTAGTGTTTCCATATTTTAGTTCAAATCCTGTACAACTTAATTGATCCCCATCATCAACATCTACATAGAACAGAAAGAAATCAAATCGTTCGCTTCATTTCATAAATTCGTGACTATTCCACAAGTTAAAATTAACATTTATAATGTTCTCATTTTTATCGACGCAAAGATGAAGATCGACTACTTGAACGCTGCCAGCCCGCCTTCTATAGAAGGTGTATACATGACAAACACACACACACACACACACACACACACACACACACACACACACACACATATATATATATATATATATATATATATATATATATATATATATATATATATATATATATATACACACATGCACAGATACAGCTAAAAAGTTGTGACGATCTGTTTAATATCATGTTGATGCACCTCTGGAACGCAATACAGCAGCATTTGTGAATGGTATGGTTAGACAAGTTCTCGAATGCAGCACTAGATGTCTACCCACGGTCATGCAGTTCCCGTAAATTACGGGCCGGTGGTTTGTGAATGTGGAGCTGGCTCCCGATCGCCCGACAGATGTGTTCTGTCACGATCACATCGGACGAATTTGACGGTCAAGACATCAACGTGAGTTCACTACAATGCCGCTCAGACAATTGTGGCAGGATTCTGTCCATGCGAGACGAATAGTTGCGTGTGTCATGGTGGAAGATGCCATCGCTGATGGGGAAGGCATCGTGGAAGTGGCCAGCAACAGGTTCGCCTAGCCTTCAGCTGTCACGATGACTTCGATTATTATCATTAGTTACATGGAAGGCCAGGTGAATATCCTCCACGTGGTACATGTTTCGAGTAGCCCTTCGGGAGGATGAGGGCGTATCCAGTCATGACCATCGAACTGGTATTACAAAAAACGTCATTTAACCGACAAGACGACACGTTTCCGTTGATCCGCAATCCAATCCCAATTATCCCGAGCCAGTACAATCGTGATTAACGATATCGTTGCGTGAACACGGGGATACGTAGGAGGTGTCTGTTGCGGAGGAGCATGTTCAACCACGGCTGCTGAACAGTTGTGCCTGCATAGGCATTGTACTCGTACTATGTGTTCAGATCTGCCACAGATCGCCGCCTAGCCTGCTTTACGGAGATGGCAATCCTCTGAACTCCACGTACTGTGATGAGGCGTGGGCATCCAACACGATGTCGTCTACTCGCGGCTTCACCGTCCTTCAACCTCTTTCCACAGATGGTCGCGACGGGAGCACGTGGACAGCCGACCAGCTTCACCGTTTCCTAGATGTTCGTTCCCAGGCGCACGGCCACAACAATAAGCCAGTGAACTTACCCATTAGCAGCCCTTTATGGTGGTAGAATGAGTCCCCGTTCGTCTCTTGTCCGCTTGTACACTTTGCTCACCATATCACGTGACCGTAGCTTGTAGGGGATCCGTGATCCCACGAACATAGATGTTAGTATCCGACAACCAGGTCGATAGCAGACAAGAGTCGATTGTCGAGTAGTGCAAGAGGCAGTGAGATGAGTGTCGAGTGCGCAATACTGGAGAGACGGGAAAGAATGGTGTTCGAGCTGATTACGGTGTCAATGGCGGATGTGCCGAATGAGTAGTAAACGGTAAATTCACCGGAATATGACAAATGAGCGCGTCCCCCTGATCGTCGTGGGGTTGACGCTCATCGATTCTGATTCGCGAGTGATATGAAACCAAAAGTGACAAGCGCCGAATTACGTGTGTCGCGTCAACCGCGTCGACCAGCAACAACCATGGATTGCAGTGAGGATTGTTGTGAATGTTAGCTATGATCATTGCGTGTGACGAAGTACTTGAAATCAGCAACCAATAAAATATATAACCGTAATTAAACGTGTAAGGCGAAGGTAGCAACTGCCTCAGAATTTGTGTGTTAGTGGAAAATACATTTCAGTTTGTTCATCGTAACCTTTATGGTCTTTAATAATAGACGAACTATCAATCATTAACTATTTCGTCTCAGAACAGCCGCACTCGGTTGAAATAACCCCGAAACCACAGCAGAAAAACTGATAGCCTTTCATCCATTAAGCACACGGTCATATAATCTTAATAATTAACTGTTTGGCGGCTTCGTTAAATCACACAAAACCCAATGAAGGACAAAGTGGGGGTGTTTCAAGCTGCACCAGGCGGCATTCATTCCCGAGGTGGGCTGTGATCATAAAGCTCTGGCTGATTACCACATTTGTCAGGATATTGAGTATGATCAGCTGTGATCTTAATTCGAGTCCCAGTACAGAACAGTCACGTTCTGGCCATGCGAACATTCTATCCAATCCGATGCGTTTGGCGCTTACTTTTCTTATGACCTTATTTCTGGAATACGGAAGACACTTATCTGCGATACAATTAGGCCATCCCCAGCAGCATAGTATATCTTCGTGACGGGAAGATATTTTGGGCGGTTCCTCTGTAACGCCAAAGCGCCCCGCCTCCTCTGGTAAAATGTGCCGGCATGATCAGTTAAAGCGCCGGCCATTATACTCCGATGATTTACAACATGTGCTTAGTCACACTGCTCTCTAAGAAAACTTTATGATCCTGCCGCATTCGAGGGCGAAACATCGAACGGAAATGTATTGAAACAAAAAAATATTCGAAACTGGTTTCAGCTAGAAACGAAATTACACGTCACTAAGCTTTCTCATAATCTTGAGGATAAGGATATATAGTATACGGGATGTTACAATGAACACTTCGTAGCTTTAAAAGATTAGTTACGTTTATTCAGATAGCGTATAGTATCGGTTGTCGAGTCACTTTAAATCAAGTTTACACTCATGTACACAACATTCAGGTGCTTTCTCCTTTTGCCATTTTCAGGTTCGTACTCCTCGTAAATTTACATTGTCACCCTTTGTGGGTAGATACAAACGTACATCTACTGTAAGGTAGCTACAATTTCGCACCTTACAACAATTCATCGACATACTTTGCCGCGATCTACAAACACAGTTAGATATCATGTGATAGGTTGTACATCGTATATATGAATATATAAAGGAGACTGACATTGTCACGTATGCCTTGTAAATAATTGTTAACGCTTATTGCATGAAAGGTGACGGAGTGTCTTTATTATCATACTAGTAGAGGTTGGAACGACAGTGGAAATGAAGCGGCAGGCGGTACTGAAGCCCTGGGTGGAAGGCCCACACAGGTGTCGGTCCTGCTTAAACACAGGAAGTAGCAAGACGGACGTTGTGACACCTGAGCGCTGGGGCACAATAGAATCGCGACCGGCCGATATACACTCCTGGAAATTGAAATAAGAACACAGTGAATTCATTGTCCCAGGAAGGGGAAACTTTATTGACACATTCCTGGGGTCAGATACATCACATGATCACACTGACAGAACCACAGGCACATAGACACAGGCAACAGAGTATGCACAATGTCGGCACTAGTACAGTGTATATCCACCTTTCGCAGCAATGCAGGCTGCTATTCTCCCATGGAGACGATCGTAGAGATGCTGGATGTAGTCCTGTGGAACGGCTTGCCATGCCATTTCCACCTGGCGCCTCAGTTGGACCAGCGTTCGTGCTGGACGTGCAGACCGCGTGAGACGACGCTTCATCCAGTCCCAAACATGTTCAATGGGGGACAGATCCGGAGATCTTGCTGGCCAGGGTAGTTGACTTACACCTTCTAGAGCACGTTGGGTGGCACGGGATACATGCGGACGTGCATTGTCCTGTTGGAACAGCAAGTTCCCTTGCCGGTCTAGGAATGGTAGAACGATGGGTTCGATGACGGTTTGGATGTACCGTGCACTATTCAGTGTCCCCTCGACGATCACCAGTGGTGTACGGCCAGTGTAGGAGATCGCTCCCCACACCATGATGCCGGGTGTTGGCCCTGTGTGCCTCGGTCGTATGCAGTCCTGATTGTGGCGCTCACCTGCACGGCGCCAAACACGCATACGACCATCATTGGCACCAAGGCAGAAGCGACTCTCATCGCTGAAGACGACACGTCTCCATTCGTCCCTCCATTCACGCCTGTCACGACACCACTGGAGGCGGGCTGCACGATGTTGGGGTGTGAGCGGAAGACGGCCTAACGGTGTGCTGGACCGTAGCCCAGCTTCATGGAGACGGTTGCGAATGGTCCTCGCCGATACCCCAGGAGCAACAGTGTCCCTAATTTGCTGGGAAGTGGCGGTGCGGTCCCCTACGGCACTGCGTAGGATCCTACGGTCTTGGCGTGCATCCGTGCGTCGCTGCGGTCCGGTCCCAGGTCGACGGGCACGTGCACCTTCCGCCGACCACTGGCGACAACATCGATGTACTGTGGAGACCTCACGCCCCACGTGTTGAGCAATTCGGCGGTACGTCCACCCGGCCTCCCGCATGCCCACTATACGCCCTCGCTCAAAGTCCGTCAACTGCACATACGGTTCACGTCCACGCTGTCGCGGCATGCTACCAGTGTTAAAGACTGCGATGGAGCTCCGTATGCCACGGCAAACTGGCTGACACTGACGGCGGCGGTGCACAAATGCTGCGCAGCTAGCGCCATTCGACGGCCAACACCGCGGTTCCTGGTGTGTCCGCTGTGCCGTGCGTGTGATCATTGCTTGTACAGCCCTCTCGCAGTGTCCGGAGCAAGTATGGTGGGTCTGACACACCGGTGTCAATGTGTTCTTTTTTCCATTTCCAGGAGTGTAGTAGCTGGACGGGAAGGATTATACTTCGGAAACTACGAAAATCATGGACGCAGCTGAGAGGAACGAGGAAGCGTCACCTCGGAAACCACGCAGGCTGGGTTATTTCCAAGGATTTTTACTTAGAAGCGTACCATTGTACGAGTATAGGTTTTTCCTCGCAAACTTTCCGCGCTGGAAGACAAAAGACTAAAATATGGTTGGTCGGCGTTCGGAAGAATCTGTAGAGAGGGAGAATATTCCGTGGTTTCGGGAATATGATTCGTTTTCGGAATTACGAGGGTGGGGAGCCGAGCCTTGCTGGGAAGCCAGCGGGAGAGAGACGAGGTCTTCTGTTGTGAGCGCCCGTGTGTGACGGTCGCTCGGTATCAGCTTTGTTGGTACAGATGGGCTTGTTGTCTTTCCTCTCAGGAGAGTTTATAGTTAGAACGGTTAGGCACTGTACTGTAGCGAACTTACACGAGTCTGGACTTCGCCTCCGGGTTGGGAGTCGTCGTTGAGTATGCAGCGTTCAGTGATTGAGAGCACTTCTTCTACCTATACTTCACGTTGATACGTTATCTGAACTCCATCCTTGTAGGTGGGAGTTCGCGTTTCTCGTCTGTAGAACACAGAGAGGAGAACACAGTATCAGAGTATATTAGTCAGAGGACCGTCTTTTGCGGTCCTAGTGTTTGAAAGAGTTTTTATTTTGTGGCCAGAGTTCTTCCATCGACACAGACGTGTACGAGAACCAGCACACCGACGCACCAGATGCAGTACATACGGTGATATCGCAAATTGCTTCGGCATCTTAGGGCTATAAAAGCTAAACAGCTGTGATCAAGTTAGTTTATTTCCACTGACGTTCCACACCACCGTAGATCATCTTTGAAAGTAGTCTTCTAGTGTTTGGTATGTAAATGATGTCAGTCATTTCGCGTTATTGATATTAGATCGCGCAGTCATAGTAAGGAGCAGAGTTGGGCAATTGATTAGTAATTTTACTTAGGAAATGTAAACTTTGTAATATAAAGTTTTATTTAATCTACAATAAGTATATAAGCAGGAACAACGTTTATCATTTAGTAGGATTAGTTGCCTTCATCATTCATTTATGTTTAGATTGTAATTTATAGAATTAAGAGATTCTACGATCTGCTTCAGGGAGTAATCAGACAGGGCTAAATCTTCATTTTAGCATTTATTTTTTTTCCGTTGCGCACATTCATTTTACACCCGCCTGGAGTAGCATCTTGGACTATCATTGGAAAATGTAACCACTTTTGTAGCAAACACGATCGAGAATAACGTTCTATATTCGTCAACACTTGAAAGCGTCGAATCAACCCAGGCAGGACAATGTTGTTTGTGATACATAACGAATTTTTATTTTTTACTAGCTGCTACGCCGCAGCTGCGCTAGCTGTACGTGGAATAACATCCGCTACCCTCACGTGTCTGCCATTTCGGTAAGCTTAGCACGTGATGTGCGGCCCGCCCTCCCCTCTCCCAAGCTTTCCCAATGCTCAATGTGTCCGCATGCGTAGCATCGCTGCCGAGCAGTGCGTACACTGGTGCATGGACAGGAGCACGCATCTATGCATCGTGCTACTGAAGTAACTACACATTATACAGGGTGTACATTATGCAAAAAATGTGTGGAAATATGAGTTGAACACACTGAAGATTGTATAAGTATTTTAACCTCACCAGTCAAAAAAGTAGTCACGCCAATGTGCACGCACAGATGGATCGTTAGCTGATTACAGATAGCGCAGCAATCGAGTCACGCGCTATACAGTATGCGCACAGCCCCTAAATGCGCATAACGCAGTAGCGATCAGGAAGACCTTTATGTTTAAGGCGGACTTCGTACACAAATGTGGGTAATGCAAGGACGTGACAAAGTGGCAACAAGGGGAAATTGTGTTTGGCCGTGCCTATGTCCGTATGTTGTGTGAAGTTGCTGATTTGTTGGTGTTTCGCGACGGATTGTTCAACGTATCTAAATGCAGTCGTGCAACACACATAGCTACGAAATATCATGTCAAAATTGTGGTCGGAAAAAGATCCTGGCAGAGAGACTAGAGACGTGTTTCACGATTTGTGAATCAAAATCGCTTCCAAACTCGACGGGAATAGCAGCAGACAATGTATGAAGGCCTATCCCACCCATTAGCGAGAGAATATTGCGACGGGAACTGTATGCAATGAACGTTTGGAGTCGGTCATGTCGCAAGATGCCATTGCTCACACGGGTACATAAAGACCACAACAGCAAAGTTCATCGGGCTGCAAGAAGATGTAACTGGTCTTCTGGACACTCCCACACCATGTTACATCCTGCCTGGCCTGCAAAATCACTTGAATTGAACCCCATTGAAAATATGTGGGCTATGTTGACCAACGGGTAAAATGCCGACATCAGAATCCCCGCAATTTTCTGGAATTGCGTCTTGAAATCCTCAGCGAGTGGATTAACGTGGGTGCGCCGTATCTGAACAACCTTTCCGACACACTCCCTAACGGAATGCAGCCGGTTACCATGTCCAGAGATTTAATTACACGGTATTAGATGATGCTTCCATGATTTCTCTAGGGGAGATGAGCTTTTTCATTACTTTGAATCGTATCATGTTGCACATATCAACCAATAGACGCAGTTTCACAAACATGATAAAGAACAAGGGGTAACGCTCGTTCCACAACAATTCCCGCAAACGTGACGTCATTATGACGTCACACGCAATATCGACGACTGCATGATAGGCAATCGACTATCGTTTGCATGTGATACGGGCCTCTCAAGATTTCATGCGCACGTACCTGAGATTTATAAAAACACGTCATTCTTGGAATGATTTATTATGGTTGTTATGATCGAATGTCACGTAATGATTTTTCGACGGTTAATGTCTTCGTATAACTTAGGCGTGAGCTATTATCGTCAACAATTAACAAATTAAGAATGAAACACACCTGTTTTGTAATCTGCAGTATGCCGTTTCAATGTAACTGAGCACTGAAAATTTATCATTAAATGTCACATAATAATGCAACAACGATACAGGCCTTCTATGATAACCAAGACTGGAGTTAGCATGGTTAAGTGTTAGCGTAATTAATAACGTCGGGGTTCCTGGAGTCTAAAGTTTGCACCCCCTTACATGCAATTTTTCTTCAAGTTATCGTTATTAACATGTTCTGTTACTTTCTTATGAATGTAATACAAATATGTTCTGTAATATTGGGTGTTATTTACATTGTCTGATCTGAGATCCAAGAATGAAATAAATATTTAGCTATTTCCGAGTATGTGGTTAGGCAGGAACCTAAGAGAACAACTTATATTGCTGCGAGTCGAGGAGCAATAATATTCATATTCTTTCTTGTCACAAAGTCGATAGCCGACCATGCGGTCGTCGATATTGCACGCGACGTCAAAATTAATTGTGAAACGAGCATTACGCAAGATCGAAATTCAAAAATAAATAGCATTTTCAAAGAACAGATATTTTTTTTATAATTCGTGTAATATTTTTGATATCAGTAAGTATCTTGGACTACACTTTCTACTTTCTAAAGCAGCCTATGTTCTTAAAGCTTTGTGTTATGATATATTTTTTTCCGGAAACCGATTTTGATGAAATAAAGGCTATACAATACCCAAGCTTTACTCAATTTACCTGCGCAAACTCCATGAAAATTGGTCTGATAGTTTTGGAGAACTGTATTCAAACAAACACGACAGTTCAACAAATTTTGTTGTTAGTATAGATACGTATGCCACTACGGTAGTAATTTTATTTAAAGCGTTGACGAGGACAGAACGTGTTCTATGATAGCGGTTACGTATTTACATGGCAGATGTAAATCTGTATACACCCACAAAGGCTGACGGTATAAATTTAGAAGTATAGGAGAACGCATCTGAAAATGGCAAACAACCGAAATCGACTGATAGTGCTGCAAACAACAATTTTTTACAACAGGCGGGGTGGAAAATGAAATTGTTCTTCAATAATTTTCTGTATGTGGCACCCGAAGAGAAAAAAATCGTTAAAAACAAAACACAGTGTATGTTTTTGTAATGGACTGACAGTCTAAACAAAGTTGTTGCCAAGTTGAGTTCAGTACATTGAGCTTCATTTCTAAAATATGGTGGACTTAATTTGTTCCGTAGCTTAGCCTACTAGCTGCAAATACGCGACTATGTTGTTACAAGAAAGCAAGGAATTGCATGGGGGCTTAATTAAATATGATTGAAAATATTTTTAGTAGCTGTTATGTCCGTTTACGCTGTTTCGTAAACGGTTGGCCCTGACTAGTATTATTACGCTATCTGACTGCAAAGAACAACAACAAGAATGAAATGAAATTTTTCGTTAACACAATTAATTAACTAAGTCCCCAGCAACTATAAAACCTACAAAACCCAAGCACAAATGTAATTGTTCTGTGTGTGGGAGTGTGATTCAACGTACACATCTGGCACGGTTCTTCTTCAACAAGACAAGAATTTTTAAATACCAATTATACTGACGTGATAAAAGAAAATTAGAAATACCATAATTGCGTAAGGAAAGCAGAATTACACTCTAATACAAGAACACACGCCAGATGCTTTGTTGACTGAACCTGTAATGACGCATTATTTAGGACACTGAAATAAAAACAAACGGAGTTAGTTACCTCGTTTATATTGATGAAAATCATTCTAATCCTTACATTATATCTCAACCAGAACTCTCCAATATCAAATCTCAGCAAGCACTGCCTAATAGCACATCTCAACAAACACTCTCTGCTACAACATCTCAGCACTGACTAACACGAGCTCTCGACAAGCACTGACTGCTACGAGTTCTTAACAGGCACTGACTACTACGAGCTCTTAACAGGCACTGTGGAGGCGGCTTAATAATACTCTTTGGCGCAATCTCTGGCGCAGTGGCTCAGTGTAGCCACCTTTCATATGCCCCTCCTCCACAGGCCAGAATTTGATGGTATTTTTGCCAGCATTGGTGGTGAAAATACCACCCAATTCGTCCAGAAAAATACAGACAAAAATAAAAGATAATATTAATACCTAAATATCACATAATTAGTTAAAATTTTGGCTTTGCACTGACCTTTCAATAACCTAATATATAAAATACAGTAGGCAATACAAATTCTTTTCATACATGTGGCTTTACATAATAGTTTACACAATACATAAAAAATCAGTTTATACAAATGTTCACATAAAATAGTTGATAATTCCAGCCCAGCAATGGTCAACAGGTGCAAACACCAACAAGTGACATCATTTCAGCAGAAGCAGTCCTTCAGTTGCACCCAGCAATGTTGAGCAGGTGCAGACACCGACAAGTGACATCATTTCAGTAGAAGCAGTCCATCAGTTGCACCCAGCAATGTTGAGCAGGTGCAGACATCGACAAGTGACATCATTTCAGTAGAAGCAGTCCATCAGCTGCACCCAGCAATGTTGAGCAGGTGCAGACACCGACAAGTGACATCATTTCAGTAGAAGCATTTCCGTCTGTGGCACCCAGTAAAGTTGAAGAGGTACACACAGCAACAAGTCACATTAGTTCAGTAGAAGCAGTCCATCAGTGGCACCCAACAATGTTGAGTAGGTGCAGACAGCAACAGTGACTTCATTTCCATACAAGTAGTCCATCAGTTGCTCCTAGCAATGATGAGCAGGTCCAGAGAGCAGTCCATGATATTCACTATCACCGATCACACTGTTCATCAGCAGAAATTAAACATGTCCTAGTGGCACCAATCATGTAGAAAAAGTACAAGTAACAGTCCATAATATTCACTATCACTGATCACACAGTTCATCAGCAGAAATTAATCATTCCTAAGTGTCACACATTATGTTGAAAAAGTGCAGGTAACAGTTCATAATATTCACCATCACTAATCAGACAGTTCAGGCATGAACAATAGTTTGAATACACATACAAATGCTTTTACACACTAGACATATAAATTCTAATAAACACACAAATGATATCAGATAATTGTCATATTAACTATTACAAATACTCAAATATCAGTAAACCTATAATATTTATGGGTGTCAGTGCAAGCCACTACACACAAATAAAATAATATTTAGGAGGTAGGTGGGTAGGATTAGGAAAGGAAAACACACAAAACCCACTCACTCATCTTTCGTCCACATTAAGTACTACTGTGTAATTGAATAGTGTTAACTGTGTAAATGTAATTCTGTCAAAATCTGATGTTCATCATGTGTATCAAATAGTAGTGGCAGCAATGTATAACAGTCAATAATAGTTAGGTCAACGTCATAGACCAATGTTTGCCAAGCCAGATCAAATGTACTGTTGTTGAACAACTGTCAGTGAGCCAAGATATGCAAATACTTCCTCTCTTAAAAAAAAAGTATATACTGCTTAGTGATTTAACAAAGTGTGTGTATAGACTATCTTCCTTCTACTTTAGTGTTCTAGTCTGCTATCTTCATCCTCCTTGTTCCATAAGACCAACAAAAAAAATATGCATCTCACTTACTTTACCTCTTATCCACCAAAACTCCAATAATCATCAACTTCACACAATCTCAATAATATCTCAATAATACCTCTTCAATACGTCGATACATATAAACCTTATTGCCAATATATGCTCCTCACTTACTTTACCTCTTATCCACCAAAACTCCAATAATCATCAACTTCACACAATCTCAATAATACCTCAATAATACCTCTTCAATGCGTCGATACATATAAACCTTATTACCAATATCATTTCACTTCCATAACAACTCTTTCCTCCAGTCAGTCTCCTCGAACAAGTACAGATAAAATCCTAATGCAAACCTCATCATCCCATACAATCCGAAGACACATTGTCAACACACAACCTCTGTGTAATCCATCTGAGCCAAATCTTCTACTCATTATGAATTATAAACAAAAGAAATGCATACATGACCTCTAACAGACTTAGTTCGAATTAGTACGATTAGTAATTAAGTACGATTACGGAGTGTGAATAATCATAATATTTCACAGTGTGTACACCACTTCAAGAATTATGGCAGAAGCAAACATGTGGAGTATTTCTTGTGTCAAGTGTCACTTCCTATTTCAATTGCTCGCGAAAAATGCAGTGTAATAACTGTCAATGGTCTAAACCTAGTTTTGGTATGTCATGTCGTTAGCTTCCTTCCTATTAGCATAAATTTATACAGCTTCCATAAAACCTCAGCTCATGTGACTTCTATGAAGCTTCTTGTACTAATGTCGTTCGTCGAATTACAGCAGTTCATTTTCTTATCTTAAAAATATAAGGCACTGAGCGTAAGCAAAACAAGCAATAGCGAGTAAATATACCAGTAGAGAACAGAATGTCAACAAGTGTATGCAGCACAATTCTTACAACGAGGCTCTGCCAAGCAAACAATCTATAATTAATACAATAGTGTGACCTAAACTCTATGTTCATACACAGTATATCAGCATTTCTATACACCAAATTAAAGAGTAGTTATGACAACAAACAGAAATGTATAAATATGCAATCCATACGCATAGCAGCAAACAGGTCATTAGCATCATATCAGCATAAGCAAATAAATGTTCATATGTCATCCTAATAAGTAAACATGAAGGCGCAAGCAGATAAATCACAAAGTATAACTTACATACCTAACCACATCAGCACAATAAATCAGGTGACAATTATAATTTAAATAACTAAGCACAGCAGGCACATAATTAAAAAAAATATGACATCAGTGAAAAAGCAGTGCAGCCAAGCGATGCATAATATACACAAGTTACAACCCAGTTCATTAATAATCATTGGCAAAATCAGTTAACGTACGCAAGCACGTCGCTTCACAAGTAGTTTCATAGAACATGAAATTTAGCACAAAGTATGAATCACGTAATCGCGAGCAGCAAATTACGTCTAAAGTACGTACCTAAGTGGAAATTTGTTACCTGAAAAATGAACTCAATTAATAGTTACCTTTTTTAGTTTATTAGTTTCTTCTTGGGAATTACATTCTTCCTGAAAATTTCTCGATAGCAAGTCGTCTTAACGTCGGACACGCACAGAATTTACCTGAAGTTCTTAAATATTTTATAGAACCGTATCCTGAAAAATACTGAATGTTAATAACATAATTCATCAAGTCACTATAGCTTTATACTGAATTTAGTCGGAGAAATTAAACTGTGTATTTGTTTACGGCTGTCAGTGCATTCGCACTGAGCGCTCGATCAGCTGTAGGCGCGTGACGTAGGAAGCAATTGTTCGCGGTCAACGACTGCCTTGTGCGGCGCGCAGACTTGACTGTTGCTTTGAGTATATGCCGCCGCCAAAACACAGCGCGGTATCCTTGTATTCTCCGCATGTTTACATCTAGCTGTTGGTTTCTCAAAAGTATGTCATTCCACAAAAATTTTAACGTTTGATATATGATGTATTCCTTTAGAGCGTCGAGATTTAAGAGTTTCTACTTCAACAGTGTTATCATGAATAATTTTGCGAATTCTATATGGACCGTTATAAAGCAGAAAAAATTTGCGACACAAGCCTTTTCCTTTGTGCGACAAACGATGAGACTTAATTAACACTTTTTGACCAACTGACAAGATTTTTGAACGACCAGGAGGCTTAGCTGATTTCTCTCTTCTAGCAGCCGCAGATGCAATATTTCGCAGAGGCAGGTTGACAACCTCAGAATGACGCAGTTTCCGAGTAGGTGGAAAAGGAACGATTTCAGATATGCGATTTGTCGGTGCTTTATTTTTTAATACCAGTATAGGCGGTAAAGAAGTTGAATCATTAGAGAGTTCATTCAGAATGTTTTGAAAAATATGAAGATACTGATCCCACGTTCTGTGATTCTGATGAGAATAAAGTCGACACAATTTATTGATTTCCTTCATCCATCTCTCTGAAGCGTTAGATTGAGGGTGAAAAAGTGAAATGAAAATTGGTTTAATTTTACGACGCTGTAGATTACGAAGCCAAATTTTAGAACGAAACTGTGATCCATTATCTGATATAACCTTATCAACATGACCAACTTCTTTAAGAAAATGTTTGATAAAAGCGTTAGATACTGAACGAGCTGTTGCTTTGCGTAAAGGTGTAAGACACACATATTTTGACGTCAACTCCACTGCTACGAAAATGTACGCAAAACCATTAGTAGAACGAACCACTGGACCGAACAAATCGACTGCAGCCATCTCCTATAATTTCGCTGGAATGATAGGAAACAACGGTGCTCTGTGAGAAACTGTTGGCGGCTTAGCCTTTTGACATAATTTGCATTTGGCCAGAACAGATCGAATACGTTTTTCCATATTACTGAAGTAACAATTTTCCCGTAATTTATGAAAGCATTTTCTGGGACCAAAGTGTGCATAACTGAAATGCGTATACCAAATCAGCTTATTAACCCACTCATCAGGAATACAAACTAACCAAACAGAGTTGTCGACCGATTTTCATTTAAAAAGAACTTTCCAGATACTTCGCAAAAACGAGGTGTGGCCAAATCGTCCAATCTAACAAAGCGTCTAAGAAAATTAGAGACACCAAGGAAACTACGAACATCACGTTTTGTGGTAGGAACAGCATAATTACGAATAGCGTCTAATTTTTTTTTTTTTTTGATCAGGAAGAATACCTTCTGTAGAAATAATGTGACCGAGAAATTTCACCTGAGAACGACCAAATTCAGATTTTTCCAAGTTCACTGTAATGCCAACTCGTGCAAAAATACGTAATAATGAATCCAAAATTTTGTTGCGCTCACTCCAAGAATGTTTAGCAATAAGAATATCGTCAACATATGAAGTAATATTGTCACGAAGATAAACAGGTAAAATTTCATTTAAGCTACGAATGAATGCTGCTGAAGATACAGTAAGTCCAAACGGTAATTTCCGAAATCACTTTTAGGTAAATAGTCATATCAGGTTATTGTCTACTTACTCTCTAGATAGATTGATAGTCGAAGAGCTGGTTTGACAGATGCAAAGAATAGTAAAAGAGTAGGCAGCGGTACAGAAAACTAAAAGAGAAATAGCACCACTACAGCTCGGGGCCCTATGCTCGCTACGGCACATATTCAGTTAGTGTAGTGAATCCCCTGAGGACTTAATAGCCGCACATAATTTCCAGTTTGTGACTTTGTGGCACATCTGGCGGAAGTGCGTACATAAATTGATCTAACCATGCACATGGATGTATGTCATTCTTAGAGTTGCGGAAGATCTTAAATTTCCGAACAGTCAAAAAGTGTTTATAGTCAAAGTTTTCGCCTCGTGGCGACAAAGACCTACCGCGTCTGTCCCAGTCCCAATGTTGATTATTGTCAGGTTCGCGCGCCTGGCGCTCTCTTGTTGCATCCCGTAAATGAAACAAATTATTTTCTTCAAACCCCTCTGCTAAACTAAGACTTGTCAATTTATCTGAGATCTCTTCAACTCTTTCCGATGAGTCACTTAATTGTCCTTTCTGTTTATTTACGTCTTCCGTAAGTGTCGCGACTCGGGTTTCAGTATTGACACATTTGGTAATTAACTGTTCATATTGTTGTGTTATGTTATTTATTCTGTCATTTGGTACGGATTCCTCGATTCTTTCTATTATTTCTTCCTTATCGTGTGCACGTTGTAAATTTAATTCTGAAAATTTTTGTACTATCACGCGATCTCTTTCTTCCTGTTCTCTGTCCTGTTCCTCTTGTCTAATTTCTGTTGAAATTAAACTATTATTGTCAGCATTCAAAATCGGTTGTACTTCTTCTCTAATTTCTTTATTTGATTCGTCTTTCATGTATTTGAAACATGTCCCTGTTCGTGAGCCTAACTGTGTTTCCATTGTTCCCATATCAGTTTCTAATTCAGATCGTAACTGTGATCCCACTGCTTTCATCTCGGTTTTAATTGTTCCTATTTCTGTTTTTAATTCAGATTGTAACTGTGATCCCAGTGAGTCTAACCGTGTTTCCATTGTTTCCCTATATGTTTTTAATTCAGATCGTAACTGTGATCCCAAATTTAATATAGCACCCATCAACTGCTCCATATCTACTAGTCCAAAATTCCTTTCGCCCCTAACATTTCCCACAAAACCATCTTCCTTCGTCATAGCTGTAAGGCCATCTGTGTTCGATACTATTACAGAATCTTCTGTCGTTAATCTCGTATTCTGTGAATATTCTGATTGAGAAAAATTTTGAAATGGTTCCGGACTGTCTTCCCGACTTATTAAATTGTTTTCAACTCCATTATTCATCATACTGTTGTCCTGTGTTGGAGAGTTCGCCATGTCAACAATTTCGTTATTCTCACTATTCATCATTTTTGCCTTTTTCATCGATCGCGTAATCATTTACAAAATATACAAAAAAATTCGTCACTGTACGAAAATTACACACAATGACTCTTTATCTCCAACAATACCATTCACATGAAATGTTTCCCTCAAACACGATTAACAAACAATTGACATAATTGCACTAGATTGTCAAACGCGTAAACAAGACAACAAATCAAATTCTGAGAAAAAAATACCATTAGAAGAATGACAATTACTAAATCTACACATGCAAAATAGACTACAATTACTAAACTACAAATTACTACAACAATACTACTGTCTACTATTTTTACAATCAAGAATTACAAGGGACGATCCGAAGCAGCGGTCGCCACGTGCATGGGGGCTTAATTAAATATGATTGAAAATATTTTTTAGTAGCTGTTATGTCCGATTACGCTGTGTCTCGTAATCGGTTGGCCCTGACTAGAATTATTACGCTATCTGACTGCAAAGAACAACAACAAGAATGAAATGAAATTTTTCGTTAACACAATTAATTAATTAAGTCCCCAGCAACTATAAAACCTACAAAACCCAAGCACAAATGTAATTGTTCTGTGTGTGGGAGTGTGACTCAACGTACACATCTGGCACGGTTCTTCTTCAACAAGACAAGAATTTTTAAATACCAATTATACTGACGTGATAAAAGAAAATTAGAAATACCATAATTGCTCAAGGAAAGTAGAATTACACTCTAATACAAAAACACACGCCAGATGCTTTGTTGACTGAACCTGTAATGACGCATTATTTAGGACACTGAAATAAAAACAAACGGAGTTAGTTACCTCATTTATATTGATGAAAATCATTCTAATCCTTACATTATATCTCAACCAGAACTCTCCAATATCACATCTCAGCAAGCACTGCCTAATAGCACATCTCAACAAACACTCTCTGCTACAACATCTCAGCACTGACTAACACGAGCTCTCGACAAGCACTGACTGCTACGAGTTCTTAACAGGCACTGACTACTACGAGCTCTCTCCAAGCACTGACTGCTACGAGTTCTTAACAGGCACTGACTACTACGAGCTCTCTCCAAGCACTGACTGCTACGAGTTCTTAACAGGCACTGACTACTACGAGCTCTTAACAGGCACTGTGGAGGCGGCTTAATAATACTCTTTGGCGCAATCTCTGGCGCAGTGGCTCAGTGTAGCCACCTTTCAAACTATCTACGATTCACTTTTTAAAGCATATAGCTTAGCTATTTAGAGTGTGTAACCCTCATCATTAGATACGAGGACATCACTAGTTCTGCGATGTGCCGCCTCCTGTTCAAAAATGGCTCTGAGCACTATGGGACTTAACATCTGTGGTCATCAGTCCCCTAGAACTTAGAACTACTTAAACCTAACTAACCTAAGGACATCACACACACCCATGCCCGAGGCAGGATTCGAACCTGCTACCGTAGCGGTCACGCGGTTCCAGACTGAAGCGCCTAGAACCGCACGGCCACACCGGCCGTCGCCGCCTCCTGTGTTTGGTTTAAGCTACAGATCTTGAATAGATGATTACTGTTTTAAATTATGATAGCGGTCATCTGCCCTATGCACAAGAAAGGTGACAAAATGGATTGCACCAACGACAGACGAATCGACCTCCTGAACGTCTGCTATACGATCTTGTCCAACTGTATAATGAATAGAATTCAGCCCTTTGCAGAAGAAGTGACCGATGAATACAAGGGTCCTTTCAGAAAGGGCTGTTCGTCTGTGGACAGCCTCTATGTACTACGACAGTTCACCGACATGGTATGGGAGTATAGTGAAAATCTTCATATGCTCTTCATAGATTTTAAGAAGGTATACGATTACATTCACTGCGAAATTCCAAGGAATATCCTAATGATATTTGGAATGCGTAACAAACTAGTTATCCTAGTTAGTGTCTGTGGCAAAGTGAAGCTCGGGAACCAAATCATGGAGCACTTTAACATGATCAGAAGGCTGAGCCAAGACGTTGGTTTTTGTTATTATTATTATTATTATTATTATACGCATCAGTTACAACAAATCCAGTACACATTTACACAAAAATACACGTGTGCAACTATTTACGCTATAAAAATACTAAACGGCCCGGACTACACACCAACGTCGGAAGACTCAGTGCAGTGGAGTGCCTCATTGGATGCTCCTTATAGACTGCTGATGCCACCAGGGAAACCTTTGTCAGGTCACTTATTTACAACGTCATTGTCTGAATGACACCACAATCACACATACGGTCAATGTAAAAGCCGGACTTGTGCATGTTGTATTTGCATATAGCTCCTCCAGGCAAGTATCTATTAAGCTGTACACACACCTCCCTCAGATGATGAAAGCCTAGATCTTCAATAGTCGGGTTGTCAGTAAGTTCTGGTTCCGGGTTTCAGTCACTAGCCACTCTCGCTTCCACTCATCACTCCGTGGAGGTCATCTGGACTCCTCCCTCATATGCTGGCCTTCTGGACCTCAAGCGAGAGTAAATCCTCGTGAAGAGGAGTAGACTCGTTTTTAAAAACTTTCTGGCAAAGGTTGTAGAGAGCTACCTTTCGACGAAGACGAGCTGGACAGATGTTCGATAGTATTGGCTTCCAGCATGTAGGTGTAGATATCACTCTGGCACTAGAGATCCTCATAACTGCGCTGCAGAACCCAACTGGTGTGCAATATTCTATGCAGAGTAAACCATCGCAAAGGATACTCCAAGGAGCACTGATGTATTTGCTCCCCGTGCGCAAAATGCCAGCTTCCTCATCAGGTTCATTCGTGTTTGTATCTTCTTAGCTGTGTCGGAGAGATGTTTATGATATGTTAGCGTTCTGTCTACTGTGTAACTACGGTATTTTGGCCTTTAGTTCTTTAGTTGTATCTGACTATGCCAAAAGGAACAAACTGTGGGGTGATCTCTGTTGATCCTAGACGGTTACAGAGGTGAAAAAGACATTGTTATTACAGAAACGATAGGTCTAAGTCGCCACGTCTGAAATATTCATAGAGTTTAGTGAGGCTATTTGTTAGGTATCCTTCACCTGCAGAAAAAATCTTCACTCTGACATGAAATTGCAAGTTTATCTGCATATTGTAATTGCCAAGTCGGGTTCCGCTGTGAAGAGACTGAATAACACCGGAGCAAGAACAGAGCCTTGAGGCAACCCTTCGCGTACCTGCCATCTGCTCTTCTTTTCACTTTGATGTACCTTAAACCATCGATTCCTCAACATGTTGCTTGAGAGATCACAGATATTGTTCAACCTGGCTCTCCAGAGAAAATGAAGAAAGCTTTCCAGAAGAATTTCGCAGGGGTCGAGATAGAGGGTGAGAAAATCACAAATCTCACATTTACCTGCGACTTGGTTCTGTTATCCATATCTAAGGAATAACTGTTGCGAATTAGTGAAGCCGTGGAGATAACAGCAAGCAGGATAGGTGTCCTGGTGCATGAATCAAAGATCGAGGATCTGGTGATGAGTACGACTCATGAACATGAAGAGTCCAGAAAAAGGACCTCAATAATCTTGTCATTTCGAGGGAAAAGCGTTCAAGAAGATCTATGGATCGGTACAAAATGAGTTCACTGGGGAATGGGGGATCCGACATAATTATGATATGCATGAGATATACTGTGAACTTAATGAGAAGCAAACGGCTTGTGTGGACAGGTCACGTTACTCCGGTGGACTGACTTCAAAGCCTTTCGAAATCCGTGGATTTTACTCCCCACAGATGCAGACCAGTAGGTGGAACAAAGAAAAGGAGGAGAAACGGAATCAAAGGAACTTGCTGAAGATCGGCATAGAGCGTGACTGGCGCCAGAAATCAGGGAATAGAAACCGGCGGAAAGCTTGTGGCTTTGCGCAGTCCCCTGACCCTGATCGCGTAAATTGAAGTAAGTTAATAACTCTAAATTATGACAACATTAAAATTTTAGAGAAATTCACTGTGTCCAGCATGAGCTTTTTTTGTTGGCCTGAAAATATAGTAAAGATCAAGGCTTGAGTTTTTAAACGTGGCCGGCCGCTGTGACCGAACGGTTCTAGGCTCTTCAGTCTGGAACCGTGCTGCTGGTACGGTCGCAGGTTCGAATCCTGCCTCGTGCATGGATGTGTGTGATCTCCTTAGGTTAGCTAGATTTAAGTAGTTCTAAGTCTAGGGGACTGAGAACCTCAGATGTTGAGTCCCACAGTGCTCAGAGCCATTTGAACTATTTTTTAAACGGGTTGCTTTCTGTACTCATGAGTAGGACCAACCAGTGTGTGAAAGTGGGGCTTACGGGCACTAATGTGCCACATTTCACTACACTACATCTAGTCTACCTACTACAGTACCCCATAATTTGGATATGGACCTGTTCTCTCCTTTAGGTAATAACACACAAAGTGTCATGCGGTTACTACACTCAAGTGCCAGATAAACTGGTAACGGCATGTGTTTTCAAATAGAGAGAGAGATGTAAGCAGGCAGAAGACGGCGCTGCGATCGGCATCGCCAATATAAGACAACAAATGTCTGGCGCAGATGTTAGATCGGTTATTTGGAAATTTGTGGTAAGTTCCTATGGGACCAAGCTGCTGAGGTCATCGGTCTCTAGGCTTACACATTACTTATTCTAACTTAAACTGACACTAGGAACAACACACACACACACACACACACACACACACACACACACACACACACACACATGTCCGAAGGAGGACTCGACGAGTCACTGCTTCATGGCTCTATCCACAGCATTTGCGTCGATGACCACAGCGGCTGTAGTTGATCGTTGCTTTTGTGTCTTGAGCTTCCTTAAACAGCAACCCCGTCATTCAGAACCGGTAACCTTTAACGCCAAACCACTACAGTGACAGTAGTTTTCCGGTAGTATACATTTTCCCGAAGCTTACACGAGGAAAAACAATAAAAAGTGGAAACGATTTTCCGCCACTCTTGCGGCGCACATATGGTGCTAAATGTTTCATGAGCAGGGCGAGTCACGCAGGGCTGGCAAGAAAAGAATTAAAAGCGTGTGCACACGCAAGCGTGTAGGCGCCGTGCGCAAATCACACGATTCGCCAAAGTTCGTTGAAGGTCAAGGCTGTCAGGCCCGCAGAGGATCTTTCCTGTTTCGACAGCCGTGGAATATTTTATGAAGCCACGATTACAGTTACCGGCAACTATCACGCGGCACGTATGCGACGGACACGTCGTGAACTGCATCCATCTTTTTGTTACCCGCAACGTGATATTATCTTCCTGCACGTTGCAAATCGAGCCCCGGAACAATTCATAACTGTTGTATTCTCGTAATGGCTGGCAGTATCCTTTGTATGTAGTGTGCCTTCATAAAATAAGCCTCGGCCGTCGAAATGGGAACGATTCGTTTTTGACCAAACAAGCTTGACCATCAAATAACGTCGGTTACCCGCGTGTCTATCAGCTGACCCATCTGTGCTCAACTTGTACATAGACCTGAAGCTCCATAGGATACTATACCGAAAATCTCATTTATTGTGCAACAAACATTAGCATGCCTAGTCACACGTCCGACTTTAACGCTTTTGCGAACTGTGAGAGCAGTTGAGACAAATGCAGCGGCTGAGTAGACGTTGGCTAATGCGTATTTAATATCGGTTTTTACATGTATCTTCTGTTACTTGTCTGTTAGTGGTAATGCTGCAATTGATATGCTAAACGTGGAACTACGGCTAGCCGGCCGCTGTGGCCGAGCGGTTCTAGGCGCTTCAGTCCAGAACCATGCTGCTGCTACGGTCGCAGGTTTGAATCCTGCCTCGGGCATGAATATGTGTGATGTCCTAAGATTAGTTAGGTTTAAGTAGTTCTAAGTCTAGGGGACTGATGACCTCAGATGTTAAGTCCCATAAGCTTCGAACCATTTGAACCATTTGACTACAGCTAACCGGTTGCTAATGAGTAACCAAACCAACCACACATAGGAACTGGTTCTCGCAGATAGTGGAGGAGAGAACGACAGAAACATACACGGCTCCGTTCACTTTCCAAAGTCATCGCGTAACTGGACCAGACAGTAAAAAAATGAAAAATTACTGTCATTTCTGTGATTTATAGACCAAAGAGAGTAACACTGCCTGACAAAAAACGTGAAGTACCTTGAAAGGGAGGAGGAAACGAAATGAAACTTCACGGTTTGGGAGTGTATGTGATGTCATTTCAGTGATTACAATGAGTCAGGTTTACAAAGGACTTGGCAAAATGAGACCACTTATCAGTACGACGCTGCACTCCCACTGTTCTGGATGCATCCATTGATCCGGACGAAAAGAGTGTCAGAAAGCCTTTGTACCCTCCCCTTAGTCAAGCTGGTCCACAAATATAACTGGAACTTGATATCCTGTATACTGACACTGTAGTTGACGTCCGAAGTGGTCCCACAGGGAACAGACCTGATGATCATCTTAGCCAAGCGAGTACCTCAATATGACCCATACAGTTCACAGACCCACGTACCATAATGGGACGAGCATTCTCCTGTTGAAAAATTACGCCACGATATTGTCATATGAGAGGTGACGCGTGAGGACACAGGACGTCTGTGACGTACCATTGTGCCATCAGCGTTCACTCAGCCACTGCAACCCGAGACTAAGTCATATCGATGGCTCCCCACGCCATGATGCGCCTCTCCAGGTCTTCACTATACCTGCCGACCACGGTCATCTACGATTCGTTGCTGAACTTAGTGCGACGTCATTCATCAGTAGTCCATACTTTCCTGTATCTAGACGCACCATCGGTGCGGGATGACACAGAATGTAGCAGCGAACCCGTTGCTTGTTGTCGGATGGCAGTCTTAGAACTGAATTGGTTAACAAGTGCTTGGTGCACAGTACGGCTATTCTGTCTTGTAGTGATCACACGTGGCCAATGGGAACCTGGCCGACGAGTATACCAGCTTTCACATTCCAATACAGCCCAAAATCAGGTCACTGTTACACACTGAAAATCTGAATGTTGCACAATTCGTCCAGACGGTCAGTTCAGACACACAATTAGACCCATTACAAACTCTGTCAGGCCCTGATAATGGTGCCACAAGAGTACGCGGTATCTCTGTGTGCTTCACAGTGATCACTCAACATCTGATTAAGTTTAGCCCTTTATATACCGTGCCAGGCATGGTAACATCACTAAACATGAACAACACTAATGCACTGTCAAAGGGAATTGCAACTCTAATCATTTGTATACCTGCCGATGATGTGTACCTATAAAAAGTTACACTCACTTTCGACCATGTCTTCTGGATGTTTAAGAGGTACACTCGCACACACAGCTCTCATACTTCGCGAAGGCAAGGTGCCTGCCCACTAGATCATGCCATACGACTTTACTTTTTTCTGGATGGTTTTTCTTTTTATCAGGCAGTGTGTATGAAGTCACTGTCATCCCAATGCAGTAATGTTCGGATAGTTATATCGTCTTCCCCTCATCCAGCTTTAGGTTTCCATGGTTTCCTTATTTCACTTAAGACGAATGCCGGAATGATCCATTTGCAGATTACACGACCGGTTTCCTTCCCCAGTCTGTCTGTCATAACCTCATATCGACGAGACGCTAAACCCTAATCTTCCTTTCATTTTCCAGAGCAATAAACAGTGCCCCAATCTTCAGCCACTGAAGATATACACTGAAAATAAACTGGTACACCTGCCTAATAACGTGTAGGGCCCTCGCGAACACGCAAAAGTGTCGCAACACGACGTGGCATGGACTCGAATAATGTCTGGAGTAGTGCATGAGGGAACTGACACCATGAATCCTGCAGGGCTGTCCATAAATCCGTAAGAGCTGCAGTTGCAAGGCATCCCAGATACACCATGAGATCAGGTGTATCCAGACACCTGGCTGAGAGCGACTTACAAGTTCGTGGCGCCCTCCATCGGTAATGCTGAAATTCAGTATGGTGTTGGCGCACCCTTACTCTTGATGACAGCTTCCACTCTCGCAGGCATACGTTCAGTCAGGTGCTGGAAGGTTTCTTGGGGAATGGCAGCCCATTCTTCACGGAGTGCCGCACTGAGGAGAGGTATCGATGTCGGTCGATGAGGCCTGGCACCAAGTCAGCGTTCCAAAACATCCCAGAGGTGTTCTACAGGACTCAGATCAGAACTCTGTGCAGGCCAGTCCATTACAGGGATGTATTGTCTTGTAACCACTCCGCCACAGGCCGTGCATCATGAACAGGTTCGAAAATGGCTCTGAGCACTATAGGACAACTTCTGACGTCATCAGTCCCCTAGAACTTAGAACTACTTAAACCTAACTGACCTAAGGACAGCACAAACATCCATGCCCGAGGCAGGATTCAAACCTGCGACCGTAGCGGTCGCGTGGTTCCAGACTGTAGCGCCTAGAACTGCTCGATCACCCCGCCCGCCCATGAACAGGTGCTCGATCCTGTTGACAGATGCGGTCGCCATCCCCGAATTGCTCTTCAACAGAGGGAAGCAAGAAGGTGCTTAAAACATCAATGTAGGCCTGTTCTGTGGTAGTGCCACGCAAAACAACAAGGGGTGCAAGCCCCACCGTGAAAAACACGACCACACCATAACACCACCGCCTCCGAATTTTACTGTTGGCGTTACACACACTGGCACATGACGTTCACCGGGCATTCGCCATACCGACACCCTGCCATCGGATCGCCACATTGTGTACCGTGATTCATCATTCCACACAACGTTTTTCCACTGTTCAATCGTCCAATGTCTACGCTCCTTACACGTCGCTTGGCATTTACCGGAGTGTTATTTGGCTTATGAGCAGCCACTGGACCACTAAATCTAAGTTTTCTCGCCTCCCGCCTATCTGTCATAGTATTTGCAGTGGATCCTGATGGACTTTGGAATTCCTGTGATATGGTCCGGAAAGGTGTCTGCCTATTACACATTCCGACCCTATTCAACTGTCGGCGGTCTCTGTCAGTCGACAGACGAGATCGGTCTGTACGCTTTTGTGCTGTACGTCTCCCTTCACGTTTCCACTTTACTATCACATCGGAAACAGCCGACATAGGTATGTTTAGCAGGTAGGAAATCTTGCGTACAGACGTATAACACAAGTGACACCCAATCACTTGACCACGTTCGAAGTCCGTGAGTTCCGCGGAGCACCCTATTCTGCTCTCTCGCGATGTCTAATGACTACTGAGGTCGCTGATATGGAGTATCTGACAGTAGGTAGCAGCACAATTCACCTAATAAGAAAAACGTTATGTTTCGGGAGTGGCCGGATACTTTTGATCACATCACGTATGCTCAATGATTTTCTTGTCTGTGGAATCTTGTGGCCAGCGAAAGTGATTAAATTCAGAAGAGTGTTCCTCCAGCCACTCTCTGGCAATTCTGGACGTGTGGGATGGAATTGCCCAAGTCCCTTGGAATGCACAATGGTAATGAATGGATGCAGGTGATCTGACAGCATGCTTACGTGTATGTGACCTGCTAGAATCGTATTTAGACGTGTCAGGGGTCCCATATCACTCCAACTGCACATGCCACATAGCATTAAAGAGCCTCCTAGAGCTTTAACAGTCTTCTGCTGACATGCAGGGTCATAGATTGATGGCGTTGTCTGCGTGCCCGTACACGTCCATCTGCTGCATACAATCTGAAACGAGACTCGTCCGACCAGACAACGTGTTTTCAGTCATCAACAGTCCAATGTCGATGTTGACGGGCCCATGCGACTCGGAAAGCTTTGTATCGTGCAGGCATCAAATGTACACGAGTGTGGTTTCGGTTCCAAAAGCACATATCGATGATGTTTCGTTGAATGGTTTACGCTGACACTTGTTGTTGGCCCGGCATTGAAATGAGAAGCAACTTGCGGAAGGGTTGCACTTCTGCCACGTTGAACGATTGTCTTCAGTCGTCGTTTGTCCCGTTCTTGCAGGATCTTTTTCCGGCCGGAGTGATGTCGGAGATTTGGTGTTTTACTGGATTCCTGATATTCATGGTACACTGGTGAAATGGTCGTACGGAAAAATCCCCTCTTCGTCGCTACCTCGGAGATGCTGTGTCCCATCGCTCGTGTGCCGACTATAACAGCACGTTAAAACACTTAAATCTTGATAACCTGCCATTGTAGCAGCAGTAACCGATCTGCCGCGCTAAGTAGCCGCATGGTCTGGGCGCCTTGCCACGGTTCGCGCGGCTTCCCCCGTCGGAGGTTCGAGTCCTCTCTCGGGCGTGGGTGTGTGTTTTGTTCCTAGCGTCAGTTAGTTTAACTTAGATTAAGTAATGTGTAAGCCTAGGGACCGATGACCTCAGTAGTTTGGTCCCATGGGAACTCACCACAAATTTCCAAATAACCGCTCTAACAACTGCGCCAGACATTTGTTGTCTTACATAGGCGATGCCGATCGCAGCGCCGTGTTCTGCCTGTTTACATCTCTCTCTATTTGAAAACACATGCCGTTACCAGTTTCTTTGGCGCTTCAGTGTAGTAACAGCGTGACACTTTGTGTGTCATTACCCAAAGGAGAGCACAGGTCCTTATTCAAATTATGGGGTACCCTAGTAGGCAAACTGGACGTAGCGTAGTGAAATGTGGCACATTAGTGCCCGTAAGCCCCACTTTCACACACTGGTTGGTCCTACTCATGAGTACAGAAAGCAACACGTTTAAAAACAGTAACTGATCTAACAACTGAGACGCATTTGGAGAGAAATTTGCTCTCCATTATTATTTTCAGTGTGCTCTGGATACTGCTGCTGCTGCTGCGTCTACTTGAAGACACATTCAGGTTTACAGTCAACAGTCCAGCCAGTTTGACAACCTAAAAACGGAATGATGATTCTTGCTCCAAAATTATGTTGTCCAGTATTGTCTTATTTGTGCTTCGATTTTTAACTCAGAAAGCTGTCGTACAGAGGTTTCCAATCTCAGCCCTTGCTAAGAGGGACCGTTTAGATCATAGTGATGGTGCTATGTGCGACACGGAATGAATAAAGATGAATTTATTTTCCCCGCATTTTGCAGAAACAGTGTTCGTAAAGAGCCTCCAAGAGCTTTCAAGCGATGACCGCCCGGCACCTGCAGCACCTTAAAACATATTGAGATAGCCTGGCGTGCAGATGTGAAGCTCCACGCGTTTCGATCGTTAAACGGTTTTATTGTGTCTGCGGGTTCAAATTGATCCACGATTCCACTAAATCGTGGATCAATTTGGACCCGCAGACACAATAAAACCGTTTAACGATCGAAACGCGTGGAACTTCACATCTGCACGCCAGTCTATCTCAATATGTTTTAAGGTGCTGCAGGTGCCGGGCGGTCATCGCTTGAAACTTACTGGAAGTGGAGGTACGTGCCACTGCTGAACCAAATTTTCCCCGCGATTCCAGATACGAAATTTCTTTATTCCGTTTATATTGACTGCTGGATTGAAGAGTTTTTAGCAAACAGAACACAGCATGTTGTTATCAATGGAGAGACGTCTACAGACGTTAAAGTAACCTCTGGCGTGCCACAGGGGAGTGTTATGGGACCATTGCTTTTCACAATATATATAAATGACTTAGTAGATAGTGTCGGAAGTTCCATGCGGCTTTTCGCGGATGATGCTGTAGTATACAGAGAAGTTGCAGCATTAGAAAATTGTAGCGAAATGCAGGAAGATCTGCAGCGGATAGGCACTTGGTGCAGGGAGTGGCAACTGACCCTTAACATAGACAAATGTAATGTATTGCGAATACATAGAAAGAAGGATCCTTTATTGTATGATTATATGATAGCGGAACAAACACTGGTAGCAGTTACTTCTGTAAAATATCTGGGAGTATGCGTACGGAACGATTTGAAGTGGAATGATCATATAAAACTAATTGTTGGTAAGGCGGGTACCAGGTTGAGATTCATTGGGAGAGTGCTTAGAAAATGTAGTCCATCAACAAAGGAGGTGGCTTACAAAACACTCGTTCGACCTATACTTGAGTATTGCTCATCAGTGTGGGATCCGTACCAGATCGGTCTGACGGAGGAGATAGAGAAGATCCAAAGAAGAGCGGCGCGTTTCGTCACTGGGTTATTTGGTAACCGTGATAGCGTTACGGAGATGTTTAATAAACTCAAGTGGCAGACTCTGCAAGAGAGGCGTTCTGCATCGCGGTGTAGCTTGCTCGCCAGGTTTCGAGAGGGTGCGTTTCTGGATGAGGTATCGAATATATTGCTTCCCCCTACTTATACTTCCCGAGGAGATCACGAATGTAAAATTAGAGAGATTAGAGCGCGCACGGAGGCTTTCAGACAGTCGTTCTTCCCGCGAACCATACGCGACTGGAACAGGAAAGGGAGGTAATGACAGTGGCACGTAAAGTGCCCTCCGCCACACACCGTTAGGTGGCTTGCGGAGTATCAATGTAGATGTAGATGTAGATGAATTTGTGATGTTTCAGGCACTTTACTGCCGCAGTTGTGCAGGGTCTTACTGAAAAAGAAATCTGTGTCGAGAATTATTCAGATACACAATCTTTAAGTTATTTTCGTTCTTGTGATGTAGAGAATGTAAGCGACGATGAAAATATACATCACGAAATTTCTTCTGATACAAGTAACTCGTCGTCTGGTGATTCTTTAGAGAGAGACAGCCACCTGTCAAGTAGTACATATCTCCGAGGTAAAAACCGATTCAAGTCGTCTCCCCACTCACCCAGTAGCTCCAGAGTCAGAAGTCACTTCATAACTCATCTGCGTGGTATCATGGGTACATCTCGTGAAAAACGAAACATTTCTCTAAGTGAATCATAATAGCTGCTGATACCAGACGAAATGATCGCGACTGTATGCACTCTCACTAAACAAAAAATAACAGAACATTCAGTAGAGTATAAAAGTAAAGCGATCTAAACTGAACAAATAAGTATTTTGGAAATAGTAGCATTCTTTGTGATGTTGCTATTATCGGGTTTATTCAAATCTGGCCAAGAAGATATCGCAAGTTTATAGGCAACTGATGGAACAGGCCGAGATATATTCAGAACAACGATGTCCGTAAATCGACTTATGTTCGGGTTACCTGCTGTGAGATTTGATGATGTGAATTCAGGGAAACAAAGAAGAACTAATGATCGCGTTGCTCTCACCTCAAAAATATTTGGAAATTTCATTCAGAAGTGTCAAAAAAGTTATAGCTGACCAGAATATTTGGCAACTGATAAAATGCTTTGGCATTTCAGAGGAAAATGTTTTTTCAGGGTTTATATGAAATCGAAACCAGCTAAATATGGCGTCAAGATTATGTGCCTTTGTGACGCTAAAATACACTATTTACGTATTTCTTTTTATCTACAGTCTCTAACAGAAGAAGCCAACTTTCATTTCCAATACAAAATGTACTGGAGCCCGCGGAACTTTTACTTGGAACAAACAAAAATGTAACTGTCGACAACTGGTTCTCTTCTGTGGAGCTGACAAACTGTTCGAAAATGTGTTGCGTTGGAACGATGAGCAAAAATAAAAGGGAAATACCACCAGAATTTTTTCCCAATAAACTACGGGAAATGAGAACTATGTTGCTTGATTTCGCGAAGGATAAAACATTGGCATTATACGTCCCAAAAAAAAGAATAAATAAACGAAGTGTATTGGTGATCTCATCAATGCATTGTGACAATTCAGTCAATGAAAACATTGGAAAACCTGAGAGAATTGAATTTACAATTATATCAGAGATGCGCAAATTGTTCAGTCTCTTGAAGAACTCAACCATGCCCATGCTTAATTTTTTCTGCAGCATTGAATATTGAGAGTGCAAATAGATTCCTTTTATGGTAGACGTTGTAACGGGACATCCTCTAGCATTACTTTTTCTAACCAGTAGTTGTCGATAGCAGTATTATTTTTAGAATTTTGGACAAGTCAATGTTATCTCAGTTGCTTTTCTGAAAACCTCCATATAATTTTATACACAGTATGTTATATTTTAAGCTAAAATTATGAAAAGGAATTACTTTATAAAATATTTTAGTTTCGATGTTATGTAGTGTATCTAGGGTCTCCCGTCGGGTAGACCGTGCAAGTCTTTCGATATAACGCCACTTCGGCGACTTGCGCGTTGATGGGGATGAAACGATTATGATTAGGACAACACAACATCGAGTCCCTGAGCGGGAATCGAACTCGGGCCCTTAGGATAGGCATTCTGTCGCGCTGACCACTCAGCTTCCTGGGGCGGACTTCGATGTTAAAATCGATAGGTACAGGTTCTGAATGTACAGTTAATTTTTTTTAGAAACATTTGAAATTACGAAATATTTGCGCACTTACAACTGCTGTTATTAATTACACAATAATGTACTGTTTACTATGATTATTTCTGGATTCATATATGAAATAATAATCGAAATTAAAGTTAGTAGAAATTCATTTGTTAAGAAAATTTGTAAACCCTTTGGAATATAGTTATTTTCGCAGATTGTGAGAGTCGTAAGCATGCCTCCGATGTGATCGGACGTATTTTTATGTTTTTGTGCGAACACTGTAATTTCGGCTTTCGGCTTTGTCAATGCGAAAAACCAAAAGACTGCATGATATACCGAAATGTGAGAAAATATATTTAAGTAAAAACAAAAATTCTGCAACAACAATCTTCAAATTTATTTAGTTCAATCCAACCGTGAGGACCTAAAGTGTGAAATTTTCCGCTTCAAGAATCAGACCACTAGACAAGAAGAACTGGAGCCAATTCAACATGACAGGCTAAGTAAACTAGAAAGTTTCATAAAAGACATTGTGTAATGTGGACTATAGATGGAAGTAGCAAGGAGGGGGTAGATTACAACGTCAAATAGTGGAAAACATATGAAACGTAATCATTACATAAAACAAATTACATTAAGTTTGAAAAGCCCATTTATCGCAAAAATATCTTAATTTTCAATAGATTTTTAGAGTAGGATAGATAATTTTCTGTGGACAGCTGATAAACCACAAAACGACCTACGGTAAGAAAATTTGTCTTACACTCAATGTGGGTCACGAAAAAGAGAAAGATGTTATTCATGTGAGTCTAAAACTGACAAAAAAATCACCAAAATTAGATATATGCTTTAAATTCATTTGTAAACGACATGTAAATAAACGTGTTGTGTAGCAATTGTCATACTTAGGATATTTACTTACTTTGATAACGTTTGTCCACTTTTATGTTTAGTTGTTTTTGTTTCTGATTGATGGCATAAAGAATCCCTATGTATATTAAGGGGAAGTATGACAAACCCCATAGCATATGTAGGTTTTTTAATCTAATCTTTTTTATTATTATATTGCATTTCAAAGTAAGGGAATTAAAAATTCCTGTTAAATATAAGACCTAAGACTTAAAGTTTAAAAATATCACAATATAAAACTGTTAATTAATAAAAGTTGATTTATATTTGAAATAAAAGTTATTTTAATACATTTCTTATTAATTTACATATTATTTATACCTGTTATAGGAATTATGTGGCTTTCTCATTCGATGGTTCATATGGGTCCGCGATTCCAGTTACGTTGAGCAAAATACTGCTTCCGATTAAGGAATATCACTAGTATTCTAGGACTAATCCCATTTGCTGCTCTTTTGCGATGCTGTGTACATATTACCTCGAGTCTGTATGAGGTCCTTTAAAAGGGAGAGGAATGTTGGGTGGGTAGCGAATATTTTGCCATTCAGACCTAGTGGAATACCAGTGCAGCAAGCATTTACGTCCTTCACTCTGCCCCAGCTGCGCCACTATCTGTCCTGGGTAGAGTTGCTTCAGGTCACCGCTCTCTGGTGCTGCCCCCTGTTACGACTGGCAGCCACTATCTCACATGTGATACACACACAGTCTGCGGGTTCGACTGCTGTGAACACTGGTGACCGCCGCAACCTCCGAGCCAAGTTTTCTTCCCTATCTTTATTTGGTATTCTATACAGTCAAGTAGTTCCTTTGAATGCAGATACTTACAGGGTACGATAGTTTTTTCTCTGTAGAAGTCTCTCCTTCGCGCGTCTTATGGTAACGGTATTCCGTAGACGTTTGCTACAGGCCAGAATTTGCATACTTTTTTTCATTTATTTACCACTCAAACACGCACACACACACACACAGAACACTGACATTTGTTGTAAACATAGTAATTATCTACTGGTATGCTTTATCTACTGGTATGCTGAGCGGCTAAAATGTTTCATACAGTGGCACATCATGTAAATTTTAGCGGTCACGTTGTTGTAATAACTTATTTTATGTTCTTTAGTATTCCGACTACCATCAAGCAAGTGACGTTGCCTTTCAGCCCCCTCTCATGTCAGTTTGATCAGACAAATAACGCACGACACAACAATGATGAATTACGTGAATAGGGTTTTTCGAATAAAATAAGACCAGTCTGCAGCACAAACATTTACTTGCGAAATTAAGTACTTTTATCACTTGAATTACAGTGACATCACTGAGCAGACAAAATTGCTATGAATACTATTTTCAGTGTACTTGAGATATTTCATTGAATGGTAACGACGAACTCCTGTTTATGTTGATTCAAACCTGAATGAATAAAGTGTTTTTACAATAGTTATAGACGACATATCCAGACAAACGAACGTTTTATTTGCACCTGGTTGCATATAGCGTTGGGACCGCAGTGGTAAAATTAAAGAGGAAAGCAAATAGTCGTCCTCTACGTTTTCGTTCTGCGAATGGAATAGCAGAGCTGCTAAATCGACTATGCCTTCTGCCATGCGCAGTGGAACAGTTTGCAAAGATTTAAATGTTTCATATTATGAGAGAAAAGAGTATAAATTGAAGGGACTGGTAAATAATCTGCACTGCGTACAAAAACCAAGAGCAGGTACTAAAAGACTGAAAATCATGAAAGAAGATACCGGATTAGGAAGGATACCAGGAAAGATTTTAGTTTAACGCTGGTTTTGCTTAATTTGTACATAAAAGAAGCTATGAAGGAAGTGCCAAAAAATAAAATTTGGAACATACGAGGATAAGATAATAATATTAAGATCCTAATGGTCGAAACTGAGAAAGACTTAAAATAAGAGCTGAATCTACTGTACTGTGTATCTAGTACATATTTTGGATTAAGGAAATATTGAGCAAAAGCTAAAGTTTTGAAGAGCAACTCAAAGGAAAACAACGACTTTCTACACTGGAAAATTTTGGAAGACGGAGTAGGAAAAGTGAAAGAACTGCGTTGTCTGGGCCAGAGAGAAGAATAAATTTGGAAGAACTGAAGAAAGCTTACTTCACTGAAAGCGTTCTAGTCGTAACAAATATTAACATGGAATAGAGAGATAAGCAGTTGAAACTACACATATGAAGCAAAGTAATGTGTGGAAATGAAAGTCGACTGCGAAAAAAGAGCCGGCCGGTGTGGCCGTGCGGTTCTAGGCGCTTCAGTCTGGAAACGCGTGACCGCTACGGTCGCAGGTTCGAATCCTGCCTCGGGCATGGATGTGTGTGATGTCCTTAGGTTAGTTAGGTTTAAGTAGTTCTAAGTTCTAGGGGACTGATGACCACAGATGTTAAGTCCCATAGTGCTCAGAGCCATTTGAACCAATTTTGCGAAAAAAGAAAGGGAACAAAGAAAGTGGAAGCGTTTGAAATGTGATGCTAAGATGGCTGATAGTAAAAAGGTAGAGAGTAGTAATCGAAACGCAGCAGATAGAACAGGAGAGGAGAGTTGCGGTACCTTTACCAGAAGATTCAGAAAAAAACTGTAAAATTAGGTTTTAAAGTACAGTCGACGACGACGTCATAAGAGACAGAAGACACTGTCCGTTTCAACGATATTGTCCCGACATTTACGTCAGGCGGTTTGGATAACTAATGGAAAACCTCTGTCTGATTGGCTGTAAGAAGAACTGAACCCCCGCCAGTGCGAGTCCTGTTTGCTCACCAGTGGGCAACCTCGCCCTGTAGGTAGAAGATTCGAACAGTTTTCGAGTCGTGGGTAATGTATTAAGGTACTCCAGGACCAGACAACTTAGCACGTGATGAAGCAGGGTAAGGTAATATAGTGATGCTAAAAGAGGCAGCCAAAGATGCATCTAAAAAGGGTTTTTATTTAGTCGGCGACCGCTTTCAGGCTATGCCCACTCTCAAACCAATCTACGCACGAAAATCAAAAATTACAATATATCGAAACAAGTTTGTATTAAATACTAGTGCAAAACGTAAATTGATAGCATATCGCAACCAGCACATACCACTGATTTGCAAGTAAGATGCCCGTTCAAAATAGCAGTGAGTAAAGTGGGTGCATACGTGTATGGTCCTAACTAGTGTTCGTTAATAAAAGATACTGGCCATTTTGGAAACTATTAGGAAGCCCAGGAGAGCTGGCGCCCTCTTCGGGCCGTGATTCTTTTATTTCCGGAAAGGTTGTTTCCATACGTGTTCACAATCTTAAAGACAAGCAATGTACAAAATGATTGCATAACATATGTGACACACACATATGCTTTGTAAGTGTGCACATCTTCACAAATAAATTACAATTTAATATCGAGGTCAAACTTACAGATAGAGAGAGCGTAATATCTATATGCTATAAGGGATGAAAATGTCAGTGCATCATAGAACGACAACGCAGCATTGCTACAGTGTAGCCTACATAGTGTTACCTTAACGTAGCACAATTGTGACAAAGACGCCAAGCATGAGCATAAACTGCAAACAAATGTTTAGAAAAGTTTAAAAAAACATCCCATTAAAATACATCCACAACCTTAATCATTTTTACATTTTTTTTAAATAAAAATGGACCAATCTACGTCGTGCATAAAGAAAGATACAACTGTAGGATCACATGCAGAACTAATTAAATAAACAGTAATTACATAAACAATCGCGTCTGGGCAGTCAATACTACACTACTGGCCATTAAAATTGCTACACCATGAAGATGACGTGCTACAGACGCGAAATTTAAGCGACAGGAAGAAGATGCTGTGATATGCAAATCATTAGCTTTTCAGAGCATTCACACAAGGTTGGCGCCGGTCGGGACACCTACAACGAGCTGACATGAGGAAAGTTTCCAAAAGATTTCTCATACACAAACAGCAGTTGACCGGCGTTGCCTGGCGAAACGTTGTGATGCCTCGTGTAATGAGAAGAAATACGTACCATCACGTTTCCGACTTTGATAAAGGTCGGATTGTAGCCTATCGTATCACGACAATGCTGCTCGCGTTGGTCGAAATCCAATGACTGTTCGCAGAATATGGAATCGGTGGGTTCGGGAGGGTAATACGGAACGCCGTGCTGGGTCCCAACGACCTCGTTTCACTAACAGGCATCTTATCCGCATGGCTGTAATGGATCGTGCAGCCACGTCTCGATCCCTGAGTGAACACATGGGGACGTTTGTAAGACAACAACCATCTGCACGAACAGCTCGACGGCGTTTGCAGCAGCCTGGACTATCAGCTCGGAGACCATGGCTGCGGTTACCCTTGACGCTGCATCACAGACAGGAGCGCCTGCGATGTTGTACTCAACGACGAACCTGGGTGCACGAATGGCAAAACGTCATTTTTTGGATGCACCGAGGTTCTGTTTAGAGCATCATGACGGTCGCATCCGTGTTTGGCGACATCGCGGTGCAAGCTCTTTGGAAGCGTGTATTCGTCATTGCCATACTGGCGTATCACCCGGCGTGATTGTATGGGGTGCCATTGGTTAAACGTCTCGGTCACCTCTTGTTCGCATTGACGGCACTTTGAACAGTGGACGTTACGTTTCAGATGTGTTACGACCCGTGGCTCTACCCTTCATTCGATCTCTGCGAAACCCTACATTTCGACAGGATAATGCACGATCGCATGTTGCAGGCCCTGTACGGGTCTTTCTGGATACAGAAAATGTTCGAGTGCTGCCCTGGCCGGCACATTCTCCAGATCTCTCACCAATTGATTACGTCTGGTCAATGGTGGCCGAGCAAATGGCTCGTCACAATACGCCAGTCACTAATCTTGATGAACTGTGGTATCGTGTTGAAGCTGCATGGGCAGCTGTACCTATACACGCCATCCAAGCTCTGTTTGACTCAATGCTCAGGCGTATCAAGGCCGTTATTACGGGCAGAGGTGGTTGTTCTGGGTACTGATTTCTCAGGATCTATGCGATCCAAATTGGGTAAAAATGTAATCACATGTCAGTTCTAGTATAATATATTTGTCGAATGAATACCCGTTTACCATCTGCATTTCTTCTTGGTGTAGCAATTTTAATGGCCAGTAGTGTAATACCAGGAAGCACCAGGGGAAGGAGTAGGGGGAGAGTAAGGGAAAGGGGGAGGGAGAAAAGGAAAGCGGTACGGAAAGGATATGGATGTGATAGATGGAATGAAAGGGGTCGAAAGGGGCGGGAAGAACACAGGACGGGTGGCATGGAGGGGCCCGGTGGCAAGGGGAAGTCTAGATTGAGGATTGCAGCAAAATAACGACGCTTGAGTTAAGAAAGGGAATATTGTTGGGGTGATCAAAGTTCAGACTAATTGTACGTAAAACATCATTGTGAGTGTCGGGAGTGGAAGGTATGCAGACGTGAAAAGACAAACGCGAGGCAGGAACGGATGGAGGACGGCCTTTGAATCTTCGAGTCACTCCTGACCTTAAAAAAGCAAAATTTATGGCGGTGAGGTTTGAGGAAGTGGAGCCACTGGTTTGGCAGCTGACATGTACCCAAAAGTGGGAGTGTGCCCGCAGGACCGTTAAATGCAGGGACGCTGTCCTGGCCAGGTGGTTCTGCCGCAGACATCTCGTCCAACTGGCGTTGGACAGCAGGTAACATGCTGAGGGTGGCTCCGGGCTCGACGTGCTACCGCTACAGGACCGGTTGCAGCCGCCTCTCTCCAGGAATGCTGCCAAAGCGGCCTGTAACCGCACTTCTGCGGAATCCGTACTCACTAAAAATAAAACAGTCTTCTACATCTACATCTACATTTATACTCCGCAAGCCACCCAACGGTGTGTGGCGGAGGACACTTTACGTGCCACTGTCATTACCTCCCTTTCTGGTTCCAGTCGCGTATGGTTCGCGGGAAGAACGACTGCCGGAAAGCCTCTGTGCGCGCTGGAGTCTCTCTAATTTTACATTCGTGATCTCCTCGGGAGGTATAAGTAGGGGGAAGCAATATATTTGATACCTCATCCAGAAACGCACCCTCTAGAAACCTGGACAGCAAGCTACACCGCGATGCAGAGCGCCTCTCTTGCAGAGTCTGCCACTTGAGTTTGCTAAACATCTCCGTAACGCTATCACTCTTACCAAATAACCCTGTGACGAAACGCGCCGCTCTTCTTTGGATCTTCTCTATCTCCTCCGTCAACCCGATCTGGTACGGATCCCGCACTGATGAGCAATACTCAAGTATAGGTCGAACGAGTGTTTTGTAAGCCACCTCCTTTGTTGATGGACTACATTTTCTAAGGACTCTCCCAGTGAATCTAAACCTGGTACCCGCCTTACCAACAATTAATTTTATATGATCATTCCACTTCAAATCGTTCCGCATGCATACTCCCAGATATTTCACAGAAGTAACTGCTACCAGTGTTTGTTCCGCTATCATATAATCATACAATAAAGGATCCTTCTTTCTATGTATTCGCAATACATTACATTTGTCTATGTAAAGGGTCAGTTGCCACTCCCTGCACCAAGTGCCTATCCGCCGCAGATCTTCCTGCATTTCGCTGCAATTTTCTAATGCTGCAACTTCTCTATATACACTACAGCATCACACTATCTACTAGGTCATTTATATACACTGCTGGCCACCGTAAATGCAACACCCTGAAGGAAGCATCCGAATGAAGTGAAATTTACACCATGGGTTTGCAGCGATGAGATATGCAACTGATTAGAATTTCAGCGCAGACGCACATCACGCGCGCCTGTGGCGCCACCTCATAGCGCCATTTAAGGCTTGGCGATTTCGACGAGTGTACGTTCGGCACGTGTGTTTACCTTGTGGTTGTTTCACAAGACGATCAGTTATGCCTCGTAGACAACAGCGAACATCGTTTGATCAAGTATCCGAGTTCGGCAGAGGAAGGATAGTGGCTTACCGAGATTGTGGATTATCATACAGAGAAATCGATAGTCGTGTTGGACGAAACCAAACAACTGTAATGCGGATATGTGACCGTTGGATGCAGGAGGGTACGACAGACCGACGTGGTCCATCGCATTCACCTCGGTGCACCACTGCACGTGCTGATAGGCAAATTGTGCACATTGGAGTGATGGATCGCTCAGTGACATCCCGAACCATAGCACAGCACATCGCGTCTGTAACGCATCATCCAGTGTCTGCGCGTACCATTCGACGCCGTTTACAGCAGAGTGGTCTGTCCGCAAGACATCCATTGCTTCGTCTATCATTGACGCAGAACCACAGACGTCTCCGTCGCCAATGGTGTGATGACAGACGGATGTGGACGGCAGAATGGAATGACGTTGTCTTAACTGACGAGGCACGCTTCTGTCTGCAGCACCACGATGGTCGGATTCGAGTGTGGAGACACCGTGAAGAGAGGATGCTCGACAGCTGCATTATGCACCGCCACACTGGTCTTGCACCGGGTATTATGGTATGGGGCGGTATTGGATATTACTCTCGCACGCCTCTAGTACGCATTGCCGGTACTTTAAATAGCCGGCGCTACATATCCGAGGTGCTGGAGCCAGTTGTCCTTCCTTACCTTCAGGGCTCGGCCACAGCCATATTTCAACAGGATAATGCGCGACCACACGTGGCACGCATTGTCCAAAGGTTCTTCGTCAATAACCAGATTGAATTGCTTCCCTGGCCGGCTCGCTCTCCGGATCTTTCGCCGATAGAAAACATGTGGTCCACGGTTGCTCAACGAGTGACCCAGATTACATCCCCAGCTGCCACACCAGATGATCTTTGGCAACGTGTGGAAGCTGCTTGGGCTGCTGTACCCCAGGAACACATCCAACGTCTCTTTGACTCAATGCCGAGACGTGTGGCAGCGGTGATCTCCAACAATGGCGGCTACTCTGGCTACTGATTCTGGCAGGAAACACATGTCACAGACGTCTGTAAACGTAATCATTTGATACTTGGTCAACATGTTATCTACAAAATAAATTTTGTTGTGCTACCTCTTGTCTTTCTTGGTGTTGCATTTACGGTGGCCAGCAGTGTATATTGTGAAAAGCAATGGTCCCATAACACTCCCCTGTGGCACCCCAGAGGTTACTTTAACGCCTGTAGACGTCTCTCCATTGATAACAACATGCTGTGTTCTGTTTGCTAAAAACTCTTCAATCCAGCCACACAGCTGGTCTGATATTCCGTAGGCTCTTACTTTGTTTATCTGGCGACAGAGCGGAACTGTATCAAACGCCTTCCGGAAGTCAAGGAAAATAGCATCTACCTGGGAACCTGTATCTAATATTTTCTGGGTCTCATGGACAAATAAAGCGAGTTGGGTCTCACATGATCGCTGTTTCCGGAATCCATATTGATTCCTACAGATTAGATTCTGGGTTTCCAGAAACGACATGATGCGTGAGCAAAAAACATGTTCTAAAATTCTACAACAGATCGACGTCAGAGATATAGGTCTATAGTTTTGCGCATCTGCTCGACGACCCTTCTTGAAGACTGGGTCTACCTGTGCTCTTTTCCAATCATTTGGAACCTTCCGCTCCTCTAGAGACTTGCGGTACACGGCTGTTAGAAGGGGGGCAACTTCTTTCGCGTACTCTGTGTAGAATTGAATCGGTATCCCGTCATGTCCAGTGGACTTTCCTCTGTTGACTTCTGCGTAAGTCTTTTTGTTTATTGTACCACTATGCGTTTCGAGGGTTCACACCGTCATCTTCTGGTGGAGGATACGTATTTTTTTCCCGGCCGCGTCCTGTTTTTGAGGCAAGGAAATGTGTCCGTGCGGATTCCATAAAAATCTACAAAATGTCCTCTCTTTCGGGCTCTGAGAAAAAATGCGAGCAGAATCAGTTGTCCCTGTAATTAATCGTAAATAAATGCACCTGTAATACTTTTGGCAAGAAACCTATCTGATTTGGAATGTTAATTCTTGTGCCGTTGGCGATATCATTAGGTAGTTGTCTGTCCTTTATTAAACCAACATGTTCTGTCTTCCACATTACGCTCTTTGTATTGCTTCTGCTTGGAAATTGAGGTTAAAGTTGTGTTGTTTATTTGAATAGTGGTGTGTCTTTTGCATCAAATTAAGCTTCGAACTTAAACACAAAATGCTGAAAAGTATCAGTTGCTAATAAGCGTATAAGTATTGTAAGGTTTAATGTAATTGGATCGTATTAATCTAAACGAGTATTTATAGCTATAGAGTTTAATACCCTCACGATGCTTTCAGGTGCACTGAATATAGAAGTGCATGAAAACAGTTCTAAATACGAGATACATCTTTGTGTTAGTGCGGAGCACGGACAGCTTTTCACTGTGGCAGGCCAACCGCGAAAGACGTTATGATTCCTCTGCTGCTGGTGATAAATAGTTTCTCCTTTCCAGAGACAGCACTACTAAACTTAAAAACATAAATTGTAGTAAAACTGTTGTACATGAAGATGACGGGATGAACCACTGAAACGTGTAGTGTTAAAATAAAAGTGGCTGACGCAGAGACCTGCTTTAACTATAATTATCAGTTACAGTCCTCATGCTGCCATGCTTCGCGGATGAAATTATCACCCTTACAGATATAAACGTCTGTTGCACCATACGTCAAGTTGCTATAACACCGAGAAACCGTTATGGTCATTGTCATCAGTGCTTCTGAAAATACTGATGTCTGTTTTACCAACATACGCTATTTATTTTCACTTTCATGTATCCTAATCGACTATCCGACGTACACTTTTCACTGTGAATAGCTCTCTATTGTTTCTTATATATTCTATCCTTTATTTGTCTGCTTGATAGTTTCAGCCACCTATAGGCGACGATGGCACAGTTGCCTTCACTTCTATGAGTTCGCCTGTATACCTTTATTCTCTGACTCACTCATGCTGACTCTTCTTCCCAGAACACTGTTGGTGTTGCTCTTACTTCCTCGTCGGATAAGTCCACCAGTCCAGCTATTTTTGTGCTGAAAGTCTCTCGGTCTCTTACAGGCCTATTTTCTTTGCTGATGCCGCGCTTCTCTAGGTTCTGATGTACTTATTTCAACCATGCAACTTGTTTCTTTCTGTTCTCTGGTTAAGTTAGTATTTCATTTGCATACCTTTTCTGGCTTTATCCATTAACGTGTCCATAGGAAGTCAGTCTAATTTTCTTTATTGGCGCTGACACCATTTCAAATGGTTCAAATGGCTCTGAGCACTATGGGACTTTTGAGGTCATCAGTCCCTCAGAACTTAGAACTACTTAAACCTAACTAACCTAAGGACATCACACACATCCATGCCCGAGGCAGGATTCGAACCTGCGGTCGTAGCGGTCGATCGGTTCCTGACTGTAGCGCCTAGAACCGCTCGGCCACCACGGCCGGCGACACCATTTCAAACTTTTCATATAATTCCTTGTTTGATCTCAAATGAAACAAACTCATCTGCTATTACCTTTCTGGCCTTAATATTTACCTTAAAATTTTCTTTTTTTCTTTCTGAGAGTCCGTTCTCTGCTGCAAAGAAACATTCAGGTTTAACAACAGAGTTGTGTCTGAATTTGGTCTGATAAGACAGGGATTTGGATTTGTAATTGTACTGGCATTTTCTGAATTCTATCCCCATCCTTCTGGCTCTTTTCTCGACTGCCATTTTTTCATTGATGCTTATCGTGAGAATCTAACCTAGGTATTTGAACTGTGTCCTTTTGATGCGGCCATACATTGTCTTCACTGTCCACGTTGGATCTTTTCCATGTACGTTCACGTCCTCTGTCTCTCCAACAGAATTTTTAAGCCTGTCTTTTCTGAGGTTTCTTTTAGGACTTCTGATTGTTTAGTTGCAATTTGGGTGCACAGATCCTGAGAAATCAGTACCCAGAACAACCATCTCTGGCCGTAATAATGGCCTTGATACGCCTGGGCATTGAGTCAAACAGAGCTTGGATGGCGTGTACAGGTACAGATGCCCATGCAGCTTCAACACGATACCACAGTTCATCAAGAGTAGTGACTGGCGTATTGTGACAAGCCAGTTGCTCGGCCACTATTGACCAGACGTTTTCAGTTGGTGAGAGATCTGGAGGATGTGATGGCCAGGGCAGCAGTCGAACATTTTCTGTATCCAGAAAGACCCGTACAGGACGTGCAACATGCGGTCGTGCACTATCCTGCTGAAATGTAGCGTTTGGCAGAGATCGAATGATGGGTAGCGGCACGGGTCGTAACAAAAAAAAATGGTTGAAATGGGTCTGAGGACTATGGGACTTAACTTCTGAGGTCATCAGTCCCCTAGAACTTAGAACTACTCAGACCTAACTAACCTAAGGACATCACACACATCCATGCCTGAGGCGCGGCTGCACGGCTGCACGATCCGCTACAGCCATGCTGATAAGATGCCTGTCATCTCGACTGCTAGTGATACGAGGCCGTTGGAATCCAGCACGGTGTTCCGTTTTACCCTCCTCAACCCACCGATTCCATATTCTGCTAACAGTCATCGGATCTCGACCAACGCGAGCAGCAATGTCGCGATACGATAAACCGCAATCGCGATAGGCTACAATCCCACCTTTATCAAACGTGATGGTACGCATTTCTCCTCCTTACACGAGGCATCACAACAATGTTTCACGAGGCAACGCCGGTCAACTGCTGTTTGTGTATGAGAAATGGGTTGGAAACTTTTCTCATGTCAGCGCGTTGTAGGTGTCGCCACCGGCGCCAACCTTGTTTGAATGCTCTGAAAAGCTAATGATTTGCATATCACAGCATCTCCTTCCTGTCGGTTAAATTTCGCGTCTGTAGCACGTCATCTTCGTGGTGTAGCAATTTTAATGGCCGGTATTGTACATTCGAGCTTAGAACAAAACTGAATGTCATCGACATAAATCAGATATAGAAGCATCGAACGCAAGGAAGAAAAGGAACGAAGGTTGGCTTTAACGTCGCGTAGGCATCGAGGTCATAAGAAACTGAGCACAAGCTCGGGTTGTGTCGGGGATGAGGAAGGCAATCGGCCATGCCGTTTCACAGGAACCATCCCGGCATTTGGCTGGAGCGATTTAGGGAATCGCGGAAAATCTGTGAGAATGGCTGGAAGCGGGTTTGGACCGGCGTCCTACCGAATGCGAAGCCGGTGTGCTAAACACTGCGCTACCTTGCTCGGTAGTACCAAGCCCTGCGGCACACCATGTTTTATAAAGAGTGTTCCGAAACCATTGGTTCAAATTAATACGAGAAGTGGAGAACATACGGTCTCTGCAGTCAGCTTGTAATGTTAGGGAACATTTGGCTAGCGGTTCTGACGTAAGCTGATGTGCCCCTTCGCTGACTGGGAGTGTGTACCGACATTCAAAATTGCTCTGTGTGCGGATGGTTGGGCTGAGTTCTCCTTGGAAACACATCAGTTCATTCGCACGCAACAGCAAAAATGGAGCGGTTTACGTACGCTGTAATGGCCTGTGAATGGAAATGGACGAGCTGCAGTGAGAGAGTATCAAAAGAGCTTTCAAAACAGACAGGTTCGCCAACGCCAGACATTCGGACCTTTACATCGCCTGCTACGCGAAACAGTCACTTGCCGTGCACACATGCATGATACAGATCGGAATAGAACATCACGAGCTCCCGAGATCGGAGACGACATTCTGCGACCTGTTGAAGACACTCCGTCTACAAGACACGACGTATCGCACACATCCTTGGCGTCGGACGTATCCTTACGTGGAATGTGTTACATGACCAGCAGCTTCATCCTTTCCATCTTCAGCGCGTGGCAGCCCGAGCACTGAAGACTTTCCCCAGCGCGTGCCGTTCCCACAACGGCTTTTATTACATACTGCCCCCACAGTCTAACATAACAGGCTTTTATAACATACTGCCCCCACTGCCCCAGACTCCTTATTTCTGGCGGAGATCCGGTACACCTACCAGGTTTTGTTTATTCGTGAAGGCTCTTTCAATATCCACAGTTTGCGTGTTTGGACGCACGTGAATCCACAAGGTATTCGACTTCGGATTCATCGATGGCGATTCGGTATTAATGTGTGGGCCGGCATTCTCGGTGATAGGTTGATTGGACCATATATTCTTCCATTCCGCCTCAACGGACGGATCTTGGTATAACAAGTGGTGCCAGAACTGATGAATTGAGACAAAGGACGTACTGCCAGCATTTTGGCATTGCTGTGAAGAGTCATCTGAGAGACACCTTCAGGATTCGATGGATCGACCGAGGTGGTCCTGTGGCCTGACCACCCAGGTCACCTGACGTCACGTGTCTGGATTTTTTCCTATGGGGGCTTATGAAGCGCCTGATGTATGAAACCGTTGTGGAAACAGTAACAGACTTCGTCGCTGTCATTGCCGTCGCTGCTGGTACCAGCGCGTACATGCCAGGAATCTTCCAACGAACGCATCATCCAATGGTCCGATGACGTACTGCGTGCATACATGCCAGTGACTGATCACGCATTCGAACATTTCCCTTAAATGCCACTGCTGTAATTAGCATGTTAAACAACCTGCTATGTAAATCGTTCCTGTCATCAGAAACTGCCGTCAGGGACCATATGTACCATAAGTACATATATTTGTTTTGTTGTTCTCTATATCATGTGGATGGCTAGAGGACAAATGTAAGAGTGTAGAGGCTTATCTCACTAGGGGTTGGTTCAAAATGGCTCTGAGCACTATGGGACTCAACTGCTGAGGTCATTAGTCCCCTAGAACTTAGAACTAGTTAAACCTAACTAACCTAAGGACATCACAAACATCCATGCCCGAGGCAGGATTCGAACCTGCGACCGTAAAGGTCTTGCGCTTCCAGACTGCAGCGCCTTTAACCGCACGGCCACTTCGGCCGGCCTCACTAGGGGTAAGATAGATACTGTCTACAGGACATTTAAAGAGACCTTTGGAGAAAAGAGAACCACTTGCATGAATATCAAGAGCGTTGATGGAAACCCAGTTCTAAGCAAAGAAGGGAAAGCAGAAAGGTGGAAGGAGTATATAGAGGGTCTATACAAGGGCGATGTACTTGACGACAATATTATGGAAATGGAAGAGGATGTAGATGAAGATTTTGAAATGGGAGACATGATATTGCGTAAAGAGTTTGACAGAGCACTGAAAGACCTGAGTCGAAACAAGGGCCCCGGAGTAGACAACATTCCATTAGAACTACTGACAGCCTTGGGAGAGCCAGTCCTGACAAAACTCTACCATCTGGTGAGCAAGATGTATGAGACGGGTGAAATACCCTCAGACTTCAAGAAGAATATAATAATCCCAATCCCAAAGAAAGCAGGTGTTGACAGGTGTGAAAATTACCGAACTATCAGTTTACTAAGTCACAGCTGCAAAATACTAACGCGAATTCTTTACAGACGAATGGAAAAACTGATAGAAGCCGACCTCGGGGAAGATCAGTTTGGATTCAGTAGAAATGTTGGAACACGTGAGGCAATACTGACCCCACGACTTACCTTAGAAGAAAGATTAAGGAAAGGCGAACCTACGTTTCTAGCATTTGTAGACTTAAAGAAAGCTTTTGACAATGTTGACTGGAATACTCTCTTTCAAATTCTGAAGATGGCAGGGGTGAAATACAGGGAGCGAAAGGCTATTTACAATTTGTACCGAAACCAGATGGCAGTTATAAGAGTCAAGGGGTATGAAAGGGAAGCAGTGGTTGGGAAGGGAGTGAGACAAGGTTGTAGCCTATCCCCGATGTTATTCAATCTGTATATTGAGCAAGCAATAAAGGAAACAAAAGAAAAGTTCGGAGTAGGTATTAAAATCCATGGAGAAGAAATAAAAACTTTGAGGTTCGCTGATGACATTGTAATTCTGTTAGAGACAGCAAAGGACTTGGAAGAGCAGTTGAACGGAATGGACAGTGTCTTGAAAGGAGGGTATAAGATGAACATCGACAAAAGCGTAACGAGGATAATGGAATGTAGTCGAATTAAGTCGGGTGATGCTGAGGGAATTAGATTAGGAAATGAGACACTTAAAGTAGTAAAGGAGTTTTGCTATTTGGGGAGCAAAATAACTGATGATGGTCGAAGTAGAGAGGATATAAAATGTAGACTGGCAATGGCAAGGAAAGCGTTTCTGAAGAAGAAAAATTTGTCAACATCGAGTATAGATTTAAATGTCAGGAAGTCGTTTCTGAAAGTATGTATATGGAGTGTAACGTGGTCGATAAATAGCTTAGACAAGAACAGAATAGAAGCTTTCGAAATGTGGTGCTACAGAAGAATGCTGAAGATTAGATGGGTAGATCACATAACTTATGAGGAGGTATTGAGTAGAATTGGGGAGAAGAGGAGCTTGTGGCACAACTTGACTAGAAGAAGGGATCGGTTGGTAGGACATTTTCTGAGACATCGAGCGATCACCAATTTAGTATTGGAGGGCAGCGTGGAGGGTAAAAATCGTAGAGGGAGATCAAGAGATGAATACACTAAGCAGATTCAGAAGGATGTAGGCTGCAGTAGGTACTGGGAGATGAAGAAGCTTGCACAGGATGGAGTAGCATGGAGAGCTGCATCAAACCAGTCTCAGGACTGATGACCACAACAACAACAAAATATCATGTATTAATATGAGCCAATAGTTTAGGAACACCCTGTATAGTAACTTGAAATTTTTGAACACCACATCGAATGGACTTTCACGTAGTCCTTTCAGTTATTGCAGAAAAGAAAAATAGTCAAAGTTCGGAATCTAAAGAAAATTTGCAATTTCTGCTACCGGTACACAACTGTACAACTACCTTCCTCCCTACGTACAAACTGAATGCACAGCTACGGCGCTCGTCGAGAAGCGCGCTCTATTAGAACTACTAGGAAATCAGCTACCGCGGAAACTAAGCCTCTGTAGCAGAAAATACACCTGCGCGCCATCTCTGGAGCACCGTATGAACTAGCAGCGGCGCCACGCCTCCCGCGGCCAAACACGGCGCGCGCAGATAACTCGACACCGCGCCGACCTTCAGGGCGCCGCGCCGAGAAGTAAACAAGTGCAACGCGGCGCTGCACGCGACACTCGATCCGCGATCCACAACACGACACGACGCTGACGTGGCCAGTGGAGCGGCTCCAAGTTGCTGCGTGCTTGTCACTGCAGACTGATATCACACTTGTTCCACAGCGAAAATTTCCCATCTTGCAAAACTGCGAGACAGAGACAGAGAAAAATGCACCTATGGTTGTCGAGCGTAATTCTTTTCTCATACTTATTTCTAGGAGTATGGTAGCTGATTTCAGACCTCCGTTGGGCCATCCAGATTTAGCATACTATAGCGTTTCTCAATCACTTCAATGCCGGATTGGTTTCTTCAGCAAGGCCAACACGAATAACTTCCACTTGTCCTTCTCCACTAGTGCTCCGTCTCTAATGACCAGAATGTTGGTGAGTTGGCAGGTTTCGTGTAGGGGACCAAACAGCGATGTTTCCGGTCCCATCGGATTAGAAAAGGATCGGGAAGGAAATCGGCCGTGCTCTTTCATAAGAACCATCCCGGCATTTGCCTGGAGCGATTTATGGAAGTCACGGAAAACCTAAATCAGGATGGCCGGACGCGGGTTTGAACCATCGTGCTCCCAAATGCGAGTCCAGGGCGCTAACCAGTACGCCACTTGGCTCGGAGACCAGAATGTTGATGAAACCTGTAACTATATCCTTCTTGCTTGTAAGTGACTTTTAAATAGGCTGAGCCCAATAACTGAAGAACTAACTGCGGCCATCCAACGCGATTTCCGCAGAAACAGATCCACATTCGATCGTTTGTTCACTCTGACACAAATAACTGAGAAGGAGTGGGAATCCAATGTAAATGTCCACAAACTGTTTCAGGATTTCAAAAAGGCCTATGATAGAACACCTTTAAATGTAATGAGGGAAACACAAAATGCCCTCAAAGTTCATTAGGTTAGTAAAAATGTGTATAGATGAAACTTTATTTGGTGCAAAGACACCTACAGAAGAAACTGAAAATTTTAAGGACTGAGACAAGGGTTACGCCACTTCACCTGTTTCATTTAACCTCATCTTACAGAAGATCGATAAAGAAGTTACTAAAACTAATCCACAAGAGATCCAACTGCAGGAGGTGAACATTACTAGAATTACTTGTTTTGTAAATAAAACCGCCTTTTCTTACTGCAACTGTAATTTATTTTCCCCAACGCGTTTCGCCTTTTTCTTATACTAAGGGATCTTCAGTGGGACAGTTTGTTGGCATCTGCGTTTCCTCTTATCTGGAGGTCGCGCTACCATTTTGTTTCCTAAAAATAAGCACAATTTTATGTCCCGAACTTTTCTTTTTCACACTGTTCACCATGTTTTTCCTTCTTCTTTGTGGTGCTCTATTACTCTTTTACCACTCGCTAAATCTATTTGCTCGAAAACTGTGCTTTTATGTGCTTCCCCCGGTATGGAGGAATCACTTAATGAACTCACAATATTTACATCTTTAAAAGCACAGTTTCCGAGAACTAGTGGCAAAAGAGTAACAGTGCACCACAAAGAAGAAGGAAAAACATGGTGAACAGAGTGAAAGAAAAAATTCTGAATATAAAATTGTGCTTATGTTTCGGAAATGAAGTGGTGGTGCGACCTCCAGATAAGATGAGAAGAAACACAGATGCCAACAAACTACCCCACTCAATATCCCTTAGGGTAAGAAAATGGTGAAGCGCGTCTGGGAAAAATAAATTACAGATGCAGCATGAAAAGGCGGTTTTATTTACAAAACATACATTTTTGTGCTTGCTGCGGAGGATGGCCACACAAACTTATTACTAGAATTCCCTACCCAAATGGTGTGTTGAGAAAAATGGATTATGTGTTAATCAAGAAAAGACAGTATGTCTGGTCACAAGTAACAAAATCGGAAGTGATAAGTCTTAGAATATATATTGATTCACATTCAAGACAGTTGACTATTTCAAGTACTTAGGGGTTCTTTTATAGTAACAACAACAGAAGAAATGTAGAAATAGACGCTAGTCTAGCAACAGAGAACAAAATACTTTTTTGTTTTATTAAAATCTTTAGAAAAACATCACCGAGTACTGACTACAAAATTCGTTTGTATCAGTCTACTATCGTGTCAGTAACATTATCTACATGTCTACTCTGCAAACCACTGTGAAGTGCACTGCAGAAGGTACGTTCCGACGTGTCAGTCAATAGTGTTTCTTCCTGTTCCATTCACGTATGGAGCGCGGGAAGACTGACTGAATGCCTCCGTGCGTGCAGTAGTTTTTCTAACCTTATCCTCACGGTCCCTATGTGAGCGATACGTGAGCGTTACAGTATATTCCTAGAGCCATCATTTAAGGCAGATTCTTGAAACTTTGTTATAGATTGTGAATTATTAATATTTTGTTTTCGAAAGAATATAGTAAGAAAATTTTTTGGGCCTGTATAGGATGAAAATAAAGAATGGAGGATAAGAAAAAATGAAGGATTAAGAGAGCTGTACAAATACCATAACATCGTCGAAGTGCTAAAGAAGTTAAGGTTGAAATGAGCTGACCATATAGCAAGGATGAAGGAGAACAGAATAACCAGAATATCATTCTGCAGAACAATACACGGAACAGGACGATGCAAAAAACCAGAATTTGGTGGTGTGCACACAGCTAGGATGATCATCAACAACAAATGGACAAACAGTGCATTCGGGGGTACGAAATAGAAAAGGTTCGTTGAGCAAGAGTGTGGTCGATGAGGCCCTTGCCACATGTAGAGTAAAGTGATATGTGAGTGCCAAAATTACTCGTAGTACTCTTCCAGTATTAATAAGACTGAGCTTGTTCGATAATAATCAACATCAAATGTTTTGTTTGAATGTGGAATTCCCTCGATGTCAACTGAAAAAGGTACCTTTTATATCCCAGAGTCCCCTGACTTCATTTGATTTGCTTCCAATGAAGTTTAGATACATCGGTCTGTCTGTCTCTCTTAACTATGTACTGACGTCCAAATAACACAAACATATAAACGTTTTTACTGTCATCATTATGTTTTTCTTTAGTTTATCATGTGCTACAACAGTCTTGGACTGAGAACGTATATAATTAACAACCGCACGCGTTGAAACATGGGATTCAAGAATTACATAGGTTCATTTGTGGGTGAGACAAGTGACACACTTTGAACAAATCGTCGAGCACTTGGATACTGGATTTCATCTGCTGTGAATGATAAGCTGTACACAACTTTTGTGCTTCCTGCTATAGAACGGACTGTCAGGATTATCAAAAGTACGAATGGGGAACTACGCACAAGGTCAAAGGAATGGTTCTCAAAATGGTATTGTATTGTATGATTCGAGAAAAATGTCATCTAACAAACTGTGGAAGAAAGACACGAAACAACCCGCAAAACATTTTCATAGGTATTTATAAGAACAAGATACCTACGGGGCACCTAGGAAAATGTACTAGCTCTCGCTGACGCGTGCAGGTATTTCGAACAGTCCATACGTGGATAGAACGGGAAGCCCCATTACGCATTTTACAATGAAATCTAATATCGGTCACGCATTTTCTACTGATCTGCAAAGTACCCACGCACAGTGTGTGGAGACAGGTATTCGGACACCTATTTTCATTAGCATTCGAGCTCCGCAAGAGGTGAATCATTATGGTGACAAACACATGGGCAAGAAATTTCAGACAATGGGAAGATTTTTCTGTACGCGATGCACAAAATTAAAATAACATACGTTGATTCAAACAAATCAGAAACTTCCACTGGTGTTGCGCAAGTTGGATTCGAACAGTACTCTCGAGCATGTGCTTTTGTACTTGTTTAGCTTCAAATTATTGGTCTAGTATCAAGAAAATACATCCACACACGTACAAGTAAGCTTCCAGAAAAAGACTTACTGCTATCGAATATATTTGGCAGAGAGTATTCCTTGAGATAATCAAAATTCACAAAGAATTTGGGAAATTCTGATAATGTTACCTCTATTTCAAAAAGTAAACAAAAAGCATTCTGAAGGCATGGTTCAAGAAATAACAAACCAAGAAATAAGGTGCTATACAGCTTATCGGGAGCTACACTATATGATCAAAAGTATCCGGACACCCCCAAAGCATACGTTTTTCATATTAGGTGCATTCCGCTGCCACCTACTGCCAGGTAATCCACATCAGCTACCTCAGTAGTTATTAGACATCATGAGAGAGCAGAATGGGGTGTTGTGCGGAACTCACGGACTTTGAACGTGGTGAGGTGATTGGGTGTCACTTGAGTCATACATCTGTACGCGAGATTTCCTACCTCCTAAACATCCCTAGGTCCACTGTTTCCGATGTGATAGTGAAGTAGAAACGTGAAGGGACACGTACCGCACAAAAGCGTACAGGCCGACCTAGTCTGTTGACTGGCGGAGACGGCCGACAGTTGAAGAGGGTCGTAATGTAGAATAGGCAGACATCTATCCAGACCGTCACACAAGAACTCCAAACTGCATCAGGAGCCACAGCAAGTACTATGACAGTTAGGCGGGAGGTGAGAAAACTTGGATTCCATGGTCGAGCGGCTGCCACAAATCACGATGGTAAATGCCAAACGACGCCTCGCTTGCTGTAAGGAGCGTAAACAATGGACGACTGAACTGTGGAAAAACTTTGGGTGAAGTGATGAATCACGGTACACTATGTAGCGATCTGATGGCAGGGTGTGGGTATGGCGAATGCCCGGTGAACGTCATCTGCCAGTGTGTATAGTGCCAACAGTAAAATTCGGAGGCAGTGGTGTTATGGTGTGGTCGTGTTTTTCATGGAGAGGTCTTGCACCTCTTGTTGTTTTGCGTGGCATTATCACATCACAGGCCTACAATTATGTTTTAAGCACCTTCTTGCATCCCACTGTTGACGAGCAATAGGGAGATGGCGTTTGCATCTTTCAACACGATCGAACACCTGTTCATAAGGCACGGCCTGTGGCGGAGTGGTTACACGGCAATAACATCCCTGTAATAAACTGGCCTGAACCCAGTCCTGGCCGGAACACATTTGGGATGTTCTGGAACGCAGACTTCGTGCCAGGCCTCACCGACCGACATTGATATCTCTCCTCGGTGTAGCACTCCGTGAAGAATGGGCTGCCATTACCCAAGAAACCTTCCACCACTTGGTTGAACATATGCCTGCAAGAGTGGAAGCCGTCATCAAGGCTAAGGGTGGGCCAACACCATATTGAATTACAGCATTACCGATGGAGGGCGCCACGAAATTGTAAGTCATTTTCAGTCAGGTGTCCGGATACTTTTGATCACATAGTGTACGCCCCTGAATCATCTAAAACTTACACTGCAAATTTTGCGGAAATGGAAAGTGCTATTATTGTGCGGCTTTCACAGAATGGAGTGGTAGTCGGGGGTTCGTATTTTTAGCTAATAAGCAGATTGTAATAATACTTAGAAACGGTATTTTTTGTGCAAACATACATTTTTTAAATGGAGCAATGCGTATCGACATTAACAAACTAAAAGTAGGTTAAAGTACACTACAAACCATTAAAATTGCTACACAAAGAAGAAATACATATGATAAACGGGTATTCATTGGACAAATATATTATACTAGAACAGACATGTGATTACATTTTCACGCAATTTGGGTGCATAGATCCTGAGAAATCAGTACCAGAACAACCACCTCTGGCCATAATAACGGCCTTGATACGCCTGGTCATTGAGTCAAACAGAACTTGGATGGCATGTACAGGTACAGCTGCCCATGCTTCAACACGATACCACAGTTCATCAAGAGTAGTGACTGGCGTATTGTGACGAGCCAGTTGCTCGGCCACCATTGACCAGACGTTTTCCGTTGGTGAGTGATCTGGAGAATGTGCTTGCCAGGGCAGCAGTCGAACATTTTCTGTATCTAGAAAGGCCCGTACAGGACCTGCAACATGCGTGCGGTCGTGCATTATCCTGCTGAAACGTAGAGTTTCGCAGGGATCGAATGAAGGGTAAAGCCACGGATCGTAACACATCTGAAATGTAACGTCCACTGTTCAAAGTGCCGCCAATGTGAACTAGAGGTGACCGAGACGTGTAACCAATGGCACCCCATACCATCACGCCGGGTGATACGCCAGGATGGCGATGACGAATACACGTTTCCAATGTGCGTTCACCGCGATGTCGCCAAACACGGATGCGAGCATCATGATGTTGTAAACAGAAGCTGGATTCATCCGAAAAAATGACGTTTTGCCACTCATGCACCCAGCTTCGTCTTTTACACCATCGCAGGTGCTCCTGTCTGTGATGCAGCGTCAAGGATAACCGCAAGCATGGTCTCCGAGGTGATAGTCCATGCTGCTGCAAACGTAATCGAACTGTTCGTGCAGATAGTTGTTGTCTTGCAAACGCCCTCATCTGTTGACTCAGGGATCGAGACGTGGCTGCACTATCCGTTACAGCCATGCAGATAAGATGCTGTCATCTCGACTGCTAGTGATACGAGGCCGTTGGCATCCAGCACGGCGTTCCTTATTACCCTCCTGAACCAACCGATTCCATATTCTGCTAACAGGCATTGGATCTCGACAAACGGGAGCAGCAATGTCGCGATACGATAAACCGCAATGGCGATAGGCTACACTCCGACCTTTATCAAAGTTAGAAACGTGATGGTACGCATTTCTCCTCCTTACACGAGGTATCACAACAACGTTTCACCAGGCAACGCCGGTCAACTGCTGGACGCCGAGGACCTGTACCTTGGCCGGACCCTTCCCTGGATTTGTCGCCCGTGGACTTTTTCTGTGGGAAAAACTGAAAGACGCTGTCTACAAGGACATGCCAACTACACTCGATGATAAGCAACGACGCATTACAGCAGTCTGCTCGTGAATCTCCGCTGAAATGCTCGCATGTGTGCAGCAGTCGTTCCATACCAGACTAGAAACGTGTATTGCAGCTGCCTGCGGTCGTTTTGAACACAACTTCTGATGGTGAGTTGTCTCGTTAGTAGTCAGAATTCATATAACAAATGTTTGCACTTGTGTTCTTCTTTAGTGTGTGCTACGATATCTCGTAAACGACTTGCATTATAATCCTACAACAAACACCATTGACATTCTAACCTACCCTAGTTTTGGTTTGTCAACGTGAGTACGGATTTTTCCATTTAAAAAAGCCTATTTTTGCAAAACGGTACACTTCCTAAATATTATTACGGTCTGTTGACTGCCTAACCAAAAAATGGTTCTGAGCACTATGGGACTTAACATCTGAGGTCATCAGTCCCCTAGAACTTAGAAGTACTTAAACCTAAATAGCCTAAGCACATCACACACATCCATGCCCGAGGCAGGATTCGAACCTACGACCGTAGCGGTCGCGCGGTTCCAGACTGAAGCGCCTAGAACCGCTCGGCCACACCGGCCGGCGACTGGCTAACAACACAAGCCGCTGCCTACCAGTTCGTTCTGTAAAAACCGCCCATCAATGGCACCTTCCATTTCCGCGAAATTTACGGTGCAAGTTTTAGGCGATTCACCCCATATGTTGTATGTATTACGAGGCAGTGCTGAAAAGTAATGGCTCTAAATTTTTTATGTGAAAGCTTTTAAGGCTTTTCAAATAAAACGAAAAGTTATTAACATTCTTCGTTTTTATTTTTTCATCTCTCTGCCGCTAGAGGGCTCCGAATTGTAGTATGTAACATGGTGGTGCGTATCTTAACTAATCGGTGCGAGAAACAGCGTGCTGTAATCTAGTTTCAAATTCGAAGAGTTCGTCCACAGATGGGAGCACCCTGTCGTTCTGCATGACAATGCCAGACCACACACCAGCGCCGTGACATCTGCAACAGTCCGACGCCATGGGTTTACTGTCATCGATCATCCGCCGTACAGTTCCCGACTTGGCCTCGTCCGATTTTCATCTGTTTCCAGAACTTAAGAAATACCTTCGAGGACTTCACTTTGACAGCGATGAAACGGTGCAAGCAGAGGTGAGGTGGTGACTCCGTCAACAAACATCCTACAGCGACGGTATCAATAAATTGGTCTCTTGTTGGGAGAAATGTGTTCATCGCCATATGTAGACATGAACAATAAAGATGTAGAATGTTAATACTGTTTGTTTTATTTAAAAAGCGTTAAGAGTTCCACATAAAAAATTCGGAGGCGTTACTTTTCAGCACGCTCCCGTACATGCACTCTGTGGTGCAGCCAATATTTGTATTTACGAAGGAAGGAAGATTATAGTTTAACGTAGCGCCAACAACAAAGTAATCAGATGCAGAACAAAAATTCTGTGTACGTATAAACGCTTTTACTATCATCATTATTTTTTTCTTTAGTTTATCAGGTGCTATAACAATCTTGGCGTGGAAGCTTGGGATTCAAGAATTACATAGGTTCATTTGAGGGTGAAACAAGTGACACACTTTGATCAAATCGTCGAGCACTTGGATACTGGATTTCATCTGCTGTGAATGATAGGCTGTACACAATTTTGGCGCTTCCTGCTATAGAAAGTGTAGACTCAGTATCAGAACGGACTGTCAGGAGTATCAGAAAAACAAATGGCGAACAACGCACAAGGTCAAAGAATTGATCTCAAAATGGTATTGCATAATTACAGAAAAATGTCATTTAACAAACTGTGGAAGAAAGACATGAAACCACCCGCAAAACATTTCCATAGGTATTTATAAGAACAAGATACCTGCGAAACACCTAGGAAAATGTACTAGCTCTCGCTGACGCGTGCAGGCATTTCGAACAGTCCATACGAGGATAGAACGGGAAGCCCCATTACGCACTGTACAATGAAATGAAATATCGGTCACGCATTTTCTACTGATTTGTAAAGTACCGACACATAGTCTGTTGAGACAGATGTTCGGACACCTATTTTCATTAGCATTCGAGCTCCGCAAGAGGCAAATCATTATGGTAACAAACACATTAACAAGAAATTTCAGACAATGGAAAGATTTTTCTGTACGCGATGCACAAAATTAAAACAACATAATTTGACTCAAACAAATCAGAATCTTCCACTAGTGTTGCGCAAGTTGGATTCGAACAGTACTCTCGAGAATGTGCTTTTCTACTTACTTGGAGAGGGGTATCAGAACTTACCTTTTGAAACAATCTACCCACGCGCCTGACAGAAATTAAGCAATGAAACTGCAGCAAACCTAAGTAAGGCTGACAGGAAGAAGGATGCTAATATAGTCCGTTGACAGCTAGTTTATCGACACAGGAGCAGTAGATCGTACATTTCATAGTGGAAGGTATGGTAAGGGTGTCAAAGAAAACACGATAAATCGGGAAGTTGTTTTAGGTTTTCAAAAGTAGTGGATTGCTATTAGAGTAATAATAGTAATAATAATAACAATAATAATAATAATAATAATATTTTTATTTACAGGTCAAGTTCCGTAGGACCAAATTGAGGAGCAAATCTCCAAGGTCATGGAACGTGTCAATACATGAAATTACAACATAAACGTAATACCAGATAAAAATAAATGTTCATGAACCTTAAAAAAGTCAGTCCATAAGTTTAAGTAAACGCTATCAACAATACAATAAAAATCAGCTTAATTTTTCAAGGAACTCCTTGACAGAATAAAAGGAATGACCCATGAGGAAACTCTTCAGTTTCGATTTGAAAGCGCGTGGATTACTGCTAAGATTTTTGAATTCGAGTGGCAGCTTATTGAAAATGGATGCAGCAGTATACTGCACACCTTCTAGCACAAGAGTTAAGGAAGTCCGATCCAAATGCAGGTTTGATTTCTGCCGAGTATTAACTGAGTGAAAGCTGCTTATTCTTGGGAATAAAATAATACTGGTAACAAGAAACGACAGTAAGGAATATACGTATTGAGAGGCCAGTGTCAAAATACCCAGACTCGTGAACAGAGGTCGACAAGAGGTCCGTGAACTAAGACCACTTATTGCCCGAATCGCCCGTTTCTGAGCCAAAAATATCCTTTTAGAATTAGAAGAGTTACCCCAAAATATAATCCATCTACATCTACATCTACATCTATACTCCGCGAGCCACCTTACGGTGTGTGGCGGAGGGTACTTATTGTACCACTATCTGATCCCCCCTTCCCTGTTCCATTCACGAATTGTGCGTGGGAAGAACGACTGCTTGTAAGTCTCCGTATTTGCTCTAATTTCTCGGATCTTTTCGTTGTGATCATTACGCGAGATATATGTGGGCGGTAGTAATATGTTGCCCATCTCTTCCCGGAATGTGCTCTCTCGTAATTTCGATAATAAACCTCTCCGTATTGCGTAACGCCTTTCTTGCAGTGTCCGCCACTGGAGCTTGTTCAGCATCTCCGTAACGCTCTCGCGCTGACTAAATGTCCCCATGACGAATCGCGCTGCTTTTCGCTGGATCATGTCTATCTCTTCTATTAATCCAACCTGGTAAGGGTCCCATACTGATGAGCAATACTCAAGAATCGGACGAACAAGCGTTTTGTAAGCTACTTCTTTCGTCGATGAGTCACATTTTCTTAGAATTCTTCCTATGAATCTCAACCTGGCGCCTGCTTTTCCCACTATTTGTTTTATGTGATCATTCCACTTCAGATCGCTCCGGATAGTGACTCCTAAGTATTTTACGGTCGTTACCGCTTCCAATGATTTACCACCTATGGCATAATCGTACTGGAATGGATTTCTGCCCCTATGTATGCGCATTATATTACATTTATCTACGTTTAGGGAAAGCTGCCAGCTGTCGCACCATGCATTAATCCTCTGCAGGTCCTCCTGGAGTACGTACGAGTCTTCTGATGTTGCTACTTTCTTGTAGACAACCGTGTCATCTGCAAATAGCCTCACGGAGCTACCGATGTTGTCAACTAAGTCATTTATGTATATTGTAAACAATAAAGGTCCTATCACGCTTCCCTGCGGTACTCCCGAAATTACCTCTACATCTGCAGATTTTGAACCGTTAAAAATGACATGTTGTGTTCTTTCTTCTAGGAAATCCTGAATCCAATCACAAACCTGGTCCGATATTCCGTAAGCTCGTATTTTTTTCACTAAACGTAAGTGCGGAACCGTATCAAATGCCTTCCTGAAGTCCAGGAATACGGCATCAATCTGCTCGCCAGTGTCTACGGCACTGTGAATTTCTTGGGCAAATAGGGCGAGCTGAGTTTCACATGATCTCTGTTTGCGGAATCCATGTTGGTTATGATGAAGGAGATTTGTATTATCTAAGAACGTCATAATACGAGAACACAAAACATGTTCCATTATTCTACAACAGATTGACGTAAGCGAAATAGGCCTATAATTATTCGCATCTGATTTATGACCCTTCTTGAAAATGGGAACGACCTGCGCTTTCTTCCAGTCGCTAGGTACTTTACGTTCTCCCAGCGATCTACGATAAATTGCTGATAGAAAGGGGGCAAGTTCTTTAGCATAATCACTGTAGAATCTTAAGGGTATCTCGTCTGGTCCGGATGCTTTTCCGCTACTAAGTGATAGCAGTTGTTTTTCAATTCCGATATCGTTTATTTCAATATATATATACGACAATAGCGAATGAAAATAAGCAAAGTAGACTAATTTTCATGTCGAACGATCACTCACTTCTGATACCGTTCGAATAGTAAAAATGGCAATATTAAGTCTTTGAGCAAGATCCTGAACGTGGGCTTTCCACGACAGCTTGAGAGGCACCCACATGCCTTGCTCATACTGTGGCATCAAGCAGTCAGGCCTGCAAGATGAGTGGTCTGCTAAGCGAGTGAACTCATTCTTATTTATCGAGTAACACGAACTCCAGTACTCACAATTAAGTTACAAGTTATTCTCCTGTCTGAATATTGCGCAACGGAAACGCACATCTGACTATTAGTAATTTACACAACTCTGACTGTTCACTACGCACTGGCAATACCACATTTTCTTTCTTATTTAACGGCTTTGATCAACACGTGCCCATCGCACTGAATATGAATGGCGCACACATTATAAATTCTGGATATCATGACAACATACTATTCGAAGGAAAAGGCCACCAATCTTTTTCGTTTCACTATCTTATTTATTCCGATAAATTCTATAACCTAAACACACAAATTCTATAACCTACAACAATAAAACATGAGAAATTGCGCCCAGTGGGCATGGCTTTACATTGGTGATTCTCTATCTTATGGTCTCGTAATTATTTAACGCTGCAGTGCACTTTCTGGATAGGATGGTGGATCTTTTGCTATATCTCACACTTCGACTCTCACACCCATCATCACGAAAATTTCCTCCAGACCGAGTGGTACAAAAAGGAACATGCATAACCCACAGCCTCTGAAACTATCTTGTTACTCTCCCATGCCAACCACACATACTTAAATTTCATGAAATACATCACACTGGCAACATACAGTACAAAGAATATTCACAAAGTTATAATCACATCACTTTCAGCTTTCCCACTTCAATTAGTATTTATCCCAGTTTCACACGACACTGCCGCACTTCGTAACTTTTCTCTCCCACTATGTACTCTGGAGAATATATGCACGTCTTCCTGTGCAATGCAAGCCAAGTGGCATTGCTGGATAGACGGCTGACTCACCTTGCTTCACTCTCAGAGTATTATAGCTTGAATCAAGCGTCACACGGAAACATAACACGCAAAGTAATATTAAGAAGATATTCATCACATACGCGAGTCCTCAACTGATACCATGGACGAGTACTTCTCTCTATCCTTTGTCTCATGCACAGATTGAGACTCACACAGTACTCACCACGTGGAAGTACTCGTCTCTAATTTTAAGCCCTGCACACGCCATTTCTTAAATATTTCCAGCTTATAGTACACACGCTAGTAATTCAGCTTAACTTAAGCACTCGGAAGTATTTCAACTTGTTGCTACACGTGGTTTCACTGTGACCATTGGTCACTTCCGAAGATTACTACGATCCCCTTAATATTACCTGCCTGTCATTTAATTCTCCCCACCAAAGTTCCTGAAATAGAGAAATTATTATTCCAAACTACTCTTAAGTATTTCACATGCATACCATGTCTCCACTCTTTTGTCTTTACGGAGCACACCTAAGACACAAGATTCAGCGCCAGAGTGCTGAAGCATGGCCGTTCTTCAGGTCATCTCGCACCTCCGTCGAGGTGGGGGAAGACCATGCTACCGTATTGGTCAGCCACATTTCAGGCGCCCAAAGCTCCGGTAAATTTCATCTCTTTGGTTCCACCAAAGGTGACCAAAGGGCCGTCTCAAAGATGACGAAAAGGAGAAAAGGAGAAAAACTACGAAACCTTAATAATAGCGGACCGGAGAGAAAAGTGTGTAATTGTCTTACGCCTAACAAACATTCGAGGAGGGTGGTATCTAAACTAGAGGAGTTAATTACAAAATACTGTATCATTATTATTGACTGTTGGTGTCGAGCAACCAAAACTGTTCATCCAAGGGTTATGATGGAACTTGGGAGTGAGGGTTCAGGCACTCGCATATACTCCACAACAGAGTGTGAATGAGTGGTGAATGCGAAATAAAACTGTGAACAAAGTTACGTTAAATAAAACAGAAGAAACAAGACAGTTCGGTCGTATCTGTTATTATTCCATAAACTGTAACATTTCTTATCGTTGTACAAAGCCTTTATAGACGATCTTTATGAAAATTTGCTTCGAAGGCATCTCGTTACGAGTTAAGTTTTGGGGACCTGGTCAAGACGGGGTAGTTCGTAGATCCTAACTACTGCAGCTATTCTGGAATCAGGTGCTACAGTGACCGTTGTGTGTTGTCAGTGACTTGAGGTTACTATATCTCATGCTCTAAGATCGACGCGCCTTTCCTCTTGGTATAATGGTGTCTCATGGCAACAACGACAACGCCGACGACGAAGGAAGATACGGTAGAACGGAAGACGGCTCTCCGCGAGCACTGCATAGAAAGCAGCTTCGTGATCTGCTTCAGTCCCAGATGGCAGTGCAGACACTCCAAGAACTTGCTCAGTGGCACAGTTTGAAAGAATCACAGCAAGTCTCGTTACGTTTTAATGCTGGAACTAACTTCCCAAAGCAGTGTATGGAAGCAGGCTCCAATTCCTTATCCTATAGCTGATTCTGTGTTTCAGTAGCTTCCCTTTTGCAAAGTTTTTCTCGGTAATTGTGGACATAATTCCCAGTGACTGCAAAATATTCGATGCAGAGTACCTCAGTAGTACCTATCAGGTTGTGAGCTACCACATTTACCCAGGGCTGCAGAAAGCTTGCGAGTTATTACTGGTTGAGCCCCACCGATTCTTTACTTACTTCTGGCGAAGAAACTTTTGAGACAGTATGATCATTCGACTTTTAGCAACTTCCTCGAAATCAATTTACGCTGAATCAACACTGGTTAAACTCGTCGACGTCAGTTCGGAAGATTAGTTCTGGCTCTGAGCACTATGGGACTTCACTGCTGAGGTCAGCAGTCCCCTAGAACGTAGAACTACTTAAACCTAACTAACCTAAGGACATCACACACATCCATGCCCGAGGCAGGATTCGAACCTGCGACCGTAGCGGTCGCGCGGAAGATTAGTCCGATAACGAATAATAAGAACGATACTAAGTTAAAGAACCGAAATTTAAAATCAGTAGTGGATTTTTCTTTCATTTTCCAAATTCACTTATGCATAAAAAGTGCACATGTAAATATATAAAGACGTTACTTACCATACTGAAACTTCCCGGCAGATTAAAACTGGGTGCCGGACCGAGACTCGAAGTCGGGACCTTTGCCTTTCGCGGTAGAGCACTTCCCCGCGAAAGGCAAAGATCCCGAGTTCGAGTCTCGGCCCGCCACTCAGTTTCAATCTGCCAGGAAGTTTCATATCAGCGTACACACCGCTGCACAGTGAAAATCTCATTCTGGAAACTTACCATATTGTTAAATTTCGTGTTGGCTTGGCCCTCGCCTCTTCACGACTGCCTTTACGCTCCCAGAAGCTTTTACCGCTTTCTCAAATAACTGGTGACTGAGATGTGGCGCTATAGATTAAAGTTGAAAATTACGTAGATTGCTAAAGTAAGGAGAGTGGAGGTTATCCACAGAGTCGGCAATGAAAGAAATGTATGGAAAACACCGACAAGAAGAAAGGATAGAATGATAGGACATCTGTAAAGACATCAGGTACTAAGACGGTAAAAACTGTAGAGGAAGGCAGAGATTGCAGAACATACAGCATATTATTGAGGACGTAGGTTGCAATTGCTGCTCTGAGATGAAAAGCCTGGCACAGAATGGGAATTCGTGGCAGACAGCACGAAGCCAACCAGGAGACCAATGACTCAGAAAAAAAACAAAAAAAAGAAACGATGATGTTTTCAACGACTGACAGATCAAAAATTCTTTTTCGACAGTGAGATATTCAAAGCGCTAGTACGTGCTATGTCAAAAATATTCTCACGGTTTTGAACAAAATAGGGTTGCTTTCGTTTATGAACCTTCAGTTATCTTCCGATGTGTATCTGTAGTTACCTACACTGTTAACTAAAACTGCTGCTACTCATGGTACACGCTTTGTCAGTTATTTTGTCAGAATCGATGCTTTTTCTTCAATAAATTATCGTTTCCCGCAAAGCTAGTGTAGCATTTAGTTCGCAGTTAATTTAAAAACCCGCAAATTGTGAAAGAAAACCACTGACATTTGTTTCAAAGATCACATTTAGCTTCCACTTATATCACGTGCTACCCGCAAAAATGAAGATGAAGAAATAGAACTTCCTACAACAGCTATTTTGCCTCTAAAGTGAAAGATGGTAGGGGTCGACCATTTTGGTTTGTAAAATCAACATCTACATCTACAATTCACCCTTTAACATCTGGCAGAGGATTCATCGAACAACCTTCAAATTATTTCTTTGCCGTTCCGTTCTCGGGAAGCGCCCCGGAAAAACGAGCACTGAAATCTTTCCGTGCGAGCTGTGATGTATTTTATTTTACTACGATGGTCATTTCTCTCAATGTAGGTGGGCATCAAGAAAATATTTTCGCACTCTGAGGAAAAAGCTGATGACTCAAATTGCCTGAGAATATATAGCCGCGATGAAAAACGCGTTTCTTTTTTTAATTACCATCCCCACCCGCTCATCGTATCCGTGGCACAGTCTCTCCTATTTCGCTGTGATACAAAACGAACTGCCTTCTATGAACTTTTTCAGTGTCCTCCGCCAACCACATCTGGTAAGAATCCCCTACCGCGCAGCAATACTCCTAAAGAGGGCGCAAATGCGTAGAGTAGGCTTTCTCAAGGTCCAGCTTAACTCACTCTGTCCTCTGCTTGCATGGCTTGGTTAAACTGACCCGCCACGTCGCTCAATATCTGTGGAATGTGAAGTGAGAGCACATTCCGTTAAGAAGACGTAAATAACCTGACTACATTAAGTAATGAGCAGAACTAATTGCTCCCTTTCTTGCTACGACAGCGTGCTGTAAGGTAATGACTCCGAATTTTTTGTGCGAAAACTCAAGGTTTCCAAATAAAGCAAACGTCATTAACATCCTACATCTTTATTCTTCGTGTCTGCATATTTATTTCACAACATAGTTAACCTGGCTACGAACACATTTCTGCCAATGGGAGACCAGTTCGTTGTTACCACCATCGTAGAATGTTTGTTGACGGAGCAACAACCTCGCCTCTAGAATGAGATTTTCACTCTGCAGCGGAATGTGCGCTGATATGAAACTTCCTGGCAGATTAAAACCGTGTGCCGGATCGAGACTCGAACTCGGGACCTTTGCCTTTCGCGGGCAAGTGCTCTACCATCTGAGCTACCCAAGCACGACTCACGCCCCGTCCCCACAGCTGTACTTCTGCCACTACCTCGTCTCCTACCTTCCAAACTTTACAGATGCTCTCCTGCGAACCTTGCCGAACTAGCACTCCTGAAAGAAAGGCTATTGCGGAGACATGGCTTAACCACAGCCTCGGGGATGTTTCCAGAATGAGATTTCACTCTGCAAAGGAGTGTGCGCCGATATGAATCTTCCTGCCAGGAAATTTCAACCTCACCTCTGCTTGCCTCGCTTTATCGCTATCAAAGTGATGTCCTCGAAGACGTTCTACGTTTTGGAAACAGGTGAAAATCGGATGGGACTAAGTCGTGACTGTATGGAGGATGATCGATGGCTGAACACAAGGCGTCGGATTGTTGCAGATATCGCAGCGCAGGTGTGTCATGCTGAAGGAGACGGTGATCCATATGTAGACGAACACTTCCACAGTTAGAAATTCGATTACAACACGCTGCATCTCACTCACCGAGATACTTAATTCACACACCGCCATGTTACACGCTACAATTTGGAGACTTCTAGGGGAAGAGGGTTTGAAACTTGAGTCAGCGAAGCGGGGAAGTCGACCGTGTAATATCCGTGACAATGGATACCTCAACAGATACTGAGAACACAAAAAAAAAATCGGAGGTGTTATTTTTCAGCAGGCCCTCGTAGATTTTCCGAGTTTGAAGGCTCAGTGAATACCCTTCTGCATCTACATCTACATGATTACTCTGCTATTCAGAATAAAGTGCCTGGCAGAGGGTTCAATGAACCACCTTCAAGCTGTCTCTCTACCGTTCCACTCTCGAACGGCACGCGGGAAAAACGAGCACTTAAATTTTTCTGTGCGAGCCCTGATTTCTCTTATTTTATCGTGACGATCATTTCTCCCTATGTAGATGGGTGCCAACAGAATGTTTTCGCAATCGGAGGAGAAAACTGGTGATTGAAATTTCATGAGAAGATCCCGTCGCAACGAAAAACGCCTTTGTTTTAATGATTGCCACTCCAATTCACGTATCATGTCTGTGTCACTATCTCCCCTATTTCGCGATAGTACAAAACGAGCTGCCCTTCTTTGTACTTTTTGGATGTCATCCGTCAGTCCCACCTGATGCGGATCCCACACTGCACAACAATACTCCAGAATAGGGCGGACAAGCGTAGACCTGTAGCACCTTCTAAGTGTTCTAAATGGTTCAAATGGCTCTGAGCACTATGGGACTCAACTACTGTGGTCATCAGTCCCCTAGAACTTAGAACTACTTAAACCTAACTAACCTAAGGACATCACACACATCCATGCCCGAGGCAGGATTCGAACCTGCGACCGTAGCGGTCACGCGGTTCCAGACTGTAGCGCCTATAACCGCACGGCCACGCCGGCCGGCTCTAAGTGTTCTGCCAATGAATCGCAGTCTTCGGTTTGCTCTACCCACAATATTATCTATGTGATCGTTCCAATTTAGGTTATTTGTAATTGTAATCCCTAAGTATTTAGTTCAATTTACAGCCTTCAGATTTGTGTGACTTACCGCGTAATCGAAATTTAGCTGATTTCTTTTAGTTCAAATGGTTAAAATGGCTCTGAGCACTATGGGACTTAACATCTGTGGTCATCAGTCCCCTAGAACTTAGAACTACTTAAACCTAACTAACCTAAGGACATCACACACATCCATGCCCGAGGCAGGATTTGAACCTGCGACCGTAGCAGTCGCGCGATTCCTGACTGAGCGCCTAGAACCGCTAGACCACCGCGGCCGGCTTTCTTTTAGTACTCATGTGAATAACTTCACACTTTTCCTTATTCAGGTTCAATTGCCACTTTTCGCACCATACAGACATCTTATCTAAATCATTTTGCAAGTCGTTTTGAGCATCTTATGACTGTAGAAGACGGTAAATGACAGCATCATCTGCAAACAATCTAAGACGGCTTTCTCTTTATCCTACTGGACTCAGTAGAATGAAACTCAAGTGGGTGGTGGGAGGGGGTGGGAAGGAGGGGGGAGTACGGCCGGGACCATGGAAATTTATCAAGAGTTCAAAAAGCGTAGCATACAAGATCTGCCCTAGTTCTCATTATCTTAATAGATGCTTCGGAGACATCACCTCTGCGTCGTTACACCTGGCTATTGGTCGGCGGTTTCATTACTGCAGTTGAGTGACTACAGGTGTTTCTTTTTTAGGGGTGCAGTCCTTTGAGGGTATAATTTTTACCATCTGATTTCTAACGCACGGTACGCCAGGGTAGTGGGTTTCTCGAAGACCGATAAACTCTTGGCATACCAACAAAATGAGGCTTGAAACTTCTCGGCAAATTAAAACTGTGTGCCTCATCGGGATTCAAACTCGTAAACCTTGACCTTACTGACTGAGCTAACCCTGCATCGCTTCTGCCAAAATCTCTCTCCTGCTTTCCAGAGTTCACGTAAGCCTTCTTGCTGCTGTGACTAAGCCATTTCACCGCAGTTATTTTTCCTCTAACGTTACTAGACATGCAAGATATGCAGCAGAGGTTCTGTGAAGTTCGGAAAGTATGAGAGAGAGAGAGAGAGAGAGAGACTGGCGATCAAGTCTAGATAGCTCAATCAGTAAGAGCATTGCCCGTAAAGCGCAAAAGTTCCGGTTTCGAGCCTCGATCTGGCACACAGTTTTTAATCCGCAGGAAGTTCCGAGGCAGCCCACGCTTAGCTGCAGAGTGAGGGATTCATCCAGAGATCAGCGTCCGTAGCTTGACGTGGGAATATTTAGAAAACTAAATACAATCCTGAGATCACTATGGGGCTTTTATGAGATTGTATTTCAAAAATGCAACGTAACTGGGGGTTTGCATACTGAATTGAAACATTCTTATCAGAATTTTCTGATAAGAGCGAAGTATTTGTCCTCAGCATATCCTTTCAGAAGAAAAGAAACGTAAAAAGTATTTGCAAGGAAAAAATTAAACCAAAAATGGAATTCACTTTATTTTATGAAATAAACATACTGCGTAGACGGTTTATGTATGAATAAATTAATAGACGACATCAAATCCACAACGAATAGAAAAGCTACTACTTTGGATGGCTTAAACGCTGAAATGCTAAAATACACTCCTGGAAATGGAAAAAAGAACACATTGACACCGGTGTGTCAGACCCACCATACTTGCTCCGGACACTGCGAGAGGGCTGTACAAGCAATGATCACACGCACGGCACAGCGGACACACCAGGAACCACGGTGTTGGCCGTCGAATGGCGCTAGCTGCGCAGCATTTGTGCACCGCCGCCGTCAGTGTCAGCCAGTTTGCCGTGGCATACGGATCTCCATTGCAGTCTTTAACACTGGTAGCATGCCGCGACAGCGTGGACGTGAACCGTATGTGCAGTTGACGGACTTTGAGCGAGGGCGTATAGTGGGCATGCGGGAGGCCGGGTGGACGTACCGCCGAATTGCTCAACACGTGGGGCGTGAGGTCTCCACAGTACATCGATGTTGTCGCCAGTGGTCGGCGGAAGGTGCACGTGCCCGTCTACCTGGGACCGGACCGCAGCGACGCACGGATGCACGCCAAGACCGTAGGATCCTACGCAGTGTCGTAGGGGTCCGCACCGCCACTTCCCAGCAAATTAGGGACACTGTTGCTCCTGGGGTATCGGCGAGGACCATTCGCAACCGTCTCCATGAAGCTGGGCTACGGTCCCGCACACCGTTAGGCCGTCTTCCGCTCACGCCCCAACATCGTGCAGCCCGCCTCCAGTGGTGACGCGACAGGCGTGAATGGAGGGACGAATGGAGACGTGTCGTCTTCAGCGATGAGAGTCGGTTCTGCCTTGGCGCCAATGATGGTCGTATGCGTGTTTGGCGCCGTGCAGGTGAGCGCCACAATCAGGACTGCATACGACCGAGGCACACAGGGCCAACACCCGGCATCATGGTGTGGGGAGCGATCTCCTACACTGGCCGTACACCACTGGTGATCGTCGAGGGGACACTGAATAGTGCACGGTACATCCAAACCGTCATCGAACCCATCGTTCTACCATTCCTAGACCGGCAAGGGAACTTGCTGTTCCAACAGGACAATGCACGTCCGCATGTATCCCGTGCCACCCAACGTGCTCTAGAAGGTGTAAGTCAACTACCCTGGCCAGCAAGGTCTCCGGATCTGTCCCCCATTGAGCATGTTTGGGACTGGATGAAGCGTCGTCTCACGCGGTCTGCACGTCCAGCACGAACGCTGGTCCAACTGAGGCGCCAGGTGGAAATGGCATGGCAAGCCGTTCCACAGGACTACATCCAGCATCTCTACGATCGTCTCTATGGGAGAATAGCAGCCTGCATTGCTGCGAAAGGTGGATATACACTGTACTAGTGCCGACATTGTGCATGCTCTGTTGCCTGTGTCTATGTGCCTGTGGTTCTGTCAGTGTGATCATGTGATGTATCTGACCCCAGGAATGTGTCAATAAAGTTTCCCCTTCCTGGGACAATGAATTCACGGTGTTCTTATTTCAATTTCCAGGAGTGTATGTAGTCACTCTAGTACAAGATAAATTACTACGTCTATTTAATATGTGCTGGAGAAATGGAGCTGTTCCAGAAGCAAGGTAATATCACTGTTTAAAAAAGGAGACCGCAATAAATGCGAGAACTTTGAAGGAAATAGCTTTTTTTGCGGAGGGGGAGGGGGGAGGAAGTCATCAGTCTTCTGACTGGTTTGATGCGGTCCGCAACGGCCTGTGGCAACCTCTTTATCTCAAAGTAGCACTTGGAACCTACACCCTCAATTATTTGCTGGATGTATTCCAATCTCTGCCTTTACCTACAGTTTTTGCCCTCTACAGCTCTCTCTGGTGCCATGGAAGTGATCAGGGAATTGATGTCGTAGCAGATGTCCCATCATCCTGTCCCTTCTTCTTGTCAGGGTTTTCCACATATGCCTTTCCGATTCTGCGCCGAAACTCCTCATTTCACACCTTATCAGTCTATATAATTTTCAACATTCGTCTGTAGCACCACATCTCAAATGCTTCGATTCTCTTCTGTTCCGGTTTCCTCACAGTCCACGTTTCACTACCATGCTGTGCTCCAGACGTACGTTCTCAGAAATTTCTTCCTCAAATTAAGGCCTATGTTTGATACTAGTAGACTTCTCTCGCCCAGGAATTCCCTTTCTGCCAGTGCTAATCCGCTTTTGATGTCTTTCTTGCTTCCTAGGTACCATCTCCATCGTAACTTATCGCTGTTCTCATTTCTGCTACTTCTCATTACTTTCGTCTTTTTTCGATTTACTCTCGTTAGATTGTTCCTTCCGTTCAGCATATCACATAATTCTTCTTCACTTTTACAGGATAGCAGTGTCATCAGCAAATCGTATCATTTATATCCTTTCTTCTTTAATTTTAGCTCCTCTCCTGAACCTTTCTTTTATTTCCATCATTGCTTCTTCGTTGCACAGATTGAACAGTAGGGGCGAAAGGCTACATCCTTGTCTTACATTCTTTTTAATCCGAGCACTTCGTTCTTACTCATCCACTCTTATTATTTCCTCATGGCTCTTGTACATATTGTATATTACCCGTCTCTCCTTATAGCTTACCCCTATTTTTCTCAGAATTTCGAACATCTTGCACCATTTTACATTATCTAACTTTTTTCAGGGTCTACAAATTCTATGAACATGTCATGATTTTGCTTTAGTCTTGCTTCCATCATCAACTGCAACGTCAGAATTGCCACTCTGCTGCTTTTACCTTTTCTAAAGCCAAACTGATTGTCATTTAACACATCCTCAATTTTCTTTTCCATTCTTCTGCATATTATTCTTGTCAGCAACTTGGATGCATGAGCTTTCAAGCTGACTGTGCGAAACAGCTTACTGAACGTATAACACTCTTTGTAAGCTACACTATAATAGCGTACCAATAGAGCAAGCTACCTTTATGCCGGAAATAAGCTGCTACGATCAAGTTCTCTCGCTCACGACCTTCCTAGATAGATGATTCCAACAACAACTCAAAACATCCGCTGCGTTTATTGATGTAAGTTCAGCCTATGATACAGTCTGGAAAGGACTACTGCACAAGGTGTACCAGCTTATTCTTTTGAAATCCGTTCTTCTTCTACTCCTCAGTGAGAAGTCAGGTACTTTCCATGACCTACAAAATAGCCTACAACAAGCATCTGTACTAGCTCCTCTAATGTTTAATATATGCATCTCACATATACTACGAACATCATCTCGGAAATTCCTTTGATTGGCGACTCCGTAGAGTGCTGTGTGCACATCGACCATATACGTGAATTTAGAAGCAAGGTTAGCGTTGGCCGTAATTTTGATGGTTTATTGAAAATCGATTTTGCTGTCAATAAACCATCAAAATTACGGCCAATGCTGATATTCCTTCTAATTTCGGAAATTCGTGTTTGCGGATGATACCGTCATCGGTGTCCAAAGTTCGAGCTTTGTCTCATCTGCCCTTTTTGACGGGTCTCTAAAATATAGCCTTTTAATGATGTATACATGAAATATCGTTGAACCTTTACTGTTTGTACCTTTCTTTGGTCCGTATGATAACGTAGCTTTTTAATCTCCTGATGTATGTGATCACTAGGGGAATTTGTGTCGATGAACTTCAACTTAGCTTTCTTCCACAAACGATTAACTTCATGCTGGCGCGTTTGTTTCGACTTGTTATGTCGCTTCACGTACGCTTTGTAAAAGTGTTGATACAAATTCATTTTGACCGCAGTCACGACTCACCCACTGACTGCCACGCACTGATTTCGACCAGCGTGGCAGGGATCTACCCGAATGAAATCTGACACCTGTGTGGTACTTCTTTAAAATCGGGGAATTCCGGGCATGCACACGTATAAAGCGTTCATGTTGGGAAGGCCCTAAAGATTAGTGGGAACTTTTATAAGGGCTATCCTGAGGATTAATTTTATAAAACAAAATGTTGTCGTTTGTAATAATGCAAAATCTCTGAACTGTAGGATTCCGATGCCCTCCGTCCCATTACACACACATTTGGAGCTCATGTAACTAATGAACGTCCCCTTGCCACAATAACCCACTTACAATCAACCGTAGAACACTGTGCTCCTGCCTGGATCAACAGCTGCCACGCCAATCTTGTCATCATACAGGTATACCAGCCAATGTGAATCATAACGGGAACAACTAGGACAACTACCAGTGGCTACCATTGCTAAGTAATATTGCACCTTCACAAACAAGGTCACTGGCAGCCCTCAAACCACAGTTGGAAAAATGTAATGACAACTAATTCCTTCCCACTCATATCGATGCAGATTTCCTTAAATGGCAGCAGCTGATAATGAAGTCAAATCATCCACCTGTAGCAGTCGCTAACCAGCCAACCGATTTCGACATCGGTGACCACTGGACATCACGCTGGCAAGATAAGAATGTCACGAATTCCGACCTAATGACAGACCCAATTGTGAAGGTACCAGGATTTTCTGTTCCCAGAAGACAGTGGTGCAACACCAACAGGATTCGCATAATCGATGGTATCTGCAACAAGAGTCACTCGAGGGAGAACTTCAGAACGTCTCCGATGCGACCGGTGTGGAGCTGAGGAGCAAACAATGGCCCAACTGGCCCTGGTTTGCCCCGACATATCCTTCAGCCTTACATTACAAGATGTCCACGTCCTCACCACCGAAGCATGGGAATGATCGGCCGACAGTTACCTACATTTATGATTAAAAAAAAGTACGATGAGCAAAATAGATATCTGTTCTTTTATGTTAAATTTTCATTTTCAAAAGTTATTGTACATTTCAATTTGTCGCAATGTGTGTCATGAATAATGAACAAGAGATAAAAGCTTATAGCTGAGATTTTATTAGGCGAAGAGAAAATTGTATTGAATTACGGAGGGCCAAGTCCACAAGAAATGCAGTATATATGTAATTAAACAATCGAAAAACATAGTGTTTAATAGGGGAACCTATTTAGTGTTGAGTGATTTTGTTAAGCCATTCGATAATGTGGATGGAAAGAAACTGGAAAACAATGAAGAAAAGAGAACATCCATAATACCTAATCAACGTCTTAAAAAGTCTTTATGAACACGACTGTAATTTTAAATACAAATGGTACTTTAATGCAGTCTGTGGTCGCAGACAAGACGCAATTCGGAAATAGAAGGAGGTTTTAAGGGAGGGAATTCCCGCTTGAATTGCTTTTTATATGAAAACGACTCTACACTGCTGGCGGAGAATCAAGATGACCTGCAAACGAGGAATATTAGGTAAGGTTTCTGAAGAGTAACACGTCAAGTATTTGATCTATTGTGTTGTCACATGTAAGTATCAGGAAGACAGAGCAGAAATTAGAAAAGTTTGGGAATATATCTGGAACAATAAACAGATGTCAAAAACATAAAACGTGGAAAGAAACGAAGCTGAATTTTTATAAGACAATGGAAGTTCAGTTTGGGAATATACCTGGAACAATAAACAGATGTCAAAAACATAAAACGTGGAAATAAACGAAATTGAATTTTTATAAGACAATGGCAGTTCCTACTCTTGCCTACAGAAGCGAGTCTTGAGTTATAAGTGAACACCAAAGAAGTTGCAAACAAATAACAGAGATGGGATGTGTAAGAGCGGTAAAGGGACGTACGAAAGCCCACAGATTTCGAAATCCGGAAATTAGGGAAGAACTGAATGAGTGTAATATCCTCAACAAAATACAAGAAAACAGGAGAAACGAGAATGACCATCTCGGAAGAAAAGTCAAGAATGATGACCTCTCCATATAAGAATGTGGTATCCAATTACGACAAGGAGTCAGGGGAGATCGAGGAAGCATGAGTACCGAAACAGGCAAAAAAAAAATAAATAAATAAATAAATAAAGGCTTAATGCTTGAAATGAAGATGGTGATGATATATTGTGCAGCCCTTAGCCACTTTCTAATTGGAAGATGGAGAGTAGAAACAGTTAAAGAGCTAGAAAATCATATATACAACGTAGCAAAAGGTACAGGAATCAGTCGCAAATAATGCTTATCGCACATCCAGATTTCGATCACTGTGTGGCCAACTTCAGCGCTAAAATACATATAAAGAACCAGTTACAATAACGTAACATGCCGGCCTTACTAAATATAGAGTAAGCCACAAAATACATACCAACAAATACACGTTGAAACCAATTATACATGCTCTACAGTTCCAACTGGGCTGTTCATGTAAACTGGTGAGTTCACACGACGGCCGCTGTTTACGATTACAACACAGCTGGTTTCACTGTACGTCTTACCAATCTACAGCGCCCTCTCTACAAGTTCACACGACGGCCGCTGTTTACGATTACAAAACAGCTGGTTTCACTGTACGTCTTACCAATCTACAGCGCCCTCTCTACATGTGTGGTGCGTTGACAATACATATGAACTTTATTTTACAATTCGTATGTTTTATTATTTTATACTTTTTAAAAACTTGTGTATATAATACCTATAAGTCGGTTGTAACTAAAAACAATGAGTAATGTTTTACAGTCGCACGTGGTGGTAACCGTGTGAACGAGCCAGAGGCATCGGCTATTGCTACACAGATTACAATTGGACATCTTGTTCAAAATATCTAAGTTAATAAAACTTTTGTTAGAACCTTGTGGCATACGAGTACGTAGCACATTGCATGGATGGAGCATCCTCAAATGTGAGGATAAAAATGGTGCACTAAATCAGGTGACGCTGAGGAAATTAGATTAGGAAATGAGACAGTTAAAGTAGTAAATGAATTTTGCTATTTTGGGAGCAAAATAACTGATGATGGTCGATGTAGAGAGGATATAAAATGTAGACTGGCAATGGCAAGGAAAGCATTACTGAAGAAGAGAAATTTGTTAACATCGAGTATAGATTTAAATGTCAGGAAGTCGTTTCTGAAAGTATTTGTGTGGAGTGTACCCATGTATGGAAGTGAAACATGGACGGTAAATAGTATAGACAAGAAGAGAATTGAAGCTTTCGAAATGTGGTGCTACAGAAGAATGCTAAAGATTAGATGGGTAGACCACAAAACTAATGACGAGGTACTGCAAGGAATTGGGGAGAAGAGAAATTTGTGGCACAACTTGACTAGAAGAAGGGATCGGTTGTTAGGACATGTTCTGAGGCATCAAGGGATCACCAATTTAGTACTGGAGGGCAGCGTGGAGGGTAAAAATCGTAGAAGGAGACCAAGAGATTAATAGACTAAGCAAAGAAGGATTTAAGTTGGGGTAGGTACTGGGAGATGAAGAAGCTTGCAGAGGATTGAGTAGCATGGAGAGCTGCATCAAACCAGTCTCTGGACTGAAGACAACAACAACAACACCCACATTCAAGAAAGTGGGTAGCGAAGTTAAATCTTTCTGTCGCCTTTTTACGATCTAATGCGACATGTTTGCTAACCTGGCTTCCAGCTGTCTACTAGTTTGTCCCACATAGCAAGCATCGCAGTCGAGCATTCAGTTCTATTTTATGACTGACTCACTTTTAAAGCTTCTACAACTGAACACTTAATAAGGCATGCATGTTCTCTTTGTGACTGGTTCTTCATATGTCTTTTAGCACTGAAGATGGCCACACAGTGATCGAAATCGGAATATGCAGTAAACCTTAGTTGCGACCGATTGCTATACCCTTTACTACTTGAAATAATACAGTCGTTGAGCACATCTAATTGCCGGTGGAATTAAACCTGATATATACAACGCACTGTTATTGTGAAAGACGTGCAACGTAACGTAAATGTTATAACTTGATGGGGCAGTCGACAATATCATCACGTGGCCTTCACTGGACCGAACTCTTTAACAGTAATAAAACGCATCTATATACACTCCTGGAAATGGAAAAAAGAACACATTGACACCGGTGTGTCAGACCCACCATACTTGCTCCGGACACTGCGAGAGGGCTGTACAAGCAATGATCACACGCACGGCACAGTGGACACACCAGGAACCGCGGTGTTGGCCGTCGAATGGCGCTAGCTGCGCAGCATTTGTGCACCGCCGCCGTCAGTGTCAGCCAGTTTGCTGTGGCATACGGAGCTCCATCGCAGTCTTTAACACTGGTAGCATGCCGCGACAGCCTGGACGTGAACCGTATGTGCAGTTGACGGACTTTGAGCGAGGGCGTATAGTGGGCATGCGGGAGGCCGGGTGGACGTACCGCCGAATTGCTCAACACGTGGGGCGTGAGGTCTCCATAGTACATCGATGTTGTCGCCAGTGGTCGGCGGAAGGTGCACGTGCCCGTCGACCTGGGACCGGACCGCAGCGACGCACGGATGCACGCCAAGACCGTAGGATCCTACGCAGTGCCGTAGGGGACCGCACCGCCACTTCCCAGCAAATTAGGGACACTGTTGCTCCTGGGGTGTCGGCGAGGACCATTCGCAACCGTCTCCATGAAGCTGGGCTACGGTCCCGCACACCGTTAGGCCGTCTTCCGCTCACGCCCCAACATCGTGCAGCCCGCCTCCAGTGGTGTCGTGACAGGCGTGAATGGAGGGACGAATGGAGACGTGTCGTCTTCAGCGATGACAGTCGCTTCTGCCTTGGTGCCAATGATGGTCGTATGCGTGTTTGGCGCCGTGCAGGTGAGCGCCACAATCAGGACTGCATACGACCGAGGCACACAGGGCCAACACCCGGCATCATGGTGTGGGGAGCGATCTCCTACACTGGCCGTACACCACTGGTGATCGTCGAGGGGACACTGAATAGTGCACGGTACATCCAAACCGTCATCGAACCCATCGTTCTACCATTCCTAGACCGACAAGGGAACTTGCTGTTCCAACAGGACAATGCACGTCCGCATGTATCCCGTGCCACCCAACGTGCTCTAGATGGTGTAAGTCAACTACCCTGGCCAGCAAGATCTCCGGATCTGTCCCCCATTGAGCACGTTTGGGACTGGATGAAGCGTCGTCTCACGCGGTCTGCACGTCCAGCACGAACGCTGGTCCAACTGAGGCGCCAGGTGGAAATGGCATGGCAAGCCGTTCCACAGGACTACATCCAGCATCTCTACGATCGTCTCCATGGGAGAATAGCAGCCTGCATTGCTGCGAAAGGTGGATATACACTGTACTAGTGCCGACATTGTGCATGCTCTGTTGCCTGTGTCTATGTGCCTGTGGTTCTATCAGTGTGATCATGTGATGTATCTGACCCCAGGAATGTGTCAATAAAGTTTCCCCTTCCTGGGACAATGAATTCACGGTGTTCTTATTTCAATTTCCAGGAGTGTAGTTTCTGACACGGAACATTATTGTTCCTGTGTCGTCAAAGAGTCAGTGATGCCGATTATTTTAAATACTTGGGACTGAAGGTACGTGGAAGGCCTTCGTGGAAGTATTACGTTCAGTTCTTGAGCAAAACCTGAGTGCTGCTACCTTCATTATGAGAATTAATCACCGCTCTCTCTGACGCCGAAACGCCAAGACTTCTTTACTTTGCTTACTTTAACTCTGTTGTTTCGTAAGATGGTGTATTTCGGGGCAACTCTGCACTGACACAAGAATATTCTTAGACCTTTTGTTGGTTGTGTGACAGATATGCATTGCAGGTGCCTCGAAATTCTAACCTTGCAACCCTGTGTGCATATATTCCGTCACAGAATATTGACTCAGACAGAATAAGCTACAACATTCAATCAGAGCAATCTACACGCAAACATCATATGCACTTTGATAGCACTTCCTTAAGCATTATACAGAATGGTCTGCACGGTTCGACAGGTTTCATTTTCAATAGGCTTACAGATAATGAAAAAATTGAGTTATAAACACCAACTCTTCATATCTAAGTTGAAAGAATTCCTTGTGGCGCATTCATTTTATTCTGTATAGGAATTTCTTGCAGTAGATGAAAGCTTTCCTCTGTAATGTTTTATTTATTTGTATACTCTCACAATTTTTCGTATTGTTTAATTGTTTGCTTCTTTTGTTTACAAAATTTTCTAAGCAGCGTTATGTAAACTGTGTACCGACTGGTTTCATAACCAGTCTCTTTGTCTTGCATGGTTCCGCGGAACCTGATAGATAAATAAATAGAAAGGAACGTCGGCGAAGATCAATTCGCGAAGTGCGCTCTGACCATCAGCACATTACGGTAGTGCACTCGTCAACCGTCGCAGTGTCAAAATTCTTCTCGCTGAACCCTGAAGTTGTTCGCAGCTAATCCCATTCTCCATATCTGGGGCCAGGTGACTTGGTTTGACTCATAATATCGATGTACTGGCCTGAAGGGCTGAAATATCGGTCATTCAATCTGTTGTCTAAGCTTGAAAAGAATATCGTGCTGTTTTGGTAACAATTTAATTTTGTTACATAATGAAAAGAGAAGCTAGTAAGTACCTCACTGTACTAAATGTATTAAGCTGCATCGAGATTATGTCGGTAAATTCTCTTTTTCCTTTTTGCTAAAAATGATACTTTCTCAAGCTTATCACTCCACCCTCTTAACGCACTGGTGTTTCCCAGCCTTGGGAAATGTTTCAAACAAGCGTATGAATTTAGCTGCGAAATTCGCCCTTGAACTTCCTCTTGCGACGTCGGTTTGCTTTCCTCGTGCGTGAGTCACGCAGAGGCGGCGCCATCCGCTGCGGTGCGTTACGCAACGCTACGTGGCTATTCACAGCTGCCGTCGAAACAACAGCCGTGAGCCGACAGCTTTGTAATGTCCTGCTGAAACATCTTTCCGTCAAACAATACGAACTTATCACACTTACGCAGATCAATTGAAATCCGCATTTATTTGCTCTCCTGTTTCTATATTTGCTTCCCACCATCTGGTACAGCACTCAACATTCCGAGAAATGTATGACACCCACGACAACCTTTAACATATAGCTCTTAACACGTTCCAATTACTCAACAATTTCGTTTATAGTGGGTACGCAGCATGCAGGAGGTCGAAGAACAACAAATTTTATTTTTGTTACAAATTTCAGGCAAACGGAATATAAACGTCACAAAAATAAGATCGACAGAAAGTGCAAAATGGCTAAGCAGGGATGGCTAGAGGACAAATGTAAGGATGCAGAGGCATATATCACTAGGGGTAAGATAGATACTGCCTACAGGAAAATTAAAGAAACCTTTGGAGAAAAGAGAACCACTTGTTTGAATATCAAGAACTCAGATGGAAAACCAGTTATAAGCAATGAAGGTAAGGCAGAAAGGTGGAAGGAGTGTAGGTCTATACAAGGGCGATGTACTTGTGGGCAATACCATGGAAATGGAAGAGGACATAGATGAAGATGAAATGGGAGATACGATACTGCGCGAAGAGTTTGACAGAGCGCTGAAAGACCTAAGTCGAAAAAAGGCCGCGGCAGCAGACAACAGTCCATTAGAACTACTGATAGCCTTCGGAGAGCCAGTCCTGACAAAACTCTACCATCTGGTGAGCAAGATATATATGATAGGCGAAATACCTTCAGAGTTCAAGAAGAATATAATAATTCCAATCCCAAAGAAAGGAGGTGCTGACAGGTGTGAAAATTACCGAACTATCAGTTTAATAAGTAACGGCTGAAAAATACTAACACGAATTCTTTACAGACGAATGGAAAAACTGGTAGAAGCCGACCTTGGGGAAGATCAGTTTGGAATCCGTTGAAATGATGGAACACGTAAGGCAATACTGACCCTACGACTTATCTTAGAAGATAGATTAAGGAAAGGCAAACCTACGTTTCTAGTATTTGTAGACTTAGACAAAGCTTTTGACAATGTTGAGTGGAATACTCTCTTTCAAATTCGGAGGGTGGCGGGGGTAAAATACAGGGAGCGAATGGCTATTTACAATCTGTACATAAACCAGATGACAGTTATAAGAGTCGAGGGGGATGAAAGAGAAGCAGTGGTTGGGAAGGGAGTGAGGCAGTGTTGTAGCCTATCCCCGATGCGGTGATGGAAACAAAAGAAAAATTTGGAGTAGGAGTTAGAAATCCATGGAGAAGAAATAAAAACTCTGAGGTTTTCCGATGACGTAATTCTGTCAGAGACAGCAAAGGACCTGGAATAGCAACTGAACGGACTCGACAGTGTCTTGAAAGGAGGATATAAGGTGAACATCAAGCAGAACGAGGATAATGGAATGTAGTGGAATTAAATCAGATGATGCTGAGGGAATTAGATTAGGAAATGAGACAATTAAAGTAGCAGAGGAGTTTTGCTATTTGGGGAGCAAAATAGCTGATGATGTTCGACGTCGAGAGGATATAAAATGTAGACGCAATGCCAAGAAAAATCGTTTCTGAAGAAGAGAAATTTGTTAACATGGAGTGTAGATTTAAGTGTCAGAAAGTCTTTTCTGAAAGTATTTCTATGGAGTGTAGCCATGTATGGAAGTGAAACATGGACGGTAAATAGTATAGACAAGAAGAGAATAGAAGCTTTCGAAATGTGGTGGTACCGAAGAATGCTGAAGATTAGATGGGTTGGTCACATAACTAATGTGAAGGTACTGAATAAAATTGGGAAGAAAAGAAAAGTGAGGCACAACTTGACTAGAATAAGGGATCGGTTGGTAGGACACGTTCTGAGGCATCAAGGAATCACCAATTTAGTAGTGAAGGGCAGCATGTAGGGTAAAAATCGCAGAGGGAGACCAAGAGATGTATACACTAACCAGATTCAGAATGATGTAGGTTGCAGTAGGTAGTTGAAACAGCTTGCACAGGATTGAGTTACAGGGAGAACTGCATCAAACCAGTCTCTGGTCTGAAGACCACAACAACAACAGGTTTCAGCTTGCCTATTGATTTATTTACTTGTTGTAATTACATGGTTACACGACGAGCTGGTTTCGACATTTTATCACAATGAAGCGTACCTGTGCAGATGGTATTGTAGGTATAATATTGTTTCTTACGTCTGTGTTAGTTACTATGTCTGCGTGTGGCACATTATGCTTGCAGCTTAGCTGGTATGACGAGATCCATATTGCATCTTGGAGAGCAGGTATCCGCTGTCTTTCTGTTGCATTATGATCACGTTAGTTTCATGTATTTTAACTGTGTGATCTCCGTAAAGATATTTTTGACAGCTTTTTTACGGCTCTGGCTCCAGCAGTGCTATATGCTTACAATGAAAATATTTCTCGGAAAGTGAATGATTACGATTAATTTTCAAAGATAATATTTTGTGGTTTTACGTGAATAATAAATGTTCTATTGTTTTGTGTTTGTCGTGATAGTTTGCCCTTTTTCTTTTACAGAGTCGAAAAATTTTCCCATTATGTTTTACGTTTAAAATCTCCCGGGTACTTTTCTGTATTCCTCCAAAATGTTCATTCTATGTCCTTTAGGTGCAGTGTGTAGAATTTTTAGGACAATTTCAGCATTTTGTGCCTTTGTTTGAGGCTTTTTAAATGACAGTAAAAAAAATGGATTGGTTGGTTTCGCAGTTTTGTGTATGGTCTTTAAATCTAATTTCGAAATTCCTACTAGCATGTCCGATATAAAATTTATTACAATTGTCACAAGAAAGTATATAGACATCTGGACATGAAAAAGTGGAGATATTATTTTTATTGATCATATTTTGGTCTTCAGGTTGTTATTAGTACGAAAAGCTAATTTTATTTGTTTTCTTGAACTAATTGTTCATTATTCAAATCTGTCCTCTGTGTGGTGCTGTGACATAGACATATTTATTTGTGACGTTTCTTCTCTTTTTAATATTATTTGTTTTCGTATCCAATCTGTTTTTGATTTGGTATGCTGTTTTTACAATTTGGTCAGTACTTGAAATACAGAGAAAACCTACTACTACTCACATTATCATAAATAAAAATTCTTGTCACTCAAATTTGCATAAGTACGCATATTTCAGATAAATTATTAACAGAATTTTAAAGTTCGCTGTGGATAAAAATGCTACGCAAAATGAAATTAAAACACTACAATACGTAGCCAATAATAATATCTCCACTTTTCACGTCCAGGTATTCACAAATTTTCTTGTGACAATTGTAATAAATCCGATCCGGACAAACAGGTAGGACTTTCCAAATTAGATCTAAAGAACATACACGAAACTGCGAAAGCAACCTATACACTTTTTACTTGCATTTAGAAAGCTAAAAAAGCAGTGCACAAAATATCGACAATGTCCTAAAAATTCTAGACAAAGTGCCTAAAGAACATGCAATGAGCATTTTGGAGGAAAAGGAAATTTACCCTCACGCAGGAAAATACCTAGATGACATCCTTAGTGAACAAACAGATTTTAAACATAGAAAATACTTGGAAAATTTTATTGAGATTATAAAAGAAAAAGGACAGAAAAAGGGTAAATTATAACGACAAACACAAAACAATAGAACATTTATCGTTTACGTAAAACCACAAAATACTATACTTCGAAATTAACTGTAACTACTAACTTTCCTCGAAATATTATTTCCACTATAGACACATAGAATCGCTGGAGCTAGAGCTGTCAAAAAGCTGTCAAAAATAACTTTGCAGAGATCACACAGTTAATATACATAGAAATAACATCATCATAATGTAACGAAAAGACAGTCGATACCTACGCTCCAAGATGCAATATGGATCACATCACCCCAGTTAAGACGTAAGCGTTATGTGCCACACTTAGACACAGTAACTAACGTTGAAGCGAGGAACAACGTTATACCTATTACACCATCTGCGCTTGAAAATGGCAAAAGGCCACACTTAGCACTTAGCAAAACGCCGAAACGACCTCGTCGCGTTACCTTGCAATTACTAAGAGTAAGTAAACCAATAGTACAAAAGAAAGCTGCACTAATACTAAAATATGACGTTTTTATTAGGTCGCTTTCTTGTCTGTTTGTACGATAAGAATTTTGCAGTTGGTTTTGAACTAACTTCCTGATGAGCTAGAGATCTTAAACTTCCAACATATATCTGAACTTCATGACAATGTTGTATTAACTCGCTTTCTTGTCTAGTTTTTGGAGGAGGGTACCTCGTGTACCACTGCTATTTCCACCTTTTCATGTTCTAGTCAGGAACGATTGCTGTAAGACTCCGTATGAGCTCGATTCTCTCTAATTTTTACCTCTACAATTTTTCTGCGAGCTATAGATTGGAGTAAGCAATACATTGGTTGACTCGGGTGAAGAGAAACTGAAATAAATACGACATTTACCACATGTCTGTGTTGTAATCTCATCAAAATGTTTGAGGCTGACTGAAAATTTTCACATGTACAAGCCTGAAAAGCTATAAATAATTATTTACATAAAAACATTTTAATATAACACGGTTTAAAATGGACTGATAAGTTCAAAATAATTTTTCATAGCCCCATACAGCTAGTCTTGAAAATTTATGCTTGTGAACTTTTAATATGTCAATATTTGTGAAATTTAAAACGAAAAAAGTAGGGCGTATGCAGTAGATAAAAGTAAGGAGAGAGTATCTGTCTCTGAGAAAAATCACTCAATAATTCATAATGTTTACAAAGCAACAAAATTGTTCATGACTTAGATGAAATGTTCATGTATCAATTATCTGTTGCATCCGCCCCACATTTTTCGTTTTAAATTTTACAGATATTGTCACTGTTTTTAAAAATTCATGAATACAAATTTTAAGGACAATACATGTGAGGTTAGGAATCTGTATTGAGCAACGAAAAATTATTTTGTTATTTTAAAAACGTTATTTTTTAATTTGAATGATTGTCCTATGCTACTCTCTCCATGATCAGTTACATATTAATGAATGCGTTGGTAATATTCCACCATGAAACGAGATTCCTGATAAACATGGAACGGTCAAAAAGAAAATGAACTGAAAAGTGTTCTTGTCATCTCATGACAAACATATTACTATAAAACTGTCACAAACGAACCCAAACGTCAGAAAACATATACTACCGTCTCATGGTTGGGTTTCATAGTCATGTAGAACCATATTAAAGACACAACATTCCCAGTTGACTGTAGAAATTATTTACTCCAATATTATAATTTGTACCTTAAGGCTTTTATCATATGGTATACTGCAAAACACTGTGCTTCAGCACATGTCCAACTATGAAATATGTTGGAGGATATTTAAAGTTTGACACGTGCTAAAGCACAGTTTTTACAGTATACCCATTGATAATTATCTTAAGGCCAAAACTGCAACAGCGAAAATTAATCTCTACAGGCATTGGCGAATGTCACGTCTTTAAAAATAAGCAGAAAACGCTGTTCAACTGCCATAGCAAACTTCAACAAAATCGCAATACCAGCTTGCCATGCAAGTGGGGGTTAAAAGATCTTTGTGTCGGTTCAGTATCAAAAAGGACCTGCGTCTTCATTCCTACAAATTTTCTATTCCGCATGACATAAAGCTTCTGTTGTGACTTAGCACGACAGCCAAGTCACAACGAGAGGAAGCCGAAAGGCACACGCTTAAACTCACGCAGGCTGGCGTGAGGTCTGAAACAAGATACGTAATGAATGCTATAAAGAAAAGTAAGTAGCTTCTGGAATACTTAACTTTAATCCACATTTGTAGAACATCGCTCTTGATGATACATTAATAGAATCTCAATATCAATTGAATACGGAGCCTTGCTAGGTCGTAGCAATTGTAGCTGAAGGCTATGCTAACTATCGTCTCGGCAAATGAGAGCGTATTGTCAGTGATCCCTTTCTGGCGAAGTCGGCTGTACAACTGGGGCGAGTGCTAGTACGTCTCTTTAGACCTGCCGTGTGGTAGCGCTCGGTCTGCTATCACTGACAGTGGCGACACGCGGGTCCGACGTATACTAACGGACCGCGGCCGATTTAAAGGCTACCACCTAGCAAGTGTGGTGTCTGGCGGTGACACCACAGCTTCTGCACGTGTACAGTTTGGCCGGTGGTTTCTGAAGGAAGTGGTATCGGAACAACTTAGTACTTCATATGAGGACTGCATGGGCCTACCTGGCTGTGTGGTGTCACAGAATTCGAGCCATTATGCATCACAAACTCCTCACCAGTACGTTGAACGACCGTTGCATAATATTAAGACAGGTGTGAGGTGTACAATTTCCGGAGCAGTCTTGTTTTGACCAGCCTCTATTTCCATGTACACACGGTCAGTTTATAACACCAAGGCGTAATAAAAAGGTAAGACGACATCAATTGTGGCACAAAGTGAGAGGCGAAACATTTAATGAATCCATACGAGAGCTTAAGATGAGACGAGGAAACAGATCTATCATTGTTTTCGGGTGTGACATGTAAGGCATGAATTTGTTAGTAGACTAAAATTTTGAAACACAGACAAGGAAACGAGTCTGCACAGTTATATTTCTTCGAAGAAAATAAATCGTACGAAATACTAGAAATACCTGTGTATGGTAAGTCAGAATGCGAGGAAATTTTCTACGGAGACCCCTACGTACTGATGTGGTTAAAAAGAAAATCCATAAAAACCGAAAAACAGACGAGATCCAAAGGGACACCAGCATGTCAATGCCTCCAGTTACTGCTTACTACGATCTACACAATATGCGCGAAATTGACAAACCAAAACATGAAAGCTGCAATTGAATCCAAGATACTGAACTAGCAATTCGTCTTCAGAAGGTCTTAGATCATACAATGACAACATTTTCATACTTAGAAAAAGTATTCAGTAGCAGATGGACGCATGTCTGGCTTCATTTCCTTGCTCATTAGAGACACATTGGTCTAAAAGGAAGAAGAAGGCTTAGCTACCTGTCGACATAGAGGGCATTAGAGATGAACAGCAAACAAAAAATGAGCTGAAAGGGTGAGATAAAAACAAATGCTTGACATCAACTCAAATAATCGAATAATTCATATCTCAATAGTTCTGAAATTATGTCATCGACTCCTGCTGATTTATTTGAGTTCAGATCATTTAATGCTTTGTGAAATCATGAGCACATGATTAGCCGGCCAATTTAGTTTCGCCGACATCATCTTGCTACTCTTCATCTATCCCACTTCGGGACAGTTTCTTTCCACCGTACAGACTTTTTATGTACTCAAGCCATCTGCCTGTCCGTTCGTCTGCATTTAATACATATTTTCCAGCTGCATCTCATAGATTAATCTTCTGAAATTTTACTTCTCCGAAACTAAGTTTAACCTTCCTGACACAATCAAAATTTTACCTCCAATGAAATTGGCAGAGTTCTTATCAAAGGTATCATTCATATGTAAAGTATACCAACAGCAAGATACGATCAATGCCTTCACTGCATGACAGCAATGGTAATGTTGTAGATGACAGCGCCACGAAAGCATTAGATGTGATTAAGGTACACTCCTTGACAAAAAAGTAAAGTGCTCAGAAGGGAGGAATGAAATGAAGTGAAACTTCAAATGTTGAGTAGGTAAGTCATGTTGTTGTAATAACAAAATCGAGTCAAACTTATAAAAGACTTCACAATGCGTGTCTGCTTATCAATATGACGGTGGATCGCTTCTGACCTGTTTGCATGCGCTGGCTTGGCTACGAAGGCTATCAGAAAGCTGTCTTATCTTTTCCCGAGGCTAGCCGACCCACAATTGTTGTAACGGGAGACGTATGTAAATAACCTCCAAGATGGTGTCCCCCGGGCTGCGTTAGCAGAACGGCAGAAAGTTTACACAAACGGCGACCGAACTGGACGGAGAGTCCTTCACAGTCAACAGCAGCAAGTGCACCCAAATAAACAGAGACCTGCGCCTTCCATTTAAATAACAGACTAGCAGACAGAGAACTAAATATTACTTTCTGCAGAAAACGAATTAAACATAACAAATTTCTCAAATATTTAGGCATAACTCTTGACAGGTCGCTTACCTTCAAGAAACACCTGGAACTAACTAGCCAGAAATTGAAAACCCGAAATAACATCATCCAGAGATTAGCAGGTACCACATGGGGAGCGGATGCAAGTACACTACGTGTTGCAGCAATATCACACGTCTATTCCGTGGCAGAGTACTGTGCCCCTGTGTGGAGTAGGAGTGCCCATGTAAAGAAGATTGACGCCCAGATCAATGAAGCCATGAGGACAATAACGGGGACACTAAAGTCAACACCTCTAGAATGGCTTCATGTCCTCTCAAACATCACTCCGCCTGAAATCCGTAGACAGCAGGCAACAATTCATGAATGGCAAAAAATAAATCATGCAGATAAGGCAAGAGTACTACCGACACACCAAGTACTAGATGACAGCTGTCGATATCGCCTTAAATCAAGAGCGCCAATATGGGAAGACAGAACGCTTGCCCAAGGAAGTACCTATGACTGCCACAAATCCTGGAAAACCAAGTGGAATAATAGTGACATTAACCGACACAATATTGAGGACCCCAGCCAACAACTCCCAGGAATGTAGCTTCCTAGTAAAATCTGGTGCCAGCTTAACCGTGTGAGAACTGGACGCGCGCGCGAGAACTAAATCCATGCTGTACAAATGGGGCGCCAATGACAGCCCAATGTGTGGCCGTGAAACAGATGAACAAACATTACAACATCTGGTGCAGAATTGCCCACTGCGAAGATTCTGTGGTGACTGGAGAGACTTCGTGGAGGCCAGCCCTGCTGCCATTAAATGACTGTCACACTTGGACATAACTTTTCGACGAATTGTAGCTGTGATTATATTTCAACTTCGCTCAGATTTAATAATGACCGGTGTTTGTTCTGTTTATATTATTATGTATGTGTGTATATGTATATTTGTATTTATATGTTATGTTATGTAAATTTACGATGTCAATACCGCACTTGCACTGGTAAAGCCATACGATAAATAAAATAAATAATTGTTGTAACTGGTCCTTGACGTCCTGGATGCTGGCGCTGGGACAGTGTCTAGGCTGGTTCCACAAATGTTTTGTTGGGGATAGATCTAGGAATATCATCGGCCATGAAAGTACGTCAACATCACGTTGATAGTTCACTGAGACATGTGCCGTGTGAGTGCTAGCATTGTTCGCTTCAAAAATCGTACCCCGGTACTGTCATGTGAGATGTAACACGTGAGGACGCAGGATGTCTGTGACATACCGCTATCCCGCCAGGGAACCGCCTGTCCTACCAGCCGTCACCGGAAGTCATACCCGATGGTTCGCCACGCAACGACGCCAGGAGTAACACCGCTGGGCCTCAACAAAACATTTGAAGAACGGAGTGTCCCCACAGGTCGCCTCCATACTCAACGACGACGGTCGCCCGGAGTAACGCAGAAGCACGATTAATCACTGAACACAATGCGACGCCGCTGAACAGCAGTACATGCGTCCCGGTGTGTCACTACTCCAGATGCAGTCGTTTGTGATGTGCTGTTAACAGCAACTAAAGCCTGGGACAGTAGTTACCTAGTGTGGTTGCCGCTAGAGTGCAACCAGTTGTGCGTGACGACACAGTATATTGCGGGCAGTCCATTTCTTGTTCTCGGATGCAAGGGGCAGATGTGAAGGGGTTACGATGTGTTTGGTGGACAGTACGCCGATCCTTCCTTGATGTCGTAGGTTGCAGTCGTGACAATGAGTATGCCTGCCCTTACATTCCCATGTAGTCCAACAGCAGGTCGCAGTCACATCCAAATGCGCCCCAAATCTAGATATTGCACAATTTTGCCAGCCGAGCAAATGGAGACCCACAACTATGCCCCTTTCAAACTCTGACAGATGTTAACACTGCCTTATACGAGTAAGCGGTATGTTCATGTCCTTGACAGTGTTCACTCAACGTATGACGCAGATCACGCCGTTATATATGCTACCAGGCCTGGGAATAACACCAAATACGAAGAACATGAATGTACTCTACTGGCCGTTCCACTTGTCACAGAGAACTGCAACTCCTAAGCATCTACACACCGTCGAACGGTGTATTCGTGTATGGAGTTATATTTACATCCGACCTTGTCTTCTGGTTGGTTTCCCTTTTTTCGCAGGCAATGTATGTCAAAATATATAAGATTTTAATAAAATTTTGGCAGCGTCTCACTTGGATTCGCATCTGAGCCAGTAGCCATAACGAGAAGACAAGTTCAAGGTACGGAGGACGGACCTCACACCCGATGGTGCGCATGGAGGAAAGTTATGAAGTAATCAACCCAGCTAGCGGATCCCACGAGAGCGTGCTAAAAGGTGATACCTCCGAATTTTTTATGTGAACACTCTTAAAGATTTTTAAATAAGACAGGTGTTATGAATATTTTACATCTTTATTCTTCATGTGACATTTTCTACAAGCGAGTATAGATTTAAGTCTCAGAAAGTCTTTTCTAAAAGTATGTGTATGAGGTGTAGCCACGTGTGGATGTGAAACATGGATGCTAAACAGCTTAGACAGCAAGAATAGAAGCTTTTGAAATATGTTGATACAGGAGAATCCCGAAGATTAGAGGGGTAGATCACGTAATTAGTGAGGAGGTACTGGTTGGTTGGTTGGTTGGTGGTTAGTGTTTAACGTCCCGTCGACAACGAGGTCATTAGAGACGGAGCGCAAGCTCGGGTTAGGGAAGGATTGGGAAGGAAATCGGCCGTGCCCTTTCAAAGGAACCATCCCGGAATTTGCCTGAAACGATTTAGGGAAATCACGGAAAACCTAAATCAGGATGGCCGGAGACGGGATTGAACCGTCGTCCTCCCGAATGCGAGTCCAGTGTGCTAACCACTGCGCCACCTCGCTCGGTAGTGAGGAGGTACTGAATATAATTGGGGAGAGGAGGAATTTGTGGCAGAACTTGACTAGAAGGAGGGACCGGTTGTTAGGGATCACCAATTAGTACTGGAGGGAAGCATGGTGGGTAAAATTCGTAGAGCGAGACCAAGAGATGAATACACTAAGCAGATTGAGAAGGATGTACGTTGCAGTAGTTACTTGGAGATGAAGAGGCTTGAACGTATAGAGTAGCATGGAGAGCTGCATCAAACCAGTCTTTGGACTGAAGACCGCAACAACAACATTCTTCATGTCTACATATTGCAGCCCTCTGCCGTTAGACGGCTCCAAATGGTAGTGTGTGTGTAACGAAAATATGACGGTCCATGAGAATCACAGTGCGGTAATCAAGTTTATAATTCGAAAACGTAGTCCTCCAGCATAACACTGCCAGACCACACACGAGCGCTGCGATCTTATATAAGTCCGACGCCTTGGGTTGATTGTCATCGATTGTGCTCCATACAGTCCCAGCTTGGCCCAATCAGATATTCACCTGCTTCCAAACGTTAAAGAACACTTTCGAGGACTTCACCTTGATAGTTATGAACTGGTGCAGTCAAGATGATGTTGCAGCTCCATTAGCAAACTTAAATATTCTACGGTTACGGTATCAACAAATTGCTCCCTCACTGGGCTCTGAGAACTATGGGACTTAACATCTGAGGTCATCAATCCCCTAGAACTTAGAACTACTTAACCCTAACTAACCTAAGGACAAGACACACATCCATGCCCGAGGCAGGATTCGAACCCGCGACCGACCGTAGCCTAATAGATTTGTTGGTGGGCAACTCCTTCTACTCCAGTGATGATTTTATTAGTAGAACCAACCGATGTGTAGTGTTAGTACCAATATCAAATAAGGTGATCATTGTAACATGATTTTTCTGTTGAACAGTCTAAGAATTATCATATAGACCTCAGTGTATTGAACTTATACGTGATTTATGACTAGTTTGTAGTTACCCCTGAAAGCAAAAAGATGTGTAACATTTTTATAAGGAATGTTCAGATTCGCTGCTGTGTGATTTTAATTTTTATTTCTTTCCCTTTTACTACGGATCTGTTTCGGCTAAAATGTAATTATTGAATGCCCTGCAGCATAATGTGAGTGACATTATTTTCATTGTATTTTTTTATGTTATAGTAGAACATTTGTAACATGGCGGCTGCAGTGTAACACGTGTTAAGTTCGGCTCGCGAAATTTAGTTGAATTCGAAGGTGCTCTCGCAGGTGGTGTTGTCTAGTACCAGTGGAAATTGTGTAAACAAGTGTTCTGTGCAGTAGTGCTATTTTTTTCTGTGTTTCACCAATATCTACGCTGGAGAAAATGGTAAACAGGAGAGTCAACAGCAGCGTGTCCAGCAGCGGGGAAGCAGCGGGTGCGGCGGGCTCGCTCTTGGCGGAAGGTGCGGCCGCGGCTCCCGGTATAGCGGAGCTGGTCCGCTCTGAGGTAAACGCTGCGCTTCGCGATAAAGACAATCTCGATCTGATAGCAGGCACTACATCAGATACAGTAACGGTATCAGTATTGGCCAAAATTCGTGAAACTGTTGAGGCTAATACCGCCGAGATTACAGTACTGAAAAAGTCCGTGTCTGAGAACGAGAAAAAGGACGAGAGTTGGAAGTAAAACTATCTGCCGCAACAGACGAACTAGAACAGTACCAAAGGCGAAATAGTCTACGACTGTTTGGAGTAGCAGAAAATAAGGAAGAAGACACAGACACACTGCTTATACAGGTTGCACGTGAAATATTAGGCGTTGAAGTGACTAAGGCAGACATTGACAAGAGCGATCGGGTGGGACGAAAACTACCAGGTGTCCAATAATAGTTAAATTTGTCTCATACCGAAAAAGGGCAGAGATCTTTACCCAGAAGAAGAGGTTAGCAAGGACAGGGCTTACAATAAGGGAAGATCTGACACACGAACGGCTAAAGATTTTAAACAGCGCCATATCCCATTTCGGTCTTCAGAATGTGTGCACTCTGGATGGCAGAGTAATCATTAAGCCAGCAGCTGGAAAGAAGACAGTCACAAACATGAGAGAACTGAATAGTATTAAGTGAAGTTACTCGAGCCAAAAGTGCAAACTTAACACCATTTGCAAATTGTAATATCCCTATACTCAGATATACTGTCTTGTATTAATTTTTAATTATCCCCATATTTATACCTTTAACTAATTGTTTTTGTATCTGTATTAACTTTGTATTAGTTTTTGTACCTGTAACTGTAACGTTTACTTAATTTAATTACTGCTAATACTATTTTTATTTGCTCAGTTTATTCTCTTCCATTCTGTAATAGTACCATTGCAATTATTAGTCTCTCCCTTAGTCCACTAATCACCCATCTCTTCGGTTTAAATTGTTGATAACAAAAATCACTATCAGTATCACTTTAGTAAATTTCAATCTAATTGTAGCTTCCTACGATAATCACTATCAGTATCACTTTAGTAAATTTCAATTTAATTCTAGCTTCCTACGATAATCTATTAGTTATTAAGCCTACTTCTCTCTGCTGGCAGCATCGGCCTTTTAAATCACTCCCCTTTTCCTTATTTTCATCCTAAGCTGTTTCAAATACAGTAATTACATTTCACCTCTTACAACAAGGCCAATCCTTTCCTCTGTCAAATAGCAAAGCTAGTGTCTCCTATCTTGCTCCTTTCTCTTCATCTATTTCTATTAACCATGCAATCTTATTTTCCTTTATATTTCCTTAATTATGTTACATCACGTCTCTATTCTTCTCCTCCCTTCACCATCAGTCTCTCTCATACTCCCTGCTGCTAGCACTCCTATCTAAAATCTGTCTCTTTCATAATGTCTAATTATAACAGTACTTATCATCTACGAATATAAACTATACATGTATGTATTTTTCCAAGTGTGCCTTTGTAATTGTTTATTTCACTTTTTGTACTAGATGTAGTTTAACATGCTTACCGAAACATATGAATGTAAAATAAGTAGAATGCCTGGTTAGGTGTAAGAGAGGGCCTGATGGCCTTAATCTTGCCAGGTTAAATAAATAAATAAACATTGAGCATGGACTGCTACGTACGTATATATTATTTAAATTGACTGACTTAAACATCGTTGGCAACTGTATTTTGATTGTCTTTCTAATTTTGCTGAATTAAGGTGGCAATTAATTTGTTATGACAGTAATCTGACAGTTTTACAGCTAAGATGTCATATGTTTACAAAGTAAAAACACTGTTATACAGATGATGAAAAGTCCGCTATATCTAAAACCATCACCAACATATGTAGCCCTTATCTTTGGTTTCTGAACTCGCGTGTTTTGTGTCTTCGGAACGTGTCAGAGATTCTTTGGCTGCTATATATTTGTAGTAGTCTATGTTTACGGCGATCGAAGGTGTTACCAATTTATATTTCTTTATTAGGTATAGGTTTTTATTTGACATGTACGCTTCTACTAACTTCTACTTTCGATAATTTTTCGTAAATTATGACGATCTATTTTATGTATTGTATGATTCTCTGACATATGGTTTCAGAATATGTACAAGAGCAACGGAGTTAAGGTTTTATATTGGTGTGCTCTGTCTATAAATTAATTGCACCTACGATCGCCATAAACGTAAACTACAAAGAAATTGTAGCAAACATAAATATACGCGCAACCAAGTAATGTATATATCATCTGTATAGCAGAGTTTATACTTTGTAAACATATGACATCGTAGCTGCAAAACTGCCAAATTTCTGTCATAACAAATTGATTACCATCTTAATTCAACAAATACAGAACGACAGTCAAAATACAGTTGCCAACGATGTTTGTGTCAATCCTTTTAAACAATATGTAAGTAAGTAGAAGTCCACGATCAATATTCTACTACAACATAAAAATGGATCATGAAAAAAATGTCACCCACGTTGTACATCAAGTCACTCGATAATGGCAATTTACCCATAGTGTAATATCACACAGCAGAGAGTCGGGACACTCCTTACAAATATGCCACTAGCTGACCTATTCTACGCTGCGCGCCCTGTGAAACATAAAATGTTCAATATTTTTTGACTTATTCCACATCCGTCAGGACCAATCGAAAACCATCCCCAACATAGTTGTTATCCTTGGTTTTAGAACTTGCGCGTTTTGTGTCTTGGGAACGTCTCAGAGACTCATGTGAAATTATCTTGATTTCTTTCAGGACTACAGACAAAATACCAAGCATCGTCAATAACAACCATCTTGTTTAACAAGTTCTCGACTCCATGAATTCTTAACAAGACTGATCTCTATCTCCCCTTTGATCCTGTATCAGAGACAAACTTTACTCACAGCTTTCGCTTTTTTTATCATTTGAAACGTCACTTACAGTCTCTCTTTGGAGAGGCGAACACAAAACGTTTTGCTACCCCAGACAGTAGTCTGAGGCGCCTTACCCTTTCTAGGTATGTTCAAAAGACTTTGATGTTGGAAAACGAGCCTTGCTACAAAAGATGAGTATTTTTTTTTTTTGTGCCTCCTCCTCACACATCTCTCGAGTCTGAAGCTAAAATACAACATCAAATCATACCAGACGTCCACTGTCTTAAAGAACAATGTTTTTACGAAAATGTTCAAAGTAATTCAACAATCATCCGAAAGACTGGTTTAATGGGAAGACTAAGAATATCTGCCTGGAAGATTAAGGAACACAGTCCCTTCTAAGGGTCATCATGTGCAACCACCTCTTTCATGCGATTCCCAGTGTCGATAGAAAATGATTTTTAAACCGGAATTTTAAGTACCTATCAATAGTCTTTCTTTCTTCTTTCTTTCTTTTGTTTGCGCCGTTTTTCCCGCAGATACGCAGGGTCGGCATGGTTAATCGGATGTGGCAATATTAGTTGAAGGGGTGGCCGGATGCCCTTCCTGCCACCACCCCGTACCTCCCGGGAAGGAATTAGTGTACCCCAACTGTCTGCGACTAGTGTAATCTATGGAATAGTGCGAAAGTGTTCAGATGTCTGCGAGCCGTGGAACTGAGGCGGGACGTGGGGACCAGCCCCGTATTCACCTAGGGGGATGTGGAAAACCCCCTAAAAACCACACCCAGGCTGGCCAGCACACCGGCCCTCGTCGTTAATCCGCCGGGTGGATTCGATCCGGGGCCAGCGCGCCTACCCGAGTCCAGGAACCAGCGCGTTAGAGCGCTCGGCTAACCTGGCGGGTAAGTACCTATCGATAGTGCGCTCCCCTAATTAGTCTAGCACGATATTCATTTTATCGATATACATTAACGTGTACATTAAAACAGGGAGAATAACAAGTACTCTAGCAACGGGTGAACAGCGCTGCTACATGGCGGTAGCAGTCACTGTGCACCAAAGGGGTGCTGTCGCTGCTGGAGTACTGATTATTGTTCGTGTTTTACTGCCCATGTTAGTACATGTCAATAACGAATAGCCTGTTAGATTAAGGAACTGCTGTAAGGAATGGGTACGTAAAATCATTTTGTTTGCAATGGGAAACAAACCGACGCTTTCTTTCGACACTGAACGTCGCATGAAAGACGTGGTGAGCTGGATTTGTTTGGGCTGACTCCAGCTACACACTGCAAAAACGAAACTGGAAATATTTGTCGAAACACCAGAGAAAATGTGTCTGATGACTCTTAGGAGGGACACTCATGCAGGGTGAAGGAGAGCAAACGCATGTTCTTTAAACTGCTAGTACTCGGTGACGAGTGGGGGGTGTTAACCTTCAGCGACCGCTGGCAGACAGCTCAGACGATGTAGTTTCAGTCGCTATGGAGCTTTGGAATATCGTGTGTTCGCAGTCGAGCAGTTCTTTAGAAACAAAGATACTGTTGTCACAGTTCAAGGTCTTTTTCGTCGAAAGTTTAATGTTGGACGTCGAGATGCAGTCCAAGATCTAAACATTGTATTAAAATTTTATTTTTGTGAGGGTCCACAGTTTCAAAGTATTTTGAGAATGAAAACATGGTCCAGGCAGGCTGTGTTATATTTTTATTATCTATGCGATTGGCCAATGTCGAACTTTGCTCATTTTCAGGCTTAAGATACGTGCTTGGAAATCACCGTACGTCGAAACTGGCCATTCGCATAGATAATGAAAAAGATAATACAGCCTACCTGGACCATGTTTTCTTTGTCGAGACACTATACTTCGATGGGCTGCAACATTGAGAAGTACTGATCTGTGATGAAAAAGAAACCACCTCGTCTTCCACGTTCAGTTCAAACTCTGGAAAATGTAGACAGATTGTGAATGTCAGTCCTTGCTAGGCCGAAACGATCCACTACGCGACAGGCTGGGTATGCCAGATCGTTTGCTCCACCGCACCTTACATGATGATCTCAAATTTCACGCGTACAAAATAATGATTGTCCAGCAGCTAAGTGAAACGCACTTCGTGCAGCGCACAGAATTTTGTGTCATAATGGGCGCTGTTCTTACGGACGGTGCAGATGTCCCCGTATCCATGAATTATGAAGCCCATTCTCATCTGGATGGTCATTTTAATGAACTGTCGGTATAAGCGTCAGAGAACCCACATGAACTACACCAAAAAATCTCCACCGCTCAAAAATAAGAGTGTGGTGCGGTATCTCCAAGATGGAGGAACCGCAATTACTGTAACATCAGCGCACTACGACGAAACGTTAAATAACTTTCTTCGGCTAGAATCTGAAAGGCGTCGAGTGAACATGAGAGAAATGTGGTTCCAACAAGATGGTGCCACAGATGACACGGCGAGAGCATCCATGAAATGGTTCGATAAATGTTCCCTGGACATGTCATTTCACGATATGTTGATGTTCCTTGGATCCTGTAACCTCCCTCTTACTAACCGGCCTATCCTGCTTGCGAGTGTGCTCCCTGCCGCCGTTGGATAAGCAGCTGCCAGCAGAAAGTCGTATACTCCTAGCTCACTTATTTGTTACATAGTTTAATTCTTAATTTCTTTGCGTGTTTTTGCTACTTGCATTGATTAATTCATAAATTTCGGGTGTATTATAGTATTTGAGAGTTGTAGCATCGCGTTTTAGTACCTGAATAGTGTAAAATCGCGTAGTCTCCTTCCGCCGCCGAGCAGTGTGTCAGCAGTGCGAAAGTAGCAGCATTACTGCATTTACTAGGCAATCTTGTATTTTAATAACCGTTTAAATTTTGTGCCGATTTGTTTGTGCTCTCTGTAGATTAGTTCAGACGTTCTTCGCACAACAGTTTTTAGCATGGATAGGGACTGCAACTGCTGTGTTCGGATGCAGGCTGAGTTGGCATCCCTTCGCTCCCAGCTTCAGTCAGTGTTGGCTTCGGACACACAGCTTGAGGCTGTTGCCAATGGGCATCACTGTGGGGGTCCGGATGGGGGTTTGTCGGGGACGGCCAGCTCGTCCCACGCATCCCCCAATCGGGCTAAGACTGTGGCTGCCCGGGATACTGCCCACATTGAGGGTGATCCCTCACCTGTGGTAGAGTGGGCGGTCGTCTCAGGGTGTGGCAGGGGGCGAAAGACATTCCAGAGGGCTGAAAGGAAGGCCTCTCCAGTTTGTCTGACGAACCGGTTTCAGGCTCTGTCTCAGGCTGATACAGATCTTCGGCCGGACATGCCTGCTTGTCCTGTTCCAGAGGTTGCCCCTCAGTCTGCAAGATCCGGGCGGTCGCAGAGGGTGGGTTTACTGGTAGTTGGGAGCTCCAACGTCAGGCGCGTAATGGGGCCCCTTAGGGATATGGCAGCAAGAGAGGGGAAGAAAACCAATGTGCACTCCGTGTGCACATACCGGGGGGAGTCATTCCAGATGTGGAAAGGGTCCTTCTGGATGCCATGAAGGGTACAGGGTGCACCCATCTGCAGGTGGTCGCTCATGTCGGCACCAATGATGCGTGTCGCTATGGATCGGAGGAAATCCTCTCTGGCTTCCGGCGGCTATCTGATTTGGCGAAGACTGCCAGTCTCACTAGCGGATGAAAGCAGAGCTCACCATATGCAGCATCGTCGACAGGACTGACTGCGGACCTTTGGTACAGAGCCGAGTGGAGGGTCTGAATCAGAGGCTGAGACGGTTCTGCGACCGTGTGGGCTGCAGATTCCTCGACTTGCGCCATAGGGTGGTGGGGTTTCGGGTTCCGTTGGATAGGTCAGGAGTCCACTACACGCAGCAAGCGGCTACACGGGTAGCAGGGGTTGTGTGGCGTGGACTGGGCGGTTTTTTAGGTTAGATGGCCTCGGGCAAGTACAGAGAGGGCAACAGCCTCAAAGGGTGCGGGGCAAAGTCAAGACAGGCGGGGACCAAGCAGCAATCGGTATTGTAATTGTAAACTGTCGAAGCTGCATTGGTAAAGTACCGGAACTTCAAGCGCTGATAGAAAGTACAGAAGCTGAAATCGTTGTAGGTACAGAAAGCTGGCTGAAGCCAGAGATAAATTCTGCCGAAATTTTTACAAAGGCACAGACGGTGTTTAGAAAGGATAGATTGCATGCAACCGGTGGTGGCGTGTTTGTCGCTGTTAGTAGTAGTTTATCCTGTAGTGAAGTGGATAGTTCCTGTGAATTATTATGGGTGGGGGCTACACTCAACAACTGAGCTAGGTTAATAATTGGCTCCTTTTACCGACCTCCCGACTCAACAGCATTAGTGGCAGAACAACTGAGAGAAAATTTGGAATACATTTCACATAAATTTTCTCAGCATGTTATAGTCTTAGGTGGAGATTTCAGTTTACCAGATATAGACTGGGACACTCAGATGTTTAGGACGGGTGGTAGGGACAGAGCATCGAGTGACATTATACTGAGTGCACTAGCCGAAAATTACCTCGAGCAATTAAACAGAGAACCGACTCGTGGAGATAACATCTTGGACCTACTGATAACAAACAGACCCGAACTTTTCGACTCTGTAAGTGCAGAACAGGGAATCAGTGATCATAAGGCCGTTGCAGCATCCCTGAATATGGAAGTTAATAGGAATATAAATAAGGGAGGAAGGTTTATCTGTTTAGCAAGAGTAATAGAAGGCAGATTTCAGACTACCTAACAGATCAAAACGAAAATTTCTGTTCCGACACTGACAATGTTGAGTGCTTATGGAAAAAGTTCAAGGCAATCGTAAAATGCGTTTTAGACAGGTACGTGCCGAGTAAAACTGTGAGGGACGGGAAAAACCCACCGTGGTTCAACAACAAAGTTAGGAAACTACTGCGAAAGCAAAGAGAGCTTCACTCCAAGTTTAAACGCAGCCAAAACCTCTCGGACAAACAAAAGCTAAACGGTGTCAAAGTTAGCGTAAGGAGGGCTATGCGAGAAGCGTTCAGTGAATTCGAAAGTAAAATTCTATGTACCGACTTGACAGAAAATCCTAGGAAGTTCTGGTCTTACGTTAAATCAGCAAGTGGCTCGAAACAGCATATCCAGACACTTCGGGATGATGATGGTATTTCTTTTGACCAGGATGACACGCGTAAAACTGAAATACTAAACACCTTTGTCCAAAGCTGTTTCACAGAGGAAGACCGCACTGCAGTTCCTTCTCTAAATCCTCCCACAAACGATAAAATGGCTGACATCGAAATAAGTGTCCAAGGAATAGAAAAGCAACTGGAATCACTCAACAGAGGAAAGTTCACTGGACCTGACGGGATACCAATTCGATTCTACACAGAGTATGCGAAAGAACTTGCCCCCTCCCCCCCCCCCCCTTCTAACAGCCGTGTACCGCAAGTCTGTAGAGGAACGGAAGGTTCCAAATGATTGGAAAAGAGCACAGGTAGTCCCAGTCTTCAAGAAGGGCCGTCGAGCAGATGCGCAAAACTATAGACCTATATCTCTGACGTCGATCTGTTGTAGAATTTTAGAACATGTTTTTTGCTCGAGTATCATGACGTTTTTGGAAACCCAGAATCTACTCTGTAGGAATCAACATGGATTCCGGAAACAGCGATCGTGTGAGACCCAACTCGCTTTATTTGTTCATGAGACCCAGAAAATACTAGATACAGGCTCCCAGGTAGATGCTATTTTCCTTGACTTCCGGAAGGCGTTCGATACAGTTCCGCACTGTCGCCTGATAAACAAAGTAAGAGCCTACGGAATATCAGACCAGCTGTGTGGCTGGATTGAAGAGTTTTTAGCAAACAGAACACAGCAGTTGTTCCCAATGGAGAGACGTCTACAGACGTTAAAGTAACCTCTGTCGTTCCACAGGGGGGTGTTATGGGACCATTGCTTTTCACAATATATATAAATGACCTAGTAGATAGTGTCGGAAGTTCCATGCGGCTTTTCGCGGATGATGCTGTAGTATACAGAGAAGTTGCAGCATTAGAAAATTGTAGCGAAATGCAGGAAGATCTGCAGCGGATAGGCACTTGGTGCAGGGAGTGGCAACTGACCCTTAACATAGACAAATGTAATGTATTGCGAATACATAGAAAGAAGGATCCTTTATTGTATGATTATATGATAGCGGAACAAACACTGGTAGCAGTTACTTCTGTAAAATATCTGGGAGTATGCGTGCGGAACGATTTGAAGGGGAATGATCATATAAAATTAATTGTTGGTAAGGCGGGTACCAGGTTGAGATTCATTGGGACAGTACTTAGAAAATGTAGTCCATCAACAAAGGAGGTGGCTTACAGAATACTCGTTCGACCTATACTTGAGTATTGCTCATCAGCGTGGGATCCGTACCACATCGGGTTGACGGAGGAGATAGAGAAGATCCAAAGAAGAGCGGTGCGTTTCGTCACAGGGTTATTTGGTAACCGTGATAGCGTTACGGAGATGTTTAGCAAACTCAAGTGGCAGACTCTGCAAGAGAGGCGCTCTGCATCGCGGTGTAGCTTGCTCGCCAGGTTTCGAGAGGGTGCGTTTCTGGATGAGGTATTGAATATATTGCTTCCCCCTACTTATGCCTCCCGAGGAGATCACGAATGTAAAATGAGAGAGATTCGAGCGCGCACGGAGGCTTTCAGACAGTCGTTCTTCCCGCGAACCATACGCGACTGGAACAGGAAAGGAAGGTAATGACAGTGGCACGTAAAGTGCCCTCCACCACACACCGTTGGGTGGCTTGCGGAGTATAAATGTAGATGTAGATATAAAATATGACCGTGGATCGCGTGTATACCTAATGGTTTTTTTTTCTAATTGTATAACGCTATCTTCCCCGAAGAAGTGATACCGATAATTAGGAGGAAAGTGTACAACCGACCCTTCTGATGGAAAGTCTACTAAAAATAAAAAGGAATTAAACCGAACAGGGCTATAATTTGAGAAAAATGAAAGTTATTTTGTGCATTCATTCACGAACAACACTGGACATAAAAGAGGTTCCACTGATCATGAATCCAAAGTTACACTAAAGAACGAAAAGGAAATAATTAACGGTCGCCAGTCCACTAGGCCAATTTACATCCAAAATCCTGTACAAGATGATGGGATAGAAAAACATTTATGTCTTTTTTTTTACACTAATTTTAAGTGAGTATGTAATGATAAAGAAAAGAAGTTACTCTTACGCTATGTTTGGCATTAAATTTTGAAAAAGGCAATCGAGTAATGACTTGAAAATATGAAATTAAACTGTATGTTAGTACTAAACTTCGTTATGTGAACAATGACTTTCAGTGACCTCAGCATAATGTCATCAAAGAAATTTAGAAAAAAAGCAAGCACTTTTTACTTTGCAGTTACCTATTTTGCAAATTGGATTTCATATTATTGTCTGGAGAACTGAGCTTTTTTTTACTGACTTGAACAGAATTAAATACTAGATTACGTACCAAACCAAACAGCCATGTGCTCCAAGCTATATGTAAAACAAATAAAGCTTCTGCACTCTTAATTTGTGCATTTCTTTAGATTTGGATTTTTTCCAGTGATTCATTCTCAAACTTGAAAAATGAAATTGCTTTACTTTAGTCACATGCTGAAGCCTCTATTGTACAACAGTTTATTGAAAGTAGATTGAGGCTAAAATTCTTAAAAGTGAAATTATGTATTAAAAAACTGGCTGGAACTATTCAATTTGTTTCTTATGACACTCAGTTAGCATATAGGGGAAAAAGGGAACAAAGATCCTGTTTGATAACAATGTCTGTGGGCAATGAGGACACAATCGCCCTGGATTTAACTGATTCTTATTAAAATAAATTTCATCAATCAAATCACATTCAGTTGTGCTATTGGATTAGCCGTTAATACTTTCTACCAATGAACAGTCTTACTTCAGTGCTGTGCATACGACGAAACTCGGAGCCGACGACGAAACTGTGTTGCTGGAACTGCTGCTGTTGTTGAAGACGGTAGCATATTGTGGAGCAAGGCTAATTATAGGAACGGGCAACCGTAATTAATACAGCCTCTTCCGCCCGTCCACTGTCTGTACTCCTGCTCTAGACATCTGGCCGACGCGCGTACATGATGCCGCCGAAAATGGTACTCTCTACTGCGAGAGCGTTAACACCACACTTCCGCACACTACAAGCGCTGGAACCCGTCCCCATTCTCTCTGCGCGCTCCATGCAACAACTCCCTACCCAAAGATTTTACAACACACAAGCACTGCTATTATCGTTGTTAGTCGATGCAAATAACAATTCCTTTGGCTTTTCCCCAGAGCTTATAAGTTTCACAGTAAAACACAGATAAATACAATGAAACGTCAACGAACTTCTACCTAAATGTACTCATACAGTGAAGCAATGTCATACTTATTAAAAGAAAGCATTTAAATTACAAATATTTACATACAATTCAAAAAAAAATTATATATCGGTAGCAGGTGCCATGCATCCTGCATTTTCGGTGTTACAATCCCACCCTCACTTGATCTATCGATCTATGACTTCTTTTTGTGGGACTACTTGAAATCAAGAGTGTACATCTACAAGCCCCGTACAATCGATAGCCTGAAGACTTCCATTCGTTAGGAAATTGAAACCATGCCGAATGAAATGTTGGAGGGAGCCATTTGTAACTTTCAGGAGAGAATCCAAATTTGTGGCCCGCAAGAAGGACGCAAACTCAACGACATTATTTTCCAAGTCTAATTAAGGTACGTAGATTTCAAAAATGCAGTAGAAGTACTATTACAGAATGCAAGAGTTTTTTACAAAATAAAACCAGTTTTCAGTTTTTCGACAGTGAAAAAAACATGTCTTTCCTCTGCTCCACCCTTTAAAAAGGAGTGTTATATTCTTACACCAGATACTGCTAGTCAAAATAAAAGGGCAGTACTCGCGCTCTGTGGGTTATGCACAAACTTGATTATATATACAGATGGTTTATCTATAGTGAGTCTGCGAGCATCAAAATATGTGATACAAGTAGCCACATCTTCTCATTGCACCGACTTACAAGCTTAAACGTTTTACATCGCGGAAGGACCATAGACCTTAGTACTTGACATAATTTCAACTCGATGCTCCTACCAGTTCCTGAGAAAAATGGGTCTTAGCAGACGGGCAGAAAGACAGATAGTCGGACCCTATATGGGCTCCGTTTTCACAGAACCCTAAAAAGTATTGTCAGCATATCATCTGAAACAAATAATTCTTGAAATATTATCCCTCATGCCCTGTGATAGACACCCGTCTGTAGAAACTATATGAGACGCTTAATGTGGTTACCACCCATCTATAGCCATCCTTCAGTCCTCTGCCTGAATGATTAACAAACTCGTATGACCGTCGGATTAGGTCACATGCATAGGACACATGTCGCTGTAACATGTGCACGTCGTCGATGGGTACCGAATACATCAGTGCCTTTAAATGCCCCACATCAGGAAATCTGAAGGATTAAGATGAAGTGGACAGGGAAGGCGACGCCACTGGATTTCCACAAACAATGCATCGTGCACTACAGTTTTGAGTCGGGTACTGCCGTACGAGGCAACAGCCTCGGAACAACGGGATTGCGGTTGTAGGGATGAGATGTATGTGATACGTTTATGAACAGTATTAGAATCGGGGGACTAAACACAGAGAGAAATGTAATCATTAAAAAATGAGCAATGTTCGTCTACAAGCAGATAGCTTAGTCTGGAGAAGGCCTTTTCGAGCAGCTGGGTGTCGAATGTCTCACTAGTTGACATAGAGACACCTACTCATTTACGTGGAGAGCCTCTTTTCCATGCCCCCCAGACGACGTTGGTGACACATTGCGTTGGGGTGTCATCCTGATCTATGACCGCTGAACAGTCACCTACAGATCACGAATATAGACATAAATCGCCCAGTGACGTCACGGAGGCGCTCATTAGGGTTGAAGTAGAGTGACCTGGAGGCACGCACAAGCGCTCTTTTGGTCTTAGTGTATTCCTCAAATCATTCTGGCATAGTGCCGGAAGAGGCCTCTTTTAGGGGCTGTAAGCGAGTAAACGCACGAGAGTGACTTGACAATAGGCTCGCGATTTGTTCATCGCTGAAAGAAGATGGTACACGTCTTACAAGCCTAATACAGTCCCACGCAGACATCCCGCTTTACACAAAAATGCCTGCAAATTCTGCTTGATCAGTGCTCTGTTCACAAGCAAGATGCTCATGTGATTGTGGATGTAATCGCATGCCGTCAGTGGCGTGTATCAACGAGTAGCGTGAACCATCAGGACCACCTTACTCCCGCTTCCAGTGGCGATTTTCCTGCACCCATGCTAATATTTGAATCCTATGATTTGTCTCGTGACATGAATGGTGCGATGGTTTTCGTACCTCATAGCAAAGGGGTGATTCCCCGTGAAATAATTACAACTTAACTAAAGGATCTGACAGACAAAATAACACTGTTAATAATATTTCTTTTAGGAAACTAGTGACGCCTAAAAGAATTGAATAAAACGTGTTGAACTAAGTAACAAGTTGAAATCAAATGCAAAGAACAGTAAGGCATTCTTCAAAGAGGAAAACATTTAATTTGTAACTGAGGACAGTAGGTGCAAAAGCCAACAAAAATATTTATTTCCTTCCGCACTTAGAGTTCATCAATCCTCGACGACGGTACAGATGCTATACAATACACTGCGGTGACGAGAGTCATGGCATAACGATATGTACATATACGGAAGTACTAAGGAATGACGAGATACGTTTGAAGTTCTCTAACGCTATAGATACAGCAATAAGGAATAGCGCAGTAGGCAGTACAGTTGAAGAGGAATGGACATCTGTAAAAAGGGCCATCACAGAAGTTGGGAAGGAAAACATAGGTACAAAGAAGGTAGCTGCGAAGAAACCATGGGTAACAGAAGAAATACTTCAGTTGATTGATGAAAGGAGGAAGTACAAACATGTTCTGGGAAAATCAGGAATACAGAAATACAAGTCGCTGAGGAATGAAATAAATAGGAAGTGCAGGGAAGCTAAGACGAAATGGCTGCAGGATAAATGTGAAGACATCGAAAAATATATGATTGTCGGAAGGACAGACTCAGCATACAGGAAAGTCAAAACAACCTTTGGTGACATTAAAAGCAACGGTGGTAACATTAAGAGTGCAACGGGAATTCCACTGTTAAATGCATAGGAGAGAGCAGATAGGTGGAAAGAATACATTGAAAGCCTCTATGAGGGTGAAGATTTGTCTGATGTGATAGAAGAAGAAACAGGAGTCGATTTAGAAGAGATAAGGGATCCAGTATTAGAATCGGAATTTAAAAGAGCTTTGGAGGACTTACGGTCAAATAAGGCAGAAGGGATAGATAACATTCCATCATAATTTCTAAAATCATTGGGGGAAGTGGCAACAAAACGACTATTCACGTTGGTGTGTAGAATATATGAGTCTGTCGGTATACCATCTGACTTTGGGAAAAGCATCATCTACACAATTCCGAAGACGGCAAGAGCTGACAAGTGCGAGAATTATCGCACAATCAGCTTAACAGCTCATGCATCGAAGCTGCTTACAAGAATAGTATACCATCTGACTTTCGGAAAAGCATCATCTACACAATTCCGAAGACGGCAAGAGCTGACAAGTGCGAAAATTATCGCACAATCAGCTTAACAGCTCATGCATCGAAGCTGCTTACAAGAATAATATACAGAAGAATGGAAAAGAAAATTGAGAATGCGCTAGGTGACGATCAGTTTGGCTTTAGGAAAAGTAAAGGGACGAGAGAGGCAATTATGACGTTACGGCTAATAATGGAAGCAAGGCTAAAGAAAAATCAAGACACTTTCATAGGATTTGTCGACCTGGAAAAAGCGTTCGACAATATAAAATGGTGCAAGCTGTTCGAGATTCTGAAAAAAGTAGGGGCAAGCTATAGGGAGAGACGGGTCTTATACAATATGTACAACAACCAAGAGGGAATAATAAGAGTGGACGATCAAGAACGAAGTGCTCGTATTAAGAAGGGTGTAAGACAAGGCTGTAGCCTTTCGCCTCTACTCTTCAATCTGTACATCGAGGAAGCAATGATGGAAATAAAAGAAAGGTTCAGGAGTGGAATTAAAATACAAGGTGAAAGGATATCAATGATACGATTCGCTGATGACATTGCTATCTTGAGTGAAAGTGAAGAAGAATTAAATGATCTGCTGAACGGAATGAACAGTCTAATGAGTACACAGTATGGTTTGAGAGTAAATCGGAGAAAGACGAAGGTAATGAGAAGTAGTAGAAATGAGAACAGCAAGAAACTTAACATCAGGATTGATGGTCACGAAGTCAATGAAGTTAAGAAATTCTGCTACGTAGGCAGTAAAATAACTAATGACGGACGGAGCAAGGAGGACATCAAAAGCAGACTCGCTATGGCAGAAAAGGCATTTCTGGCCAAGAGAAGTCTACTAATATCAAATACCGGCCTTAATTTGAGGAAGAAATTTCTGAGGATGTACGTCTGGAGTACAGCATTGTATGCTAGTGAAACGTGGACTGTGGGAAAACCGGAAGAGAATCGAAGCATTTGAGATGTGGTGCAATAGAAGAATGTTGAAAATTAGGTGGACTGATAAGGTAAGGAATGAGGAGGTTCTACGCAGAATCGGAGAGGAAAGGAATATGTGGAAAACACTGACAAAGAGAAGGGACAGGATGATAGGACATCTGCTAAGCATGAGGGAATGACTTCCATGGTACTAGAGGGAGCTGTAGAGGGCAAAAACTGTAGAGGAAGACAGAGATTGGAATACGTCAAGCAAATAATTGAGGACGTAGATTGCAAGTGCTACTCTGAGATGAAGAGGTTAGCACAGGAAAGGAATTCGTGGCGGGCCGCATCAAACCAGTCAGTAGACTGATGACAAAAAAAAACATATACAGATGGTGGTATAAATAGGCAGTGCATTGGCGAGGCTGTCCTTCCTACTCAGGCGATTCGTGTGAAAACGTTTCCGACGTGATTGTGGCCGCACGATGGGATGTAACAGACTTTGAACGCGGAATGGTAGCTTGAGCTAGATGCATGAGACATTCCATTTCGGAATCGATAGGGTATTCAACATTCCGAGATCCACATTGTCAAGAGCGTACGGAGAACACCAAATTTCAGACATTACCTCTCACGACGGACAACGCACTTAACGAACGAAAGCAGCGGCGTTTTCATAGAATTGTCAGTGCTAACAGACAAGCAGCATTGTGTGAAATAACGGCAAAAATCAATGTGGAACGTACGTACCCCATGGGTTGGGTTATTTCTGGGAAGAGAGCAAACAGCGAGGTCATCGGTCTCGGGAAGGAAGTCGGCCGTGCCGTATCAGAGGAACAAAAAATTGTTCAAATGTGTGTGAAATCTTATGAGACTTAACTGCTAAGGTCATCAGTCCCTAAGCTTACACACTACTTAACCTAAATTATCCTAAGGACAAACACACACACCCATTCCCGAAGGAGGACTCGAACCTCCGCCGGGACTTTCAGAGGAACCATCCCGGCATTTGCCTGGAGCGATTTAGGGAAATCACGGAAAACCTAAATCAGGACGGCCGGACGCAGGATTGAACCATCGTCCTCCCGAATGCGAGTCCAGTGTGCTAACCACTGCGCCACCTCGCTCGGTGAACGTATCCGTCACGACAGTGTGGCATTAACGGCCTATGGCAGCGTACGACAGATGAAAGTGCCTTTGCTGACAACGCAACATTGGCTGCAGCTGCCCTCCTGGGCTCGTGACCATATTGATTGCACCCTTGACAACTGGTAAACTGAGGTCTAGCCAGAAGAGACCCGAGTTCAGTCGGTAAGAGCTGATGGTAGAGTTACAGTGTGCCGCAGATCCCACGAAGCCATGGAACCAGGTTGTCAACAGGGCCCTGAGCAAGCTGGTTGTGACTCCATAATGGTGTGGCATGTGTTTATAGGGAATGCTCTGGGTCCCTTCGTCCAACTGAACCAATCATTAACAGTAAATGATTATGTTGTACTTGGAGACCATTTGCAGCCATTCATGGACTTCATATTTCCAAACAACGATGCAATTTTTGCGGATGACAATACGCTATGGCACTGGGCCACAAATGTTCGCGATTGATTTGATGAACATGCTGGACAGTTCGAGCGAATGATTTGGCCACATAGATCGCCCGACGTGAATTCCATAGACCATTTACGGGACATAATCGAGAGGTCAGTTCGTGCACAAAATCCTGCCCAGGCAACACTTTCTTAATTTTGGACGTCAACAGAGACAGGAAGGCTCAATATTTTTGCAGGGGTCATCCAGTGACTTGTTGACTCCACGTCACGTCTAGTTGCTGCACTGCTCCGAGCAAAAGGAGGTTCGACACGAAAGTAGGAGGTGTCCCGTGACTTTTGTCAACTTAGTGTACAACAGCCTGCAGAGAATGCACATACGCTCTCTGTCCAGAAAGTTGCGAGATTGATTTTGGTTCAAATGGCTCTGAACGCTATGGGACTTAACAGTTGAGGTCATCAGTCCCCTAGACTTAGAACTACTTAAACCTAACTAACCTAAGGACATCATACACATCCATGCCCAAGCAGGATTCGAACCTGTGACCGTAGCTGTCGCGCGGTTCCAGACTGAAATGCCTAGAACTGCTCGGCCACACCGGCCGGCTAATTGATTTTATTTCCGCCATAAAAGCGACATTAACACGACGGTACCTTGAACTAACAACTGTGAACAACGAATGTGCATTCGACAAGTGAGTTTGATGACGTAGTTTTAAATGGCGGACGCGCGAACGTTGCATGTTAACGTTGCGTCGCAATCGTAGTGGAGCAACGTATTTAAGTCAAGTGTTCAAGATGTTCTCCAGAACGTTCTGAACAAGAGAAGAGTTTCCAGAATGAGATTTTCACACTGCAGCGGAGTGTGCGCTGACATGAAACTTCCTGGCAGATTAAAACTGCGTGCCGGACCGAGACACAAACTCGGGATCTTTGCCTTTCATGGGCAGGTGCTCTACCATCTGAGCTACCCAAGCACGACTCACAACCTGTTCTCACAGCTTCAATTCTGCCAGTATTTCGTCTCCTACCTTCCTAACTCCACAGAAGCTCTTCTGCAAACCTTGCAGAACTAGCACTCCTGGAAGAAAGGATATTGCGGAGACATGGCTTAGCCTTCGCAGAAGCGGCTGTATGAAGTTTGGAAGGTAGGAGACGAGGTACTGGCAGAATTGAAACTGTGAGGACGGGTCGTGAGTCGAGCTTAGGTAGCTCAGATGGTAGAACACTTGCCCGCGAAAGGCAAAGGTCCCGAGTTCGAGTCTCGGTCCGACACGCAGTTTTAATTTACCAGGAAGTTTCAGGAGGAAAATTGTGCAAAATTTGTCCCGTCCACCTTGACCCACAAAGAAAAAAATAAAAACGGCGCATGGACGCCTGCCAAGACTTCTTTAAAATGCTAAACACAGTCAATTCTTTTCCCGAAAAAATCATCATGGTGAGTAGACGTGGTGTTATCAGTGCGTACCTACCAAAAAACGAGAAAGTGCACAAATTTTCATGAAGGGTCAAAGCTTTAACGACATAACCGACATTAATGCCAACGTGACGAGTGAGGTGAACGACATCCCAAAGAAGACTTTTCTGACAGTTTCGCATGGTTGTATGAAATCCTTGTGCGCTGCACTCAAGTAGAGATCATATAGAAACTTTTTGTACTGCTCCATTATTACAGTCTTTTCTACTCCTCAGCTGTGAATTAGTAAATGATTGTTTATCGTATCAATACTTGTTTCAGATTCTTTTTACTTTTTCGTTGTGTTTCACCGTAGTTTGAGAAGCACTATGTTTTAATGGGACTGTAGTCTTAATATTACACTAATAGAATAATACCTCACAAAATATAGCATGCACGACAATTTATGGTAAGAGTTGATAGTATGAATTTTGATTGAAAATATTAGATACCTGGTGGTTATAATTAAAGTGCAGCGACTCAGCCAGGTCCAGTATGGGCTGTAATTATATGACGTCGAAACTTAATAGGTAGTCTAATGCGTTAATGCGGAACAGATTTAAGCTGGAAAAAAATTAGATTTAATTTTGGCCACCAGGTGCGTCTGTCGCTGTGAATGTATGAAAAACGTGTAGAAATGTTTCCATATGTAATAGATTAGGAACGGGACTCGGGCAGACAAGGTCAAACAAGTGAGAAAGACATAATATTAATTTTGTTATTAACAGCCATATGCACAATGTGTTCAATACGAGCAATGGAGATGTCGACGAGATGCTGTAGAGCCCCAGATTTGCACCTGGTGGCCAACATGGGAACTAATCTTTTTCCACCATAAATGGGTTCCGCATTAACGGATTAGGATATGTACCAAGATTCGCTACCATACGGTAATTACAACTTACCATAGACCTCCGTGAGTATCTGCACTTTAATTACAACCACCCGGCACATGCAAAGATCTCAGTAGTTTCGACAACACAGGAAATTTAGACACCTATCATTTGTCACATTAGCCAGTTGATTGCTCATGTCAGAATTTATTACTGGAGTGTTTCAGGAACAAGGAATGGCTTGTATTTACAACCAGATGCAGCAGCTGCCACTCCTCGCGAACAGTCGTAGAGTATCTTAATGAAACCTATACTCTGCTTTGAATTCTATATGGTGGCGATTATGAGTGTACGCCGAGGTCCCTCGACCACTGTTCGTTAGTTTAGTGTGTGTTATTGTGTGTAGGCACACTGCACACAAAATACACTCATGTTCAGAAAAAAGCAGAACACTTTGAACAACTAGAGATAGGACTTTCATATTCACAGGACATGTACCTTAGTATGTTCTGCGGAAGTGATTAGCATGTGAACCATGTCGGCCCGCGGTCTACTGGTAAAATGTGCCTGCGGCTCTCGTTGTCGCTGTAAACCTAAGATAATGGATCGGCGTGAATTGAGCAGACGAGGAGGATGTCTCGCAGACGTGTGCGCGAACTGTACCGTCGAACCAGTGAGTTTGAAAGAGGGCGCATTATTGGCATAGATGTAAGTGTCGTGTGACTAGGGCCTCCCGACGGGTAGCCCGTTCGCCGGGTGCAAGTCTTTCGATTTGACGCCACTTCGGCGACTTGGGCGTCGATGGGGATGAAATGATGATGATTAGGACAACACAACACCCAGTCCCTGAACGGGGAAACTCTCCGACCCAGCCAGGAAACGAGCCCATTATTTATTCTTCTGGGATGATATTCAATAACTTCGGTCAGTTCAATCGGGCTGTTAAAGAAATAACGGTAGTCTGTAGTTAAACGTATTTTTCTTCTAAACCATTTCGTGGAACTCTTGACAAGATCATTTTAAATTACGCGACAGCAACACCATCTTTTTAATTTTGTCGGCTTACAGTCCTTTTTCCATTAGGCCTTTATGATATTTTTGGCTTTGTGGCCTGGAACAAAGTAATATTACGCCAGTTTCAGTAATTCTGAATGACATTACGCTCCGACCTGAAATAGATGTAGTCTACACCTTTTATGTGCAAAAAGCTTTATAATGGGCGGAGTAATTTTTTTATGAATTTCGTGAAATTTTGCCACTGATCAAAGAATTTACTGTCATCCGACTCTACGGTTTTTCTAGACAAAATATCTGTTGTTTCTGCGAAGAAAAACGCACAGTAGAGAGATAAAAATAGCTTAACTGTTACGTCTATATAACTTTTATGGTATATTATCTTCTTCCTCCTTATACTTATTGTTGGCGCTTACGTCATTGACTTGGAACGGGCCTTAGTTGTGCATCCCCTACACCATCGCTAAACCCACAAGCAGTAGTAGGGTACGCCTGACACGACCGTAAAAAGGACTTGTCCGGCTCAACCCATATTACGGATGGTTCCTCACAACCTCACTTTCACCAGTCGCTCACTGGACTAAGCCAAGTGACGTTGTTGTGTTGACATTCCGTCTAGTGAGAGCTCACCGTTGTTTTACTGTTACATCGCCCACAGTTCTGTTGACGTGCAGTGTGAATCTATCTTTAGGAGTAATGTAAGTAATTACAAGGCAGTCACTCTAGAAAATGAAGCGGAACAGTATCGAATATTGTGTTCGATCACTCTGCGTATGCGAGGGTCCGCAATTAATCTGCCTGTACGAAGGTGACCACGCAAAATTTGGCCAATCCGCGGCGCAGCAAACTTCCGCGCACCGGCAGCACGTGTTCTACCTCGTCGATCCATCAGAGCAGCTGAGCCGCTCACCTCCCTGATTCCCCCCACCACCTGCTGTGCGCCTATCTCCCTTCCCCCACTCCGCCCCTCCCGCGCTGTGCGTGAAGCGCGTAGAGTGCAGCCAGTAGCGCCGCGGTCAGTCGGCCTGAACTGAGTGTAGTGTGAACTGTAGTGTGGCCTTCTTCCTCAGTCAAGGTAAGGACGCGCCGTCGCTCTTTCCTGTGTGCGTGTGTGTGTCTTGCCCAGCACCACGGCCTACGCGCACAGCGACTGACCCGCAGCCAGTTCCCCCTCCACGCGCCACAGCCGGCGCCCTCCGCTTCTACCCATTCACTGCCGCCACCACGTGACAACTGGCGAGCTATATTCGCGCGCCGTCGCAGTGCAAGGTCGACGTACTTGCAAGCGTAGACCGGTCGATAGTATCTCCCTGTCGGCCGCACGACAATCGATACGTACCGTGGCTCTGCCCGCCGCTTTCGGCATCAACACATGGGCCCCCACTACGTTTACAAGCGACACATCTTTCGGAAGCCGTTATTCCCTGTCGCGTTTAATGTTAATGTCTGGAGCGGATTTTCTGGTCCAGTTAAATAGGGCTCTGGTAAACAGCTGTTCCAGTTTCTGATTTAGTCAACACAATCGATGTTTCTCTTCATTTAAAAATTAGACGTAGACACTTTCTTACTCAATCAAATGTTTGTGCTTCTCCTTCACTGCACGATAAGTCACTCGGTCCGTAATTGCCGAATAATCACCTGACATCCCAACCTCGTACCAAAAACTGTGCGTTTACATGGGAGCGAAAATCGATTGTGGAAGTATAAAACCGGCAGCTAGTAACAGATTTCCAGAATCAAGTTTGCATGACGAAGCAGAAACGTTACTGTGAAATCAATTTATGAAATCTGGTTTTGGGGAACTCTATGTAAACATAGTGCATCCATCGGGCACCGACAATAAATAGGTCGGGATCTCTCCACTGTTATTTCTAGACAGCTCTCCACTCGCAGTCAGGATCTCATTTTCTTCGTCATCGGCGTTTCGCTTAATTTGACGAGATTATCCAAAGATAAATATTAATCGCGTAGTAACTGCCATTAAGATATGGAAAACTTAGTAATAAAATCCGTCTGTTATCCCTTCAATAGCATATTCTACTTGTCATTGTACATTTATACTATGGGATCTTTGGTAGCTTTGTACATGTATAAGCGAGAGGGAATAACACGTGGAAGCAACTTTATTGCTGTGTCACATGCACCATAAATCACCAAAACTTCACAGATACAAATTACTGTGGCGTTGACATCAAAGTGAAATGGCAACCAAAAGAAGCGCTGAAGATGTACCTTTTTCTTTATATGTACCTTAACGAAGTAGATAAGCTATTGAAGGTACAATACACTGAATTTGTTGCTCCGTTCCGTTTTGGAGTACAAGGGCTGTCTTGTTACTAATTTACCACTCAGCTGTGTATGTCCGCTTTATTTGTTATTGATTTAGAGGTCTTTTATGGCTTTATCTTCTGGCGCTTAGCCACAGTTAACGAAAAGAAGTATCGTTTCAGTACCAAAGCATCCTCTTAAGACTCTGAATTTTACAATTGGTACACGAAAAGCAACGGAAGGGTATATTTGGAGAAGTCAGATTAACCCGTGGTTCCTGCATAGCGGCAGTAGCCTTTTCAGTAGCTGCAGGGTTGAAAGTTTGGATGAAGGGCTGATCTGGCGTTGTAACATAGCCAGCATGGTCTTGCTGCGCTGGTACTGCTAACGGCTGAAAGCAAGGGGAAAGTAACAGCCCTTATTATTTTTCGAGGGAAGCAGTATCATGAACAACATATTAAAAGTTCTGACCGGTGCGGTGTGTGTGTGTGTGTGTGTGTGTGTGTGTGGGAGGGGGGGGGGGGGGGAGGCGATGCATTTGAAGGTCACTTTTCTACGTCTCTAGCGAAAACGCATACCAGTACAAAATTAAACTACATTAAATTTAGATTCTATTCTGTAGGACTAATAGTTGGCACGAAAAGTGAAGAGCATATTGAAAATCTCCCTTGAATCGCATGTGCTGTAGCTTAGATGGTTTTTGCACGCCAGTTTCATGTAATTTCCCGACTGGATAAGACCGCAGCTCTCCTCTGTCACATTGCTCGTCCCGACTTCCTCTACAACATAGTGGTACGTTGTCAACAGTGATACTTACGCCCTGTTTAATGTGGACACACCGTCATTTGACGATGACGTCCCGCTGACGTCCATTGTGATGAATAGGCCTTAAATTCCCTTTCACCAGTCACTGTTCTACGAACACAGGTCTGGCGAACATCGGAATCAAAAGGACAGTATCTACTGTAGATGGGTAACTTATACTTGGAGTCCTACAAGCAATCTCATGTATAACGTAAAAAAAGCATGTATCGTAGCATAAGATTCCACTGCCTGACAGTCAGCTCAAAATACAAACCAGGGATGCCAAGAGAAAGCGGCTACACAATCCAAAGAGCCATTCAAACAGAAAGTCCGAGAGATATGAAGGCGTTAACGGTTGCAGGGTGTAACCGGAAGCGTAGAGATTGCAGCGCCTTGAAAGCAGATATAGAACTGCTGACGGAAGACTGCGGGCTACAAAGGATCTGCGGAGCCGGGAATTTACATTCAGAGTGAGTCTTTCACATCGTAGCTGAGTTGAACAAGTAGGCCGGCCGATATGACCGAGCGGTTCTAGACGCTTCAGTCCGCAACCGCGCTGCTGCTTCGGTCGCAGGTTCGAATCCTGCTTCGGACATGGATGTGTGTGATGTCCTTAGGTTTATTAGGTTGAAGTAGTTCTAAGTCTAGGGGTCTGATGACCTCATATGTCCCGTAGTGCTCAGAGCCATTTGAACCATTTTGGACAAGTAGGAGACGATTCTTTTGGAAAACAACGCGTTGTGTCTCAACTGCACTTCCCCAAATCCGATAGTTTTACCACCAGCCAGTGACGCCTCCCAGAGATAGTATCCTGGGTTTTTATTCAGGAGGGGTGAGTTGAGACTGAAGCGCACAAGAGTGGAAACACGATGCGAACTGCGCGAATGGGTCTCGACTGCTGCTACGCTAACACAAATAATGTGTCAGCCTCCTAGAAATACATATTCCATTGAGTTTTACAAAACTTCCTGCAACCATATAGTGAACTGATTTAAATTAATAATTAAAAAAAACTGGTTAGCGACAACACTATTGCCTACCCAGACGCAGTGCGTGACACATTTGACGAGGCATGACATATGCATAACATGTTTTTTTTTTTTTTTTTTGCTTTGGTCTACGCCATAGTAACCTTGTATATATGGAAAGACACAATTTTGTCACGCCACAGGCTGAGGTGTGCTAATCACATAAAGAATAACATCGACTTGAAAATTATCGCCTTGACCGAAAAGAATAGTGCAGTAGATGAACGTTATCTCAGACAGCGGCTAGGCGAACATGTTGTCTCTCCATATAATAAATGTGTAGAGAATGATTATAACAAAAGGCAGCTTATGTTACTTCCATTCTGAAAACAGATTCCATGCATCCAGCAGTGTTCGTGGATATCTCGTCAAGTGACGTCATTAGCGTCCATCTAAACTGGACTAATGAGGTTGGAAGTAATTTGCCCATTTTCGATGGATGACACTGCACTTACAACTTTTCCTTCCGCTGATCATTCCAAAATTACGTTACTGCTGGATGGTCTTCGAGCGGTTTTTTCTCTTAAGAATTCTGCATAGCCTTCTTACCACGTTGTTTCCTTACACTACCCGATTTCGAATTTCATATGTCTACTTAACTTTTAATATCCTTTTGAAGAGCGAGATAAGAAATACTGTTACTCTTGATATGGGTGCAAATTTCGTTCTTCTTACTTAAAAGAGTTTTAGACTACAATAACGAATAATTCAGAGAAGCAATGTTAGAAAACAGATTCAGCAACAATACTTTCGTAATGATTATCACAAACAAAACAAAAGATATTATTACAAGTGTGTGCTTAATTTCCATGCGAAGCGCTCCTTGCTTCGTCGCTGTGTTTCGCTGAGCAGGGGCCGTAGTTCTTTGAAAGGAAAATCTAAAGCGAACTGTGTGTGAAAGTATAGCTTTTACACAGTCACAGCACAAAAACTCCAAGTCATTGCCTGTAGTAAAAATCGGAGAGGAATTTCAAGGTGCGAGGTACAGAAGTATTAAACGAGCAAACAAAGTTGACACTCGGCGCAGTGTCTGATGGGAGCGACTGTATATGGCAAATGCCTTTACGGTCGCTCCCAGCAGCCACCCCGCCGAGTCTCCGTTTCCGCGTTTAATTACGACCACATGATGCTAATCAACATAACTAGTCAATTATTTTACTTTCGTTGTTTAATATAATATTATTAGTTGGTTAGTTTATTAAAAATATTTTTTTTATTCCGATTTTGGCCGTCTAGGGACCGCGTTAAACAACTATTTTTCAATGTACATTTCTCCTATTGCGCTCCTCCTCTTTTCTCTTCTGCCAATATGTCTTCATCCTCTCTCTGTGCTGCTCCCTTCGGTCTTCTGTCTACACTGTTCCTCCAGTTCTTCTCTTCTTCACTTCAAATCCTTCAAAATGTTGAATTTTGTCTCTCATTAAGTCTCTGTTGGTTATATCATCTTCTCCTATACCCATCTCCTCTAAGTCTGCTTTGACTTCTTTGAACCAGGTAATTTGGGTTCTGGGGTTCTTGTCAAAAAACATGAATATTTTCTTTGTCATCCTTTCATCATTCATTCTTTTCAAATGGGCGTAAAAGCTTACTCTTCTCTTCCTCATAGTATCTCCCACTTTCTCAATTTTGTCATACACTTCTCTATTACTTCTAAGCTTCCAAGTCCCATTCTCAAACCTCGGCCCAAGTACTCTTCTAATGATTTTTCGCTCCTTTTTTGCTATAGCTTCCATTTCCTTGTTAGTGTTCATTGCTAAACATTCAGATGCATACAGACACTCTGGCTTAATCACAGTGTTGTAGTGCCTTATTTTTGCGTTAATTGATACTGACTTCTTGTTGTACACATTCTTTGTTAGCTGGAATGCCATTTCCATTTTTCTTGTTCTTGTTTTATTTCCTTCTTTATCTGAAGCATTGGGCTGGATGATTTCCCCTAAATATTAACATCCTTAGGGAGTATGGAGCAGACAAGAAAACAGTCGCAATCGTCAAAGAAACACTTACGGATACCTATGCAAAAGTAAAGTTCCGTGGTGGTATCCAGACCATTCAAAATCAGAACAGGATTAAGACAAGGAGATGGGTTGTCACCTACCCTATTCAACTGTGTGTTAGAAAAAGTTATTAGAGAGTGGAGGAAGAAAACGACTGAAGAAGGAATACAAAAAATCAGATTAGGAAGAATAAAGGATGGATTAGAAGTAGATTGCCTCGCTTTTGCTGATGACAGCGATTCTGGCAGGAAGTTTGGAAGAAGTAGTCAAACAGATCAATATTCTGAATGAAACAGCAGAAAAAGCAGGACTGAAAATCTCCTTTGAAAAGACAGAGTACCTAACCAATGTAAAAGAGGCACCGGACAATATGATTACAAAGTATGGCCAGATAAAGAAGGTTTCTAATTTCAAATATTTAGGGGAAAATATTCTTTTTTTATTATTACACTACTGGCCATTAAAATTGCTACACCACGATGATGACGTGCTACAGACGCGAAATTTAACCGACAGGAAGAACATGCTGTGATATGCAAATGATTAGCGTTTCACAGCATTCACACAAGTTTGGCACCGGTGGCGACACCTACAACGCGCTGACATGTGGAAAGTTTGCAACCGATTTCTCATCCACAAACAACAGTTGACCGGCGTTGCCTGGTGAAACGTTGTGATGCCTCGTGTAAGGAGGAGAAATGCGTACCATCACGTTTCCGACTTTGATAAAGGTCAGATTGTAACCTATCGCCATTCCGGTTTATCGTATCGCGACATTGCTGCCCGCGTTGGTCGAGACCCAATGACTGTTAGCAGAATATGGAATCTGTGAGTTCAGGAGGGTAATACGGAACGCCGTGCTGGATCCCAACGGCGTCGTATCACTAGCAGTCGAGATGACAGGCATCTCATCCGCATAGCTGTAACGGATCGTGCAGCCACATCTCGATCACTGAGTCAAGAGATAGGGACGTTTGCAAGACAACAACCATCTGCACGAACAGTTCGACTACGTTTGCAGCAGTATGGACTATCAGTCCGGAGACCACGGATGCGGTTACCCTTGACGTGCATCACAGACAGGAGCGCCTGGGATGGTGTACTCAACGACGAACCTGCGTGCACGAATGGAAAAACGTTATTTTTTCGGATGAATCCAGGTTCTGTTTACAGCATCATGATGGTCGCATCCCTGTCTGGCAACATCGTGGTGAACGCACATTGGAAGCGTGCATTCGTCATCGCCGTACTGGCGTATCACCCGACGTGATGGTATGGGATGCCATTGGTTACACGTCTCGGTCACCTCTTGTTCGCATTGACGGCACTTTGAACAGTGGACGTTACATTTCAGATGTGTTACGACCCGTGGCTCTACCCTTCATTCGATCCCTGCGAAACCCTACATCTCAGCAGGATAATGCACTACCGCATGTTGCAGGTCCTGTACAGGCCTTTCCGGATACAGAAAATGTTCGACTGCTGCCCTGGCCAGCACATTCTCCAGATCTGTCACCAATTGAAAACCTCTGGTTAATGGTGGCCGAGCAACTGGCTCGTCACAATACGCCAGTCACTACTCTTGATGAACTGTGGTATCGTGTTGAAGCTGCATGGGCAGCGGTACCTGTACATACCATCCAAGCTCTGTTTGACTTAATGCCCAGGCGTATCAAGGCCGTTATTACGGCCAGAGGTGGCGGTTCTGGGTACTGAGTCCTCAGGATCTATGCACCCAAATTGCGTGAAAATGTAATAACATGTCAGGTCTAGTATAATTTAATTGTCCAATGAATTCCCGTTTATCATCTGCATTTCTTCTTGGTGTAGCAATTTTAACGGCCAGTTGTGTATAAATAAATATTCTTTATGTGTGATTTTATTTTAATTATTGGTTTAGTTACTGGTTTTAGTTGATTTAGCGTAGTTCCTTATTTCCTTTTATCTTTATTCTCCTGGATACTTGGAAAATATAAATAATTCGTTTCAAATACCACTCGAGAGCAAGAGATGTATTCCGCAGCGGTGATCTCGCGGAAATTCCTCGTCGTTACATGCTGCACCTGAAATCTCTGAAACCTTTACTTGCTACACAGATCGTTCGGCACAACTGTGTGCTATGTTGTTTGATGAGTCTGGATGTTAGGTCCAACAATTTAGCAAGTTAAAGTTTATTAATTCGGAGATAATCTCTCGACGAATTACTAACATGGAAAATGCAGATTGGCACTGTCGTTCCATACTTCACCTCCGAGGGATCTGCGTCTCGTAATATCTGTATCAAGATAATTAACTAATTTCGATATTGAGATATACATACCTTGGATACTTGATGTTAGTTATTGGATTTCATTTTGTGCAAAAAACTATTTGAACATTTACTATATACCGTAATGGCGTCTCACAACAATCCAATCTCTCTCCTCCTCTCACACGTGCGGTTTCTCCATTTCCTTCACAAAGAATCTCAGAAACAAATCTGTGGTTCGGTAAAATACAGAGATGCGTTCGTAGCATGGAATGTCAAATTCTCGCAGAGGGTATATGCCGTTTACCGCAATATGAATTCGTCGCCCCTATTTAGAGTTGTGCATACAATGTTACGACATGGTTGGTATAACGATAACATAACACGGAAATGGAAGCCTCCATCTCCTGGTCGAATTCTTCCCGTCCATCGGCACGCTATGGTGAGAACGCGTGGACCACCATAGCGACCCTGTTCCACAGTACTGGAAGGACGCTCATATAGTGAGAAATGGGAACATGTTGTTAGCCACTGTACTTTTGGTAGTCCAGGTGTTACGACATGGGGAGGCTTCATGTTACGAAGACGTACCGAACTCGAGAAACGTTCGACATGATTGTGTCACTGTACTTTTCCCCCGTGTGCGTCTTTTCATTGGCTCATTCGGCCCTGACCTTACATTTATGAATGGCATCGAGCACGTATGGGATGCACTGGGGAGATGTATTGCAGCACATCCATCAGCAGCAACGACCACGCAGCAGTTCGTCAAAAGCACTGGTGGAGAAATGGAACGGCCTACCACAAGTGCTCCTTATGAACCGTGTGGTCAGCATGGAGCACGTCGCGTAGCATGCATTGCCGTGCCTGGTGATCACACAGATAGTCCTGAAATAAAATTTAAAAAATTTTTGGTTTATATTCTAATATTTTATTAGTATTTGTCTTTACAAACACAGAAAACAGTTTTACAACAACTACATTTATAGTCTAGTCACAATAGGTTTCCTTCTGGAACGATGGCACGATAATATGACTACATTTTCAACAATATTACATCAACTACAATTTTGTGTGGAAAGACAGAAAACATGAAACGTGGGGAGCCAAATCCCACTTGAGGCACTTAGTGGTGGTCTTCTTCTTGCACATTCTAAATTGCAGTTGAATTTTCTTGTTTGTTTTGCCATCTACTGGTAAATCACTAACATAATGTTCTTTCCCATCATAGCGTGATTCAATTTTATTTACTGTGGAATGTCGTCCTCTGCTTTGGACAATCCTCTTATTTCCGTCAAGTATGAAGTGGCCACACGGCGCCTAAATGTGAGATGATCAATTGTCCTCTCATTACGCCTGTACAGATTCCAAGCAGTTTGTTCAGAAACATCGATCAGATGTCCTATTATAGGAAAATACCACTTTTTTCCTCTTACGGATCTGCGCGATCTATTCCACCCATGCGAGTATTATATGCTTGAAACAGTCTTAGTCGAGGCACTGACACTTTCTGTTTCTTCTCCCTGGAATATCGCCCTATCTGTCTCAGTGGCAGACCCTGGTCGTAATTGGTAGCGAAAGTAACAACACTGTTATCATTCCATATGACAAATGATATTCCTGAAACAAAAGAAAGTTAGTTAACATGCTGATTTATTTGAGAGCATAACATTTTAATGTATACATTTAGACTTTTACCAGAATTTTTATCTGAACAGGACTTGTGTGTTCCTCTTTTCTCCTTCTTGAATTTTTCTGGTGAAGACAAAATGCAGCTTTCAGGTATTCTGTTACAGCGGATTGTCCCATAGCTTCAGTGACTCTTTTCTTGAGATGTTGCAGAAGCTGAACGCTGGTAAACAGGTTGTAAAAAAAACGGTATGGAATATTTTGCAGCAGGAGAGCACATGTGCATATAACTCCATACCCCAGACCCCTGCCCTCATACTTTTCATGGGAAGTACCAGTTCCCTGATAAAGTTCCAGCCATGTTAGATATCCATCGCTGGTACCTCCACATCAGAACTTATATCCATAACGAATTGGTTTTGATGAACTGTTTACACCATGTCGTCCGCCGGCCGGGGTGGCCGAGCGGTTCTAGGTGCTACAGTCTGGAACTGCGCGACCGCTACGGTCCCAGGCTCGAATCCTGCCTCGGGCATGGATGTGTCTGATCTCCTGAGGTTAGTTAGGTTTAAGTAGTTCTAAGTTCTAGGGGACTGATGACCTCAGAAGTTAAGTCCCAAAGTGCTCAAAGCCATTTGAACACCATGTCGTCCAAAATATGGCACCATCGACTCATCAACTGAATAATGGCGCTCATGTGGTGCCAGTGCTATAAATCTCTCATTGAGCATTGATAACAATCTTCTGACTATTGAAATCTATCGTTTGGATCCACTTCATCATTGTTGCAAACATGAAGATTGTTCGTAAAAAAATCGAATCGGCCCCTTGATGTGGCATTGGAGACAAGTTCATTATGCCTGTCAGTATCTCCTTGCCAGTACATCTTCCTCCTCGGGACCACAACATACCCACTAAGGAGAAGAACAGCTATAAAAACCCGCATTTCATTTTTCCCAATCTGTTACTTTTCGCTGCATAGCCGGCCGGTGTGGCCGTGCGGTTCTAAGCGCTTCAGTTTGGAACCGCGTGATCGCTACGGTCGCAGGTTCGAATCCTGCCTCGGACATGGATGTGTGTGATGTCCTTAGGTTAGTTAGGTTTAAGTAGTTCTAAGTTCTAGGGGACTGATGACCTCAGCAGTTAAGTCCCATAGTGCTCAGAGCCATTTTCGCTGCATACTGATTGGTATATGTAAGCATCAAGCTAATAACTTCTTCATCAAAAAATTTTTCATAGTATCCTAAAGGACTCGTACCTTTCTGTTAGGTACAGTATTCATTGGAGTCCATTGTACAGTTGATTCAGGAATGCTGTCTTTTGTCCAGTTACAACTTTCTTCTTTCCTAGAGTTGCGTTTTGAAACAGAATCCCGTTTATATTTTTTTGAGGAAGGAGGAGTAGCTGGCTGAGATGTCTGATGCTTATTACCAGTGTCATTTCTGTTGTTGCTACAAACTGGGGATGTGCCAGGTATTTGTTCTTTCTGACAAGAATTTGTTCCCATTGGTGAATCTAGAGTCAAAGTCCGAATATATGGGTCAGTAATCAAAACATTTGCATTTAGCTGACTTGCAGGTAACTTATCTGAATGACCGACCAACGGTCGATCCCGCTGCCATCTCCGTCCGTCGGACAGTTCATCCTGTGTCGCGAGCGGTCGCAGAGTACTGGCTGTCCGCGCCTCCCTAGCGCTCCGTCCCCGACTGCTGCTACGTCCCGACTGCACTTCTGCCGCCTTCCAGCTCCAACCGCTCCAGGTCCGATCTCCCCCCACGACGACCTGGAAGTAACAGCCGTCCAGCAAAGATAATACGGCGGGGCTAATATCGATACGCGCTGCTGCTGCTGCCACTCATTGACAGGCAACACAGCAATTCAGTGACACCAGTAATTGAAACTAAAATGACGAGGCAGCCGTACGGTAAAAACAAGACGTTAAATAATAGATGGCACGAATATGAGCCACGCACGGCTCACATCTGTCTTTAGGAGGACGACGACAATTCGGATTGCACACAAAACTAGAAATGTGATTCAGTCTCTGGATAACAAATTATTCAACAGTGTAAAGCATTTTTTCAGAAAACTGTCAGGCAAGTTTCGACAGCTCTTTGTCATTGTAGGTTTACCAGCGGAATAGTATTGTTAAAATTCAGTTATCTCTTCATTGTCAGTAAGCATCAAAGCATTTTACGAATTTGATGAAGTATGTGACTACGTAGTCTTTGCCGGCATATTAACAGATCAACTTCTTGTCTTCAGACGCATCAAGCTGTCATCTGCGTACAATATTCCCGCGGTCCACCTGGTGGCCGTCATCTGGTGAGAAAACCTAAGCCGCTCTCGGTGATAACTGTTTCAAAGCGACGGAACCTTAATATGCAGCGAATATACAAAAGCACGTGCGCTGAGGTAACGCGCAAGCGCTCAAACGTTGCTGCTGCTCGCTGGCGCAAGAAGAGTTGCGGCGCCCCCAGTGGTGAATATTGACGAAAAACGATATATAGTTAAAAATTAATACTCATAGCCGGCCAATTGGCTATGAGTATTCACCACTGGAGAAGCTGTAACTTTTCTTCTGTTAGGGGCAGCAGCAACGTTTGAGCACTTGAGTATTACCTCAGTGCATGCACTTCTGTATTTTCGCTGCATATAGAGAGAGGTTCCGTCGTTTTGAACCAGTTATCGGCGACAGCGGCTTAGCTTTTCTCAGCTGATGATGGCGGCCAGGTGAAACGCGGAAATACTGTGTGCAGATGACAGTTTGATCCGGCTGAGGACCAGACAAGAATTTGATCTTGATGAAGTATACCCGGTATGCAGCACAATATACAGAACAACCACCATGACTGTTTATTACTCCATCCCAATTTCTTCTAAATAAAACTAGTAATTACTGTGAAATGCCTGAATGCATTAATTTTTAGAGTTCCGTATCTCAATGGTAAAAACGGAACCCTGACAGGATCACACTCTTGTCCGTCCGTGCGCCCATCTGTCTGTCTGTCCGATTCTTAAAAAGCCTTTTCTTCAGGAATGGGTAGAGGAATCAAGCTGAAATCTGTGGCCCATACTAAGGTGTATAAAATTGGAGCTTCTAAATGAGTGCAGTCAAAAGTTACGGCCATTTCTGTCACACATTTTGATACTAGCAAACTCACTTATTAAAACCTATAGGGTACTTTCCGTTGGACTGGAATCATGAATTTTGGCAAGAAGCTAGGTTTCATAGTACAATCAAAGGAAAAAATTCAAAAACTGTAAATTTGGAATTATATCCCAAGGAAAAAAAAGTGTCATTTGCTATCTGACTCTCTGTTTGTTTGGCCGTCTGTGAAGCCTCCTTTTTCTCAGGAACCGGTACACGTATCAACTTCATGCCATGTACTAAGGTGCAGGCGATGTAATAATGTAAGCTTCTAAGTCAATGCAGCCTAAAGATACGGCTATTGAAGTCACATATTTTGATACCCGCAAACTCACTCATCAAAACCTGTAGTGTACTAACTGTTGATAAGAAATTTGGGAATTTTCACAGTACAAGTAAAGGAAAAAATCCCGAAATTGTTAATTTGCAATTATATCACACAAAAAATATTATTTTGTCATTTGTTACTCGACATCAAAGTTAAAATTAAAACAGACTAGTCTGCCTGCGAATGTTTGTTTCACGTAGAACTTGAAACGCCATATCTGCGCGGAGTGAACGCTCCTGGATTTCTGACGATGGATAAATTCCGAAACGCGTCATATGAGCAATAAAGTCATTCCTTGCCTGATGTTTGACTTTTAACTTTTGCGACCCAGTCAGCCTGAATGGAGAACTACTGATTATTATAATAATGGTCCCCTGCCAACTGCATGACTTTATGTCACATTTATGTTATTGAAATTAAAACATTTTCGAAAATCTTGGAATCCCTGGGATCGATATCGTGCCAATATTGTAACATCCCCTTAAAAAAAATTATAAAATGACGATACTGATAAACCTCTACGTTATTTGATTTTCAAACAGCTGAGCAAAACTGAACGTTCTCAGACATTTCTCTCTTTACTTATTCTGATCAACACTAAACTGACACACAATATTTTTGGCGCAACGCAATCTGACTGTCAATAATCCCTACAAAAGAATGGCCCTGACTAACAATAACCTATACCTTTCATGAATCACTTATCTCACAAAAATCTTCGTTACTCGAACTACTGCAATACAGCGAGCGCCAATACTGCGAGCTAAATAAAAGATTCTAGCTACTGAAGGCACTAACTACTGTTAGGTATAGTTAGCAAATGAATGATTTTGATGGAGAACAAACAATGTATTTACCTTAGTAGTGTTCAGTGGTCATAATACCATGACATCCAGTCTTACAAATTTCCTTTTTCTGACGGACACACGTCCAGATCGTCCGCTCTCAAAACTCTGCCATCTCTCTTCCCACATCCACCACTGCTGGCGGCTCACCTCCAACTGCACAACGCTACGCGACGTTCACATACACTACAATAGCAAATATTCCAACAATGAAAACCAGCCACAGACTGCACACAGCACAGTCAGTGATTTTCATACAGGGCGCTACGTGGCGTTAGCAACAGAAAAACCTAAACAGCCTACTAACAATATCAATGTCGATAAGACGCAAAAATAGTCTAGATTCTCGAGTCCCGGAGTGAATGAATGGTTTACAGACAATTAAGTTTGTGTGGAACTCTTAGTGTGCCAGTGATACTCGCACCTTCAATTTTTTCCATTATCAGGTGCACCTGATATAAGGAAAATGTTTTTATCATCCAGTAGATATTACAAGGAATAAACAAGGACCTGTTTCATTGTTAGCAAAATATAAATTATTCAAAAATTATCATAAAAACTATGCTACAGGACTTGTTATAAAATATTTAATGTCAACGAACGGAAGTCCTCACGATTGGTGGAAGTCGTCTGTACTGTAACATCACTTAGTGTCTAGATTTTCTTTCCTCTGCTGGTCACTTGTGTGACAATTGCAACTGCAATACGGCGATATGAACCGCAAGTTATTCAAAAAATTAATGATTTCTGACATTTTGGTATTGTTTAAATGCCTAAAATTTGCGTGTGTGTACTTTGAACTTCGCGCTACGTGACGCTGCGTCCTTATTCGCCGATTCGCGCGCTAGGCAGGGAGAGCTGTACAAACCTCTGCAAAGACGCCTATTTCTCGGGGCAAGCCCCCCACCCCACCCCTTAGCTCTCAGGGAAAGGAAAAAATATATATTCTTGTCTTCTTCTTTCAAGAAAATGATTTAGGAGTCGGTATTACGCCGGTTTCTAACAAGATAGGAACCGGCACGTTTTTATGGCCACTTACAAGTCGCCATTCGTCTTCCAAGATGTTAAACACTCCATACACCCAGCTCTAGGCCCCAGACTAACATATGGGCGATCTTGAAACGCTGTTATATGGGTTTCTAACTTTAACATTATTTTTAAAAATATCTGCAGCACGCCTTAGCAGCTAAAATTTTGACAGCGCATTTCTTTCAGTGTATTCTTGCTGTGTGAAGAACTTCAGTGTAAGAATGTGCACTGCTGGCCACTAGAATTGCAACGTCAGGAAGCTTAGCATTCTAGGCGCTACAGTCTGGAACCGCGCGCCTGCTACGGTCGCAGGTTCGAGTCCTGCCTCGGGCATGGATGTGCGTGATGTCCTTCGGTTAGTTAGATTCAATTAGTTCTTAGTCTAGGAGACTGATGACCTCAGATGTTAAGTCCCATAGTGCTTAGAACCATTTTTGAAGCTTAGCAAATAAGGAATTTTACTGATTGTGCGTACACAGAATTGCGGAAACAATGCATGATTAAATTTGTAGGTGATTTGTGAGTGTACAGGGTGTGAAACAATAGCACAAAGAGCTGCCAATTCGGAAGCAACGGTCTCTGTAACCTGGCTGGGTATCACTACGAACTGAGCTTGGAAGGCAAATACATGACTGCGTGCCATACAGTCGTAGAGGATGGCACGATGGCGCGCCAACCACTCGGCAAACCCTGACCAGAAGTTTCCAAGGGGTGAGAGGTCTGGAAACCTGCTGGGCAAGACAACGGTCAAGCACCCCTTTAGCGAGGTAGGTCAAGACAGCATGGCGGACGTGAGATCTTGTTTGAAAGATAACGTCACAGAAACCTGCAAAACGGACCACAGTCGCCCGCTTTAACACGTCAGAAATGCAGCGCCTGCTCTCCAAATCACCATGTATTGCAGAGGCGTGCAGACTTGCTAGTACCGCACGCCCCAAATCTCTCACTGTGAGCACGTAAAGGCGCAAAATAAAACGTAAATAAACAGAAAATTGAAAAACCGGCTACATCTCTTTCGCAAATAAGTCGATGTCAGTCAGCGATTGGACAAAGAAATATTTTTCGGTCCGGTGTATAGCTACCCTGAATGTTCATATGCAAAGAACAGTATAAATTTCTCTTATGTTATTGTAGACGAATAATAATGCTTGCAACATCACAGAAATACATAAATTGTTGCTTACCTTTGTCGTTGAGTACGTTGGTGAAGTCACTGAGGAAAAGTCTGTACTGTAAAACACGCGATCCACTGACGACTAAGCAGTGTCGTTCTCTGGAAGCCCACGTGCAGCTCTTGCCGCGACTGCTTTATTGCACAAATCGGCAAGTTCAAAAACAGCGTGCCGTGAGACAATTTATTATTCTGAATTGAGATCGTCCTACCTCAGTGCCAGCTAGACTGCATTTCAGCGACTTGCTGACCAGGGCCCATAAATGCCAAGAGATGAATGGTGGTTACTTTCAACATCTGCTATCGCCACGTCAGTACTGCGTTTACTTTCGTCTGTTGCGTTTCTTTGTTCCCTGGAACGTTGTTCTCTGGTCACTTTTATTTGCCCTATCCTGTACACGGTACTGAGTATGACTTCCTGCACTCATTTATTCGCTGTTCACACGACAGTCGTGGGATCCCGACCAGCAAGAACGGCAATCTCGCGGAACGATATACCGTAGTCCCATAGGACACAATCTTGCCGTTGTCGAATTCCGAATGTGGCGATAGACGTTATACGCTCTCACAGGAGGCATAACACTCTCAGAAACAACCAATTTCCAACTGCGATTTTTGAATGGCAAACGCAAGGTGCTATCCTTTTTTACATACAGAACTGAGTACCCGACATTACCCAAGTATGTGTTTATTCCAGTCTTCTATTAGTCCGTCTCCTCCTTTCCCCCTCTCTGTCTATCTCTTCCTTCCGCCTCCTCTCCCCTCTCTGTCCATCTCCTACGCATCCTCTCTCTGTCCAACTCCTTCCCGCCCCCTCCCCCCCTCTGTCTTTCGACTGTCGACGTCCTCCTGACCTCTCTCTGTGCATCTCCTTCTCCCCTTCTCTCACAGCTTTATCAACCCCACCCCAATAGGAGCTTGTGGTTCTTACACTCACAGTATTTCTTTCCAGATGGTAATTAATATGTGTCCGAACTTTGGGTGAAATCGTTCCAGGGATTTAGGACGAGCCTAAATCCCTGGAACGATTTCACCCAAAGTATGTAGGACGAGCTCTTTACCCATGACCTTGCCTGTGTACGCATATGTCAAACACACTTCATATGTACAGGGTACTTGGAAATTCCCGTTACAAACTTCTAGAACTTGTAGAGGGGGGTGGGGTGGGGGGGTGAGTTCATCATATTTTGAAAAGGAACTAGTGTCGGGAAACGTCAAACAACGACGCTACAGAGCTTCAAAGCCTTAGGCGCCGGCATCAGTAAATATACAATACTGGCCATTAAAATTGCTACACCACGATGATGACGTGCTACAGACGCGAAATTTAACCGACAGGAAGAACATGCTGTGATATGCAATTGATTAGCTTTTCAGAGCATTCACATAAGGTTGGCGCCGGTGGCGACACCTACAACGTGCTGACATGAGCAAAGGTTCCAACTGATTTCTCATACACAAGCAGCACTTGACCGGCGTTGCCTGGTGAAACGTTGTTGTGATGCCTCGTGTATGGAGAAAAAATGCGTACCATCACGTTTCCGACTTTGATAAAGATCGGATTGTAGCCTAACGCGATTGCGGTTTATCGTATCGCGACATTGCTGCTCGCGTTGGTCGAGATCCAATGACTGTTAGCAGAATATGGAATCGGTGGGTTCAGGAGGGTAATACGGAACGCCATGCTGGATCCCAAAGGCCTCGTATCACTAGCAGTCGAGATGACAAGGATCTTATCCGCAAGGCTGCAACGGATCGTGCAGCCACGTCTCGATCCCTGAGTCAACAGATGGGGACGTGTGCAAGACAATAACAATCTGCGCGAACAGTTCGACTACGTTTGCAGCAGCATGGACTATCAGCTCGGAGACCATGGCTGCGATTACCCTTGACACTGCATCACAGACAGGAGCGCCTGCGATGGTGTACTCGACGACAAACCTGGGTGCACGAATGGCAAAACGTCATTTTTTCGGATGAATCCAGGTTCTGTTTACAGCATCACGGTGGACGCCTCCGTGTTTGGCGACATCGCGGTGAACGCACATTGGAAGCGTGTATTCGTCATCGCCATACTGGCGTATCACCCGGGTGCCATTGGTTACACGTCTCGGTCACCTCTTGTTCGCATTGACGGCACTTTGAACAGTGGACGTTACATTTCACATGTGTTACGACCCGTGGATCTACCCTTCATTCTATCCCTGCGAAACCCTACATTTCAGCAGGATAATGCACGACCGCATGTTGCAGGTCCTGTACGGGCCTTTCTCGATACAGAAAATGTTCGACTGCTGCCCTGGCCAGCACATTCTCCAGATCTCTCACCAATTGAAAACCTCTGGTTAATGGTGGCCGAGCAACTGGCTCGTCACAATACGCCAGTCACTACTCTTGATGAACTGTGGTATCGTGTTGAAGCTGCGTGGGTAGCTGTACCTGTACACTCCATCCAAGCTCTGTTTGACTCAATGCCCAGGCGTATCAAGGCCGTTATTACGGCCAGATGTGGTTGTTCTGGGTACAGATTTCTCAGGATCTATGCACCCAAATTGCGTGAAAATGTAATTACATGTCAGTTCTAGTATAATATATTTGTCCAATGAATACCCGTTTATCATATGCATTTATTCTAGGTGTAGCAATTTTATTGGCCAGTAGTGTATGTAGATACATTTATTCCGTGATGATGTTACAAACATTCTAGGGTGATGGAGAAGGATAACTGTATCAGGTTGAGGTAAGGGTCCCAGTACTGGAAACGAACGAATCGAAAGTTATAAGCGAAAATTATTCTGATACCTCCGACAATGGATTACGTGTACTGGTACTGTTGTTGCGAAGACTGTAGGGTACGCAACTTTCAGAGGTGGTAGTACGTACTAAAACAAGGAAACAATGTGCAGTAAACATGAGCTTTAAAATCCATACCTGAGGAGTTATGAGCACTTTTTCATATTCACTACTGTGAATCAGTTCTCCTCTAACAAATTCTCATAGCTCTTAAGGTATGAATTTTTCGAGCCCATGTTTACTCGACATTTTTTCTTGTTTCGGTTCATACTACCACCTCTCAAAGCTGGCTACCCCACAATTTTAGCAACAACAGTACCAGTAAATCTGTTCCACTGTCACAGGTATCAGAACGATTTTCGCTTATAACTTTCGACTCGTTCTTTTCCGGTGCAGGACTCTTGCCTCAAATTTATACATTTATCCTTACCCTCATCCTAGAAAATATGTAACATCATCACAGAATCACCCTGTATATACATTCATTTACAGGAGCCGGCGCCTATAATTTTGACGCTCTGTATCGTCGTTGCTTGACGTTTCCCGACACGACTTCCTGTTAAAAAATTATGTACTCACTCCCCTCTACAAGTTCTACAAGTTTGTAACAGGATTTTCCGAAGACCCTGTATTTAAGAAAAATGGTTCAAATGGCTCTGAGCACTATGGGACTTAACATCTGAGGTCATCAGTCCCCTAGAAGTTAGAACTACTTAAACCTAACTAAACTAAGGACATCACACACATCTATGCCTGAGGCAGGATTCGAACCTGCGACCGTAGCGGTCGCGCGGTTCCAGACTGAAGCGCCTAGAGCCGCTCGGCCACAGCGGCCGGCCTGTACTTGTGATATTTCATCTATACTTCACCTCTCTCGCGCGAATTGCCGGCCGGAGTAGCCGTGCGGTTATAGGCGCTACAGTCTGGAGCCGTTCGACCGCTACGGTCACAGGTTCGAGTCCTGCCTCGGGCATGGGTGTGTGTGGTGTCCTTGGGTTAGTTAGGTTTAATTAGTTCTAAGTCTAGGCGACTGATGACCTCAGAAGTTAAGTCGCATAGTGCTCAGATCCATTTGAACCATTTTTCTCGCGAATTTCGCCTAGCAATTTCGTTTTCATGGAGCTGAATGTTTATAACGACGTATCTCGTGAACTGTGTATCGTACAATGATAAAATTTTGCAATTACATTCAGTAGTATATGCTAGCCGCGCGGTCTAACGCGCTGCTTCCCGAGCGGGAAGGCGTGTCGGTCCCCGGCACGAATCAGCCCGACGGATTCGTGTCGAGGTCCGGTGTGCCGGCCAGCCTGTGGACGGTTTTTAAGGCGATGTTCCATCTGCCTCGGCGAATGCGGGCTGGTTCTCCTTATTCCGCCTCAGTCACGCTATGTCGGCGATTGCTGCGCAAACACTGTTTCCACGTACGGGTACACCATAATTACTCTATCGCGCAAACACTTGGGGTTACACTCGTCTGGTATGAGACGTTCCCGTGGGTGGGGGGTCCACTGGGAGGCTGAACCGCACAATAACCCTGGGTTCGGTGTGGGGTGGCGGTGGGGTGAGTGGACTGCTGTGGCCTGTTGTGATGGCTACGGCGGGACGAAGCGTCTCAATCGTTTCTAGGTCCCCGGTTCAATACACACAATACACACTGTCTGAGAAATGCGTTGTGACCGGAGGTAGTAGCACTAATAAACGAAAATGCCATGCATGTTGTGGCATTTCTCATGCATCTCAGTGTTTATGACGTCATATCTCCTGAACAATCGGTCACATAGTGATATGTTTTTCTAGGTACATTCAGCAGCATGCATGTATACTGTCTGCGAAATATGTTACGAACGTAATAAAGTAATAAATTAAAACGTCATGCCAGATGCGGCAATTTGTTGCAAGAACAGCGAAAATGTAGTAAGCTAGAAACTTCTTTCCTTTGATCATTTTGTGGAGTGTCAGCGATAAAAAGTTTCGTATAGGTTTGAATTTACGTGTAAAGCTTGTCGCAAATCACTATGTGCTCTCATTCTCAAATACTGGATGAATAAAGTATGTGTATTCTAGCATTATGAGCCACATTACTTGTTCACCCCCACCCCTTTGATAGGTAGGTGGTTCTTAATCACACAGCGATTATTTGGACACAGTAAGTGACATATGTACCAAGTCTAGTTGAAATCCATTTTTGTAATATGTATAGATGTAGATGGCATTATTCCCATTTACTTCGTGTGATGACGCTGAAATGATGATTATTTACATATCTAAGCATGAAGTACTCTTCGCACCATTTATTTTATGTTTGTTGCAATATTAATTGCCAGAATAGTATTTGTATTAGCGTGCGACTATTTTTCAACCTTGAACTTCTGCAATAATAAATTTGTAGGAAATTGCTCGTCCTCTGTCACTGATCTGATCGCTTCTGATTAAACTTGTCACAAAGTAATGGCACAGTTCTACGTCAAAACGCAAACGCTGGTTAATATGAATCGACAAATAGCGCGTTAGGAATACAAGGAGTCTTGATCCCCTTTTATGGACGTATGAATTCTCCTTTTGACTACTCGTTATCACCGTTGTTTTTGTTTTATTTTGTTTCGGCAGTATGGGAAGCACACGCGTAAATTTTCATACTAATTTGTAAATATTCAAATAGAGTCGGTATTCGTTAATATCGTCGCAAGTTTGTCACGTAAGATTTACATCGTCGCCGGATGAGGAGAGAACTCGACTCTTGAATGTTTTCTGATTACCTTCAGGCAACAACAGAAATTCCGAAAACGATGTTAAGTACCTCTATCTTATACTTCAAGTACGGTTCTTCAGTAGTTTGTATCTATTACCCACTTTTTTGAGATACGTAAAATGTACTTGGTCTCAAACGATAACTTATCAGTTGGAAAGATTTTTTTACCGACAACTGTCACAATGCAATGTTAACGTTCAGCACTGGAAGTGAGAAACAATACTCTCCGCATCCAGAAACGATAACAGCTTTTACGTTATTATTCGCAGTCTATAAGTGTCGTGCATGAAGTATCTTCATACCGTATTTTACTGCATCTTGGTTTCCCAGTCACGCTCACTATAAAATGCATCCCCGCTGTTGAGTGCTGCTCTGGTACGTTTTTCTTCTTCCAGCGGCTTGTGACAGGCGTCATGCTAAAATTACTTATATTGCACAATTCTACTTGTCATTTTTTCTTAAGAATTCGACGCACTGAAATAATATATCTCCGAATGTGAGTCGGCTTTTTTCGTAACTCTGTCACATTAAACCAGTTCGAGAACTTGGGCCGATATCACTAGCAAAGTAGTAGTAACATTTAGTTAGGGCATGTCTTATTTCATCCTAGGCGTCTAGGTACAGAGATTGCTTTATGGACACGGTTCTCAGAGAGATTATGGGAAGATACAGTATCTTATCTTATAGCTTTACGCCTGTCATAGCCTTGTCAGTGACAGTAAACCATAATCTTCGTTCTTGTTCTTACACATTAAACCATGGTAGTGCAAGATTTACGTAAGGTCCAGTGGGGGTTAGAGTGAACGTATACGCTGTGTGTAGCTGCGCTAGTATCAAAGAAACGCAGTAAGACTGGAGTAAGCATCGGGCTAATAGACGTGACGTCAGTGATTCACAGAAATCTTAGCGCAGCTCTTTCGAACAGCTAGGAACGGCGTAGAAATCGCGCCGTTAATTACGACACATATGACAATTTCCCTTCAAGGACTCGTTCTCCCTGTATGTACATCTTTTCAGTCACCGATGAACATTGACTTAAACGAATGAAACTCTGAATGTATCTGTAAGGGAAAAATGAAGGCAAAGAACATTTCAAAGCAAAGAAATATACACAACGTGTCCCTGATTGAGGACAACCCTGTACTTCACAAATATTTTACGACAGCGGTAATTGTTTCAACAGATAATCAGGATCATGAATTTTTAAGTTCTTGCTCCAATCCGCGTTTGCGAAATAAATCAAGATTTCTTGAAACAGACCACCGCAAAACTACATGTTGTTAGTTAACGCATGTTTGTGGTTTTATTCACCGCGTTTGATGGATGTTGCTGTATTAGTTAATGTTCGTTGTCGGACTCTTTACACTCTTTGGCCTGGCAGCATGTCATATTTTGTTTCCTAGTCTCTTTGCGTATGATGCACTCTAATGTCCGTTTGTTACGGGGTCTTCGAGATCCACGAAACTGCCTGGCAACGTTGTGACATTCCACCGATACTAGGTACTACGGGAAAGCGGCCATTGGCATGATGCGTGGCACTTATTTTGTGTGCTGTCCCGTCGCGCGTTGCATACAGAATGTCAATACAAAATCTAAACCTTTATATGACATTTTAGTATGCACAACGGCTGCTCATACAGGATGTTCAAAATGTAATAGAACTTATGAGAAAATGACTAGACTACAAAAATACTTACAAGTGGCTTCCGTCTTGCGACACACAAATTGAATACGATCTTGTATGTGTCTTCAGTTTCTCCCGAGGTATTTTATAACAAAATAATCAATCTAATGATGGCGATAGTATTGAGTGCCGAAATATTGTGCCCTTCGAACAGTAACAACAGGCAGCAAGGCCGTGGGACATTTAGTTAGGACGTTGTACGTTTTTGAACACATTTTGTAATGTTTATTGAGTTTACTCATCATTTGGATTTTCCGATCTTGCATTTGTCTTGTTGGAAGTTAAAATTATTGGATTCAAGTTCCGCCTTTTTTTCAAAAGGCATATGATCCAAACATGTTACAAACCTCCGTGCCATCATCAATGGCTTTTCTTTATTCAAATATGTGAAATGTGAATATATTTTCGGTGTTAACTAATCTAAAAAAATTAGGCTTAAAGCCAATGTTCGTTTATTTTTGTCGTGAACGTAACTTTACATTACACTGTTATGCGGGACAATTTGTGCACAATCATGTACTGATAGTTTATCATCTGCAAACATAAGACGTCAATGAGAATTTCGTTGGCAAGTTAACGCATCACTTGATGTTTGTTGTGTCAAGACATTTCACGCATATATTTGTCATTACTTACGTTTTGCTTTTCCAGGTCCTTTTTGTTTCGCATTCTCATGAGTTATTGAGAACCACACACAAATACTACATATATTTTGCAAAATTTTGTTTGTAACAAACTCTTTTCAAAACATAGTGTAAACGTTGTTATTGTGTTCCACCCAGTCAGCGTTCATTTGTTTTCAAGTGACTTTAGCGACGAATTTGAATTTTGTTTACTTCTCTCTCTCTGCCTTTCTATGTGTGTGTGTGTGTGTGTGTGCGGTTTTTAGTTGTTTGTGTTGACTTTTCTGTAACCAGTACTTCTTGCGCTATTGCCTTCCGTATGTGAAAGTTTTCTTCTACTGTCAGTTGACTTCAAATACTTTCGCATTTCACAGATTTGAATAAAGAAAACTCACTGCTAGTGGCACAGAGGTGCTGAAGTAAGTATGGGTCATATGAAAAAACAGTACTTTGCCGTACAGGCGGACGTTATAGACAACAAGTTTATTGAGGAATCGCAACAGCACATTATTCAATTTCTTTCTGGTGTCCAGGAAATGCGTGAGGGTTATTTTTGAAAAAAAGAAAATAATAAACCGCATCATTAAGATATCTCCACAAGATGAAGTCAGATGAGGATATATCGAGAGACCGACAAGACCACAGCTATTTCCAAATCACTTCTTCATGGAGCTACTGGTTCAAGAAGGTCTTGCCGTTGTTGGCTGTATGAGCCGCAGCATTCCAGCCGAAACCACCGTAGCTGATCTTTAGGCATAGTTGCATCCCCTGTACGTAGCGCCTAGTGTTAACTGTGCCACGAAAGAATGTGATGAGGATTCGGCTACGTAACGATACACACCGAACTTCCACGTTTTGGACTTATTGAGAGCAACTGTGTTTGGTAGTCCAAAGACGTGCGTTCTGTGCGTTTACAGATACATCACACTGGAACTGTTCCTCATTCGGTCAAAAACAGTAATGTTCTTCCTCACCTGCCGTTACAACTAACATAACCTACTGACAGGAAGTGACACTTTTTCCTTTACCTTCTGGTAATAATTCGTAAAACGTACGAGTGCTGAACAAATGAATATTTGAACATTTCCAGGATGCCGAGTGAGGACGACCAAATGAGAGAACAGAGGGACCAAATCGCCATCGCAAAGATTTTTTTTTCCCTTTATTGTCATTTCCATTCCCCATCAGGGGCGGGCTAACAGCAGCATAAGCGCTGCTCTTCAGCCAAGAGACATAAATAGACAGGAAGACATTTAGAAACAATATAAAGCAGATAACATGGCGAAATATAGAATCAAAAAAGGCGGAACAGAAGCAAATAAGACATACAAAGCGGTGATTGTAAATCGGAGATAAAAATCTAAAAAAGTATGTTACACACAAAAAACCACACACTACATTAAAAGGCACCAGACAAAGTACGGCCGGAGCATAAAAGTCCTTAGAACGAGTAAAACAGCCACATGACGGACGGCATAGCAAGGAACTGTCATGGACAATAAACAGGTCGACCACACAGTTAAAACCCACATCACTGGAGGACACGGTACAACGGCACCGAAACACAACGCTAACGTAGCACACTGATACCGAATAAAAACCTGGCAGGATCTGCATGGGGGTGGGGGGGCAAGGTAAATGGAAAGAAGGGAAAGGAGACGAGGAAGAGGGGAGAGAAAGGGGGATGAGGTGGGGGGGGGGGGCGCCGAAGGAGGGCTGGGAAGGGAAGGGAAGGGAAGGGAGAGGAAAACAGCCGAGGAGGGGATGCAGGGACTCAGGGAGGGAAGGAGAAAAATCCGCCCTGGAAGAAGCAGGGGTGAGGAAAAAGTGGACCCTGTGGAGGCAGGGAGGAACAAGTCCAGGTTATAATTGGAAAGAAGGGTAAATGTCACGGCGAATTTCATCATCTGGGAGGGGGAGGCGCTGGAAATCGCCCTGATGAAGGAGATCGCAAAGATTTTTTTTTTTTTTCTTTATTGTATTTCAATTCCCCATCAGGGCGGGCTGGCAGCAGCATATGCGCTGCTCTTCAGCCGAAAGACATAGAACAAAACAATAGAAGACATTTAAAAACAGCAAAGGAGAGAAGAAGGCGAACGTAGATATAAAAAGGGAGAACATCATGGAAGGCAATAGACAAAGAAAAAAAACGGGGTGACTGTAAAATGGAGATAAAAAACTGTTTAAAAGTAGCACACACAAAAAGCCACACACTGCGACGATTAAAAGAACACAAGGCACAGTATGACTGGAGCATAAAGGTGTTGACGGATGGCATAGCACACAACGTAACACTGACGGCGAACCTCAAGGCAGTACACAATTAAAATCACACCTCTTGACGCACACGAGAAACAGCACTAAACACAACACTGATGTGGCACACTGATGATGATCAATACAGAGGATCTGCCCGGTTCAAGGAGATGAGGGAGACCTGAAGAAGGGAGGGAGGGGAAGAAATGGGGGAGGGGAATGGGGGGCGGGCGGAAGAGGGCCAGGTAGGGAGGGATGTGGGAAGGAGAGAGGCAAGTATGGGGTGCAGGGTCTCAGGGGAGGGGGGGATGGAGGAAAATCCGCTCTGGGAGAAGGAGGAAAGAGGAGAAGGGGGCCCTGGGGAGGGGGGGGGGACAAGGCCGGGCTATAGTTGGAAGGAAGGGTATATGTCACGGCAAAGTTCGTCATCCGGGAGGGGGAGGCATCGCAAAGATTTCGTAGAATTCATGAAGTACGGACGTCGACCAACTTTCCTGGTGTCAGCGCTCTCCATCGATCTCTTTCGCCTTATCTACCTTTCTTCTCTTGTGGAATCTGCTGTACAGCTGCTTGATACTGGACGTTTTTGGTGCAACCTTAACATGCTTTTGAAGTGAAGGCATTCTGAGACCAAGTGTAAGCGACAAATCCACTGTTGTGAATGACTTGAACATTCTCTGAGTAGCACACTAAGTATCCACACACTGCTATGTGACACGGAATTGACCACTAGATGTCACTAGAGGCGGACCCGCCAGTGTAAAAGGAGACAGGGAGTATTGTGTTGTCAGTAGAGAAGCAATAACGGCAAAATGGGTGGGACATGGATGTCACCCTAGTAATAAATCCATCTGGGACAGTTCAACCTTTTTAGAGCTACCCAAATCAACTGTTGGTATGTGACTGTGAAATGGTAAAGCGATGGAACAACCACAACTAAATCAAGAACAGGTATACGTAATGTAATGACGGACTAGGGCCGTTGTTGTGAAAAATGTCATGAAATCAGCGGAAGGAACCACTCGTCAGTTCCAAAGTGAAAGCCACTGTCCAGCTAGCACAATGATTGTGCGTACAAAGTTTAGAAGATGATTCTAATTTCTGGAAACTCTGCTCAAAAATTATGTTGTAATCGAGACTGACACAACTATTTGGGCATTAGGAATAGTCAGCATTAAAGTTGAAGCTGTCCACAGCCCGAATGTTGATTCGAACAGTGAAGTACTTTAGTAGGCATGATCGTTTTACTTTCCTCTGACACAGCTAATTATAGGTGGGCCGAAACGTAGAAGTGATTTCTGGCGTTCCCCAAGGCAGTGTTACAGGACCTTCGCTGTTCCTCATCCATATAAACGATTTAAGAGACAATGTGAGCAGCCGTTTAGGTTGTTTGCAGATGACGCTGTCGTTTATCGACTAGTAAAGTCATCAGAAGATCAAAACAAATTGCAAAACTATTTAGAAGAGATATCTGTATCATCATCATCATCATCATCATCATCATTTAAGACTGATTATGCCTTTCAGCGTTCAGTCTGGAGCATAGTCCCCCTTATAAAATTCCTCCATGATCCCCTATTCAGTGCTTACATTGGTGCCTCTTCTGATGTTAAGCCTATTACTTCAAAATCATTCTTAACCGAATCCAGGTACCTTCTCCTTGGTCTGCCCCGACTCCTCGTACCCTCTACTGCTGAATCCATGAGTCTCTTGGGTAAACTTGCTTCTCCCATGCGTGTAACATGACCCCACCATCTAAGCCTGTTCGCCCTGACTGCTACATCTATAGAGTTCATTCCCAGTTTTTCTTTGATTTCCTCATTGTGGACACCCTCCTGCCATTGTTCCCATCTACTAGTACCTGCAATCATCCTAGCTACTTTCATATCCGTAACCTCAACCTTGTTTATAAGGTAACCTGAATCCACCCAGCTTTCGCTCCCATACAACAAAGTTGGTCGGAAGATCGAACGGTGCACGGATAACTTAGTCGTGGTACTGACTTCCTTCTTGCAGAAGAGAATAGATCGTAGCTGAGCGCTCACTGCATTAGCTTTGCTACACCTCGCTTCCCGTTCTTTCACTATGTTGCCATCCTGTGAGAATATGCATCCTAAGTACTTGAAACTGTCCACCTGTTCTAACTTTGTTCCTCCTATTTGGCACTCAATCCGTTTATATCTCTTTCCCACTGACATTACTTTTGTTTTGGAGATGCTAATCTTCATACCATAGTCCTTAAATTTCTGATCTAGCTCTGAAATATTACTTTGCAAACTTTCAATCGAATCTGCCATCACAACTAAGTCATCCGCATATGCGAGACTGCTTATTTTGTGTTCACCTATCTTAATCTCACCCAGCCAGTCTATTGTTTTCAACATATGATCCATAAATAATATGAACAACAGTGGAGACGGGTTGCAGCCTTGTCTTACCCCTGAAACTACTCTGAACCATGGACTCAATTTACCGTCAACTCTAACTGCTGCCTGACTATCCATGTAAAGACCTTTAATTGCTTGCAAAAGTTTGCCTCCTATTCCATAATCACATAGAACAGATAAGAACTTCCTCCTAGGTACCCGGTCATATGCCTTTTCTAGATCTATAAAACATAGATACAATTCCCTATTCCACTCGTAACACTTCTCCATTTTTTGCCGTAAGCTAAAGATCTGGTCCTGACAACCTCTGAGATGCCTAAACCCACACTGATTTTCATCCAATTTGTCCTCAACTAATACTCCCACTTTCCTTTCAACAATACCTGAGAAGATTTTACCCACAACGCTAATCAAAGAGATACCTCTGTAGTTGTTACAATCTTTTCTGTTTCCATGTTTAAAGATTGGTGTGATTACTGCTTTCGTCCAGTCTGATGGAACCTGTCCCGAATCCCACGCCATTTCAAGTATCCTGTGTAGCCATTTAAGACCAGACATTCCACTGTATTTGATGAGTCCCGACTTAATTTCATCCACCCCAGCCGCTTTATTGCACTGCAATCTATTGACCATTTTCTCCACTTCCTCAAATGTGATCCTATTTCCATCATCATTCCTGTCCCAATGTACATCGAAATCTGAAACATTACTGATCGTATTTTCACCTACATTGAGCAACACTTCAAAATATTCCCTCCATCTGCCCAAGGCATCAACAGGATTCACCAGCAGTTTTCCTGACCTGTCCAAAATACTTGTCATTTCCTTCTTACTTCCCTTTCGAAGACTGCTAATTACACTCCAGAATGGTTTTCCAGCAGCTTGACCCAAGGTCTCCAACCTGTTTCCAAAGTCTTCCCAAGATTTCTGTATACCGCAAAAATTGGAAATTGATCCTCAGTAACGAAAAGTGGGAGGTCAACCACATGAATGCGAAAAGGAATCCGTTAAACTTCGGTTACACGATAATTCTCTCAAATCTAAAGAGCGTAAATCTGTCAAATCTAAAGGCCGTAAATTCAACTAAATATCTAACAATTACAATTACGAACAATTTAAATTGGAAGGAACACAAAGAAAATGTTGTTCATAAGGCTAAGCAAAGACTGCGTTTTATTGGCAGAACACTCAGAAAATGTGACACATCTACTAAAGAGACTGCCTAAACTACACTTGTCCGTCCTCTTTTAGAATACTCCTACGCGGATTGGGATTCTTACCAGATGGGGTTGACGGAGAACGTCGAGAAAGCTCAAAGAAAGGCAGCAGGCTTTGTATTATCGCAAAATAGGAAAGAGAGTGTCACTGAAATGTACAGGATTTGGGGCGGACATCATTAAAACAAAGGCGTTTTTTGTTATGGCGGAATCTTCTCACGAAATTTCAATCACCAACTTTCTCCTCCGAATGCGACAATATTTTGTTGACGCCGACTTACATAGGGAGAAACGATCACCATAATAAAATAAAAGAAACTGCACCGAAAGATATAGGTGTTCGTTTTCTCCGATCACTGCACGAGATTGGAATAATAGAGAGTTATTGTGAAGGTGGTTCGATGAACCCTCTGCCAGGCACTTAAATGTGATTTGCAGAGTATCCCTGCAGATGTAGACGTAGATGAAATCCTGTTGTAATTTTAAAGTTAATGTATCCCCTAATTTGATAAGAAACATTCCTGCAGTAACCTTCTACGAGCATGGGTACATAAATGAAAACAATAAAAATGAAATAAATGAAAACAATAATCGGGTTTCGAACACGGGGCACAAAATTAAGAAGCCACAACGCTAACAACTGAGTCGCCATTTTGTCTGATGATGTCACCCGCTAAAAGACACATAAAGTACCTCGAAAATACACTCCTGGAAATGGAAAAAAGAACACATTGACACCGGTGTGTCAGACCCACCATACTTGCTCCAGACACTGCGAGAGGGCTGTACAAGGAATGATCACACGCACGGCACAGCGGACACACCAGGATCCGCGGTGTTGGCCGTCGAATGGCGCTAGCTGCGCAGCATTTGTGCACCGCCGCCGTCAGTGTCAGCCAGTTTGCCGTGGAATACGGAGCTCCATCGCAGTCTTTAACACTGGTAGCATGCCGCGACAGCGTGGACGTGAACCGTATGTGCAGTTGACGGACTTTGAGCGAGGGCGTATGGTGGGCATGCGGGAGGCCGGGTGGACGTACCGCCGAATTGCTCAACACGTGGGGCGTGAGGTCTCCACAGTACATCGATGTTGTCGCCAGTGGTCGGCGGAAGGTGCACGTGCCCGTCGACCTGGGACCGGACCGCAGCGACGCACGGATGCACGCCAAGACCGTAGGATCCCACGCAGTGCCGTAGGGGACCGCACCGCCACTTCCCAACAAATTAGGGACACTGTTGCTCCTGGGGTATCGGCGAGGACCATTCGCAACCGTCTCCATGAAGCTGGGCTATGGTCCCGCACACCGTTAGGCCGTCTTCCGCTCACGCCCCAACATCGTGCAGCCCGCCTCCAGTGGTGTCGCGACAGGCGTGAATGGAGGGACGAATGGAGACGTGTCGTCTTCAGCGATGAGAGTCGCTTCTGCCTTGGTGCCAATGATGGTCGTATGCGTGTTTGGCGCCGTGCAGGTGAGCGCCACAATCAGGACTGCATACGACCGAGGCACACAGGGCCAACACCCGGCATCATGGTGTGGGGAGCGATCTCCTACACTGGCCGTACACCACTGGTGATCGTCGAGGGGACACTGAATAGTGCACGGTACATCCAAACCGTCATCGAACCCATCGTTCTACCATTCCTAGACCGGCAAGGGAACTTACTGTTCCAACAGGACAATGCACGTCCGCATGTATCCCGTGCCACCGAACGTGCTCTAGAAGGTGTAAGTCAACTACCCTGGCCAGCAAGATCTCCGGATCTGTCCCCCATTGAGCATGTTTGGGACTGGATGAAGCGTCGTCTCACGCGGTCTGCACGTCCAGCACGAACGCTGGTCCAACTGAGGCGCCAGGTGGAAATGGCATGGCAAGCCGTTCCACAGGACTACATCCAGCATCTCTACGATCGTCTCCATGGGAGAATAGCAGCCTGCATTGCTGCGAAAGGTGGATATACACTGTACTAGTGCCGACATTGTGCATGCTCTGTTGCCTGTGTCTATGTGCCTGTGGTTCTGTCAGTGTGATCATGTGATGTATCTGACCCCAGGAATGTGTCAATAAAGTTTCCCCTTCCTGGGACAATGGATTCACGGTGTTCTTATTTCAATTTCCAGGAGTGTATTTCGAAAACTTTGACCGTCGTTTTTTCACAAACAGTCGAGTATCTATGGATAAGCCGAGACACGTGTTCGCTTATTTTGACTCCTCTTCCATAGAGCGAAGTTCCTGGGCGATCGGGCCCACTTATGTTCTCCTCGCCAGTATGCAGGTGGAATAGGAAAGAAAAGTAATATTCGTATAAAGTACCTTCCGCCATGCACTGTACCTACATCTACATTGTTAATCTGCAATTCACACTTAAGTGCCTGGCAGAGGGTTCCTCGAACTATTTTCATACTACTTCTCTACCATTCCACTCTGGAATGGCGCGTGGGAAAAAGGAACACCTAAATCTTTCCGTTCGAGCTCTGATTTCTCTTATTTTATTATGATGATCGTTTCTCCCTTCGTAGGTGGGTGTCAACAAAATATTGTCGCATTCGGAAGAGAAAGTTGGCGATTGAAATTTCGTAAATAGATCTCGCCGCAAAGAAAACCACCTTTGTTTCAGTGACTGCCACCCCAACTCGCGTATCATATCTGTGACACTCGCACCCCTACTGTGCGATAACACGAAATGAGCTGCCCTTCTTTGCAATTTTTCGATGTCCTCCGTCAATCCTACCTGGTAAGGATCCCACACCGCGCAGCAATATTCCAGCAGAGGACAGACAAGTGTAATGTAGGCTGTCCCTTTGGTGGGTTTGTCGCATCTTCTAAGTGTTCTACCAACAAAGCGCAGTCTTTGTTTCGCCTTCCCCACAATATTATCTTTGAGGTCTTTCCAATTTAAGCTGCTCGTAATTGTAATTCCTAACTCGAATTGACAGCCCTTAGATTTGTGCGATTTATCGTATACCCAAAATTTATCGGTTTTCTTTTAGTGCCCATGTGGATGACCTCGCACTTTTCTTTGTTTAGTGCCAATTGCCACTTTTCGCACCATACAGAAATTCTCTCTAGATCATTTTGTAATTGGAATTGATAGTCTGATGGTTTTACTGGACGATAAATTACAGCGTCATCTGCAAACAATCTAAGGGGGCTGCTCAGATTATCATCTAGATCATCTATCTAAATCAGCAACAGCAGAGGGCCTATGACACTACCTTGCGGAACGGCAGATATCGCTTCCGCTCTTCTCGATGATTTACCGTCAATCACTGCGAACTGTGACCTCTCTGAGAGGAAATCACGAATCCAGTCACACAACTGACACGATACTCCATATGCACGCAATTTGATTAATAGTCGCTTGTGAGGAATGTCATCAAAAGCCTTCTGGAAATCTAGGAATGCATAATCGATCTGAGATCCCTTGTCGACCGCACTCTACTCCATGGGAATAAAGAGCTAGGTGCGTTGCACAAGAACGATATTTTCTGAATCCGTGTTGGTTATGTATCAATAAGTCATTTTCTTGAAGGTGATTCATAACATTCGAGTACAGTATATGCTCCAAAAACCTACTGCAAATTGAGGTCAGTGATATGGGTCTGTAATTCAATGGGTTACTTCTATCTCCTTTCTTGAATACTAGTGTGACCTGTGCTACTTTCCAGTCTTTAGGAACAGACCTTTCGTTAAGTGACCGAGCGAGGTGGCGCAGTGGTTAGCACACTGGACTCGCATTCGGGAGGACGACGGTTCAATCTCGTCTCCGGCCATCCTGATTTAGGTTTTCCGTGATTTCCCTAAATCGCTTCAGGCAAATGCCGGGATGGTTCCTGTGAAAGGGCACGGCCGATTTCCTTCCCCATCCTTTCCTCACCCGAGCTTGCGCTCCGTTTCTAATGACCTCGTTGTCGACGGGACGTTAAACACTAATATCCTCCTCCGCCTCCTCCTCCTCCTCCTCTCGTCAAGTGAGCGGTTGTATATGATTGCTAAGAAAGGCGCTATTGTGTCTGCATACTCTGAAAGGAACCTGATTGGTATACAATCTGGACCGGAAGACTTGCCTTTCTTAAGCGATTTGAGTTGTTTCGGAACACCTAAGATATCTACTTTTATGTCACTCATGCTAACAGCTGTTCTGGTTTCGAATTCTGGAATAATTGCTTCGTCTTCTTTCGTGAAGGAATTACGGAAAACTATTTAGTAACTCCGCTTGAGTGACACCATCATCGGTAACATTTCCATCGCTATCGCGCAGTGACGGTATTGACTGTTTTTTGCCACTGGTGTACTTTACATACGACCAGAATCGCTTTGGGTTTTCTACCATATTTTGAGACAATGTTTCATTGTGGAAACTATTAAAAGCATCTCGCATTGACGTCCACACTAAATTTCGAGTTTCCGTGAAACTTAGCCAGTATTGGTGATTTTGCGTTCTTTTGAATTTGGCATGCTTTTTTCGTTGCATCAAAAACAGTGTTCTGACGTGTTCTGTGTATAATGGTGGATCAGTCCCGTCTCTTATTAACTTATGCGGTATGAATCTATCTATTGCTGACGATCCTGTATCTTTGAATTTGAGCCATATCTGTTCTACACTTACGTAATTAACATGGAAGAAATGGAGACTCTCTCTTAGGAAGACATCAATCGAATTTTTATCTGCTGTTTTAAATAGATATATATTGCATTTATTTTTTGTGGCTTTGGTTGGTGTGGTTTTGAGCTTCGTTACAGTGACCTTGTGCTCACTAATCCCTGTATCCGTCATGACGCTCTCTATTAGATCAGGATTATTTGTGCCTTAGAGAGTGTGAGACAAGCGAAATACCCTCAGACTTCAAGAAGAATATAATAATTTCAATCCCAAAGAAAGCAGGTTTGACAGACGTGAAAATTACCGAACTATCAGTTTAATAAGCCACGGCTGCAAAATACTAACACGAATTCTTTACAGACGAATCGAACAACTGGTAGAAGCCAACCTCGGGGAAGATCAGTTTGGATTCCGTAGAAATGTTGGAACACGTTAGGCATTACTGACCCTACGACTTGTCTTAGAAAATAGATTAAGGAAAGTCTAGCAATTGTAGACTTAGAGAAAGCTTTTGACAGTTTGACTGGAATACTCTCTTTCAAATTCTGAAGGTGGCAGGGGTAAAATACAGGGAGCGAAAGGCTATTTACAATTTGTACAGAAACCAGATGGCAGTTATAAGAGTTGAGGGACATGAAAGGGAAGCAGTTGTTGGGAAGGGAGTTGAGACAGGGTTGTAGCCTAACCCCGATTTTATTCAATTTGTGTATTGAGCAAGCAGTAAAGGAAACAAACGAAAAATTCGGAGTAGGAATTAAAATCCATGGAGAAGAAATAAAAACTTTGAGGTTCGCCGATGACATTGTAATTCTGTCAGAGACAGCAAAGGACCCGGAAGAGCAGCTGAACGGAATGGACATTGTCTTGAAAGGAGGATATAAGATAAACATCAACAAAAGCAAAACGAGGATAATGGAATGTAGTCGAATTATATCGGGTGATGCTGAGGGAATTAGATTAGGAAACGAGACGCTTAAAGTAGTAAAGGAGTTTTGCTATTTGGGGAGCAAAATAACTGATGATGGTCGAAGTAGAGAGGATATAAAATGTAGACTGGCAATGGGAAGGAACGCGTTTCTGAAGAAGGGTAATTTGTTAACATCGAGTATAGATTTAAATGTCAGGAAGTCGTTTCTGAAAGTATTTGTACGGAGAGTAGCCATGTATGGAAGTGAAACGTGGACGATAAATAGTTTAGACAAGAAGAGAATAAAAACTTTCGAAATGTGGTGCTACAGAAGAATGCTGAAGATTAGATGGGTAGATCACGTAACTAATGAGGAGGTATTGAATAGAACTGGGGAGAAGAGAAATTTGTAGCACAACTCGTGTAGTAGAAGGGATCGCTTGATAGGACATATTCTGAGGCATATTTAGTATTGGAGGGCAGCGTGGAGAGTAAAAATCGTAGAAGGAGACCAAGAGATGAATACACTAAACAGATTCATAAGGACGTAGGTTGCAGTAGGTACTGGGAGATGAAGAAGCTTACACAGGATAGAGTAGCATGGAGAGCTGCATCTAACCAGTGTCTGGACTGATGACAACAACAACAAGATGTCAGGTGTGTTTTCGTAATCATTTCTGTACCTTAGCTAGGAGTGTTTATGTAGATGCAGATGCACGGCTTGGTGCGAGGAACTGTACCTCTAATTGGAGCGTGGCACCTGTCTGATGTCAGGAGAGGTAATAGTGTGGTGGCGGTAGTAAATAAGCCGTATGGCCAGTAGGACGTGCAGTTAACGTGCGGGAGGCGATACGGCGCGCAGAGGTAGCGTGGTGGCGGCAGTAAATAGCCGTATGGCCAGCAGCAGCAGGAGTTAACGTGCGGGAGGCGATAGGGCGCAGAGGCTGGCTCCTTAAGCGCCATTGTAGGATTGGCGTACGGCGAGCCATGTCTACGGCGGCGTGGCTGGCGCTGCTGGGTGTAGGCATTGTCGCCGGCTTCTGGGTCGTCTCCAACCGTGGCTTCCGCCGGGGCCAGGTGGCTCCACCACCAACGACTCCAGCGCAACTCGAGCACCCAGCAAATTCCAGCGGCCACAACACGGCATCCACCGTCGTCAGCAACCAACTCGCAGGCAATACTGTTAGTCAGCCTCCAGCAGTCCAGAAGACTGCACTGCCGAGGCAGCAGGAGGATATTGAGGATGAGGTGGTGGCGCAGGAGGATATTCAGGATGAGGGAGTGGCGCAGGAGAATATTGTGGCTGATGGGGTTGCGTCTGGTCTCACGGACACTGTGCTGACAACCACAGAGGGCAGCCAGATGCGTGGCGAGGTGGAGGCCTCATCTGGGACAGGTTCGCCGCAATCTAATGGTGTCGAGGAGATTCTCACTACGAACCGCTGGGAAGACCAGCAGGGATCGTTTGCCACTCGGGAGTCACCTCAAGAGCCCCAGCCAGCTCGTGTCACTGGTAATGCTCGTTATGCTACTGAGGAAAATGTTCATGACGTCTTCGATAACCCCGCTACTCCTGCTCCTATTACCGAGGAAGCAGATCGACAGGACGACTTGCAGTTGAAAGAGATGAACAAAAAGAAGGAGGAGAAGCCATTAGGGACTTTCTTGAAAGAACGTCGAACACATAGTGGTGCAGCTATGCGTGATTTGTATTTTAAAGAATTTAGTAAACTGGCGAAATTAAGTTCTTAGGTATTCTCTTGAAAGAGCGTCGGACACGTACCGCTCACGATCTGCGTTCACCAAATAACAAACTGCCCTGTACGGAGGAAGTCGGCAAAGACAGTAATGGCGTCCAACAAATAGTGGTGCACCTGTAAAACTGCCAGTGGAGCTGCCGATCTAGTATCTGACTGTCTGCTCTGTGACACACGTAGACACGTTTCACGAATAGATCAGTCATAGTCATCTATGTTCCTTCACAAGCATCCGTAGCCACTCAGTATGGCGGCATTGGAAAGTGCCAAGTTGGTAGTGGTTACAGGAGGTGGTCACTTCCCTGTATAAGAAAATATCTTTGCGTCAAGGTTTGCTGAGAATGAATGTTCCTTAATTGTTCAGCTGTGTACCATGCGGTTAAAGAAAAATTGGAGACGAATGTGTACGGAAATGAAGATTTAATAAATCTTTTGCAAGATTTGGAGCATCAAGTTTGTTCCCTACTTTTCATCACTTGCTCTAGCTACTGGGCTCCTGTCAACTTCTAAGATGTCATAATAAGTGGAAATGATATTTAAGGTAAGGAGCCTCAGAAACTACATTTAACGTTTGTTTAATCCTTACTTGCTAACTGAAATTTCGTGAAAAGACCTCGCTCCAGTGAAAAAAGCCTTTGTTCCAATAACTGCCACCCCAACTCTTTTATCATGTCCGCGACACTCTCTCCCATATTTCGCTGTAATACAAAACAAATTGCCCTTTTCGAACGCTTTCAGTGTTCTTCGTCAAGCGTGTCTGGTAAGCAGTACTCGATAAGAGGACGGACAATAGTAGTACAGGCAGTCTTTTTGGTAGAACTGTTGAATCTTATAAGTATTCTAGCAATAAAACTTAATCTTTAGTTCGCCTTCCCCAAAACATTTTCGAACTGACCGAAGTAGCGCAACGGTTAAAGGTCTCGACGCGCAGTCGGGAGGACTACGATACAAACCCGCGTCAGACCATCCACATTTAGGTTTTCCGTGATTTCTCTAAATCGCTCCTGGCAAATGCCGGCATCATTCCTTTGAAAGGGCACGGCCTTCCCCACCTTTGACAGAATCCGACCTTGTACTCCTTCTCTAATTACGTCGACGTCGACGGGACGTTAAACCCTATCTTCCTTCTTTAAGATTTTCTATACGATGGTTCCAACCGCAGTTGACTGCAGTTGGAAACCCTAGGTGTATAGTTGAATCGACAACCTTTAAGTTTGTATGATTCACCGTGTAATTGAAAATTAAAGAATTTTTTTTCAGTACTAATTGGAAGACCCTACATTTTTTATTGTGTAGGATCCACTTTTCTCACATGGAATCATGAATCGTGTCACACAACGGGGTCGATACTCCGTAGGCCAGTTTCATCACAAGTCCCTTTTGATGAACGGAGTCAAAAGCGTTCTGGAAGCCTAGCACTCGTTACTTCGTATGAATAAAGGCCCTCATGTGTTTGAAAAAAAAAAAAAGTTTTCTGAGTCCGACCCGGCTATGTATCAATAGCCGTTTTCTTCGATATACTTCATACTGTTGAAACGCATTGTATGTTCCAAAATCCTGCCGCAAATGATGTCAGTGAAATGGGTCTGTAATTCATCGGATTTCTTTTATTTCCTAGCAGTGCGACTTTCCAGTCTTTAGGTACATAACTTTTTCGAGCGAGTAGTTCTATGTGATAGCCAAAAATTGTGCTATTTCATCAACATAGTAGATTTTTTTATAGTCTGCAAGAAACTCAGTATAAGATGTCGTGGTCATGTTTGCATTTGAAATTTCACTTGTCTCAGCCACACTTTTCACTGGATGAAAACTGGCTGAAGAGGTACCTATTTATGATATCTTGTGTATACTTCTTTGAAGGCTTCGAAAATGATTTAATACCGAAACGCGTAAAGCAATTTTCATCCAATAATAAGAGTGTCTGAGACAAGTGAAATTTCAAGTGAAAGAAACCTAATTGATATACAATCTGGATCGAAAGACTTGCCTTTATTGAGTGACTTAACTCCCTTCATTACCCCAAGGTTATCTGCTTCTAAATTACTCGTATTTGTAGCTGTTCTTGATTCTAATTCTGGAATATGTAGTGCATCTTCTTTGCTAAGGAATTTCGGAGAACTGTGTTTACTACCTGCGCTTTATTTGCACTGTCGTCGGTTAATCCGTTGCTATCGCGCTATGAATGTGCTGACTGCGTCTCCCCGCTGGTATACTTTACATATTGGCAGACTTCAAGGAAAAGTTTCGTTGTGGAAACTATTACAAGCATCTCGCATTGAAGTCCGCTCTAACTTTCGAGCTTCTGTATAACATCCCCAATCTTGGAGATTCACCGTCCTTTTAACGCTGGCATGCTTGTTTCGTTGCTTCCACAACAGTGTGTTGACCGGTTTTGTGTACCATGAGGGCTCTGTTCTGTCTCTTGTTAATTTACTTGGTTGTTGTTGTCTTCAGTCTGAAGACCGGTTTGGTTCAGCCTTCCATGCTACTCTATCCTGGGCAAGATCTCCGAATAACTACTGCAACCTACATCCTTCTGAGTCAGCTTACTGTATTCATCTCCTGGCTTCACTCTACGATTTTTACCTCCCCCCCCCCCCCCCGAACACACGTCTCTCCAATACTAAACTGGTGATCCTTTGATGTGTTCTATCAACAGATCGCTTGTCCTAGTCAGGTTCTGCCAAAAATTTCTTTTCTCCCAAATTCTATGCAGTACCTCGTCCTTAGTTATGTGATTTACCCATTTAGTCTTTAGCGTCCTTCTGTAGCTCCACATTCCAAAAGCTTCTGTTTTATTCTTTACTAAAGTTTAATATATTAAAAAACTAAAAACCCGCCTCAATTGCGAAATCTCAATCGAGGCGGGTTTTTAGTTTTTTAATATATTAACTAACGATTGCTGACGCGCTGCGATGTTGAAGATTCTTTACTAAAGTGTTTATCGTCCATGTTTCACTTCCGTACATGGCCACTCTTCATACAGATACTTTCAGAAAAGACTTTCTAACACGTTAATCTATATTCGATGTTAACAAAGTTGTTTTCTTCAGAAACCCTTTTCATGCCATTGCCGGTCTATATTTTATATCCTGTCTACTTCGGCCATAGTCAGTTATTTTAATACGCAAAATCCTGTGATAAATTTGTGCAGCTGCTCCCCTTCTGCATTAAGAAATCGGATAACCGCTCTTTGTACTGATCCGTCGTGCAACGGGCTATGGAAACAAATCTCCAGAAATCAGGAAACTCCTGCGAAGCTATTAACTGCACCTGTGCAACTGGCAATACCATCACGTCATCTCTCGGCAAACACATTCACCCACGGCGATTACGTACAGTGTCACTACGACGAAGGTCTCATTTGCAATGGGGCATACGTTATAGTATTCTACAATTGGGACTGTTTATTGTCCTGGTACTGTTATTTTAGTGTATTTGCTTGTGTTTTGGAGATAAAGATTCGGCAGTGACAGAGTCCAGAACGCAGGGTGTTTCCAGACAGGCGACGATTCAATGATTAGTAAATCACACAGCGCAATTATTGGTGCATAAGCAAATAGTTGCCATGGTATGTGTGACTGGCGCCCTTCGCTTCAGCCACCAGCCACACAACAGTGGCGTGCAGTTGCCTCCCCCCCAGGCGACTGCACGTTTGCCGCAACACAACAAGCGTGCAGCAGTGGTTGTAGTATTTGGTGGCGCCACATTCGCCGGAAAAAGCTGTACTATTACCAGCACTTGCTCGGCTACGTGAGCCACGTGCACTCTCATGATTTCCTGGTATTCTTCCGCTGGACGGCTTTATAGGATGCCGCCCGATCGCTCCAGCCGGCCGTGGTGGCCGAGCGGTTCTAGGTGCTACAGTCTGGAACTGCGTGACCGCTACGGTTCCAGGTTCGAATCCTGCCACGGGCATGAATGTGTGGAATGTGTGTGATGTCCTTAGGTTAGTTAGGTTTAAGTAATTCTAAGTTCTAGGGGACTGATGACCTTAGAAGCTAAGTCCCATAGTGCTCAGAGCCATTTTTTTTAACCGGTCGCTCCCCAGGTAGCAGGCATTGTGAGTTCACAGCTACGGTTCTCTGGGCTACGTTACGACTACACGTGCGACCCCATAATCGGAGTTCCAATAGTCGGATCGCATAGCACGTTAGTCGGACCCTGTATCCTCGCATATAGCGTCCATCCCCATCCACGGACCGTACAGACTTTGGCCTATGTCTGTGTTATTCTAGTAGGACAATCAATATACTCAGCTGTGCAATGCAGAACGGGATAACTTCAGTTTTATTAATTCAAAAGCTGTTTCAATTGTGTTTGCTTAATGTATTGTGTAAGTTCAACTGTTCTTTTGGCTATGTGAGCACATTTATTCACTCACAGTGGGATTTAACAATTGCTATGAAGAAGGGCAGGGCATCATGCAGTTTGTGTTCTCCATTGTTGGATACAGCCACCGCTAGTTTGGTTGCCTCCTTTGCTGGCAAACCAACTACCAGCTATTGGAAATGGGTAAGTTAAGACCGACGGACGAGGCAAAAGCATTTGCGGGTTATAATAAGGTATTGAGGAACACACTAATATTTGAGCAAATAGCGTAAATGCTCCAGCAATGCGATAAGAAATAGAGATTTTTTCCGGTAGCAGTCGTGTGGAATGTGACAGGAGCGCAGGGAGTCGGTAAATAGTTTCAATAATATGAAAAGGAAAGTCAGTGGGTAGACCTGCGAATTAATGAGAAATGGTGATGTGAATAAAGTTATCTCCCGGGAAGCAGAGCAAACTGCACTACACGCTTTCCTAAGGGGCCTGCCACCCGATATGTCCAGATGAGTTCGGACAGGTACCCCGAAAAAGTTGAATGCAGCGATCAGGATAGCTACAGAGAAAACAGCCACAGCAGGGCTTTGCAGGAGCGAGGTGATTTACCTACTGACGTAAGGTATTATAGGTGTGGGCGTGCGGGGTACATCCAGAGGCAGCGCCGTTAGCAACAATGTGGGAGGTTTGGTTTGGTTGGTAGTATTGTACAAGCAACGGGCAGAATGGATAGGTGCGGAATATTCAGGCGTTTAATGCAAACAGAAATCCGAAGTTCACCAAGCGACGTTCCCATTAGATTTCAGTGCTGCAGAAACATATACAAAGGGTGGGGTGTGGCGTAGCAGGAGCTGTAAGGAGTAAGAAACATAAATTTTTGTTTGACTTAGGGGAGCTTCTGTCAGAGGCAAGCCTGGATGTCGTAGGTGTGAAACAGTTAAAGCTACCGTGCTATAGTTCACCTGGGATGGGAGATAGTGACGTGAGGTCGCTAGGTTCAGCAATATGATGTTTGCAGATGGGGGCAGAGCGATTTCAGGATCGTGTGAATGTGCTGTCTCATTCAAGTGAAGGTTACTGCACAGTAGTGGGGCTAGACTTTCTGTTCGACCATCCTGCCGTTTGGCGATGTACGGTGGAACGCAAGGGGACAACGTTCCAGCTGGAAGTAGCTGTCACCAGTGAAATACTGTCACTAGGTTCGGCTACCATGAGGGACAAATCAGTTAAACTGTGGACAAAGGAAGAGAGACAGTGAGGTTCCGGAAGGCCCCAACAGCGACGTGGAGCAGTACCAACTCTAATGCCGTGGCTACCTGCGCTAGGTTCCTCACTTGGGGATGCATGGTGCGAACAACCGGATCGAGGTGGTCACACAGATTCTCGATTCCTTTTAAATCCGGGGACTTTGGAAGCTACAGGAGTACGGTAAACTCATCCCGGTGCTCTCCTAACCAAGCATGTACGCTGCTTGCTATATAACAAGTTGCAGTGCCGTGCCGGTAGACGTCATCGTGCTAAGGGAAAACAAACTAGGGGTTGACATGGTCCCCAAGAACAGATGCATCATTGCGTTAATCCCTTGTGTCTTCCCGAATGACGAGATCATCCATGGAATGCCACGGAAACATTTCCCGGACCATAACGCCCTACCCTCCGGCTTGTACCTTTCCGACGATTGTTGCAGGGCGTTTCAGTCGTTTCTCGCCTTACACGCCAACGACCATCTGTCCGATAAAAAATAAAACATGAGCCGGCCGGGGTGGCCGAGCGGTTCTAGGCGCTCCAGTCTGGAACCGCGCGACCGCTACGGTCGCAGGTTCGAATCCTGCCTGGGGCATGGATGTGTGTGCTGTCCTTAGGTTAGTTAGGTTTAAGTAGTTCTAAGTTATAGGGGACTGATGACCACAGATGTTAAGTCCCATAGTGCTCAGAGCCATTTGAACCATTTTTTGAATAAAACGTGGTTTATCAGAAAAGGTCACGTGTCACCATTCGGTGCACGTCCAGTTGCGGTTCTTGCGTGCAAATTCCAGCGTTCCAGGCGTCAGATAAATCGCACCGTTTCCGCATTTCGAAGAGGATTGCACAGTTTTTCCCGTCCTCTCGACACACTTTGTATACCCTCCACTGCTAGTGGTGCATCGTGCCGTCTGTGAGTGGTTACTGCACGTTGACGTCGAACGTAGGCAGTAGCCACAAATTAATGTGACTGGCCGTGTAAATAATCGCACCGTTTCCGCATTTCGAGAAGGACTGCACTGTTGTTCCCGTCCTCTCGACACACATTTTATACCCTCCACTGCTAGTGCTGCCTTCTGCTGTCTGTAAGCGGTTATTGCACGTTGACGTCGAACATAGGCGGTGGCCACATTAATGTGACTGACCGTGTAAATAAATGTCTGTGACTTTAATTTCCCTTGTTCCCACACACTGAGAAAGAGATTCACTTTATGACCTCATCCTATGACAATCACCTGTTTCTTGAGAGCTGTTATCTAACTATGTCGTGTGCAGTTAACGTATTATCTATCTTTTTCTGTACCTCTGCATCGTCAAAAACCGATGCTTTCGAAATAGGAGGTCATCAATCAGCAAAGTCCGTTGTATGTGAAGTGAGATGGTTAGAGCCGACCGAAGTGGCCGTGCGGTTCTAGGCGCTGCCGTCTGGAACCGCGCGACCGCTACGGTCGCAGGTTCGTATCCTGCCTCGGGCATGGATGTGTGTGATGTCCTTAGGTTAGTTAGGTTTAACTAGTTCTTAGTTCTAGGGGACTAATGACCTCAGAAGTTGAGTCCCATAGTGCTCAGAGCCATTTTGAGATGGTTGGGATGTATGACATATGTACGTGATTAGTCATTCGTTGCGAACTGTACTTCACTGCAAGTACGTGTCCGTCCCTGGAGGATTTGCAATCGGTTCAAGCTATCTCTCGTCCGAATAACGCGAATGTTCAAGAAATTTGAGCTCGTAGTACGCAATATCATTTCCTCCTTTTTTCCATATTAAGTGCTCCGAAAGCACGACGAATGGAGTTCTGTAAATTCAGAGGCAGTGTGGTGGTGAACAGTCTAGCTTAATGGTCAGCATGTAGGATAGAAAACGGAGCTTTCTAGTTCCTCCAGGCATTCATTTATGTTGTTGGTCGATTTCGTTTTATTACGTCGTCATCAGCTAATAACTACTATCGCCAAATGGGCAGCATTCAAGAAAACAAATTTAGAAAATGCACTCGAAATTCATGTAAAAAAAAAAAGCCTTGCAGAGTGCAGGTAATTGTCGATGTTACCATCGTACCAATAGAAGTAAACAACAAAAGTCACAGCTGTACTCGTTATTACGTTTAGGGGAATGATCGGGTACTTTTAATCTAGATCTAAAACAGTGCTGAAGCTAAATGGTGTTTGTGCTTTAAGAATGGGTTTTGTGAATATCATAACGGTAATTTTGTATGGAGAATAGCATAGGACTACAAAAGAGTAATAAGAACGTAATAAGTGTTGTAAAAGATATAACATTTATTAAAAATAGCACCTTAATGCTGCACACAAATTATGTATTATTCCACAGATCTTCTGTATTAAGCCATAATCAGGAATCTTTCATTGGCACTCATCACATCCAAAGTGGCTTACGTGTACTGTACAGAAACAGCCGGCGTTTCCTTTGTCAAAGGGAAAACGTGAAAAATGTTATGTTGTTAAAATCACGATATAGAAGGTGGCCAGAAAAGTCTGAAAAGCTTGTAATGGTGTTGTAGGGTGGATTGTGCGGAGCAATAATTTTCAAGGAAAAAATTCGATACGTTGAGCCGTTTCCGATTTAATTAGCATTACAATTAGCCAATCAGCTCGTTATGTGCGCAAATTGAAGTGCCCCGCCATATATGGTGTCGCCAAACGTATTCTTCCTTTGGTTTCCTAAAACCGAAGAAGAGAGAGATACAAACAATGGACATGAAACAGCAATAAGGATCGATCCCGAGGCAAAGGCTGACCAGTCTCATGCGCTATCGTCTACGTTATAAGAAAGACTTACACTAATTGTATCTGCCGGGCCTCTTGAATCTGCGCACTCAATGGTCTGATTGGCTACCTTCACAGCTAATTAACTCGGAAACGAGGCCACGTATGGAGGTTTTTTGTCTCAACAGTTATTTCTCAGCACAAACTGCCATGCAACGCCCTTACAAGCTTTTCAGACTGTTTCTGACCACCCTATAGTAGCAGTAGATCATGCTGGCTGTTGTCGGCGACCAATTGTTCCAAACTCACGTGCTCTGGTGCTCCGTGGTGTAGGCTGCTACAGGTCCCGCGACCATCTGGTAAACACAAACCTCGGCCGTAAGACGTCCTGTGCCGGTTGTATGGCGGAGTCGCGTGTCTACCAGGGGGTCGCGGAACACCGTGAAACCCCATACGTATGGAGTAGTTTTTCGACACGAGGTGAGGTCCAAACACCGGACCGAAAATTTTATTACTGTATTTTTCGTCTGTGTGCGTATCTTTGGGAGGGAGGAGAGAGGGTACGGGAATCGGGGGACGGGGAAGTTATCAGTCTTCTGACTGTTTTTATGCGACCAGCCTCAACTTCCTCTCCTATGCCAACCGCTTCATCTCAAGAGTATTACCGACACTACTGGCCATTAAAATTGCTACACCACGAAGATGACGTGCTACAGACGTGAAATTTAACCGACAGGAAGAAGATGCTGTGATATGCAAATGATTAGCTTTTCAGAGCATTCACACAAGGTTGGCGCCGGTGGTGACACCTACAACGTGCTGACATGAGGAAAGTTTCCAACCGATTTCTCATGCACAAACAGCAGTTGACCGGCGTTGCCTGGTGAAACGTTCTTGTGATGCCTCGTGTAAGGAGGAGAAATGCGTACCATCACGTTTCCGACTTTGATAAAGGTCGGATTGTAGCCTATGGCGATTGCGTTTTATCGTATCGCGACATTGCTGCTCGCGTTGGTCGAGATCCAATGACTGTTCGCAGAATATGGAATCGGTGGGTTCAGGAGGGTAATACGGAACGCCGTGCTGGATCCCAACGGCCTCGTATCACTAGCAGTCGAGATGACAGGCATCTTATCCGCATGGCTGTAACGGATCGTGCAGCCACGTCTCGATCCCTGAGTCAATAGATTGGGACGTTTGCAAGACAACAACCATCTGCACGAACAGTTCGACTACGTTTGCAGCAGTATGGACTATCAGCCCGGAGACCGTGGCTGCGGTTACCCTTGACGTGCATCACAGACAGGAGCGCCTGGGATGGTGTACTCAACGACGAACCTGGGTGCACGAATGGAAAAACGAAATTTTTCGGATGAATCCAGGTTCTGTTTACAGCATCATGATGGTCGCATCCCTGTCTGGCAACATGGCGGTGAACGCACATTGGAAGCGTGCATTCGTCATCGCCGTACTGGCGTATCACCCGACGTGATGGTATGGGATGCCATTGGTTACACGTCTCGGTCACCTCTTGTTCGCATTGACGGCACTTTGAACAGTGGACGTTACATTTCACATGTGTTACGACCCGTGGCTCTACCCTTCATTCGATCCCTGCGAAACCCTACATCTCAGCAGGATAATGCACTACCGCATGTTGCAGGTCCTGTATGGGCCTTTCCGGATACAGAAAATGTTCGACTGCTGCCCTGGCCAGCACATTCTCCAGATCTGTCACCAATTGAAAACCTCTGGTTAATGGTGGCCGAGCAACTGGCTCGTCACAATACGCCAGTCACTACTCTTGATGAACTGTGGTATCGTGTTGAAGCTGCATGGGCAGCTGTACCTGTACATACCATCCATGCTCTATTTGACTTAATGCCCAGGCGTATCAAGGCCGTTATTACGACCAGAGGTGGCTGTTCTGGGTACTGATTCCTCAGGATCTATGCACCCAAATTGCGTGAAGATGTAATTACATGTCAGTTCTAGAATAATCTATTTGTCCAATGAATACCCGTTTATCATCTGCATTTCTTCTTGGTGTAGCAATTTTAATGGCCAGTAGTGTATGTTCAACTTCCTCGATTACATCTTGAATGCATGCCCATATCTGTATTCCCCTATAGCTTTAACTTTCTACAGTTCCATCTAATACCATGGAGCTATGTCCTAAAGTCTTAAAATACGTTCTGTCATACTGCAGCCACGTATTCCTTTTGTCGAAGATTCTGCGGAGAACCTCCTCATTTCTTATCTCTACTTTTTTTGTTCAACCCGCAAGCAGTTGGGCTCGCACGAATTTTCTGTCCTCTTCAACTTTTATAGTCCTGTCTTCCTCAGTTGCGTGTAATATTACGGTATATTAATAATTTTTGCTTATGGAAACCACATGAACACCAACACACATTCCATCCACGCTTAGTTAACGAAAATGAAAAAATGCTCTTGGAAAAAGATTTGAAACACTGCGCCAATAGCAAAGTGAACAATCAATACATAGAAAATCTCTTAGTAGAAACCGAATACATCCTTACACGTGAAGAACAACAAAATAATTGTGGAATAAACATAGGACTGACAAGAGAAATAGTAAAAGAAGAAATAAAAAGCATAATAAAACAAACACAGCAGACACACAATAAGAACAACCAAACAGAAGCAACTACCATGAAAAGGTTAAAACAAAAGTTAACAGACAATAACGTATTAATAACAAGAGCAGACAAGGGAAATGTAATAGTACTCATGGATAAAGAGCAATACATCACAAAAACCAAGGAATACATAAACACCAACGCCATACAAAAACTGAAGTCAGATCCAACTACACGATTCCAGGCAAATGTGAAACGAACACCGAAAAACATTGAACACACACTCACAGACAAACAGAAATACTACTTAACACAGAAAAACCCACAAGCACCGACACTCCGCAGTCAACCAAAAGTACATAAAGACGGAATGCCAATGAGAGCTGTTATCAACTTCAAGAACGCCCCAACATACCACATAGCCAAACACCTCCAAAAGTTAGTTACAAAACACTACAAAGTAGAAAACAACAGAACAGTGATAAACACAGGAAACCTAATAGAAAACATACACAACATACAGGTACCACACACAGCATCACTGATTTCATTCGATATAGAAAATATGTATACCTCCATCCCTATCACAGAAACAATAGAAATCATAGAACAAAATCTCTCATCCCACAGCAACCTCCCCACAGATGCAATAAAAGAAATAACAGATATGCTCAGACTGACAACTGAACAAAACTACTTTCAGTTCGAGAAAGAATATTATCTACAAATTGATGGACTGCCCATGGGATCCCCAATATCAGGAACACTAGCAAACATTTGCATCACTCACCTAGAAAATCAGATATTTGATAAGATAACCACAAATGAAAGTTTCAGAATCATATATTGGTACAGATACGTGGATGACATATTTGTCTGGTAGATGAGCCAAGTGAAAAAATAGATGAACTCCATTCAGAAATAAACAAAGCTCATCAGAACATAAAATTCACACTTTTAAAAGAAAAAGAAAATCAAATAAATTTTCTTGACATTACAATTAAAAAAGAAAATGGTAAACATACATTTAACATCTTTAGAAAACCTACAGCCACAGACACAATAATACATTCCACATCCAACCACCCCCACAGCCAGAAACTTGCAGCACTAAGACACATGTTACATAGATTAAACAGAATCCCACTCAGCAAGAGAAACTATGAACGAGAAATGAGTACAATCATACAAATAGCTAGGAACAACGGGTATGACACACATGTGGTACACAAGATCAATCAAAAAATAAAAACACAAATAAAAAACAAACACAACAGTTCCACAATACAAAAGAACTCACAAGCTGAAAACTTACAAACACACTCAACAAACACACACAATGACAACACCACACAGAAAAGAACCAGATGGTACACCATGACCTACACACATAAACTAACACACAGAGTTGCAAACATCCTAAAGAGACAGGGCTTCAAAATAGCATATAAGCCTGGGCAAACCCTTCAATCACACCTAAGCCAGCCAGCTACCAAGAGAGACAAATTCCAACAATCAAGCATATATAAACTTGAATGTCAAAGTTGTGATGCAGTATACATAGGCATGACATGCAGGAATTTTCAAACAAGATACAAAGAACATATCAGATGTTGGAAGTATGAAACAAACCATTCCACATTTGCAGAGCATTTAAAACACTACAACCATCATCCTACAAACATGGAATAAGAAATGAAAATAATGAGAATAAGCAACCACGACAACCATCTTATACAAATACAAGAAAACTTCCACATCCAGAAAGCCATAGCAGAAAACAAACATGTGATAAATGAACAAACACACATCAGCACAGGCTCCCTACTACACTTCGTAAAGGAAATGATAACATAAAACAAAAAATAATAAAAAAAAGAAAACTCTTCCCCACATCATCTGGAGACACACACACACACACACACACACACACACACACACACACACACACGCAGCAATATATAAACACCAAAATACACACACACAGCACAAAAAATATATATCACACAAAAACACACACACACACACACACACACACACACACACACACACACACACACACATATACAAACGCACACACAAATGCATACACGAACAGACCACGGATACTTCTATAGTTACACTCATAAGTTTGGCAATAACATTCGATCTTTGGCAAAAACATTTGACAGTCGGCAACAGAAACCAAAACATTGTTTTAAAACAAGCATTCAGTGCATAGTGTTGTGTAATGGGGAAAAAACCGCAAATTGGCGTTCATAAGAAGAAGAACAACACAAAAAATGCAACAGGAGCGTAATATGTAGGAAATTGTCCACGCAACCTGTAAGTACAGTTAAAAACATTACTAGTTAATAGGAAATACCAACCACCAGAACTGTTTATAACCTATAGGCACAATGACAAAAGTGTAAATAAAATAGCTAACATATGTACATATTCCAGGCCACTGATGATGCCTTGCAGAAAATAAAGGCGAAACGCGTATGGCACTAAAATTGTGTTTTGTTCAGTTGCTGTCAGACGGTCCATAAGTAAAAATTATTAATATACCGTAATTTCTCTGTCCTTGATGCTAGTCTCTTGACGACCCCAAATTTTCTTTCAGCTTCAGTATCAACCGTAAACTCCTGTGTCGTTTGTCCTCTCTTTCTACTTCCCTCCGTAGTCCCTACGATGAGAGGACTGACCTCGGATGAACGGCGAAGCAGGTAACTAACCATGTTGCTCGTAGCTGTGGGTGTTTTCAGTAGACTCCTTGGCTTTCCTCCTCTTCTCATCACTTCTTCGTTTGTGTAGTTTATCAGTTCGCGTAATTTTCAGTTCCCTTGTGTAACATCACCTCTGCAGAGTTTCGATTCTCTTGTTTTCCGGTTTTTCTACAGTCCATGATTCACTTTGATACAATGCTGTCCACCAGACGCACATTCCCAGAAATTTCTTCCTCAAATTAAGACATATATTCGACGGCAGTTGAACTTTCTTCAGCGAGAAATGGTCTCTTTGTCTACGCTTCTTTGATTCTTATTTGTCTACTACGTGTTCCGCAATTTTTATGTTGTGTTTATCCCTACTTTTCATTGCTTTCGTCTTTCTTGATTCACTCTCAATCCGTTTTCTGTTGTCATTAGGCTTTTTATTCCATTTAACACCTCATTTTCACAGAGATTAGCTATGTCATTAGCGAATTTTAACACTGATATCCTTTCACCCCGAATATTAATCGCACTACCGAACTTTTCTTTTATTTCCTTCAACCACTTTTCCATGTACACGGTGATTTAGTGATGATGTTACAAAGTTTCAGAGGTGATGGAGAAGGGTAAATGTATCGACCTGGGGCAAGCAAGAGACCCTGATCCTGAAACGACATTGTCGAAAGTTATAAACGAAAATCATTCCGATATCTCTGACATTGGACCTCTTCTATTGCAAGCTCTTTGCTTTCCGTACCTTTTTGGGAGGAGGCAGTATGAAAAAAAAAGTCTAGTAAACGTGGGTGGTGACATGAATACCTTAGGATGTACGAGCGCTTCTTCATTTTGGTTACTGTGAAACACATATGTGTGTTTACAGTGTCACACATAGAAAAGTGCAAATGATGTGCTATAATAAATATGTGTGGAAAAACGCTGGAAATTGGCCAGCTAGAGTATGGGGACCGAACGGACACATCTCCAGGGCTACGCACATGAACGGGCAACACTGGAAGTCGTAAGTAACACCAAACGATAATTTAACCTCACGAAAATTGTGCTACAAATGTTGTTTCTAATCTGAAAAACATGAGAAAACGTAACATATTCGTGACCACTACATAATGTATTTACTATATCTATATACATAAATAAATATGTATTATGGGCCATTGAAAATGCTTCATAAATAAAAAAAGTGAAACACGTGTGGCAAAAAACAAACTGCTTTTCATTTTGTTGCAAAGACGGAACATACCTCCATGAATTTTGAAGCAACTAAGGAAGGACAGAAAAGCAAAAGAATGACGATAAGGTCTGTTTTAACTGATGCTGCTATTATCCTAGTCATCTGCTGCTATTACAGATATTTTGACTATATATATGCTACAACGACAACCAGGACCATTACAAATAATAGTAGGACCTATCACTACTACGAACTGATAATGTTAGGTCGCTGACCCTCAGAGCACGTGTTACAGGTTCATCATCTTGTGTTATTAAAATCATTTATTCTTCTCTGTATACTTAGGCAAGTATTACTTTACTGTTAACGCACTGTCTGAAACATATACCACGAAATACAGCACACCACGAATCAACTTTGCGCACTCCATACGTGAATGTGAACGAGAAAAATATCTAAGTGCTTCAATGGGAAGTACCCTGTGCCATGCATTTCACAGTGGCTTCTATAGTACTGAGTATATTGTATAATTTCTCTGTACGTTGTGTACCAGATCTGCTGCTATTCAGTCGGTCGAGTAATTTTCTGATGCCTCCAGATAGCGCTGAAAAAGACCAGAGCGCCTCACGGCTCTGCCACCGTGCACCTCCTCAACTGAGCGGCCGATAGTTCGTCCCCGTGACTGTTTACAGGACTTCGAATACCTCCACCGAAAGTGAGACCTCCTGTGGATATTGATGGTTTTTCGTATAGTGGCTAACCAGATTCATTGCTGCAAATAGCTCGCCATGCCACCGATTACGGTAAACCAAGTTCCTGAGGCTTTGCACCAATTTTGTCTGCTTCAAAGTGAATGCTAAGACCAAACATCGCCGACTCCAAGCCCAGGTTCGTTATTAGTGCCTTCTTTTATTGACACATTCATAGGAACATTTCACATTATAACCCACTCCAATCGACAGATACGAACTGTTTACGCCTGTTGCACACAATGCGTTATCTTATTTAACTGCCGTCTTTTATGCCGTAGTTTGCATTTTCGGATGAACTGAACGACTTTTCTTTATTCTCTGATAATACCGAACAGCTGTATTCAAAGCTGTACAAGACAGGAGTTTCCTTGCGTCTTGATTTCCTAATTGTTTTCACCTGTATATTTGTTTCTTGCAGAATGTATCAGGGTATTCTGACTGACTTCCTGATTGGTTTGATCCGTCTCTAAGTCAACTCTCGACAATCTCGCTCTTTTTGTAGTGTAGTACCCACCTTTGCCACAATGTCCTTAACAGAATTGGTACAAGTTTCGGAGGAATAATCCTCCATATTCAGGCATTTTAAAATAATTACGACCACTACACGGAATCATTGATGTTAGACACTCCTTTTCCAAAAAAATCAAATGTCAAATGTGTGTGTGAAATCTTATGGGACTTAAGTGCTAAGGTCATCAGGCCCTTAGCTTACACACTATTTAATCTAAATTATCCTAAGGACACACACACACACACACACACACACTCATGCCAGAGGGAGGACTCGAACCTTCCGCCGGGACCAGCCGCACAGTCCATGACTGCAGCGCCCCAGACCGCTCGGCTAACTCCTTTTCCCTTCAGTAACTTACCTTGCCTTACCTTATCAGCAACTTAACCAGGTTTCACTTACCACCGAGTTCACCTACGACTCACTGTCGACAGTCTGCATTTTCTCAGCAACATCAGGCAGAGTATTTATTCTGCACTTACGCAGGAATGTTTCAGAATTTTGCGGTGGCTGAAAACGAATACGAATCACGAAGAATATAGTTACATGGAGAAATAACTTAAAAAAAACTGTTCTTTGATCGTTTTTGAGGAAATGAGTTACATGCTCATTAACACTGGCAATGTACCGAGAAATTTGAGACTTAGGACACAATTCGTTCAATAAGTAACGCAACACATTTTTTTTCTCGGTCAATTTCGGTTGAAAAAGTGGGGAATTTGTTGTAGGACAGTAGTTCTTAATACACTATGTGATCAAAAGTATCCGGACACCCCCAAAAACATACGTCTTTCATATTAGGTGCATTGTGCTGCCATCTACTGCCAGGTACATCTACATCTACATCTACATCCATACTCCGCAAGCCACCTGACGGTGTGTGGAGGAGGGTATCCTGAGTACCTCTATCGGTTCTCCCTTCTATTCCAGTCTAGTATTGTTCGTGGAAAGAAGGACTGTCGGTATGCTTCTGTGTGGGCTCTAATCTCTCTGATTTTATCTTCATGGTCTCTTCGCGAGATATACGTAGGAGGGAGCAATATACTGCTTGACTCTTCGGTGAAGGTATGTTCTCGAAACTTTAACAAAAGCCCGTACCGAGCTACTGAGCGTCTCTCCTGCAGAGTCTTCCACTGGAGTTTATCTATCATCTCCGTAACGCTTTCGCGATTTCTAAATGATCCTGTAACGAAGCGAGCTGCTCTCCGTTGGATCTTCTCTATCTCTTCTATCAACCCTATCTGGTACGGATCCCACACTGCTGAGCAGTATTCAAGCAGTGGGCGAACAAGCGTACTGTAACCTACTTTCCTTGTTTTCGGATTGCATCCTCAGGATTCTTCCAATGAATCTGTCTGGCATCTGCTTTACCGACGATCAATTTTATATGATCATTCCATTTTAAATCACTCCTAATGCGTACTCCCAGATAATTTATGGAATTAACTGCTTCCAGTTGCTGACCTGCTATTTTGTAGCTAAATGATAAGGGAGCTATCTTTCTATGTATTCGCAGCACATTACACTTGTCTACATTGAGATTCAATTGCCATTCCCTGCACCATGCGTCAATTCGCTGCAGATACTCCTGCATTTCAGTACAATTTTCCATTGTTACAACCTCTCGATACACCACAGCGTCATCTGCAAAAAGCCTCAGATGTCATCCACAAGGTCATTCACGAATATTGCGAATAGCAACGGTCCTATGACACTCCCCTGCGGCACACCTGAAATCACTCTTACTTCGGAAGACTTCTCTCCATTGAGAATGACGTGCGGCGTTCTGTTATCTAGGAACTGTTCAATCCAATCACACAATTGGTCTGATAGCCCATATGCTCTTACTTTGTTCATTAAACGACTGTGGGGAACTGTATCGAACGCCTTACGGAAGTCAAGAAACACGGCATCTACCTGTGAACCCGTGTCTATGGCCCTCTGAGTCTCGTGGACGAATAGCGCGAGCTGGGTTTCACACGACCGTTTTTTTCGAAACCCATGCTGATTCCTACAGAGTAGATTTCTAGTCTCCATATCAGCGACCTCAGTAGTCATTAGACATCGTGAGAGAGCAGAATGGGGCGCTCCGCGGAACTCGCGGACTTCCCACGTGGTCAGGTGATTGAGTGTCACCTGTGTCATACGTCTGTACGCGAGATTTCCACACTACTGAACAGCCCTAGGACCACTGCTTCCGATGTGGTAGTGATGTGGAAACGTGAAGGGACACGTACAGCACAAAAGCGTACAGGCCGACCTCGTCAGTTGACTGACAGAGACCGCCGATAGTTGAAGAGGGTCGTAATGTATAATAGGCAGACATCTACCCAGACAGTCACATAGGAATTCCAAACTGCATCAGGATCCATTGAAAGTACTATGACACTTACGCGGGAGGTGAGAAATATTGGATTTCATGGTCGAGCGTCTGCTCATAAGCCACACATCACACCGGTAAAAGCGACGCCTCGCTTGGTGTAAGGAGCGTAAACATTGGACGATTGAACAGTGGAAAAACGTTGTGTAGAATGACGAATCACGGTACACACTGTGGCGATCCGATGGCAGGGTGTGGGTATGGCGATTGCCCGGTGAACGTTATCTGCCAGCGTGTGTAGTGGTCGTGTTCTTCATGGAGAGAGCTTGCACACCTCGTGTTTTTGCGTGGCACTATCACAGCACAGGCCTACATTCATGTTTTAAGCACCTTCTTGCTTCCCTCTGTTGAAGAGCAATTCGGGGATGGCGATTGCATCTTTCAACACTATCGACCACCTGTTCATAACACACGGCCTGTGGCTGAGTGGTTACACGACAATAACAGCTCTGTAATGGACTGGCCTGCACAGAGTCCTGACCTGAAACCTATAGATCACCTTTGTGATGTTTTTGAACGCCCTCTTCGTGCCAGGCCTCACAGACCGACATCGATATCTCTCCTCAGTGCAGTTCTCGGTGAAGAACGGGCTGCCATTCCCCAAGAAACTTTCCAGCACCTGACTGAACGTATGCCTGCGAGAGTGGAAGCTGTCATCAAGACTAAGGGTGGGCCAATACCATATTGAATTCCAGCATTACCGATGGAGGGCGCCTCGATCTTGTAAGTTATTTTCAGCCAAGTGTCCGAATACTTTTGATCCCATAGTGTATGTGGAGAGCACAAAAGAACTTAACATTATCGATAATTCGTACATAAGAAATGGGACAAGTTATTCGTTTCAAATATTATCTTGCGTATAGAGTATCTCTAGAAGTTTGTCTTTCAGGTTACAAGGATTTGATACGTGCTCAAGGTGGAATAATGCGGAAAACATCGAGACGATCTTTGGAGTCTTCCCAAAACTTGCTCAACGTTTCGATGGTGGTGGTCTCTACTGCAGCCTCAGGCGTGACAAGAATTGTGACAGGCATAGGACAAACAGTTTCACCTAAACCAATAAAAAAATCACAAGGGGCTAAGGCTGGTAGTCGTGGTGGCCATCTGCACCACATGTAATTATCAGCATCTGGGTAGCCCATCCATCGACCAGGCAGATGTGTGTCAGGACTTCCCGTATAGTGTATCTTGTTGCAAATGAAGTCTTATTGCAATTGAGGCAGAAGCGACGAATGTAACATGTCGAGGCAGCAAATGATTGTGACGGTTTTCTCCATGTAGCAGATGGGGCCGTAAATCTTCTCCTTGGACACTGTGCAGAATATATTGACCTTTGGCGAGTCTCATACACGTTTAGAGGTGAAGTGGGGGTTTCCTGTTGCACAAAAAATGGGAACCGCAAACCTTTGATGACAAGGCGACAAGTCAGGCGAATCTTTCATCGGAAAACACGTCTGGTGTGTCATAAACGACATTAGTGACAGTACGTATGTCATATGGTGGGAATCTCTTATCGACGCACCTCACATTTGTACGCCTGGTGAAAGAGTGAGATATGTCTCCTTGCTCGATTTAGGTGTTCGTGTGAATGTGAACGCGATCACTCCCAAGAAAATGGTGAAAATATAATAGTTTGTCAGATAATCTGCAAGAAATGAACGCAAAATTTTCGCGATCACACAGTTTCTCTCACCTTTGTCAAAACATATGCTTTTAATGTCTTTGAAGTTGCGTTCCGTTTTCAAAGTTATTACTCTTGTATTTCTTTGTTGTAACATAGTTCAAACTTGTTTATTTGTTGTTTTCATTTCTGTGAGAGGTCTATGCTGCATCTCGCCTGCTCAGTGGTTTCAGTCATACCTACTTTACTTTTACTTTTTCGTGTCCGGAAACTACAATTTGTTTGCCCAATATTGGGCAATGTCCAATGCTTCTTCTTTATCCAGCCATAGATCGTCGAGGGTGCATCTGTGCGAGCAGGCTGGGCATTGTAGGAGATGTTCCATGTCATGTCGAGTGCCGCAGTCGCTTTTGTCGTCATTTTCGTCCAACAAACCCCATTTGATCAGATTAGATTTCACAGGAGCCACCCCAGTTCTGATGCGGTTAAGCATTCTCCAGGTTTCCAATCACCAGAAACGCGCCGGCCGGTGTGGCCGTGCGGTTAAAGGCGCTTCAGTCTGGAACCGCGTGACCGCTACGGTCGCAGGTTCGAATCCTGCCTCGGGCATGGATGTGTGTGATGTCCTTAGGTTAGTTACGTTTAAGTAGTTCTAAGTTCTAGGGGACTTATGACCACAGATGTTGAGTCCCATAGTGCTCAGAGCCATTTGAACCATTTGAACCAGAAACGCCGCTTGGTGTGTCCTCTCTTAGTGGATAGTAGATGGGGGGCTCATCTAAGGCGCAACTTAGGAAACGGCGTCTGGATTTGAGTCTGCTGGGGCCACACTCTAGGCCAAATATTGAGTGACGAGCATCAAAGGTTTGTTTTAGCTTCTCGGTATGTCATGGGCTTTCCTACGTGAGTCAGGGTTTGTGAAACCTGCGGCCCTGTAAAGATTTTCTATGGGGGTAGGTTTCATGCAGCCTGTCACTATCCTGCATGTTTCATTCAAGCTAATATCTACCTTTTTTGCGTAGGCAGATCTGCACCATACCGAGCAGGCATATTCGGCAGTTGAGAAGCACAAAGCTTGGGCTGAAGTTCTGACCACGGTAGGTTTGGCACCCCATTTGCTGTTGGACAGCTTTCTTATTAGGGAATTTCGTGCTTCTACTTTTTTGCGTGTTTTTTCGCAATGATATTTGTATGTCAATGTTCTGTCCAGCACGACGCCAAGGTAGGTGGGAGTATTTGTGTGTTCTAGTAATGTCCCATCCCAGGTAACATTGAGCCTGTACTTTGCCTGCCTCGAGTTCAGATGGAATGAACTCACTTGAGTTTTGGAGGGATTGGGTTTTAGAGAATTCTTTTTGTAGTAGGTTGACATCATAGAAAGGGCGGTTTCTAGTTTCTCCTCGATGGCTTCAAACCTGTTGCCTTGAACTGTTATTGCCAGGTCGTCTGCATGTACAAAAGTTTTGGTTTTGTCTGGAGTTGGTTGGTCATTTGTATATATGTTGAATAGGATTGGCGCCAACACGCTCCCATGGGCGAGCCCATTTTTCTGATTCCGCCATCGACTCTTTTTCCCCTCAAGCATTACGAAGAACTGTCTATTTTGGAGCAGGGATTCGAGTATCTTGACTAGGTGGTAGTCTTTCAGGGTCTCGTAGATTTTATGCAGTAGTGTCTGGTGATCTACTGTACCATAGGCGGAACTTAGGTCGACTAGTGCCAGCCCAGTGATTAGTTTATTCTCAAATCCATCCTCGATATGTTCCGTCAATGCTAGAATTTGACTAGTACAGGACTTTCCAGGTCTAAAACCTGCTTGGTGTGGAATTAGCTTCGAGTCAACGATCTTCTCTGTTCTGTTGAGGATCAATCTTTCGTAGAGCTTAAACAGGTGACAGAGAAGGGTTATGGGTCGATAGCTCTTCGGAGACTCTGGGTCCTTCCCAGGTTTATGGAGAGCCACCACTTTTGACTTCCTCCACAGTTTCTGGATTTGAAAGGTTTCACGGCACACGTTAAAAAGTCCAAGTATCCAGTCCCTGGCGCCAAGGCCGAAGTTTTTAATCTGTTCCACGCAAATATCATCAAACCCAGCGGCTTTCCCATTCTTCATGGTATTTATGCCATTGTTCAACTCTCTCATGCTAAATGGTTTCTGGAAGTTGGTGTTTTCCGTTGGCAGTAGGCGTGTGATTTTAGTTTTCTGACGTTTGGAGTTGAACTTGCCGTTTAGAAGGAGTTGGTTGGCCACCTGGTTTGGAGTTACGTTGGCCGGGGCCTTGCTTAGCCTTGGGTCACCATCCAGTTTCTTAATCAGGTTCCAGGCTATTTTGCTACTTTGGGACATATCCATTCTTTCTAGGGTTGCTATCCACTTCTTCTCGCGTGCCTCGCTGAGGGCTGACATTAAAGCTGTGCCACAGGTGATGGTTTCGTCGCTGAATGGGTCTTCCGCGAACAATACTTGATACTTCTCCAGGATGTCCTTTGAGGCATTTGAGAGCCCTGGGATATAGTGTTGTCTGCAACCCCTAGGAATATATTGTCTAGATACCTTTCGCAAAGTCTCAACAAAGATAAGATAATTATTTGGTGTTGGGGTCAGACTGGCTAATTCCTCATCCAGCGCTTGGGAATATTCTGACCACCTAGCCTTTTTAAAGTTGAATCTCCTACGGAAAGGTATTTTGGTTGTTTTGATTGTTGAGTAGACTTGGATTCCAATAGGTCGATGTTGTGTCTTTGGGATTGCATCATATACTCTTTTGCAGCAGGTGTCGTAGATGTTCCGGCTGACGAAGCAAATATCGGGATTGTAACCTCGCTTCCAAATTTTGCTGTTGAAGGAGCAGGGGAGCTTGGGTCGTGGAGAAGTGAGAGGTTATTTGCCTCAGCCCATTGTTCTAGCAGCTGACCATTGGCGTCTGTCTCGTCGTAGCCCCAGGCGGTGCTGTGGCTGTTAAAGTCGCCCACAACGAAGTGTGTCCTTTGGTTGTTGAAGCTTTCTAGCGTTGAAGTGTGTAAGTTCTGGCCGGGGGGTTTATATACGGAGCATATTGTAAATGATCCACTCTCTATCGCTAACACTTCAATGTTGTTGGTGGTTGTCTTACTCGTGGAAGAGAGCAGCATCCCGGATCTAGTAAATATTGCGCTCCCATACCTTCTGTGAGGTGCTTCTACTGCCAAGCGCATTCCTTTGATATTGGGTCTGTTTGCTGTTTCATCTCTATGCGTTTCCTGCAGGCACAGTACGTCCGACTTTTCTGATTGGCATAGTTGCGATATTACATCCTCCTTATTCTTGGTGATTCCCTCGACGTTAAGGCTGACGATCGTCAGGGTTGGCCCTGAAGAGGACCTGTTTTTGTTTTTGGCTTTTGATTGCATTGGTTTCCGGTGGTGGAAGGTTTGGCCGTTGTCCGATTGGGCAACGTTTCCGGGGAGCGCCGGCATTTTACTTTCTTCTATGTCATACCTAGAGAACAGGAAGCAAAAGTCTCTTTAAATGGTTTAAGTGATTTTAGGAAGTTTCCCACTTCATCTAACTTGGTTGTTCCATAGAGTTCGATCATGACTCCCCTTCTGTTCTTGATATATGTGAACGACCTCCCTTCTTATCTGAAACAACAAGCTAAACTGACACTGTCTGCTGATGATACAAGCATCATTATCAACCCAGTAAAAGAAACTCCGACATAAAATTATAGAAATAATATCTTTGGAAAAGTTGTTGATTGGTTTTCTGCGAATGGGCTTGCTCTGAACTTTGAAAAAACACAGCACATCCAATTTTCTACCGCCAGGAGTAAAGTTCCTTCAATAAATACAACTCGTCAACGGAAGTCAGTAGCCAGGGTAGAGTATATTACGTCTTTGGGTGTACAAGTAGATGAGAATCTTAATTGGAAAATTCATATTTTGGATCTTTTAAAGCGACTAGGTTCAGCAACTTTTGCAATCAGAATAATTGCTTATTTTGAGGATATTTAAATTAGCAAGCTAACATACTTTGCATACTTTCACTCTCTGATGTCATACGGAATAATATTTTGGGGTAGCTCAACACTTACGCAAAAAATATTCAGTGCTCAAATGAAAGTGGTTAGAATAATGTGTGGGTCTCATAGTCGCACATCTTGTAGGCATCTCTTTCAAATGTTAGGAATTCTTACAACAGCCTCACAGTGCATTTAATCAGTAATGACGATTGGTCTCAACAACATGGAGCAGTTTAAAAACAACAGTGACATTCGTGATTATAATACCAGAAGAAAGAAAGACTTATACTATCCTCTACCTAACCTATCTTTGGAACAGAAGGGTGTAAAATATGCTGCTGTAAACCTTTTCCATAAATTACCAGATGAAATAAAATATCTGACAGACGGCAGTAACAGTTTTAAAAATGAATTGAAATCATATCTCTATACAAGTCCTTCTATACCACAGATGAATTCTTGAATAGGAATAAATAAATCTGTGGGCATAATATATGCATTTTGTGCCTTTTAAGAAATGGGGTAGGTAATAAATATTTTAAGCTTTTTTAAAAAAAAAATCATTTGTGCATTTCTTATTCGCTTGACACGTTCCACATCATAACTGTTACCGTGAGATTGATGAACGGGCCACGTAACTAACTAACTAACTATTCATCACATTTATCTGCGACGGTAATGTATTCGTACCACATCACTCATATTTTACAACCGATGTATAGTATGACAACTGCCAAGACTACAGAAAGAGAACAATCATTGCATTGAGCGAACGGAAAGTTCAAAAGTTGCAAAAAAAATTAAAATAAATGACACAAGGGAGTTTAGTACCCGGCTTGCCCACTTATCAGTCTAACTCCGTGACCACATAACCACGACTCCGAATCCAGTCCATCTCTCTAAATGTTGTACTTTCTGAGCTTGGACCGCTCATTGTTTCCATTTTGCTTTGTTTTTTCATAGTTCAGTACATCTCCTTCCTGTTTCCATGCATGATCTGTGTTTAATTTTTGACGGTCTATCCACTGGGTGGGCCATCTTGCCAGTAAAATCTGACGGGGAGGGGGAGGGTGGGGGTACAATGGGAAGTTCCCTTGTTAGTAGCGCTGGATGCTCGGCGGTAGCAGTCAGCGCGCGCCAGGACAGTGCTGTCGCTACTGGGCTACTGGATGTTCGTCGTATTTTACTGTTCCTATTGTTACATATGGATAAAACGAATACAAGACTAGGCAAATCTGGGACCGCTCTATCGAACGGCATGTAAAATTCAGATTTAAAAATCATTTTGCTTATAACCAGAAACAAACCTACGTTTTGCGTCGACTCTGAGCACTCAGCGTCGCACACCGTTGGGTGGCTTGCGGAGTATAAATGTAGATGTAGATGTAGAAGAGAGACGTCATGAGCAACATTTGTTTGGGCTGACTCCAGCTACACAACGCAGAAACGAAACTGCAAATATGTGCAGAAACATCAGAGAAAATGCACCTGACGACCCTTGGGAAACACCCTGTGTATGTCTCTATCCCTATACATGTTAAATTGAAATATTCCATTATCTAATTGTTTTAAAATAAAGTTGACAGGAAAGATTTAAATAATTATCATTTAGCTTACTTACTGGCGTTTCTCCCAACATATTCGAGAAACTGTTGCACTCGAGAATAATGCCACATTTAAGTAGAAATAAGTTATTTATTATTTTCTCAATTGCGTGTAGAGAAAATCGCAGCTGTTTTAGTAAACTACGCTGCAGAAAATACTGTAACCAGCCATAATATTTATTAATATGATTTTATTATAGCATTGCATCCCTCTCCGGGTTCAGAAATGTTTCTCGACAGAAGATGACACCTATACATTTACTTCCCAAATATTAAAAGCCTCAAATACCAAAATATCACCAGTTTGTACACTTTTTGATCTGCTCTAAGCATCTAATTGTGCAGTTCATGATACCTTCCTTGAAAAGCTTTTCTGGAATTAAAGTTGCTACAAACAATTACTTCTACTTATACATTACAGAAACTATGCAAAAATTAGTGCTAAAATGAAAGAATGAGAGGATATTTCAAGAGAAATAACGAATGGAGTGTCACAGGATTTTATTTCGGGTACATCGCTATTCTTTAGATGTGTAAATCATTTTACGCCTAACATGCCTCAAGCAGAGTTGATATACATGCATTAATCATGTTAGAGCGACAGCAGCAAAATAAAATGGCAAAAACTTTTTCAGAGAATTATAAAGTGTCTCTCAATTGTTTCTCCGAAAACATAATATATTTTGTTGTACAACAGATGTAATACATCAATAATTAATGTCACACATGAACAGCTGAAATTTTCCAATTTTTGGGGTTTACGTATTGATGAAAATGTGTACTAGAAGGAATACATTATTGAGCTTCTCCAGTAGTTAATTTCAGCTACTTTAGTCTTTCCTAATTACTAGGACTACGTTTGTCCGTCCTCTTTTAAGATACTGCTGCGCGGTGTGGGATCCTTACCAGATAGGATTGACGGAGTACATAGAAAAAGTTCAAAGAAGGGTAGCACGATTTGTATTATCGCGAAATAGGGGAGAGAGTGTTACTGAAATGATACAGGATTTAGGATGGACATCATTAAAACAAATACTTTTTCGTTGCGGAGGAATCTCCTCCGAATGCGAAAATATTTTGTTAACGCCGAGCTACATAGGGAGAAACGATCATCATGATAAAATAAGGGAAATCAGAGCTCGTACGGAAAGATATAGGTGTTCGTTCTTTCAGCGCGCTGTACGAGATTGGAATAATACAGAATTGTGAAGATGTTTCGATGAGCCCTCTTCTAGGCACTTAAATGTGATTTGATGAATATAGTTAAAGAAACAAACAAAGCAATATCTGAGGGCAGCTGACGACTTGGAAAACAATATTTTTTTAAAATTTGTGATAAGGTCTTATGGGAACAAACTGCTGAGGTGTTCGGTCGCTGCCGGCCGAAGTGGCCGTGCGGTTAAAGGCGCTGCAGTCTGGAACAGCAAGACCGCTACGGTCGCAGGTTCGAATCCTGCCTCGGGCATGGATGTTTGTGATGTCCTTAGGTTAGTTAGGTTTAACTAGTTCTAAGTTCTAGGGGACTAATGACCTCAGCAGTTGAGTCCCATAGTGCTCAGAGCCATTTGAACCATTTTTTTTGTTCGGTCGCTAAGCTTACGCACTATTTAATCTAACTTAAACTAACTTACACGACGGACAACACACACACCCATGCTCGAGGGAGGATTCGAACCTCCGACGGGGGGAGCCACCCGGACCCTGACAAGACGCCCCTAGACCGCGCGGCCATCCCGCGCCCCAAAACAATATTTATTCCACGGAAGTTTGCACTGAGAATAATATGTGATGTTCAGCCACAGTCCTCCTGTAGAATCTCTTCAAAGAGTCGGGCTTCTAATGGCACCTCCAATTTAGTTCGTAATTAACAGTTTAGAACAACACTAGATGATATAATTACCTCTTATCACTCACTCCTAAAGCTCTGTGTGGCTCAGAAAGGAGTTCACCATGTATCCATAAATTCAATATGCAGCCACAAACATATTTGATCATTTAGCAATTAACGTAACCTCTCTGGCTCGTGGCAAAACAAATTCTAAATCTAATTTCGGATTATTTTTCTTCTGGATAACTCAGTCTATTCTTAGATGAATTTTCAATAACGAACTGCAAGGTTCTATAACAGAAGATTTTGGTGTGAAATTTTAACAATGATTCGCTAGTAGCTTGAGTAGCATATAAGACTAATATGCTCACTTTTGTTCAATATAAGCCACTGGGCTACTTTGTAAATGGCCGCCCTATGGCCATACACACAAACATATCAGGTATATACTGCCTGTAAGCTGACTCATTTCTTAACATTTTAATTCAAGTCATGTACATTATGTACAGAAAATTAAATTAACTACCTAATTTGACTAGTTGCTGTGGATACCTCTTACCATCAATATTTTTCGTAGTTTCCATTATTACACCTGGCTGCAATGTATACCCCTTATCTTTAACATCTTTTACAGTTTCCTTAACGACTACTGTATTATGCTGGGTGTAGGTATTGTAACTACACCCAGCATAATACAGTCGTCGTTAAGGAAAATATAAAAGTTACACTATCTACACCCAGCACTGTTTTTTTACCGATTACCCTGTGCTGTTTTCTTACAAATATTATTATACTGGCGTCACAGCATTATAAATTCCATTTTCGCGCATGTCATTTGAGGGCATGTTTGTATCATTTTGAAGCTTGTATTTCCACTTAGGTACTAAAGGAACGATCTGAATAGTTCAGACATTTGTTTAAGTTACATATTTTGATTTGCTGAACAGGGAGATCATCAATATGACGCAGGACTTCCATTCTGCGAAATCAGGGCCATACCCTGCTCTGGCCTTTCTAACTTTGGTTCTCAAACTCTTTCTGAATTCATGTTTAGTTTATACCAGCACGAGGCGAACCGTTCCTTCCGTTACGTTGATCTGTTGGTCTAGTGCTCGAGCTATAATGACCTCGCTGTAGACTCCTACAGCTGAAGATATGTGTCTTCGTTTAACGATAACTGATGATGTGGTCAAACGCAAACTATCTCTCCCAATGGTATATTGAAATGAGATCCACTCATTCAGATACATAGTCCTGTGAAACGTCTTGTTGAACTTGGAAGAGTAGCACACGAAGTGACAGTGTTATAACAGTGTCTTCAGGTGTCGTTCGCTGGCAAGACACGTGAGAGGTACACGGCTAACCAATGGGTAGGTGATAACGCTGTTAGCGATCTTAACACATGCTGAAGCTCATTCAAAATACTGCGAACAATGAATCCCGCTTATCTTAATGTGAAAAATGCATATAATGCAAGATCTGCACCGTATATGCGAATTGTTTTCAGAACAGAGTGGAAACAGGGGCTGGACACAGAGGTTTTCTGAACGACCTAATGTCGAAACTGATGCGATGACCTATGATTCTGACGCATAAATAAGTGTTATACACGTGTTTACTCATGGCACACCACGTAAACACTTTTAGACCAGTGTGATTGTAACTGCGATACCGTCACTATATGTGAATGGATTAGGCATTACTAAGTATGATTCATGTTCTGCTTGTACACTCATTGTAACGAAGACTGCGAAATTGGATCTGCAGGATGAAAGTAATATGTTTATTAAACTGTAAACATTTGTGACAACGTTGTTGTAATGGACAGGCACAAGAAAATGCAAGCAGAAGCTAAGGACACAGCATCGTTAAAAAAAAAAGGACTTGTGCGCAGTGCTGAGTAATACGCGTTGCGACTAGACAGCTAGATCACGCTGACTCTTCCCAAAGTACTTGCCTTAGTTCCGCAGTTTGCCTGTAGGTGGCTCCACTAGTCTGTCTCGTGACAGAACAGGGTGTGGCAGTCGTAATTCTTTATTTTGGAAAAACCAAGCGTACACCCAGAAAACATGGTCGCTCACATACTCTTCCTTGATCGTTTGGGACCCTGGAACAAACGCGCATTATTGGTTCTTCCCAACATACTGTTTCCTGTCTGCAATCTAGTAGGTGTGTGTTCGTATTTTGTGAATCTTTTGCTGAATGTCTGGGCAGTGTAATGTTGTCTTGTGTTGTAAGGGGCGATGAGAGGTTGAAAACCTGTGCCAGCATACAGGAAACCCCTCAAGAACATCAAAGGGGCCTCCGTCCTTAACATCGGCACAATAAAGTGCCACATGTTCTCACTCTTTGAGGACCCATCCCCATAGCCAAGGACGTTAATGCACGCTAGTGCGGTGACGCTCCACGAGGAGACAGCCGGTTCGAATCCTGGTGGCAGATGAGATTTTCATCGAGCTGCACCTACCTATCGTGCATTAACGTCCCTAGCTGTGGTGATGGGTCCCTTTTTCACCAGCAAGGAAAAAAAATTAAAGCTTAACTGGAAATAACACAAATCCTTTTATCTAAATGTATAAGTAATGTATTATATAAAATGGAACAATGACTCCAAAGGTTCCGTGCTCAATTTCGAGCGAAAATTGAAGCTTTTTACGACGTTTAACAGATCTTCATCCTCTGGAGTTTGCTGTATATGGAATTATTAATATTATATCTTGGTTTGGATCCCCCTTCGTGTTGATGGTACTCCTGCAATAGAAATCCTCAATCACGTCACTCATAAATAATGTTTTCAAACCTAAGCTTCGAATGATTCTGGAAAGAGAAGTTTACGATCAGTGTGTATTACCAGTATGGACTTTAAATGCGGCAACTGCAGTGAAAATTACATGAAGACGAGTTGAATATGTAGGCAGACGACTGGGCGATAATGGACGAAGGAAATTCTTAACTACATTCCAGAAAGAAAATTGTACGATAAATTGTCAAAGGAGATTAAGGAAATTGCTAAAAGAATCGTATTTAAAAAGTCAGTTTCGAAGTACATGTTTGGCAATACATTCTATGAGTGCAGGACTGCTTAGATAACATTGCGTAGGGTTTTGGTAAAAAAAAAAAAAGTAACACAAATAAATAATAATAACGATAATAAAACCACTATCGCTACTCATAATACTTTAATACAACGAAAAAAAACTTGCTTCCAAAGCTATGCAGTGTATAATACTAACACATTGTCCTCTTTCTGACCTCAGCATCTCAATCGTTATAGAGGAATGATGTCTCAGTTTTTCATGCTAGCAAATGAGATGTGTTAATTCACAAAATGGTCCGGCTGATAGCGTGTGTGTAGTCTTACAAAACAATGTGTGTAGCGTATGCAACGACTGGCAGTGAGAAATGAAGAAACAGCGTATCATTAGTCTTTTAAATTGTTTTGTTACATTTTTAAATAATTTATTTGTAAAACAGTATTTCACACTAGGGATTACCAAATGAGGTAGCACTGTTTTACAATGAGTGGCCTCATATTCGGGAGGTTGGAGGGCACAATCTTCATCCAACCATCCTGATTTTTCCCTAATTACTTGAGGCAAACGCCAGGATGGTCCCTATTATAAGGTCACACCCGACGACCTCTCCCATACTTGTCATAATGGACCTGTAAATATGTAGAGGTCTGTATATTCGAATTACTTTATTTTTGTTGTTCTTAAATTGTAACACTGTGACATGTCCAGTACCCTTGTAAAAGAGATGTATGAATGAATAAAAGTACTATTACTAGAATACTGGGTCTCTGACGGTACTGTTTACGCAGTTTGCAACAGCTTGTGGGGCACGATACTGGCTCAAAAATTGTTTTGTATCATTACATTTCGTCTTGCAAATAATCTAGGGAACATTCAGCTACCTTGAAGTGAGGTAGCCTAGCAGATGTTGGATACCTGTTACAAGATTTGATGTACTGGCAGTGTATGCCGTTTAGATGACATGCGAGACTTCGGTTCAGATTGGTGCATTGTTGTCGAGATCTTTGGGAAATGATCATCTCAGGATTGCCTCACCCTTGACCTTCGTTTTGGGTGAAACTGTAAGCTATCAAAGCTTCTATTCTTTCACAGTCCCTGTTTTATGCTAACGTTTCGTATTGTGCTGAGTGTGATACAAGGACTGACGCTCATTTATGGGTAGCAGAACGAACTAGGCGCGCCATCGGATGAGTCACCTCGAGCTGGTGAAGTGTTGCACTCTGGTGGCCAGCTTTGGGAAATATATTTTCTGTAGGATTTTCTGTTTCTCACAGAGGTCGTGCGCTGTCTGTCAGAACTCAGAATTTCTCCACAGCATAGAGAGCACCAGTTGGAACTCGGTTGTTTGGAAACTCTAGATGCCGACAAGGCTCTAGTTTGTACACAGTGCAACGGCCGACGTGATCCTAGACTGTTCTCGATTGCAACCAATCGCAGAACAATTCCAGGACTCAATGGAAATGTCGGTGTTAGGTCTAGCTGGTGGCAGAAGGAAGGAAAGATTGATTTCATGGAAAGAAAGTCGCTCATATTCTTGCCAAGAACACGAAATACTCGTTGTTCTGTCATTCCTCGCCTCTGTATTCATCATACGATGTCTGTCAATCTCTCTATGGACATATATCTATTTCGTCTGGAAAATCAAGCATTAAAGCTTTCAGTAGCAGCTGTATTCACTCGCGGTCTAATGGTAATAACTACAGTCGAAAACTCCAGGACACTTACATAACATGTACTCATTGATTAATATTTTATGGTGTAATTCTTCACTCCTACAAGATTTGTTTATTGTATAAAACGAAGTAATAAGAATTATGTGTGGATTTCACTTCTATAGACCTTAGAATTCTCTTTTGCAGCAATTGGAATTGCTGTACATTGCATGAATCATATTCCATTGGTTCCACTTAGAGTAATCTATGAAATGTGAAACGAATTCATAAAATTACATCTTATTTAAGAGCAATACATTGTAATGACCACAATTTATGAAATATTATATTACTGTGCCCATATTGATTATCTTGTAGACTAACATATTAATTACGAGTAAGTATCTTTATGAAAATATTCCTCATTGGCATAGGAGTTGCTCAGCAGTAAGTTCTTTACTTCAGACTTAAATTCATTCTAAAAGGTATTTAATTAGCTCTGATATACAGCTATATCTTTGTGTCTGATTGCTTTCTACACTGGTGACACACACTCAGAGTCTTTGTAATGGTCATTTTTCCTTCAAAAATTATAATCATATTTTGGACTTTTTTAGTAATTATGAAGGATATTTATATCAGTATATTTATTGTGAAAGAGCTTTAAAACCACCAACATTTTGAAACACCTCCACAGAATGTTTTATGGTATCAGACATAATAACATGTGTCTGTTTCTTAAAATGCTTACCCGGACAGTAAAGCTAAAACTCATCAATGAATGGAAATATGTATAATAAATTAATTTCTTCATTTTTAAATCACTTAAGCCCGCAAATGTACCTGGACTAAGTCGCTTCGTCGAATAAAGGATAAGGATTTGATTTATTTAAAGCCACACAAATTGAACACTATTTACCTCTTATACTTCAGTATTTGAACAAATTATACTTCGTGGTTGTGGTGTTCTAGAAGAACTAATGGCTTTTATATGGTGAGCCGTGTTAAAAATTTAATAACAAAGTTGTTGATATTTTGAATAATTTGCTACCTGCCCTCTGTGTAAGATAAATAATATTACTTCGATTCCCCTTTTTGCATCATCAGTGAAAAGGAGACTGTCTTCATGTTTGACTATGAAAATGGGTGATTACTAACTTATATTAAGAATACAAACAACAAACACTTCCTGTGGTACAGCAAATATGATTGCTTCAGATTAAGAGTGCTTACTGATTTCTGATGGACACAGAACTAACACGTTGCCTTCTATTACGCATATGTTATGTCAACTATTCAATAACATTTAAACTTTTGTGTGTGGGGATCGTGGTTCATGAAGTTAAAGTTTGAGCTAATTCACAAAATATCTTGTAAGTAATAATTTTTGATTTATTGATCTCTTGTAAAATCTGTGAAGTTGAATTTACCTTATGTACATGACAGTCCATTTTGAGATACAAACTGTTTGTCAGTATGATCATTTCGCTACAGTAAATGTTCATAAATTATATTATATAGAACTGATGAGAACATTTCTGTAAAAAACTACAGAACTGCTTTAGGCTAGCAGTTGTTTTACCAATGTTTTATGTCTTTTTGTAAAAGTGCTTGATGATGGCACATTTAATTATATCTATGTACCTTCTCCTTAGGGCACTACACAACACACTGAGAAATAACTCTATTAAGAAATCAATTGTATAACTGCAGTTGTGTATTACAAAGCCCATATGAATTTGAAAAATTCTACCAGGTGGCTTCCTCTTTCATTCCTTTCCCAGGTCCATATTCACCAACTATTTTTCCTTCTCTTCCTTTTCCTACTCTTCAGCTCCAGTACTCCATCACAATTAAATTTTCGTCTCTAACTATTTGAATAATTTCTTTTATCTAATCATACATTTATTCAGTCTCTTCATCATCTGTGGAGCTAGTTAGCATTAAACTTGTACTACTGTGATAGGCATGGGCTTCGTGTCTGTCTTGGCTACAATGATGCGTTCACTATGCTGTTCATAGTAGACCACCCGCATTTCCATTTTCTTATTCATTATTGAACTCACTCCTACATTACCACTGTTTGATTTCGTGTTTATAACCCTGTATTCACCTAACCAGGCGTCCTGTCTCTCCTACTAGCGAAGTTCACTAACTCCCGCTATGTCTAACTTCAACCTATCCATTTCCCTTTATAAATTTTGTAACCTACCTGCGAGATTACGGGATCAAACGTTTCACACTCCGATCCTTAGAACGCCAGTTTTGTTTCTCCTGACGACGACAGCTCCTGAGTAGTGTCTGCCCGGGGATCCGAATGGGGACTATTTTATCTCCGGAATAGTTTACTCAAGAGGACGCCGTCATTATTTAACCTACACTAGAGCTCCATGCCCTCTGGCTGTAGTTTCCCCTTGCTTTCAGCCGTTTGAAGTAGCAGCGCAGTAAGGCCGTTTTGGTTGATGTTACAAGGTCAGATGAATCAATCATTCAGATTGTTGCAGCTGCAGCTATTAAAATCTATGTTTTAATAATATTTTTAAATATGTGGGTTTTAATCAATTAATCAATAATTAATACTTCTTAGATAATTATCTTGAGATTTTTTAAATGTATAGTCTGTGTTTTGTGCATCGACAGACTTGTTAGAGTAATTTTTTAAATTTGCAGAATGGATTTGTAGATGCACTTGCATTGTGCAGTTACAGTCTCCAACTCTTTAAATAGCTCTTAAAACTGTACCCAGTTACTGTTTAGAGTTATGGTTTTCATGATTCTTATTCCATGCAGTTTGAAAGCTGTGCCAATATTTTGTGGATCTGATACTCAAATAAGCTATCTCATAGCTAAGGATTGAGTTTACACAGCCATAGTACAGAGCCCTTGTTCTTACACAAGTTACGACAGAACTCTAATGGTATAACATTTCATGACACCTTGCTAGAAGTGTATTTTGTGTGCATTCCACTTCAACTGATGTGACCTGTAGAACGCATCACTGTCTAACAGTGGACACGTAGTAACGCCAGAAGCAAATTTCTTAAATGCAGTTCAATGCAGTGAGAAACGTTTCTGTTTGAAATTTAATTTTTGTTACCAATGTCTGCATGTGATCAGTCGACTGAATGTGATTGCCCACTTGGCGCCAGTATTTGTTGTAGCTAGTGACAATCATAATGCGAACTATACTTCAACCAAGGTGTCACATTTCTAGAAAATTAACTGTCGACTACGAGGTTTCGCGAAACTGTTGGCCTCTTCGTTTTTTATTCCACCCACGAAACATGTGAGACGTCCTCTTGGACTGAAAAGACGAGTTTCACCTTCATGAACACTTTGCACCTCAGCCGTCAGCCTCTCTCTCGCAATCTTCCGTCTTCTTTTAAGTACCTGGAAATAATTCGAAACAAGCATTGTATTTTCCTCATGGAACAAAGATGTGAATCTATTACAATGAACCTCATGCACGTCTTCCGCCTTATAAAACTTTTGCTGCGCTCCACTGAATCGCGCCATTATATGGTAGCAGAGTCGATGATTGCCACTGCGCCTAATAAGGAAGCCGTCAGTGTCCGCACAACCCAGTGTCGTTTGTTTTGTGCGACGACGTTCTACGTTCACAATGCACAATAAACTCCCCCGCAAAGTGCTGACACTAAAATGCCTCCGGGCGTTTTTACCGGAGGTTTTGTTGCCGTCCCTTTAACTCCACAATACTGCGTACATGTTTATTTCGGTGTGGCTACATGCTGTCAGTCTGTTTTGGTACGGCGAGTGAAAAGAGCGCCCATACCTGACAGGTTTGCACCGAGCGAGATACCGTAGGACAACGGTTCAAAGCCCAACTGGTCTTCCAGATTCAGGTTTTCCGTGGTTTCCCTGTACCGTTTTAAGGCGAATGCTGGGATATTTCCGTTGAAAGAGTATAGCCGATTTCATTCCGCATCCTTACCCACTTCGAACTTGCCACATGGCAATTGGTTGAATAATAATGATCATATGATCGCAAGAAATGAGATGGTAGTTGTAAGAGTCGACGAACGTGAAAGGGAAGCAGTGGTTGTGAAGGGTTATTGCCTATCCCTTATGTTATTCAGTCTGTACATTGAGCAATCAGTAAAGGAAACAGAAAAATTTGGAGTGGGATTTAAAGTTCAGAGAGAAGAAATAAAAATTTCGATGTTTACCGATGATACACTACTGGCCATTAAAATTCTTCACCACGAAGATGACGTGCTACAGACGCGAAATTTAACCGACAGGAAGAAGATGCTGTGATATGCAAATGATTAGCTTTTCAGAGCATTCACACAAGGTTGGCGCCGGTGGCGACACCTACAACGTGCTGACATGAGGAAAGTTTCCAACTGATTTCTCATACACAAACAGCAGTTGACCGGCGTTGCCTGGTGAAACGTTGTCGTAATGCCTCGTGTAAGGAGGAGAAATGCGTACCATCACGTTTCCGACTTTGATAAAGGTCGGATTGTAGCCTATCGCAATTGCGGTTTATCGTATCGCGACATTGCTGCTCGCGTTGGTCGAGATCCAATGACTGTTAGCAGAATATTGAATCGGTGGGTTCAGGAGGGTAATACGGAACGCCGTGCTGGATCCCAACGGCCTCATATCACTAGCAGACGAAATGACAGGCGTCTTATCCGCATGGCTGTAACGGATAGTGCAGCCAAGTCTCGATCCCTGAGTCAACAGATGGGAACGTTTGCAAGACAACAACCATCTGCACGAACAGTTCGACGACGTTCGCAGCAGCATGGACTATCAGCTCGGAGACCATGGCTGCGGTTACCCTTGACACTGCATCACAGACAGGAGCGCCTGCGATGGTGTACTCAACGACGAACCTGGGTGCACGAATGGCAAAACGTCATTTTTTCGGATGAATCGAGGTTCTGTTTACAGCATCATGATGGTCGCATTCGTGTTTGGCGACATAGCGGTGAACGCACATTGGAAGCGTGTATTAGTCATCGCCATACTGGCGTATCACCCGGCGTGATGGTATGGGGTGCCATTGGTTACACGTCTCGGTCACCTCTTGTTCGCATTGATGGCAATTTGAACAGTGGATGTTACATTTCAGATGTGTGGCTCTACCCTTCATTCGATCCCTGCGAAACCCTACATTTCAGCAGGATAATGCATGACCGCATGTTGCAGGTCCTGTACGGGCCTTTCTGAGTACAGAAAATGTTCGACTGCTGCCCTGGCCAGCACATTCTCCAGATCTCTCACCAATTGAAAACGTCTGGTCAAAGGTGGCCGAGCAACTGGCTCGTCACAATAAGCCAGTCACTACTCTTAATGAACTGTGGTATCGCGTTGAAGCTGCCTGGGCAGCTGTACCTGTACACACCATCAAAGCTCTGTTTGACTAAATGCCCAGGCGTACCAAGACCGTTATTACGGCCAGATTTCTCAGGATCTATACACCCAAATTGCGCGAAAATGTAATCACATGTCAGTTCTAGTATAATATATTTGTCCAATGAATACCCGTTTATCATCTGCATTTCTTCTTGGTGTATCAATTTTAATGGCCAGTTGTGTATTTTAATTCTGTCAGAGACAGCAAAGGACTAGGAAGAGCACATGAAAGGAATGAATAGCGTCTGGAAAGGAGGATATTAGATGAACATCAACAAAAGCAAACTAAGGATAATGGTATTATCGAATTAAATCACGTGACGCTGAGGGAATTAGATTAGGAATCGTGACACTTAAAGTAATAGATAAGTTTTGCTATTTGGGCAGCAAAATCACTGATGATCTCCGAAGCAGAGATGATATAAAATGTAGAAGGGCAATGGCAAAAAAAGCACTCCTGAAGAAGAGTAAATATTAACATCGGATATAGACTGAAGTGTTATGAATTCTTTTCTGAAGGTATTTGTCCCGATTGTGGCCATGTATGGAAGTGAAACATGGACGATGAAGAGTTCAGACAAGAAGGCGATAGAAGCTTTTGAAATCTGGTGCCACTGAAGAATTCTGAAGGTTAGGTGGGTAGATCGCGTGACTAATGAGGAGGTACTGAAAGAATTGGGGAGACAAAAAATTTGTTGCACAACTTGACTAAAAGAAAATGTCAGTTGATATGAAACATTCCAAGACATCAAGGGATAACAGCTTTATTATTGCAGTGAAGTGTGTGTGTGTGGGGGGGGGGGGGGGGGATCATAGAGGGAGGCCAAGCAACGAACATAGTAAGCAGATTCAGAAGGATGTACACTGCAGTAGTTATTCGGAGATGAAAAGGCTAGCACAAGATACAAGATACATTAGCCTCCAGGGCTCCATCAGACGAGTCTTCGGACTGAAGACCAGAATAACAAAAGCAACAACAACATGATCGCAAGTCTAATAGTTGGTCAGTACGACTATATGTTCCGAAAATCAACAGAAACGAATTGGAGAAACGTAAATCTACTGCCGAAAATGACAGTTTCCAATCTTATTTAACTTTAATATTCAAAATGGTTCAAATGGCTCTGAGCACTATGCGACTTAACTTCTGAGGTCATCAGTAGCCTAGAACTTAGAACTACTTAAACCTAACTAACCTAAGGACATCACACACATTCATGCCCGAGGCAGTATTCGAACCTGCGACCGTAGCGGTCTAACTTTAATAATTTAAACGTGTGGCAATTATGAAAACGTAGTAAACAAATCACTACCAGTGTGAAACGGTAAAAGCGCCGACTGTTACAAAACAATAAGGTCGCCAGTCCACTATGGGGAATTCCAGTGCGCAGTAAGTTACGCATTCCAACATGTTTCTCGTAACTGAGACAAACATTTCTGCTATAACGTATATGCGTCGCGAGTACTAAGTGAAAATTTCCATACTTGATTCAAAATTGAACTGCTTTGACTTGAAGACACACATTTCCTAACAAATTTTGAGAAAGGCATTTACTATAATTTGTACTGCAACTGCTGGGAATGAAATAACACAAACACGAAAATGTAAACGTGTCATGACACAATATCACTTATCAGTATAATTTTTCACAGTCTAATCCCACCAAAACTGTTAAAATAGCTGTTGTAAGTAGCACATGAAACAATATTTCACTCAAAATGATAATTCAGCATCGGGATACTGAATGCGAAGCCACAACAAGATCAATCTACAGACACCACAAATAAATTAGAAAATATGGAAATTCGTACCAGGTTTATTGCGGAGGAATTGATTCATTTATTTTGATAGTGATGGCTTCTTTTACAATTTAAGACTGAAGGCCTTTAGGAATTGTTGAACCAGCTCATTGGGCACGGAAGTTACTTTTAAAGCAGTTATCATAAACAAATTAAGTAGCTCATATACAGGATGTCCATAATTAAAGATCCATTTTCAAAACGCTGTAAAAAGACTACAACTGCTCAATATGACATCAAATTTCAACAGCATTGTTTTGACACAGGGGAAACTTCATGGAGAAAAATAAATTCAACGAAAATTTTACCAATAGATGGCGCTGTAACGTAAATGGGGCCGGCTATATTTTGGTAACTTACTTTAAACTATGTAAGATGAGACTTTAACATTAATTATTTTCATTACGAAGGTGGGGCCATTATAAGCTGAATACTTTGTAGGAGGCCAAATAAATGCTTGATTTTATTTTAGATGAGCGCCAGGCTCCATACAAGTTAATAATTTCACCAAATGGAGTCCAGGCCAGAGTTCACTGATCTGCCTTAACTGATATCGCTGAAAATATCTGAACTCTTGTAAATGCGAATTACTGAAATCCTCAGACTCAAAGTAAATAAAGATTTAAAATGATTTAGTAGCCACTGCTATGAATGAAATCTGCAAAATAACTTAATATTTGAATCTGCCGCGTAATGGCGGCCAATTATTGCCCGTCAGCGGTAAAGGCTTTTGGGCGTCGTAGCAGCTGGAAAATACTATAATTAATCTTTCTCTGCAAGTGAAACATTTAGATAAGGTGCTTATATTACCTTGAAATAATAACATGAGTTAGTTTTTATACATGTAATTTACGTAATACTTTACGTACACACCTTAACATCGTCTAGGAGAGAAAACAAACGAACATCTGAAAGCGTTGAGCGCTACCCACAATATCAAACTAACAAAAGAAGCAGAGAAAAAGATTTGTTCTGTCCACCGTATATATAATTACACAAAAATACAAATATTTGATTTCGATATATTTTTCACTACGATATTAATCATCAGCGATAAAGTCCTTTTCGCATCGGCGTATTTACGTTGCAGGTTTTCATGAATATTACTAATATAAGTCTTCACAAATGCCTTTTAAGTCTTGTCTATTTTATGTCATTCACTATTTTTATATTCATTGCACACGCACTGTCCGTAAAAATCGCCTAAGGGACACTACAGCTACAAATGACAGGTGAATCGTAGTACGACGGCTATGGTTTGTGTTGCACATCACACTATCCGACCTGTTCAGTGTGCATGATTGCACAAATCTGGCAGTCAGCAGTTGTGGCACTGTTAGTTAGGTAAGCCCATCCGCAAAGGCAAGGTTAAACCACACCGCATGGGAGAAATCGGTTTTTAACTGTTCTGAGGCCATAAACAGCATAAAAAGTAAAATTACATCAGTTTGTAAGTGTCATGTGGCCAAATACTGCATAAAAATCAAAATGACATCAGTTTCTAGTGGTGAGACTGGCGCAAGACATGTGCAATGTGCTGTCCGCGGTTTTCTACCACAAGGTGAAATTGGGAAACAGCATGTTCCACAACAGACCGGAGTCACGTTCAGAATGCATTGCGCAACGCAGGCCTTCAACTCATCTATGTTTATTTTGGAGCACTGAACATAACACCTTTCAGATAACCCCACAGCCAGAAGTCGCACGAAGTAAGATCATGTGATCTGGACGGCCAGGCTGTAGGGAGATGACAGCTGATAATTCTATATTTCCCAAATACCTGTACAGAAGCAGCTTCTTTGGCTGTGCAATGTGCGGAGTAGTGCCATCTTCCATAAAAGTGATCCTACCCACACATCCACGATATTGAAGGATTGGAGTGACTTTAGTGCAAAAAAGACTCTTACAGTGTTTACCAGTGACGGTACAGGTAAAACGACCCATTGGATTCACCTCCTTGAAAAAATACGGCCCTGCGATAAACGATAACGCCAACGCGCACCACACAATAACCTTTGCAGAATGAAGTGGTGCCGGTTGATGTGCGTGCGGATTTTCCTTTGCCCATATTCTGCAATTCTGCGTATTTCAGTGTCCTTGGAGATGGAAATGGCTTCGTCTATCCACAGAAGGTTCCATGACCATTCATTGTCCACTTCCACGCGAACAAGAAATTCCGGAACGAACATTTGTCTTGCTGGCAGCTCAGCAGGAAGCAACTCCTGAACATGTTTGATTTTGTACGGATAGCAATACAGGGTGTTTCGTAGGATGTACAGTGCTCACAGGCACGTCCATCGTTCGGGCAAATCCTCGTGCACTGCATGTTTGCATATCGCCACTCGACCTCTCGTGGAATGCTCTGATCACATCTTCAATAGTTGTCGGATCAAGTGCTTTCCTCTCTCTGCCACACTGCACTTCAGAAGAACCTGTCTTTTCGAATTTTGTAATCATTTTCTTCAGACTCTTAGCAGTCTCGGACCAATGCCTTTTTTCATACCCTTGCGTGTGCGGAACTTCTGCAGGGCTACTGGCGCACAGTCGCCGTTCTTGTAAGAGAGCTTTACCAGCAGTGCGCGATCCTTTATAGACACAAAAAAAAAAAAATGGTTCAAATGGCTCTAAGCACTATGGGACTCAACATCTGAGGTCATCAGTCCCCTAGACTTAGAAACTACTTAAACCTAACTAACCTAAGGACATCACATACATCCATGCCTGAGGCAGGATTCGAACCTGCGACCGTAGCAGGCGCGCGGTTCCAGACTGAAGCGCCTAGAACCGCTCGGCCACCGCGACCGGCTTATAGAAACAACCTTGTTGAGTGTCTCGGACGCAAATTGATTAAGAGCCGTGTGCCGCAGGTCTGTTGGTATGCATTTTCTGAAGCTTACAGCGCCATGTGTTGGATAAATTTTCGTTTTTATGACGTTTCCCCCTGCGTCAGTAATATCTTGCTCAAATCTGACATCATTCTAATCAGTGGTTTGAAACGGGAAGATTAATTATGGACACCCTGTATATTTATTTCACTAATCCAAGACACTCTGTTGTAATTAGGAACAGATACAGTGTATTATCAGAGGTGCCACTTAGACAATGAACGTCATTTAGTTCCAGTATGGTGGATATAGAGGAATCATGGGCAAAGTTCAAATAGACTGTAAATCGTGTTCTAGAGTAGTACGCGCCAAATAAAGACGGAAAAGACCCAACATGGTTTAACAATGAAATTCAGATGATGTTGAGGAAGCAGAGGCTGTTGCACTCTCGGTTCAAAAGAGAACGCGCTAATGACGACAAGCACAAGTTTGTAGAGATTCGTGCATCTGTGTAAAGATCTGTGTGCGAAGCATACAACTACCACAGTCATACTTTACCAAAAGATCTGGCCGAGATCCCGGGATAATTTTTTTTAGTCCTGTGTAAAATCGCTAAGGCTTCCACGCAGTTACTCGTTGGCCAGTCTGAAGTGGCAGTAGGAAGTAGCCAAACGAAAGCTGAAATTTTAGATTACACGTTCAAGAAATCGTTCGCACAGCATCATCGTACAAACATACCGTCATTTGACCATCGCACAGAGTATATTTATTTCATTATGGCTCTGAGCACTTTGGGACTCAACTTCTGAGGTCATCAGTCTCCTAGAACTTAGAACTACTTAAACCTAACTAACCTAAGGACATTACACACATCCATGCCCGAGGCAGGATTCGAACCTGCGACCGTAGTGGCCTCGCGGTTCCAGACTGTTGCGCCTAGAACCGCAAGGCCACTCCGGCCGGCTATTTCATTATGTATGGACGACATGGTAATAAATATCTCTGGCACAGAGAGACATTTGGAAGAGTTGAAAAATAAATAAGTCGTCAGGTCCGGAAGGAATCCCAATTCGGTTTTACAAAGAGTACTCCGCGGAGTTATCCCCTTACTTAGCTTGGTGTTATCGCGAACCTCTTGCCCGGGAGAAAGTCTCAAGCGGCGAGAAAAAGCGCAGGTGATTCGTATATATAACAAAATGACGGAACCGCGGAATTACTGACCAATATTCTTAACATCCGTTTGCTGTAGAATCCTTCAACATATTCTCAGTTCGAATATAATAAATTACGTTGAGACTGAAAAGCTTTTGCCCACGATTCGACATAGTTTTAGAAGGCATCCTTCGTGCGCAGCTCATCCTTCCTCACATGGTATACCGAGAATAATGGGTGAAGGGCAACTGGCCAATTTCACATTCCTTTATTTCCGTAAAGCATTTGACACGGAGCCCCACCGCAGACTGTTAACCAAGGTGTGAGCATACAGAATAGGTTCCTAGATATGTGACTGGCTCGAAGACTTGTTGTTGTTGTTGTTGTTGTTGTTGAGGTCTTCAGTCCAGAGACTGGTTTGATGCAGCTCTCCACGCTGCTCTATCCTGTGCAAGCTTCTTCATCTCCCAGTACCTCCTGCAGCCTACATCCTTCTGAATCTGTTTAGTGAATTCATCTCCCGGTCCCCCTCTACGATTTTTACCCTCCAAGCTGCCCTCCAATACTAAATTAGGGATCCCTTGATGCCTCAGAATATGTCCTACCAACCGACCCCTCCTTCTAGTCAAGTTGTGCCAAAAACTCCTCTTCTCCGCAGTTCTATTCAATACCTCCTCATTAGTTACGTGATCTACCCATCTAATCTTCAGCATTCTTCTGTAGCACCACATTTCGAAAGCTTCTATTCTCTTCTTGTCTAAACTATTTATCGTCCACGTTTCACTTCCATACATGGCTACACTCCATACAAATATTTTCAGAAACGTCTTCCTGACACTTAAATCTACACTCGATGTTAACAAATTTATCTTCTTCAGTTACGCTTTCCTTGCCATTGCCAGTTTACATTTTATATCCTCTCTACTTCGACCATCATCAGTTATTTTGCTCCCCAAATAGCAAAAGTCATTTACTACTTTAAGAGTCTCATTTCCTGATCTAATTCTCTGAGCATCACTTGATTTAACACGATTGCATTCCATTATCCTCGTTTTGCTTTTGTTGATGTTCATCTTATATCCTGCTTTCAAGACACTGTCCATTCCTTTCAGCTGCTCTTCCAGGTCCTTTGCTGTCCCTGACGGAATTACAATGTCATCGGCAAACCTCAAATATTTTATTTCTTTTCCCTGGAGTTTAATTTCTACTCCAGTTTCTTTTTGTTTGGTTTCCTTAACTGCTTGCCCAATATACAGATTGAATAACATCGAGGATAGACTACAACCCTGTCTCACTCCCTTCCCAACTACTGCTTCCCTTTCATGCCCCTCGACTCTTATAACTGCCATCTGGTTTCTGTACAAATTGTAAATAGCCTTTCGCTCCCTGTATTTTACTCCTGCCACGTTTAGAATTTGAAAGAGAGTATTCCAGTCAAAATTGTCAAAAGCTTTCTCTAAGTCTACAAATGCTAGAATCCTAGGTTTGCCTTTGCTTAATCTATTTTCTAAGATAAGTCGTAGGGTCGGTATTGCCTCACGTGTTCCAACATTTCGACGGAATCCAAACAGATCTTCCCCGAGATCGGCTTCTACCAGTTCTTCCATTCGTCTGCAAAAAATTCGTGTCAGTATTTTGCAGCCGTGGCTTTGTAAACTGATAGTTCGGTAATTTTCACATCTGTCAACGCCTGATTTCTTTGGAATTGGAATTATTATATTCTTCTTGAAGTCTGAGGGTATTTCGCCTGTCTCATACATCTTGCTCACCAGATGGTAGAGTTTTGTCAGGGCTGGCTCTCCCAACGCTATCAGTAGTTTTAATGCATTGGTGTCTACTCCCTCGGCCTTGTTTCGACTTTTTAAATAATAGAATCCAGCACTTTGTCCTCGAGAGCGAGGGACAGCTACGGTCGCAGGTTCGAATCCTGCCCTGGGCATGGATGTGTGTGATGTCCTTAGTTAGGTTTAAGTAGTTCTAAGTTGTAGGGGACTGATGACCTCAGAAGTTAAGTCCCATAGTGTTCAGAGCCATTTGAACCATTTTGATTTGGAACGGGCATGCGAGGATTGTTCTTTTCGGGAGCCGGTATTTCGAGGACCGGCATATGAAGCAGACTGCAGAACGATTCTATTGCCGCCACCGTACGTTTCGCGTAACAACCACGAATATAAGATAGGAATAGAGCAATTATGGCTCATGCAAAGGCATATAGGCAGTCATTTTTCCCTTGTTCTGTCTACGAGTGGAGCAGAAAAGGAAGTGACTAGTTGTACACGCCACGCATCGTGCGGTGGCTTGCGGAGTGTGCATATAGATGTAGATGTAGATAATGACATGAAAGTAGTGACAAACACAGGAAACAAAATGACAACTGCAAGCTACAGGGTGCTTGAAAAAGAACTCCATACTTTTTATGTTTCCTAGAATTTGTACAAAGTGACATACACTGTTCTAGTTTGTGGTGCTTGATTCATCAACTCTCCAAGTTTGGCTCCCCTGCAGCTGGCAGGTCTGCTTGACCTTGAGACGGCACCAGTGCAGTTTTTTTCCTCTGTCCCCTCATTTCAGTCCGGTCGTGCGTTCAGTGCAAAGCATCTCGGCAACGATTTGTACTCCGCCAACAGAAAGCGCGGTGTGTTATTTGGCTTGTGAAAATTGAGTCAGTTATAACAGTGCAACATAATTTTAAACGTTTGTGAGGTGGTGAACCACCTGCAGCAAAAACTATCCGTCATTGGCTAAAGTCTTTCAAAAGCAAAATCACCAGGTAGACCGAGAACTTCTGAAGATGATGTTGAACAGATTCGTGTTTCGTGTGTTTTTCCAACAAGATGGCGCCCCCTCCCCCCTCATTGCAGTAACCATGTGCGTGCGGTTCTTGAGACTCGCTTTCCAGGAAGGTGGAACCGCTGGGCGTGCGTAATACCTTGTTGGCCACCACAAAGCCCAGACTTAACCCCACTGGACTTTTTATTTTGGATACACATAAAAAATGTTGGGCACAGTGAAAAGATCAAAGATATCAATCATTTATGGGAAAGAATCGTCGCAGCGGTTGGGACAGTTACACCTGAAATGTTGGTGAATAAGTGGCGACAAATTGATTATCGTCTCGACGTGTGCAGGGCAACAAAGGGATCCCACGATGACGTCTACAAACATTAAACAAAACTTGAAGAAATTCTTTTTCATGATTTGTACTCATTGATGTAATTTATCATTAATTTCCCCAATAAATTTATACTTAAAACTAGGAAATTCTTTTTCAAACACCATGTAGAATGGTGTCATAACTAATAAATAAACAAAAGAAACCAGGACTGCCTGCTACACGCTAAACAGTGTAAATGCTGTTCCTTTGAAGTTGTCTGCGTCTAGATTACGGTGGCATACTCAACACTCAGCGCACGTGGCATATGGTAACATGTTCTCCCTGGAAAGTTTTGCCGGTTAGCATCTGGCTCTCTGCTGCCCGCGCAGGCGTCTTATAACCAGCCAGCGGAGAGCGTGGCGTGTCCCCAGACCACTTACTCTCAATCAACAGCCGAGGAACGTCAGAGCAGATCTCACGCAGACGTTTTGTTTTTCTTCCAGGCAGCTTTGGTAGACCACCAACTCCTGACATTTATTATTTACAATTCTATGCCCTGACAGGTCCCAGTGTACAAAACACATTTTAGTTAGCTGGAACACATCATAAATTAATTTCTAAAATCAATTTTACAACAATCGTATAAAAGCAGTATTTACGTACAGCTTATTCTTAAAAAAAGTGCAAAAAAATTGTAGTTGTGGTTTCAGCAGCATTTAGTCATTATAGGCTCCAACTCTAATGGCTTCGTCGTCGCTGAGACGTTAAAGCCCAAGTTCCTTCCTTCCTTCCAACAGTCCATTTGACTTAATGTTTCGAACATTAAGACGCGTTTACATTGAGCTCAGAACATGCTTTTGTTCGGAACATTGTGTGCAACTTGTTCCCTCAACATGTTGGTAGCATTGTTCGTTGTTCGCATTCCCGTTTACACTAGCGACCAACATTTCTACGTATTCGCATAGTCTGCTGCGGTGAACTGATAGGTTACTTTGTGTACTCACATCAAGAGATACGCTACGTCAAGTGAAGAGGAAGAATTAATGTCATTTGGTGCTGCATTAATAACACTTAACGGAACAAACAGACGAAGAAAACGATGTAGTCGTCGTCGGTTGACCAAAACATACTATAGAAGACGCGGAGGGAATGACATGCTTTGTGAGCTGAATTTGGAAGACGGTTCTGGCTTTCGCAACTTCAATAGGATGTCGCCGTCAGATTTTGAAATGTTGAATATTATAGGACCAGTTGTTTGAAAGAAGGTCACAAATTTCAGAAAAGCAATCCCTGTGAACCAAAGACTTGCTGTTACTCTTCGTTTTCTGGCATCAGGAGACTCCTATCAAAGCCAGCCATATATCAAATAGTTCCAAATAGTTCCATATCATCCATGAAATTTAGATAGGTCGTGCGGTAGCGTTCTCGCTTCCCGCGTCCGGGTTCCCGGGTTCGATTCCTGGCGGGGTCAGGGATTTTCTGTGCCTCGTGATGATTGGGTGTTGTGTGATGTCCTTAGGTTAGTTAGGTTTAAGTAGTTCTAAGTTCTAGGGGACTGATGACCATAGATGTTAAGTCCCATAGTGCTTAGAGCCATTTGAACCATTTGAACCAAACTTAGATTTTTAAATCGAAACCACTTCGTTTCGTGAAGTGCGTCAGTACCACATGCAGATTTTTTTTCTTTCCTCTATTTTTCTTTTCTCTCGTCGGCACTGAAACAAGAGAAATTTAATTTTTTTGTCCACGTCACTGCTATTGGTGCCAAGCGCCGCAGCAACTTTTTGTAATGAATCATGTTTGATTTTAGTATTTTTGTTACCTGCGCAACGTACATCAGCTGGAAAATTTTGTCTCGTGACCACTCCATTTCAAATAAAAATGAAGGGACATAAAATAAACGCACCACTACACTCCCGCAAAACAAACATCAAAATACTCTCTCAGAGGAAACGAAGACTAGTGTTGCGTAGCGGAATTTCGTGGAAGTAGGCCACGAACATTGTTTCTTTGATCTCTACCGACACAGCCGTGGAACACTGATTTTGTGTTGCGAACATGTTGCGAACATCGGCAGTCCATTACTAGCCACGAACAATGATGCGAACAATGTTGTGAACAATGTTGCGAACTCAGTGTAAACGCGCCTTACATGTAAGCAATATTTTCCCTGCTATGCTGGTACATTCTCTCCAAGTGTGTTTCCCATAACGAATCGACGATTGATGAGATGTAGAAAATGAGTTATAACGTGGGTGGGAGAGTAAAGCACTCTTTGCACCAGAATGCATACTGGCCATTCATCGGACTTTGGCAGGTGGCGAAACAAATTGCGACGTCAAGCTTCATTCTACCACGACGCCCCGTTTGGGAAATGAAGCAGCTTTCAGAAGTGGTGAATTTTCGATCGGTGGCAACTCTGAAGAAGCCGTTATATGTTTGTTATTCTTCGTGTATTTTCGATATCGTGATCTCTAGCGGTAAAGTGGTCAACCTACCCTGCAGCCTCCTAGCTTTTCCTGTGCTGGGTTTGTTCTTCTCCACAAATGCGTCGCCAGAAGTAAATGAGAAGCTGAAAGATGTAATTCGTTCTTGCAGTGAGTTTAGAGACTGTTTACTTCCTAAATTTGATACCGCTGTTGCTGGAAGTTAGTGGGATTCATAGACGGAGCTTCAGTAATTTTAGCCACGAGTGTGGTACGAAGAATGAACTACAGAAACAAGTTGGTGCATCAGGGGTGAGATATCGAAATAGTAAATGTTGGCTCTCGGGTTCGTAGAACGAACTGTCAGAGGAAAATGGCGGTTCTGGGGTACGCAGAATGAACTTTAGTCATTAGAATTGAAACATCTCTCACCGTCCCCCGGCTCTGTGGGATGCATCAGTGACAGTGCTGTGGCGAAACAATGAAAATTTGTGGCCGGGGTCAAGTCAGGCTTTTCAATGTACCAAGCTACCAACATTCAACTACTTCTCAGGATCATCATCCAAAAAACAGATGTAGATCTTCATAAAAAGGAGACTTTTTAGGAATTTTGGCGGGGTAACGAAGAATAAGAAAACAAACATTCTTGTACAAAATCTTTGTGAATATACACAACAAACTTTACACAAAAAATATTTATTTATTTCCGTTTGTTTGGTGTAGTTTTAATGATACAAGACTTAATTTTTAACTTATAGTTTAGACGTACATCCAGATTATTAGTTTTTTTCTCTACCCAGTAATTTGTCAAAAACAAAGAAGACGTGTTCTAGAATTCTAATACATATCTAATTTTTTCTCTGTAAACTATCTGTTGTATAGCTGTAACAATTAGCTCCTTTACTACTAACAAATGCAGAAATGAAACATGCCGTTGTAGCAGTAATGCTAAACTAAAAGTCGTCTCAGTTTGTGAATGCTTTTCTTTCTCTCTTCAGTGTGACGACTGGCTGATGCAGCTCCCCACACTAATCTAACTTCTGCGAGTTTCTTCATCTCTGAATAACTATTGGAATCCATATCAACCTGAACCTGCTTCTCCCCCCCCCCCCCCCTTCCACTACAAACAACATTACAAATTTTACTCTCCATGCAGCCCTCCATTATCAAACTGACTGTTCCGTGACGCCTCAGGGTGTGTCCTATCAATCAAGACTCTTCTGTAATACCACATTTCAAGAAACTTCTGCTCTCTTTTTTTTATCTGTATTGTATCTCGTCCATGCTACACTTTCACATCAGGCTGCAACCCAGACAAACACTTTCAAGAAAAACCTCCTGACACTTAAGTTTATATTAGATCTAAAATATTTGTCTTTTTCAGAAAATTATCTCACTATTGTTGGTCTGCATTTTACATCCTCTTTACTTCTGCCGGCGTCCATTATTTTCCTTCTAAATAAGGAAACTCGTAAGCTACCTTTTGTTTCTCATTGCCTAATCTGATTCCCTAAGCATCACGTGATCTACAAGTAATTCGACCATATTCCTTTTCCTTTGTTTTACTTTTGTTGATATTCATCTTATAATCTCTTACAATATCGATTCCGTGCAACTGATATTCCAACTCCTCTGCAGTCTCTGACATGATTACATTGTTATCGGAAAAATCTTACCGTTTTTTCCATATCCAGTTTAAATAAAATTTGTGAGAGAAGTATATGAGCCGAGAACAAGCGAAGAATGTCTACGACTGGATAGGTACTCTCACTGTGCCTTTTTTCGGGAGCGTCCATATATTTTTTTATGGTATACAGCATTTCTTTGTAGAAACTGCTGCTACTTTAAATCATCACTAACTTCTTCTATATCATTAGCAGAAAAGAAATGAATGTTTCTCCACAAATCTCAACGGAAGTGCAATTTCTTCGATTGAGAACATTGTTATCAGGTGTAGAATGCTTGGAGATCAGATTAAAAGCTAATTTGTCTGATACTGCTCGTTAGAAAAACCCAAAGTATGTGTAGTTCCAGATACCTAATTTAAAATGTATTCTCGCATCCCGATCGTTGGTATCTTTCTTTCGCTTTATGTGAGTGTAGTGTGTGTAATCATGAGAAGTGTAGTGTCCCGTTCGCGAGAGAGAAGGGAGAGGATTAAGCACAGTACGTAACCTTCTACTGCCCAAAAGGGCAGTAGGGAATCATGGTGCTTAATGTCACCGCCCAGTGAATGTATCACCATGGGGACACTGTGGAGGGATACGGAACTTACGACAGGAGGACGTAGACGCGAGAGAAGGAAGGCTGGATTCGATTTTCACTTCCCGTCAACGACGAAGTCATTAGAGACGGAGCACAAGCTGGTATGGAAGAGGATAGGGGTAGAAATCGGCCGTGTCATTTTCAAGGGAACCATCCCTGCATTTGCGTCAATCGAGTTAAGAAAACCACAGGAAACCTAATTCCCGCTGTCATGAGGATCATCTGACCCACTGTACTCCGGAGTCTTAATCACTGCATCACCCCGTTCGGTTGTAGGCTCTAAGTCTGGTTTTGAGAACTTGCATTTATTTCTTTACCAGCGGAAAAATGCTTCTATCGAAGCACAAAAAAGACGAATATGCGCCTTATTATTAAAAGACTCTGAAAAGGGAGGTAATGGCTGCCTCATTCTACCTGCCTCAACACCTTCAAAAATTTTCCCAAAAACTTTGGCTAGAGAATATTTTCGCGCTCTTTTTAACACGCAGCTGACCTCTCACTCCCACGATCTCCCCTAAATGTAACTCGTTCACACCCACCAGTCCATCCCTATAGGTCGCCCATACCTATTCACTCCCACTTGCCCATTCTCACTCACTCGTTCAACCCAACTCATTGTCAATATCTCTTTGTGTCTCTGCAACTGTCATTGTCTGCTGTCTCACAGCCACAGTCTCCTTCGTTCTGTCCTACTAACACTGTCTCCTCTCGTTCTCACAGTCTCCTTCTTGCTCTCTCTCTTACTGCTACCATCTCATTCATTCACTCACAATGCTGCTGTCTCTTCTGACTGCCACTATCTGTCTCTTCCTAGTTGTCATTGTCATAGATTCTGTCCCTCATTATCACTGGCTCGCAAGCACTTCCACTTTCTTCCTCTCTTTATTCATTTCCACTAGCACTATCTTCTTAACTTTATTCGTTGCACTTTTCTGTCACTGTTGACTATGTTCTTTGCCACTGTGTCCCTCTCTTTCTCTCATACTGCCATTATCTCCTTCGCTTTTCCTATAGCACAACCACTGTGTACTATCTTACAGTATTTATTAATTTTCCGTCGCTTTCCCACAGCCATTGTCTCCTCCTCTCTCAGCATAAGAAGAGCGAATATGTTCGCATGTCAAAATTTTTGAGAAAATATTTAAACGTTCTGAGGAAGGTAGAATGATTCAGCTGGTACCCCTCTTTTGAGTCTTTTAAACAGAAGCATATTCGCCCTTTCTGTGTTGCGATAGGGGCGTTTTTCCGCTAATTCCTTTCTTTTTCCATTTTGCAGCAGGGTATGTCACTAACATGAATAGAAATTTATGGGTCAATAAAATGTTGACAGTTCACTTACGTGAAATTGAAGTGACTTTACACCTCAGACCGGATTTCAAGTGCACCAACAGTTTGCATGTGTTTTAGTACTACAACAACATGGTGTTCTCAGAGCCATTCAGATGATACCTGAGACACTTTAAAGCAGTTCCCCGCGCTACATTACTTTATAAACTACGTTTTCGCCTCACACCCGATTTCAATGCGTATTTTACGTGTACAGGATAACATTGAACGTCTCTATCTCGGAAACGATACCAAGAAAATTACCGAGGTTGTTCGAGATAAGGATCTTTGAAATATATCGTAAAAGTTTTAGTCATTTGCTGTGCATAGCCGTCTTGGTATCTGCTGCTCGTTTTAGGTAGCTAAAAACAATGTTTTCGGGTTTTCTCTGGAACCTACCATGAGCTAAATAGTGCCTCCACACGCCCCTTAAGGCGCACCGTAAACCACGTCTAATGCAAAAAGAACTAACTGATTTGCTCAATTTCCCTAAGCTGGCCGAAGTGTGTTATATTAGAATGGCTCTGAGCACTATGGGACTCAACTGCTGTGGTCATAAGTCCCCTAGAACTTAGAACTACTTAAACCTAACTAACCTAAGGACAGCACACAACACCCAGCCATCACGAGGCAGAGAAAATCCCTGACCCCGCCGGGAATCGAACCCGGGAACCCGGGCGTGGGAAGCGAGAACGCTACCGCACGACCCGGAGATGCGGGCTGTTATATTAGAACTTTGACCCTGTACTGTAGGACTGTTACAGTAAGACGATACTTCTGTTGGGCATACAAATGGTTCCTAGCCCGTGGGCTACTCAAAACACTTGGCCCTCCATTTCTGTCACCAACGGAACCCGAGATATGAACCGCGGAAAAATCTCGCTATTATGCGCGACGTTTTGGAATATACATTACTGGACATTAAAATTGCTACACCAAGAAGAAATGCAGATGATAAACGGGTATTCATTGGACAAATATATTACCCTAGAACTGAATGTGATTACATTTTATCGCAGTTTGGGTGCATAGATCATGAGAAGTCAGTACCCACAACAACCACCTCTGGTCGTAATAATGGCCTTGATACGCCTGGGTGTTGAGTCAAACAGAACTTGAATGGCGTGTACAGGTACAGCTGCCTATGCAGCTTCAACACGATACCACAGTTCATCAAGAGTAGTGACTAGCGTATTGTGACGAGCCAGTTGCTCGGCCACCATCGGCCAGACGTTTTCAATTGGTGGGAGATCTGGAGAATGTGCTGGCCAGGGCAGCAGTTGAACATTTTCTGTATCCAGAAAGACCCGTAAAGGACCTGCAACATGCAGTCGTCCATTATCCTGCCGAAATGTAGGGTTTCGCAGGGATCGAATGAAAGGTAGAGCCACGGGTCGTAATACATCTGAAATGTAACGTCTACTGTTCAAAGCGACGTCAATGCGAACAAGAGGTGACCGAGACGTGTAACCAATAGCACCCCATACCATCACGTCGGGTGATACGCCAGTATGGCGATGACGAATACACGCTTCCATTGTGCGTTCACCGCGATGTCGCCAAATACGGATGCGACCATCATGATGCTGTAAACAGAACCTGGATTCATCCGAAAAAATTTTGCCATTTTGCCATTCGTGCACTCAGGTTCGTCGTTGAGTACACCATCGCAGGCGCTCCTGTCTGTGATGCAGCGTCAAGGGTAACCGCAGCAATGGTCTCCCAGCTGATGGTCCATGCTGCTGCAAACGTCGTCGAACTGTTCGTGCAGATGGTTGTTGTCTTGCAAACGTCCCCATCTGTTGACTCAGGGATCGAGATGTGGCTGCAAGATCCCTTACAGCTATGTGGATAAGATGCCTGTCATCTCGACTGCTAGTGATACGAGGCCGCTGGGATCCAGCACAGCGTTCCGTATTACCCTCCTGAACCCACCGATTCCATAATCTGCTAACAGTCATTGGATCTCGACCAATGCGAGCAGCAATGTCACGATACGATAAACCGCAATTGCGATAGGCTACAATCCGATCTTTATCAAAGTCGGAAACGTGATGGTACGCATTTCTTCTCCTTACACGAGGCATGAGAACAACGTTTCACCAGGCAACGCCGGTCAACTGCTGTTTGTGTACGAGAAATCGGTTGGAAACTTTCCTCATGTCAGCACGTTGTAGATGTCGCCACCGGCGCCAACCTTGTGTGAATGCTCTGAAAAGCCAATCATTTGCATATCACAGCATCTTCTTCCTGTCGGTTAAATTTCGCGTCTGTAGCACGTCATCTTCGTGGTGTAGCATTTTTAATGGCAAGTAGTGTATTAAATAGCGCTAGATATTTTACATAGCACACAGGTATGGTTTTGACTACCTGCCTAACTGACGCTGTTGCAGAGTGTAAAATTATTAACAAAATGTGAATTTTATAGATGTTGCCATTTAGCTCTCTGGGATACTCCAGAATACTTTCCCTTCGGTTCTGAGGAAGGAATCATCCTGAGTCCAGAGAGTTTCGATGTTGTGTAAGCTCAACATGCCAGGTATTTCTAATACGCCGGCCAGGGTGGCCGAGCGGTTCTAGGTGCTACAGTCTGGAACCGCGCGACCGCTACGGTCGTAGGTTCGAATCCTGCCTCGGCCATGGATGTGTGTGATGTCCTTAGGTTAGTTAGGCTTAAGTAGTTCTAGGTTCTAGGGGACTGATGCCATCAGATGTTAAGTCCCATAGTGCTCAGAGCCATTTGAACCATTTCTAATACACAACATGCCTCGATCTTTCCTTCCTTTGGAAGTAATGAAAGTCTCCTTCACATCAGGTTTCGCTATGGTGCGTTAGCGACCTCGGTTACGGAGACAGGAAGCTAATCGTTCTGATGAAAGTACTTTTGTAGGCCAGGAGAGACAGCGCGCTGTTTCATGCTGCTTTCTGCTTGGAACTAACCACTTTCTCACGTTGAGCAGAAACAAAGGATTATTATGATTTTCCGTATCTTATCTGTAGCCTCAGCTTGTGGACAGTCTATTCAAAATGACAACGGCGCCGCTTCATGTTGTTGCTTGCACGTCTTAGAACACCTGATACTAGCTACCAATTGATTATAATGATATTATCAGCAGAAGGCAGCAACGGCACAACTGATATATTTTAGCATAAGCTGATTTCACAATTCTTAACAGATAAGCAACAAAAATTCCAACGGAAAGTGACAAACGGTGTATATTCTAAGCAAGCAAAGTGTGTGGTTGAAAGAATAACGATAGATTTTGAAATATGCCCCGCACGTCTTTACACTCATGAGCAAGTGGACTAGAGGTGGTAGAAATTAGGGTTTAATGTCCCGTCGACGACTATGTCATTAGAGACGGAGCAAATACTCAGAGAGGACTGGGATAGGTAAACAAATAAGAAACAGGGAAATTAATCTGCAAAAGAACTATCCCAGCACTTGCTACGATCGATGTAAGGAAACTACGAAACCCTTAATGTGGATGACGGTTGCAGATCTCGAGCGCCGTCCTCCCGAACATGAATCAGGGGGTTTACAACCAAGTAACCTCGCCTGAAAATTAAAAAGTTAGTGGAGCGGAAAAAGAAGTACATAAATAACTCTGCGTCAGTCACAAAGTTTTTATATCATCCACTACGTTTTTTCGCGGCTAAATCGTCATCGTCAGGTGGAAGGCAGTTTCTACACAGTTCTTTTTAGTGAAAAAGATCAGCGATTTCTTTCATCAAGAACACTAGGTGAGCATGAGGTAGGTTGTGACTTGTTTTGCTAATAACTAACCCAATTAGCACCGACAGTATCTATCGAAGTAATGGAGAAACAGCGGTCTAGTTAAATGTACTTTGAAATGGACACAAACAGTCTCGACTGCAAAAAGATTTATCTCGGTGGTAACCAATTTTGGTCAAAAAAATGGCTCTGAGCACTATGGGACTCAACTGCTGAGGTCATTAGTCCCCTAGAACTTAGAACTAGTTAAACCTAACTAACCTAAGGACATCACAAACATCCATGCCCGAGGCAGGATTCGAACCTGCGACCGTAGCGGTCTTGCGGTTCCAGACTGCAGCGCCTTTAACCGCACGGCCACTTCGGCCGGCAATTTTGGTCAGTATTTGACCATCCTCAAACCCTCGTACCATGATGACAGGCTGTGACGCTGAATGGAGCGAGTGTTGTGGAATTACAAAACCCGCTCCATTCACCCCCACTGCCAGCCGTCGTGGAATGAGGGTCTGAGGATGGTCAAATACTGACCGAAACTGACAGAATACTGTTTGTGCTCATTTTTAAAGTAATGTAGCAAATAGTTTAAATACGTAAAGAAGGTACTTACAATGCATTAAGAACGGTACGCATTCTACATTCTAAAGTGAAAAATCACACAATACTTCGAGGATTGCCCAGAAAGTAATGCACCGCATTTTTTTTCTCAGCCGAAAACAATGCTACGAATGCGAAACATTACCTATGTATTATTTGAAGTCTCCTGAGTGAGCGCGCCAAAATTCTGTCACTTCGGACAGATAGCGTAGCTGCAGGACAGTTTCAAAATGCTGTCTGTAGGTGATGTACGTTACAAGAAACGTGCCGGCATTGAATTTCTCACTGAAGAGAAAGAAACTGTGGGGAATACTCACAAACGCTTGTGAAAAGTCAATGCAGCATCTGCTGTTGACAGAGGTACAGTTAGTCGCTGGGCACGGAGGGTGAGGTCATCAGAAGGCGTTTCGGCGGAGCTCCACGATTTGCAGCGGTCGGGGAGACCACCCTTGGCTGTCACACCTGACATTTGCAGCGAGCTGATGTAATTCACGAGGACAGACGCATTGGCAGTTGCTGCATCTGTCAATCAGCAAAGGAAATGTGGATGCAGTTGCCAGCACTCTTGGATATTCAAAAGTGTGAGCAAGATGGGTCCCGCAGTGTCTAACGTTGGACCACAAATCGCACAGAACAAAACATATGTCTTGATTTGATGTAACGTTTTGAAGCTGACGGGGAGGCCTTCTTGCCGCGGACTGTGACAGGTGATGAAACCTGGGTTCAGGAGCCCGAAACAAAACGACAGTCGATGGAATGACGCCATTCCCATTCCCCACAGAAGAAAAAATTCAAAGCAACTGCTTCCGCTGGTAAGGTCGTGATCGCTGTGTTCTGGGACTGTGAAGGTATGATTCTCATTGATGTGATGCCAAGAGGCGCTACCATTAATTCAGAAGCATGTGCCAACACATTAACAAAACTCAACCCGCGCTTCCGGCGACCTCGGCGCCACAGTAACCCAGATGTTTTGTGCAACACGATAACGATCGGCCCCACACAAGTTTGAGGACTGCTGAACACATCGCAAAACAGAGTTGGACAGCGTTACCCCATCCACCCTACAGCCCTGACTTAGCCCCCTCGGACTTCCACTCGTTTTGGCCATTAAAAGATGCCATTCGTGGAAGACATTTTGAGGACGATGAGGAAGTGATTCCCACAGTGAAGCACTGGTTCCGCCACCAGGACAAGGATTGGTGCCGACAGGACATACACGTCCTTGTTTCGCGCTGGAGGAATGCCATAGAACGGGATGGAGATTGCGTGGAAAAACAGGGTGTGTACATAAAACACCATTCTCTCGTGTGTGTAATTCTCATTAAGTTCAATAAAGAATTGTTGAAGGAAAAAGAAATGCGGTGCGTTACTTTCTGGGAAACCCTCGTACAGTCATGTATCGTTGTATCGTTTCGCTGAGAAATTACAATTTCCGTTACAGATTTTCAGGCCAAAGAATTTAGACAGCAGATTCGCAGAAACTAAAAGATAAATTATGTAAGTCTGCAGGCTTTCGTGGCCGTTGTCACTAAAGTTAAAATCTTCTGGGTTGTTAGGCTGCGTCATGTTTCTTCTAAAATGTTCAACGTTTCGACCCCTCTGCTGGGATCTTCCTCAGGGTGTTTTTGTGTCCACTACTGCTAGAACACTGTCAGACGCGAGTGTCACGTCCACTTATAAAGGGGGAGTTTTCTGGAGTTCGTGCTGGAGAAGTGATAGTATTGGTTAAAATTCATGTGGCTACCATTGGTGGGCCATAATCATAGGCTAATGCAGAAGAAGGGGCGTTGGTAGCTCATCTCCTGTGGATACCATTGGCGGTCATCGTCATTGGATAGAAAGGCACTGTTCTACACTTATGCTGGGGAAGGGTTATTGGTTGAAATGCCTGCTACCACAATTGGTTGGTCGTCATCAGTGGCTAGATTCGTAACGGACAGAGCAAGAGAGGGGGGATGTTTACCCAAAATATTACTGTCTACCGAGGTGACTTGCAACGCGTTGTTTATGCCGCTCACACACCGCGGCCGCGTATTTAATTCCTTGATGGCGGGGAGCCATGATGCCGGAAGCCTATACCCGTCATCTCTATTGAAATTAGATGCATTCTTAGAAATTTCAACCGCTTCTCGGACCTTTCTTCTGTAAGTGTTTGTTTCTTTAGCCCGTCCGCGTACGTTATTAAAATCGATGTCAGAGCCACAGTTCTCGTGATGTTCCGCTACTGCCGATTTTGCACTTTGTTTTAGCCGCATGTGCCTTTCGTGTTCTTTAATGCGTTCTTTGACAGTTCTTCCCGTTTCGCCTATATACACTTTGCCGCAGCCACATGACACTTGATACACGCCTGCATTGTGGAGGTCATCAGGTGCATCCGTTTTCCGTCGCAAAAAGTCTTTTATTTTGTTTTGACTAAAAAAGATCCTGAGGAAGATCCCAGCAGAGGGGTCGAAACGTAGAACATTTTAGAAGAAACATGACGCGGCCTAACATCACAGAAGATTTTAACTTTAAAAGATAATTTTTTTGTGTTGTTGTCGCACAGGGACAATAGGAACATTTAATTACGTATTTGACTATAGTAGAAACTGATTAAATACTTAGGAATGTCGCACAATTTGCTTATGGTACAAATTTTTCTGTAATACCATAATGAGAATCAAATACAGCTAAGAAAACGTTAAATTCTAAACAAGCTCCATATTTATTACGTACACTGTAGCATGCGTGGCTATTAAGTTACTAGGACTTAAAGATACGTACGAGACAATAATGACGTCCCTGATAAGCACAAAGAAATAACTTACGGGGAAGTGGAATTGACACTTTCGCAGTGTGAAACTGTATGTGGTAAAAGGTACCTTTTCCAGCACTTCTCTTAGCTGAAGAGCTTATGCTCACATCTATCCTGTCAATGATGAAACAACGATGTTGCAGAATATTGACGACTCGTATATTAATTTTTTTCTATATGAGCTACATTTAGTTAAAAATATTCTTATTATTTATTTTTTAATTAATTTATTTATTTAATCTGATCTTATTAGAGTCATCAGGCCCTCTTTTACAACGGACCTAGGTTTCGCAGGTACAGTACCTTTTTTACATCATAGTTACCTAAGAAATAACAGTTTTCGTGTGACAGATAGTATTAAAATGATTTGAGTGTCTGAAGTGGCATTGTGAGTAAATTACACTGACTAAGAACTGATAAAGTTAATACTGCCAGCACTTGTGTTACTGCAGCTGCTACCATCAATAGCGAAATAGCAATAATAATAACAACAATAATAATAATGACGATAATAACAATAACGATAGTGGCAGGTATAAGAAGGATTTTTAGTGTACAAAATATGTTTTCCGATATAGCAAGTTATGGGGAAAGGAAATTTAAGGAGACTGCATCGGCTAAGAACACTAGATGAGGTTGGAAAGAGGGATACACAAAGGTAACGAGAGCGTATAGGGACAATGGAAATCATCATTGTTTCGTTATGTGATATGTCAGTAACTCTCTTCTGAAACTGGAGATGCTATTCAGTTCCGTAATATAATGCGGGAGGTTATTACAGAGTCGGCTTCCTGCTACTGATAAGGACTTCGAGAAAGTGGCTGAACGATGAGTGGGACAGGAACGAGTATTTCTGCCATGTTATTGAGACAAGAACGTTAAGATGGAAGAGAGATATGAGGGACAGTGTTCATTTTATTGCTTGTAAATTTTACATTGTGCAAGTGATGGACACAATACTGTTTTAGCAAATGCAAGATAGTAGTGTAATCACTCACAGAAAATTTAACGGTTCTACCTCCAGTGAAAACTGAGAAAAGGTAAATTAAATACGAAAAAGGGAAAGTTATGGGAAATTGACTTAAAGGTTAAAACAGCCCTTCTGCATAGGTTCATCTTCAAATGCATTCTGGAGTCTTCTTACAGCAAATCTTTCCATCTGCCATATTTTCTTTACTAAACATTTGAGAGAACAGTTTGCATTTTGTGGTGAAGGGGTGGCGACAACAATAGCCGGCCACCCTCGACCACTAACACTGTCAAATCCGAAGTACTAACACGCCCACCACGTTTAGCTGTGGGATAAATGCCAGCAAAAAGAAGGTGTGCTCTACACTTTTTAGGCGTAGCAACACGGCTATGGAAGTCGTCAGAGAGCAACCGATGTTTATCAGATGTTTTGGTACTTATAGTATCGTATCTTTTCGGACAGCTGTTTATCAGATGTTTTGGTACTTATAGTATCGTATCTTTTCGGACAGCCGAAGAAGATGTAGTCGAAATCTTCTCCATGATCGTAGTCGCATAATGGGGCTGCTACCAAGCCAATGCAATGTAGATGTTTCCTGCAACAGCCGTGCTTGAATGTCGCGCGTGTTGCTGTGTTCTGGAGCATTTATGTTTCTTGTGCCTCAACTTAGTCACCAGTGCCGGGCTAGCGTTAGTGTAATCTCTGCCTTGTATTTTGATGACTCTTCTCATTCTGCGTTCCACTCTTCTCCGGTTACTAGATTGAGGACGTTTAAAAAATATGCATCTGACGCTTTTGAAGCCTCCTTTTCGCCATCCTAAGTGGTTGCATAGTATTATAGTAACTTAGAAATTGGTTAAGTAAGAATAGCAATACGACACGAAAATACTTTCCTGTAGATTAGCAACATAATCATCTATTGAGTATATTATCGAACGTAATGTCACCTACGATGGATTGTTTTCAGAAGGAAATAAGAGACGAAATTCTTGGGACTCAGAAAGGACCTTGAAGGAAGAAGTAGCTGGGCTTCTGAGAAGGAATTAGTGAAAGAGAATATGACAGAGAAATCCTGTAGGCCAAAGAGACTAAAATTCACACGATAGCAACAAGGCTTGATCTACAGAGGTTAGACGATAATGGATGTTCGAAGTGAACAATGCGGAAGTTTCTTTGCCTTCCTCCCCCTCGCCCCTTCCGCGACACACACATACACACACACACCGGGATGAATAGAATCGCACAGGACTCAAAACCTCAAGAAGAAGACTGGCTTAACAAGAACAAGACTGCTTCTCAAGAACCACCTTTATGTTGATCTCGGAATATACTACAATTCCTATGTGTAGTTCACGTAGAGATAGAGAAGAGATTATTACACTAGCTAAAGCGCGCACAGAGGCCCTTAAATAAGCATTCTTCTCTCTTTTCGTATGTGAATGCATCGGGAAAAGGCCGTAATAATGCAATGGTGCAATGAGAAGTTGCAGTTCACATCATGCATATGGATGTAGATTTAGATGTAGCAGTAGATGAGAAGCCAGAAGATGAAGCAGAACTGGCTGTGACGTCTTACTTCAATCCCGGCTCAGTAACATTTGTACTTAAGTGATTGAGTACACAAGTACAGTGTTAACTGCTAAATCGACTTCAGAACATTTGCAGCCAGATCACCAATTTTTATGCAATTGCTCACGAAATTTAGAAATGTACATATTTCTGAAGTATGTGCACGAACTGGACGCCTAAAAATGGCCATCGTTTGCTAAATCAGTTCATGGTGAAAGACATGTAGACGTCAGTCTCTTCTATACAGCCGTTGAATGAACAGTAACAGGACCAAATTTGAATAGATTGTATTAAATGGTAGTGTAGCCTTACAAAAATTTCTTATTCCTTCCCTTCTATGATTTACGACAAGCCTCAGCTAGACGTTTTTGCATTGTAAGATCTCAGATTTTGTCTAATGAGACTGCCGCACTTTCAAACACACGCGCCGCTGCGTTTCCTACAGCCGCCGCCGCGGCACGAGCGCGCTGCAACGAACGATTACGCCGCTGCCATTGAGATGCAAGCGACCCCTCTCCGGAGCTCCAGTGCCGGGCATACTGAAGTTCCAACATTTATCTACTGAGCCCATTTTGCGTGCTTGCCAGTTGAATAACGTGTACATACTTCCATAATCTGCGACTAAATTCGCATGATGTAAATCCTGTGGAACCCATCTGGGTCGCCATCATCACGTACGCAAATCAGCGGCCCGTTATTTATGCGAATTACATGACTTGTGCGTAGACATCTAATGCCACGTACCTCCACAAACCTACCAGCCAACTGTCGAATCCCTGATACGCAGAGTCGGAGATGTATTTCGTTACAAAGACAGACAAACAAGCTGTTAAGTACGTGGTCATAATGTTATGGTTCGTCAGTATATTTCTGCATTCAAATCTACTGTTAGAAACTGACGCTGCAAATAAGTTATGTATTATTTTTACTATTTGATACTAGATGTAGAATAAATTAATTTCTGGATTATCTGTTTATGTGCGGAATCTGTTCCTCGCTCCTGTATCACTAAAGACATTAGAGAGACGAATCGAAAAAGGCTAGGTTTTTGGAGTAGAAGGTAGCCATGCGCTTGTCCAACGTTGTGGTTTCTACATTTACATCTGGATCTACATCTATAATCCGCAAGTCGGTCGTCTTAAGGCGTGTGGCGGAGGCTGCTTAGTGAACCACTGACACTCCTCCCCTTTCTGTTCCAGTCGCAGTTGGTGAGCAGGAAAAACGGTTGTTGATAAACTTAAGTGTGGGGTATAATCTGTCTGATTTTACACTCAAGTTCTTTTGACGAATACACGAAGGAGGAAGCAATATATTGGTTGACTCTTCGAGAAACGTACGCTTTCGGAATTTCAGCAGTGAGCCACAGTTTGGTGCACGTTGCCTCTCTTGTGGCGTCTGGCTTTGGAGGTGGATGACGCTTTCGCGCTTACTAAACGAACCTATGACGGAACAGACTGCTCTTCTATGAATCTTCTTCTTTGAATCTTATTTCCTCTGTGAAACCTACCTGATTCAGATCCCAGACAGACGAGCAATGGTCAAGTATTGGTCGAACGAATGTTTGTAAGCCACTTCCTTTGTTAATGGACTACATTTCCTGATGATTCTGAAACGTCCCCTTTGTATGTTAAGAATGGCTGTGCTGGTAAACTTCTACGTTATTTGATACAGAAACAGCTGAGTAAAACTGAACGTACTCAGACAGTTCTCTCTTTACTTATTCTGGTCATCACTAAACTGACACACAATATTTTTAGCGCAACGCAATCTGACTTTCAATAATCCCTACAAAAGAATGGCCCTGACTAACAATAACCTTTACCTTTCATGAATCACTTACCTCACAAAAATCTTCGTTACTCGAACTACTTCAATATCAGTACGTGACACATCCAGTTTTACAAATTTCCTTTTTCTGACGGACACGCGTCCAGAGCGTCCGCTGATAGTAACCTCTCAAAACTCTGGCATCTCTCTCCCCACATCCACCATTGCTGGCAGCTCACCTCCAACTGCTCAACGCTACGGGTTGTTCACATCCGTCCAACACTACACTAGCGAATATTCCAACAATGATTCCAACCAGCCACAGACTGAACACAGCGCAGTCAGTGATTTTCATACAGAGCGCTACATGGCGTCACCAACATAAAAACCTAAACAGCCTACTTACAATTCTTCCAATGTATCTCAGTCTGGCATCTGCACTTCATATTGTACGGTACGCATAGGCTCCACCCTCATATTACTGAATGTGACTGCTTATAATAAACGTTCGGCAGTCGTTATGCATGCTGTTTCATTGTGTTGAGTGTCAACTGACAACCCATGCGTCAAGCGTCGATCCTAAAATTTTCTAGCATTTCTGCTTGTCTGTATAAAACAGCATATTCTGTGAAGAGCCTCGGACAGCTTTCGACATTATACCCTAGGTTATATATATATATATATATATATATATATATATATATATATATATATTGTCATATAACACATCATTGTGGTACATCCGAAGTTACTTTTACGCCTGATGATTTCTCTCTCTTGGGAACAACATGTTGTGCTCTGTTTGCTAGGAACTCTTCAAGGCAGTCACAATATTCCGTACGCTCTTATTTTATTCAGTAGACGCTAGTACGGAGTTTGCAGACACAATAGCGCCTTTCTTAGCAATCATATACAACCGCTCACTTGACGAAAGGTCTGTTCCTAAAGACTGGAAAGTAGCACAGGTCACACCAATATTCAAGAAAGGAAATAGGAGTAACCCATTTAATTACAGAGCCATATCACTGACCTCCATTTGCAGTAGGATTTTGGAGCATTTACTGTACTCGAACATCATAAATTACCTTGAAGAAATTGACTTATTGACACATGACCAACACGGATTCAGAAAATATCGTTATTGTGCAAGACAGCTAGCTCTTTATTCCCATGAAGTAATGAGTGCTGTCGACAAGGGATCTCAGATCGATTCCTTATTTCTAGATTTCTAGAAGGCTTTTGATACCGTTCCTCACGAGCGACTATTAATCAAATTGCGTGCATATGGAGTATCGTCTCAGTTGTGTGACTGGATTCGTGATTTCCTCTCAGAGAGGTCACAGTTCGAAGTGATAGCCGGTAAATCATCGAGTAGAACAGAAGTGATATCTGGCGTTCCGCAAGGTGGTATAGGCCCTCTGCTGTTCCTGATTTACATAAATGACCTAGGCGATAATCTGAGCAGCCCCCTTATATCGTTTGCAGATGACGCTGTAATTTACCGTCTAGTAAAATCGTCAGACTATCAATTCCGATTACAAAATGAGTTTCTGTATGGTGCGAAAAGTGGCAATTGGCACTAAACAAAGAAAAGTCCGAGGTCATTCACATGGGTACTAAAAGAAATCTGATAAATTTTGGGTATACGATAAATCGCACAAATCTAAGGGCTGTCAATTCGACTAAATACCTAGGAATTACAATTACGAGCAGCTTAAATCGGAAAGACCACATAGATAATATTGTGGGGCAGGTGAAACAAAGACTGCGCTTTGTTCGCAGAACGCTTAGAAGACGTGAAAAACCCACTAAAGAGACGGCCTACATTACACTTGTCTGTCCTCTGCTGGAATTTTTCTGCGCGGTGTGGAATCCTTACCAGGTAGGATTGACGGAGGACATCGAAAAGGTGCAAAGAAGGGCAGCTCGTTTCGTGTTATCGCGTAGTAGGAGTGAGAGTGTCACTGATATGATACGCGAGTTAGGGTAGCAGTCACTGAAACAAAGGCGGTTTTCTTTGCGGCGAGATCTATTTACGAAATTTCAATCGCCAACTTTCTCCCCCGAATGCGAAAATATTTTGTTGACACCCACCTACGTAGGGAGAAAAGATCATCATGATAAAATAAGAGAAATCACAGCTCGAACGGAAAGATTTAGGTGTTCCTTTTTCCCATGAGCCATTCGAGAGTGGAATGGTAGAGAAGTAGTATGAAAATGGTTCGATGAACGCTCTGCCAGGCACTTAAGCGTGAATTACAAAGTAACCATGTAGATGTAGATGTAGACTGTATCGAACGCCTTCCGTTAAAAAAAAAATTGACAAAAAAAAACACGCCACCAATCTCGGCTATCGCTTTCAGGGTATTATCTTGAACGAACAAGACGAGCTGTTTCAGATTATGGTTACCTGCGGAATCCATGTTTATTTTTACAGAGGAGATATTTCGGCGCCAGGAAAGCCATGATACGTCAGCACCAAACTTTATCCAATGGTCTACAACAAACTGACCTAAGCGATGTAGGTGTATAGTCGTGTATCTCGGACGCGGGTAGTCGGAGTACCGCCGGCTGCGGCTCCTTCCTGTTACGACTAGAGGTGTGCAGCTGGTATTTCCGCGCGCAGATGCGGCTGGCGCTGGCCACGGGGCGGCACCTGGTGGTGTGGGCGGCGGTGGGCGGTGCCGCCCCCACACCCGTCCCCGCCACGGGCCGTCGCCTCCTGCAGCCGGCGTGGTCAACGGGGCTACGGCCGGCCTTCCAGGTACTGTGTTCGCACGACCCGGAAATACCCAGCCGCCCACCACGTCAGCACCAGTCTGAAATTAGCTCCAGACGTTGTCACAGAGAACTGCAGCTGCTCCATTCTGGCAGTTACCAACATATTTTGTTTTCTAAACACTTCCAGACACTGCATCAACACGTAAAGAAAGCTAGGTTGATCTTTCTGCCCTTCCTAAAATCTACATCTGCATCCGTACTCTGCAAACGACTGAGGTGGGCATGGCTGAGGGTACTTCTCAGTGAACTACTTATTAGGCTTCTTTCCATACCACTTACGTGTGGAGCATGTGTACGAATGACCGTTTTAATGCCTATGTGCGTGCTGTAATTAGTCTAAGTTCTTCTTCGCAGTCCCTATGGGAGCGACTTATAGGGGGCTGTAATATATTCCTCAAAGCCGGTTCCTGAGAAATTTTATTTAGGCCTTTCCATCATACACAGCTTCTCCTTTGAAACCAGTTTTTCGATATCTTTCTGACGCTCTTCCAAGGTTCTAACAAACACCGAACCGTACATTCTGCCCTTCTTTGTGTAGGTGCAGTGATACTCCTATTTGATGTTTGTCCTGCACCCCTGACCACTATTCTATGATGGACGTGCACTAACCCTGTAGTGCTTAACTGTAATTTGTATGAAGTCTGCATCTTACACTTCTGTTACTAAAGACGTGCTCTCTGCCTTTCGTACTGAGCGCAGTTCTTTTGTGGTTTTACTGCACGCCAGATGCTGCTACTTGTGCTGAGAGGCGAAGTTCGGGCACCTAGAAATACTTATAATCCAATTTAAAGAAAACTATGGGGCGAAAAAATTTTGCTTTTTCACATCTTATAGTCTGATATCTTCGCTCGATAAAGAACTGCGTTTCTTTTCCTTATTCGTCGTAGCTTAGAGAAAGCTTTTGACAAAGTTGACTGGAATACTCTCTTTCAAATTCTGAAGGTGGCAGGGGTAAAACACAGGGAGAGAAAGGCTATTTACAATTTGTACAGAAACCAGATGGCAGTTATAAGAGTAGAGGGACATGAAAGGGAAGCAGTGGTTGGGAAGGGAGTGAGACAGGGTTGTAGCCTCTCCCCGATGTTGTTCAATCTGTATATTGAGCAAGCAGTAAAGGAAACAAAAGAAAAATTCGGAGTAGGTATTAAAATCGATGGAGAAGAAATAAAAACTTTGAGGTTCGCCGATGTCATTGTAATTCTGTCAGAGACAGCAAAGGACTTGGAAGAGCAGTTGAACGGAATGGATAGTGTCTTGAAAGGAGGATATAAGATGAACATCAACAAAAGCTAAACGAGGATAATGGAATGTAGTCGAATTAAGTCGGGTGATGCTGAGGGAATTAGATTAGGAAATGAGGCACTTAAAGTAGTAAAGGAGTTCTGCTATTTAGGGAGCAAAATAACTGATGATGGTTGAAGTAGAGAGGATATAAAATGTAGACTGACAATGGCAAGGAAAGCGTTTCTGAAGAAGAGAAATTTGTTAACATCGAGTACAGAGTTAAGTGTCAGGAAGTCGTTTCTGAATGTATTTGTATGGAGTGTAGCCGCGTATGGAAGTGAAACGTGGACGATAAATAGTTTGGACAAGAAGAGAATAGAAGCTTTCGAAATGCGGTGCTACAGAAGAATGCTGAAGATTAAGTGAGTAGATTATATAACTAATTAGGAGGTATTGAACAGGATTGGGGAGAAGAGAAGTTTGTGGCAATCCTTGACTAGAAGAAGGGATCAGTTGGTAGGACATGTTCTGAGGCATCAAGGGGTCACCAAATTAGTATTGGAGGGCAGCGTGGAGGGTAAAAGTCGTAGAGGGAGACCAAGAGATGAATACACTAAACAGATACAGAAGGATGTAGGTTGCAGTAGGTACTGGGAGATGAAGAAGCTCGCACAGGATAGATTAGCATGGAGAGCTGCATCAAACCATTCTCAGGACTGAAGACCACAACAACAATTCGTCGTAGTTACTGCGATGCATCAAATCTACATCTACATCTACACGATTCCTCTGCAATTCACATTTAAGTGCTTGGCAGAGGGTTCATCGAATCACAATCATACTATCTCTCTACAATTCCGCTCCCGAACAGCGCGCGGGAAAAACGAACACCTAAACCTTTCTGTTCCAGCTCTGATTTCTCTTATTTTATTTTGATGATCATTCCTACCTATGTAGGTTGGGCTTAACAAAATCTTTTCGCATTCGGAAGAGAAAGTTGGTGACTGAAATTTCGTAAATAGATCTCGCCGCGGCGAAAAACGTCTTTGCTTTAATGACTTGCATCCCAATTCGCGTATCATATCTGCCACACTCTCTCCCCTATTACGTGATACGGGGAAGTCTTCAGGTCCAGATTGTATACCGATTAGGTTCCTTTCAGATTACGCCGATACAACAGCTCCCTACTTAGCAATCATGTACAACCGCTCGCTCACCGATAGATCTGTACCTACAGATTGGAAAATTGCGCAGATCGCACCAGTGTTTAAGAAGGGTAGTAGGAGTAATCCATCGAACTACAGACCTATATCATTGACGTCGATTTGCAGTAGGGTTTTGGAGCATATACTGTATTCAAACATTATGAATCACCTCGATGGGAACGATCTACTGATTCGTAATCAGCATGGTTTCAGAAAACATCGTTCTTGTGCAACGCAGCTAGCTCTTTATTTGCAAGAAATAATGGCCGCTATCGACAGGGGATCTCAAGTTGATTCCGTATTTCTAGATTTCCGAAAAGCTTTTGACACCGTTCCTCACAAGCGACTTCTAATCAAGCTGCGGGCCTATAGGGTATCGTCTCAGTTGTGTGACTGTATTCGTGATTTCCTGTCAGGAAGGTCGCAGTTCGTAGTAATAGACGGCAAATCATCGAGTAAAACTGAAGTGATGTCGGGTGTTCCCCAGGGAAGCGTCCTGGGACCTCTGCTGTTCCTGATCTATATAAATGACCTCGGTGACAATCTGAGCAGTTCTCTTAGGTTGTTCGCAGATGATGCTGTAATTTACCGTCTAGTAAGGTCATCCGAAGACCAGTATCAGTTGCAAAGCGATTTAGAAAAGATTGCTGTATGGTGTGGCAGGTGGCAGTTGACGCTAAATAACGAAAAGTGTGAGGTGATCCACATGAGTTCCAAAAGAAATCCGTTGGAATTCGATTACTCGATAAATAGTACAATTCTCAAAGCTGTCAATTCAACTAAGTACCTGGGTGTTAAAATTACGAACAACTTCAGTTGGAAAGACCACATAGATAATATTGTGGGGAAGGCGAGCCAAAGGTTGCGTTTCATTGGCAGGACACTTAGAAGATGCAACAAGTCCACTAAAGAGACAGCTTCCACTACACTCGTACGTTCTCTGTTACACAGTCCAATGTCGATGTTGACGGGCCAATGTGAGGCATAAAGCTTTTTGTCGTACAGTTATCAAGGGTACACGAGTGGACCTTCGGCTCTGAAAGTCCATATCGATGATGTCTGACACTTATTGATGGTCCAGTATTGAAATCTGCAGCAATTTCCGGAAGGGTTGCACCTCTGTCACGTTGAACGATTCTCTTCACTCGTCGTTGGTCCCATTGTTGCAGGATCTTTTTCCGGCCGCAGCGATGGCTCTGAGCACTATGGGACTTAACTTCTGAGGTCATCAGTCCCCTAGAACTTAGAACTACTTAAACCTAACTAACCTAAGAACATCACACACATCCATGCCCGAGGCAGGATTCGAACCTGCGACCGTAGCGGTCGCGCGGTTTCAGACTGTAGCGCCTAGAACCGCTCGGCCACACCGGCCAGCTTATATTGAAACTGGCTATCTTTTAAGGCGTAGCTGCAGATAGTGCGGTAATAAGTTTTATAGGCAGGGAAAAAAGCAAACATCCAGAGGATGAATTTGTTCTGTAGTTCCAGGTGGTATGAACTGCAATGTCACACACTTTTCAAGATGGATAGTTTGCTCGACAGGAGGGTGATTTTTATACGAAGACCAGAAATCTAGCTAAAGTATGTTATTTTGGCCTGCTATTGACCAAACGCAAAGCTTATACCACAACTGTAGTTCTCTTACGTCCATTTCCCCACTGTTGCTTGCTGAGACGAAATATTCGCTACTGTTCTTGCAAGATCACGCACACGAGAAAGAATTGTAGGAGGCAGAGCATCTCCAACTTATCCCAGCACAATATTAATTTTCCATCCAATTTGCCATCGAGATTAACAGTCGGCATAATTTTATGTAAATGCATTAAGGCATTGATGACAGTTGATCTTGATACAACTCTCTTGGTACCCTTAACTTCCAGGGTTCTTTTCATATGTATTTTCCTCTTCAAATCCCGATTGGTCGGACTTGATAACAAATTCCATACTGAACGGTGTGATAAGTTTGTTTACCTCATCTACAAATTTTCGGGTCGATTCCGTAGTTTGCTGTTTATCGTCAAGTTGACGCGTTGTTTGAGATTTCGTTATCTTACGTCTTCCGACTCTGTAGCAGTGTTTGAAGCTGTGCAGCCATCCACTGTTTCCCTTGAAACCGCTGCAATCTATGTCGCGCGCAGTTTGATGTGCATAACGTATGCACATGCTGTAAATTGTATCGAGCATCCTACAACGTGCAAACACCACTTTTTGTGACAAGTGCACCTCGTCCTCACTTGAATATACGTAGTTTTTCTTATGCACTACACGATCATATTGCTGCGGACTTAGAACTACATGCCTCGGCATTTATTTCAATAGCACTTTCATTTGGCGAGCACGTATCGTCATCCTTGTACTCCTCATGTAGAACGTACGCACAGTCGAGCGTAGAGGACACCACACATTCCACTGACATACCTTGCAGAAACGCTAATATTTCATCTGCTACTTCTTTCTCATTCTGTGAAATTCCTTGTAGCACTGTCGTGAGTTACTCGTCGACTAAGCTGTTCAGCTACGCTCCGTAGCCTCATGCTGTGCTCACCACTGGATAACCCCAACCCCGCCCCATTGTTGCCGTTAGCAGCCAATAGTGTGGTTGCGTCATAGACAATATGTGGGGTGTCGGATGTCGTAAACATGACTAGCCTTTTGAGACCTCGCACTCAAGGGGTTCCTTCTGAGTGGTCAGCACTGGTGACTGCGTTGCAGAGGACCCTGTTTCAATCTCCGGTACTGCCAAGATGTGTTCCTTAGGGAGGGGGGCGAGAGGGGGGGGGGGGAGGGGGAGGGAGGAGAGCTGGAATGGGTTCCACTAAGTGTCGGGATGCCAATTGAGGGGTTACCCTGTACTTAATTGAGAAGTAGCGGCTCCAAGGCTTGGATAGCCGGCAATGGCCGTGAGAGCCATGTCGTGGCCCCATGCTACTCCGCACTGCATCTGCATGACGGTCGCAGCTACGGTGTTACAGCACCTGGTTCCCACCTATAAGTGTAGCAGAAGTTCAGTTTGCAGTTAATCAGCCTTGCACTCAACGAAATATTTGGTTTAATATTTCTTGATCATGCTCAAATTTCTGATTCCCAGAGTGTGAGCCACAACTCAATTCTTTGAAGTTTTCTGATAAGCACTTATCAGATTCGAACATCTAGAGACTACGTCTTGAGAGAAAAATCCATTTCAAGTGCCCTTGTAGAAGTGTTAACATGACCGAAAATGGTTAATGATAAAATCTATCTCTGGAATGGTCAGCGCCGTAATTAATCTCTGGCTGAGCCGTCGTAAAGCTAAATGGTTCAAATGGCTCTGAGCACTATGGGACTTAACATCTGAGGTCATCAGTCCTCTAGAACTTAGAACTACTTAACCTAACCCAAGGACATCACACACATCCATGCCCGAGGCAGGATTCCAACCTGCGACCGTAGCAGCCGCGTGGTTCCGGATTGAAGCGCCTAGAACCGCTCGACCACAGCGGCCGGCATAAAGCTAAACTAAAAAAAAAAAATTAACAACAGGGATGCAGACTAGTGGGATGATAGATGAAGAGACCACCGACAAAGCTCCTGTGTTAAGTAAATAAGAATAGTCTTAAATTCGGCATGTTTCTAAAAGTAACTTCACTACTGAGCAAAATAAAAGCGGATCAGACTTGATATTTTTCGTTGTTTTGTATGAATGTGCGTCGCGCACTGTGAGAAAGATGGATCACAAGTAAATCTATTCTTCTGAAAAGTATGTTTGGACAAGGATCCTAAGAGTTTCATAGACTGGAAAGGTAAAAAATAAAACAGCCCTGGTAAACAAAACTATAAATATCTTCGAAGCCCCAAACATTGTAATGAGATTAAGATACTTCGGAAATACCATGAGTCTAGAAGACCTACTAGAAAAAACTGTAATACTCCAATGTACAGAAGATCAACGAGGAAACCCTAGGAGAAGGTGAATAGAGGACGTCAAAGAAAGTATCAGAATGACCCTGGAAGAAAAGAGACCAAGACACCGACAAGAAGTGTTGATCATGTCAGCAGCAGTCGATAATAATTTGATGGATCATAACAACAACGAGGCATTACTAATGTATTAATTATTATTACATTTAATGTTCTTGAATTGTTTAACCATTCTGAGCCATTAATCTTTTTGTTACTTTTATTGGCTTTATTTTCATTGCGTTTTAAGCGTGAATTACGCTTTTGCCTTTGAATGTAACCAAACTGAAACCCTCTGGAATCGGGAGTATTGCTTTCTAACGACAGGAGGGCAACAGTGCTATATGTACAAGGGACGTTAAACAATGGGAAAGGGACCTCATGTTAAAATTTAATTAGACAGTTACAAATACATTGTCTGGGATAGCATCAAAAGAGGCAGCGTATTGGAAGCTACGCTACTGTACCTATGTGGAATGAAAAATATTTAATTGAAATAAATAAAGAAATAATTTATTCGAAGAATCAGAATTTCCAATATTAATAATATTGAGAGCCGAGTAGCTTCCATAAAATTTCATTACCGCGAGCAGGCAAAAGTAAATCAGGAAACCGAATGTATTTGTGGTATTTCGGTTATTGACCCTAGGGCAGTTTTGATACGGTTCTCCGTTCATGGCGCCTCACTTACGTGTAACCGATGCATCTCAGATAACCAACTATCTGCCTTATGTACTTATATTTAGGCTTTTCCTTGCGAATATTCCCTACCAACATCTCTTCAGCTGCAGTTTTCAGCAACGATTCATGCCATAATGCGTGTACAAAAAACGAACACTTAAATCTTACCGTGAGATCTCTGATTTCTCTTATTTCATTATAATGATAATTTTTCCGTATGCAGATTGGTATCTAAAAAATATTTTCGCATTCGGAGGGGAAAGTTGAAGACTGAAACTTCGTGAGCAGATGGCGTTTGCAACAAAAAACGCCTTCTTTTAGTGATTACTGCCTCAACTCACGTATCATATCAGTCGCACTCTCTCTCCTATTTCGCGATAACACAAAAATTTTTAGATGCCCTCCATCAATCCTATTTAGTAAGAATCACATACCACACAGCAACACTAGCAGAGGACGGACAACGCGTAGTATAGGCGGTCTGTTTAGCTGATCTGTTGCATCTTCTAAGTGTTCTGCCATCAAAACCCAGGCTCTGGTCGGCCATCTCCGCCACATTAGCTATGTTATCGTTCCAATTTGTTGTTCATAATTGTTGTTCTTAGGTGTTTAGTTGATCTGAAAGCCTTTAGTTTTGCATGATTTATCATGTAGCAGAAGTTTAAGGGATTTCCTTCAGTCCTCATGAGAATAATGCCACACGTCTCATTATTTTCCCCGCAATACAGATATATTGACTACATCATTTTGCAGTTCGTTATGAAAATTTGCTGACAGCATCACCAGCAAACAATCTAAGAGGGCTGCTCAGATTGTCTCCTAACTCGTTTATATAGATTAGTAACAGCAGAGGGCCTATAACGCTTCCTCAGGGAAGCTTGATATCACTTCCGTCTTACTCGATGATTTTCCGTCAGCTACTACGAACTGTGACATATCTGTCAGGAAATAGTGAATTCAGTAGCATAACCGAGACGATAGTCCATAGGCACGCAATTTCACTAGAAGTCGCATGTGAAGAATGTGTAGCGTTGCTCTTGGGTGGCGGAAAGAAAAAGAATTGTTATTTTACATTTTTTTTCTGAAAAATTTCGAAAAATTGAATATTTTCGTGGCCCACTTGGCAGCAGAATCAGGGATTGATTACACTATTATAATAACATACGTTGAGCAATAAATACCTGAATAAGAGCAGCAGATTGATTTATTTGAGATCGTTCGGAATAAACATTATCGTTTCTGTGCATTTTTATAGTCGCGATGTAGTCATCCTCGGAACAACACTAAGGGACCAGAAGATCTATAGACTTTAAAAGAAACGCAACACTACACAATCAAAAAAAAAAAGAGTTGATTCAGAAATAATAGGAAAACGATAATGTTCCTTCTGCCTCATGCTGCGTTCGGCCCATCAGCGTGATCGTAATTTCTGGTGATGAGCCAACACAAAATAATTATCATTCAAGTAAATGAGGAGATGGAAATCATCAAGGTTAATTTACTAAAATAAGCACACTTATCTTTAACACACGTTTTTTTAATGCTACGTACCTTTTCATATTAAATTACAATAGATGACCATTGTGGTTAGATACTTTATACATAACAGTCAAATTGTCCTCTTGATGCTGTCTGTTCGTAATCAGTTACAAGAAACTACATGTTTTCTGATTAGAAAAATAACAATTAGCACATTTATTGAATATTTTCACACAAAATATAAAATAACGAAGCGGAACGCAGCAACTCTGCGTCCGCCTTTCATGGAATACAAACAGTAAAAGGTGAGGCGCTCAATGCCTCATTTGTCTTGAAACAACAGAATTCTTTTTTATATCATTAATCGATACATGTACATAGGGATTCATGGGCACCGCGCAAGAACGGCAAAGATAAAGAATAATAGATTCTATCGCTGTTATGCGATGGTTCATTTCTTTTACTTTACAGTTGTTCGATAACTTTAGGCCACCAGGCCTTTATTATTGAGCGTATATTAATGTTTGTGAGGCGAAAATTACTAATATTACAAATGGTATCAAACGCCTTCTGAAAATCTAAAAACATGGAATCAGTTTGACATCCCCTGTCGACAGCACTCATTACTTCTTGAGAATAAAGAGCTAGTTGTGTTTCACAAGAACGACATATTCTGAATCCGTTTTGGCTGTTTGCCAATAAATCGTTTACTTCGAGGTAATTCGTAATGTTTGAACACAGTATATGTCCAGAATCCCTCTACAAATCGACGTTAGTTATATCGGTCTGTAATTTAGCGAATTACTCCTATTCCATTTCTTTGATATTGGTGCGAATAGTGCAGCTTTCCAGTCTTTGAGTACGTATCTTTCGACGAGCGAGCGGTTGTATATGATTGCTACGCATGGAGCTATTGTATCAGCATACTCTGAAAGGAACCTGACTTGTATACGGTCTGAACCTGAGGGCCTGCCTTTATTAAGTGACCTAAGCTGCTTCGCTACACCGGAGATATCTACTTCTAAATTATTCATGTTGTCAGTTGTTCTTGACAGAATTCTGGAATATTAATTTCTTTTCTCTGATGAAGGTATTTCGGAAAACCGTGTTTAGTAACTCTGTTTTAGCGGCACAGTCACCAATAACATCGCCGTTGTTACCGCGCAATGAAGGTATTGATGTGGCTTTCGGCTGGTGTACTTTACATACGATCAGAATCTCTTTGGACTTTGTGCCAGATTTCGAGACAGAGTTTCGCTGTGGTACTATTAAAAGCATCTCGTATTCAATTTGGCGCTCATTTAAGAGATTCTGTAAAACTTCGCCAATACTGGTGGATTTTGCGTTCTTTTAAACAGTATTCTGACCTATTTTGCGTACCATGGGGGATAAGTCTCATCTCTTATTAATTTATTTTGTATATGTCTCTCAATTAGAGTGGATACTATTTCTCTGAATTTAAACTACATTTGGGGTCTATGCTTACACTGTCAGATTGCAAGAAATGGAGAATGTGTTTCTTCCTTTTTCTTCTTTATGTATTCTACATCCGAAACAGTCCACCTCTCGAAGCTAAAGTTTTATTTATGTGCATATTACAGCTAGCAGACATTTCATTTATTAAGCACCTGACACAACCTTATCACTTTCGGTGACAGTTGCTTTCTCATCAGCTAATCGTTTCATGATAATCTTCTGTCGGTGACAATCAACTCTCTTTCGAAACAGTCCTTTACTTCGTTAATTGTCTCATCAATATACAAGTTAAATATCACTGGTGGCAAGGAGCAATTTTTCTTTACACGTCTCCTAATTTTGGCGTCTTGTAGCATTCCGTCAATGCCAACAACTCCAGTCTACTTCGCTGTGTGGAACATGCACAAATCCCAAAGCAGGAGGCATACTTTTTACATCCATATGTATTATAAAAAGTACGTACGTATTTGAATGTGTGTGCATGTGTGTTTCACATCTCTTGCTAAAACACTCGACCGATTTCAACCAAACGTGGTACTCATACGCCTTATGCCAGGTAATAATCGATGAGGGGGTTCGAACCGCCTAACTACCATAGTTCACGAGATATGACCTCATAACCAATGAGATGCGTGAAGAACAGCCGCAATATGCATGATGTTTAAATTTATTGCATCTGTGATAGTAACTCTATTCGCAATACGTTTCGCGGACAGTATCCGCATCTGCCGCTAAATGCACTCACAAAATTATGTTACGGTACCAAACATAGTTCAAGAGATATGACGTTACAAACACTAAGATGAGTGAAAAATTGCCACATCGTTAATGACATTTAAATTTATTACTTCTTTGCTACTGGTCCTATTCGCAACACATTTTGTAGACAGTATTCACATATTCCACTAAATGCGCCAACAAAATTATATTATGGTACAACACATAGTTCAGGAAATATGTCACTAACACTGAGATGCGTGAAAAACGGTCGCTTCATACATGATATTTACGTTTTTTACTTCTTTGCTACTAACTCTATTCGCAACGTACTTCGCAGACAGTATCCACATATGCAGCTGAATATACCGAAACAAGTGTGTAATTTTACGACACACAGGCCATGATTTTTATTTATTTATTTAGCATACATATGTACATATTGACACACAATAAACTTAAGTTTGTCTTTACAACTGAATATCAAGTCCTTCAATCCAGCGCACTGCAACTGGAGTTGCTAGCAGGAAGTCCTCTTCGGCGCCGTGATAGGCTCGAATCGTGCATTCGCTGACAATGTGGTGAACAGTCTGGTATGGAGCCCCACAGTCACAGGCTGGATTAGGCAGCTTCTTCCACTTAAAGAGAGCATCCTTGCATTGGCCGTGGCCGGTACGGATTCTGTTGAGAGTAGTCCAGGTCTTGCGTGGTAGATCGAATCCACTTGGAAGTTTAGCACCTGAGAAGATGTTATGCAGACGCACATCTGTCACTGCTTCCCACCGACCTTTCCATTCTTCAAGAGGTTTAAAATCCTTAGCAACCATGTCAGCACCATCGCACAGAGTTGTATGGCGTGATTTCAGTCTCTTACGATTTAAAAGTGGCAGGTTACTATGCACAGGTAGATTAGAATTCCTGGAGCTCTTGTGGAATTCTCTCATAAGGGCAGTACATCTGCGTAGATCATCGGGCATTATACCGGTTAACAGTGGAAGCCAATAAACTGGAGTAGATCTGATTGCGCCAGATATTATGCGCATTGTCGTATTCGGCTGGGTGTCAACACGCCTTGTAGCATGACTTTTCATCCAAACAGGTGCACAATACTCAGCACTTCAGTACACCAAGCTGAAGATCGCAGCGAATAGGCCATGAAATATGGCGTCATAAACACTGAGATGCTTGAAAAATGGTGCATCATATATGAAGCTATATATGAAGCTTTAATACATTTATTCTTTACTACTAACACACTCCTGCAGTCCAATCAACTTAAGGAACTCCCTGATTCCTGGCAGCGCTTTTGACAGTTTTCAGCTGCGAAGCCCAAACGGCTCTGGGCGAAAACAATAGCCATCTATAGGGCTACGAAGAAGAGTGAGGTAGAAGAAGAAGAGGTAGAAGAAGAATGGGTAACTGTGAGAGATGAAATAGTGAAGGCAGCAGAGGATTGAGTAGGTAAAAAGACGAGGACTAATAGAAATCCTTGGGTAACACAAGAGATACGGAATTTAATCGATGAAAGGAGAAAATACGAGGGTTGAATGAAAAGTAATGCTTCCACTTCGTTCATTGGGTTTAGATGGGAATATTTTAATAAATCAAACGCAGAAATAACCCTTATAATGTGATCTTTAATTACCAATATTCACTTTTCCACATAATCACCAGCCAATTGGATTCATTTCTGCGAATGATGAACAAGAATGTAGATGGAATGAAGATCACAACAACAACTGAGCTAAGAAGAGGCGTTGCCGTAGAGGCGTTTACAAAATTGCGCCGTTGGCACGCAAGGCAGCTGCGCCCATCATGCAGAAACTGTCCGGAATCATCAAATACCGAGTGTATTTCAGAAGTAAATACAAGGTTTCGTTTAGAATAGAAAAGCGGCAAAATGAATAGCCGGGCAGTGCCGGATTTGTCAGCTAGTTTCTAATTTAAGAACTGTCTTGAAACTGAAAAACACGAAGTACGAACACGCAACGTCACGCCTTGAACAAGATACTTCCGTATCCCACTTCTTTGCGTATTGATTCTTCCTGACTAATGTCTTGAACTTCAGCCTACTCTTCATCACTACTATATTGTGATCTGAGTCTATATCTGCTCCTGGGTACGCCTTACAATCCAGTATCTGATTTCGGAATCTCTGTCTGACCATGATGTAATCTAATTGAAATCTTCCCGTATCTCCCGGCCTTTTCCAAGTATACCTCCTCCTCTTGTGATTCTTGAACAGGGTATTCGCTATTACTAGCCGAAACTTGTTACAGAACTCAATTAGTCTTTCTCCTCTTTCATTCCTTGTCCCAAGCCCATATTCTCCTGTAACCTTTTCTTCTACTCCTTCCCCTACAAGTGCATTCCAGTCGCCCATGACTATTAGATTTTCGTCCCCCTTTACATACTGCATTACCCTTTCAATATCCTCATACACTTTCTCTATCTGTTCATCTTCAGCTTGCGACGTCGGCATGTATACCTGAACTATCGTTGTCGGTGTTGGTCTGCTGTCGATTCTGAATAGAACAATCCGGTCACTGACTTGTTCACAGTAACACACCCTCTGCCCTACCTTCCTATTCATAACGAATCCTACACCTGTTATACCATTTTCTGCTGCTGTTGATATTACCCGATACTCATCTGACCAGAAATCCTTGTCTTCCTTCCACTTCACTTCACTGACCCCTACTATATCTAGATTGAGCCTTTGCATTTCCCTTTTCAGATTTTCTAGTTTCCCTACCACGTTCAAGCTCCTGACATTCCACGCCCCGACTCGTAGAACGTTATCCTTTCGTTGATTATTCAATTTTTTTCTCTTGGTAACCTCCCCCTTGGCAGTCCCCTCCCGGAGATCCGAACGGGGGACTATTCCGGAATCTTTTGCCAATGGAGAGATCATCATGACACTTCTTCAATTACAGGCACATGCCCTGTGGATACACGTTACGTGTCTTTAATGCAGTGGTTTCCATTGCCTTCTGCATCCTCATGTCGTTGATCATTGCTGATTATTCCGCCTTTAGGGGCAATTTCCCACCCCTAGGAGAAGAGAGTGCCCTGAACCTCTTTGGGTAGAGCAAACCAAAGACTGCGATTCATTGGCAGAACACTTAGAAGGTGCAACAGGTCACCAAAGAGACTCCTTACACTACGCTTGTCCGCCCTATTCCGGAGTACTGCTGTGCGGTGTGGGATCCGCATCAGGTGGGACTGACGGATGATATCGAAAAGCCCTGTGGATACACGTTACGTGTCTTTAATGCAGTGGTTTCCATTGCCTTCTGCATCCTCATGTCGTTGATCATTGCTGATTATTCCGCCGTTAGGGGCAATTTCCCACCCCTAGGAGAAGAGAGTGCCCTGAACCTCTTTGGGTAGAGCAAACCAAAGACTGCGATTCATTGGCAGAACACTTAGAAGGTGCAACAGGTCACCAAAGAGACTCCTTACACTACGCTTGTCCTCCCTATTCTGGAGTACTGCTGTGCGGCGTGGGATCCGCATCAGGTGGGACTGACGGATGACATCGAAAAGGAACAAAGAAGGGCAGCTGGTTTTGTATTATCGCGAAATAGGGAAGATAGTGTCACAGACATGATATGTGAATTGGAGTGGCAATCATTAAAACAAAGGCGTTTTTCGTTGAGACAGGATCTTCTCATGAAATTTCAATCACCAGTTTTCTCCTCCGATTGCGAAAACATTCCATTGGCACCCACCTACATAGGGAGAAATGATCATCACGATAAAATAAGAGAAATCAGGGCTCGCACGGAAAAAATTAAGTGCTCGTTTTTCCCACGTGCCGTTCGAGAGTGGAACGGTAGAGAGACAGCGTGAAGATGGTTCATTGAACACTCTGCCAGGCACTTTATTGTGAATAGCAGAGTAATCACGTAGATGTAGATGTAGATGTAGATGGAATGAAGATCACAACAACAACTGAGCTACGAAGAGGCGTTGCCGTAGAGGCGTTTACAAAATTGCGCCGTTGGCACGCAAGGCAGCTGCGCCCATCATCCGGAATCATCAAATACCGAGTGTATTTCAGAAGTAAATACGAGGTTTCGTTTAGAATAGAAAAGCGGCAAAATGAATAGCCGGGCAGTGCCGGATTTGTCAGCTAGTTTCTAATTTAAGAACTGTCTTGAAACTGAAAAACATGAAGTACGAACACGCAACGTTACGCCTTTTTCTACGAGTGATGTAAAACTGACTTAGTGAAGTACCACTTACTACAGGAAGCATTTTAAACGGCCGCAAGTTCAGGCAAATGTTATCACCGGTTGTCTCCCTGTCCCTGTCGGAACTGAATTCATGTTCTGTCTCCAACGGCCGACCTCTCGTGATGTTGAACTCTTCCATTCTCCGTCGGCTCCTACGTTCACGGCGAATGATGCGTCTTAAACGTCTCATTAGCAGCGCCTGCCGAAGCAACACGCATGTAATATGAAGTGCTGCGCGCGGCATTAGCGGGCGCCCCACGCAATTTGCTGCGAGGCTCCTGCAGATAAGATAGAGCCGAGTGTGTGGGCGACGTTTGCCAGGCTACCGAGAATAGCCAGCCACTTCACGTATGCCTCGCCGAGACACACGTCCGGTTTCGTCGAAATTCTACATTTACCCGTATACCTATCTACGGCCCATTTCCCTGTCCGCTGTCAAAGGCCAGTTACTGCAACGTCCATGTATTGGTTAGTTGCTGCTCTACGTCAAAATACTGATGAAAACTGTAAGTGCGAAAAGAGAAAAATTCAGCAACTTAGACTCTTATTGCACTACTGGCCATTAAAATTGCTACACCACGAAGATGACGTGCTACAGACGCGAAATTTAACCGATAGGAAGAAGATGCTGTGATATGCAAATGATTAGCTTTTCAGAGCATTCACAGAATGCTGGCGCCGGTGGCGACACCTACAACGTGCTGACATGAGGAAAGTTTCCAACCGATTTCTCATACACAAACAGCAGTTGCCCGGCGTTGCCTGGTGAAACGTTGTTGTGATGCATCGTGTAAGGTGGAGAAATGCGTACCATCACGTTTCCGACTCTGATAAAGGTCGGATTGTAGCCTATCGCGATTGCGGTTTATCGTATCGCGACATTGCTGCTCGCGCTGGTTGAGATCCAATGACTGTTAGCAGAATATGGAATCGGTGACTTCAGGAGGGTAATACGGAACGCCGTGCTGGATCCCAACGGCCTCGTATCACTAGCAGTCGGGATGACAGGCATCTTATCCACATGGCTGTAACGGATCGTTCAGCCACGTCTCGATCCGTCAGTCAACAGATGGGTATGTTTGCAAGACAGCAACCATCTGCACGAACAGTTCAACGACGTTTGCAGCAGCATGGACTATCAGCTGGGAGACCATGGGTGCGGTTACCCTTGACGCTGCATCACAGACAGGAGCGCCTGCGATGGTGTGCTCAACGACAAACCTGGGTGCACGAATGGCAAAACATCATTTTTTCGGATGAATCCAGGTTCCGTTTACAGCATCATCATGGTCGCATCCGTGTTTGGCGACATCGCAGTGAACGCACATTGGAAGCGTGTATTCGTCATCGCCATACTGGCGTATTACCCGGCGTGATGGTATGGGGTGCCATTGGTTACACGTCTCGGCCATCTCTTGCTCGCATTGACGGCACTTTGAACGGTGGACGTTACATTTCAGATGTGTTACGACCCATGGCTCTACCTTTCATTCGATCCCTGCTAAACCCTACATTTCAGTAGGATAATGCAGGACCGCATGTTGGGGGTCCTGTACTGGCCTTTCTGGATACAGAAAATGTTCGTCTGCTGCCCTGGCCAGCACATTCACCATATCTCCCACCAATTTAAAACGTCTGGTCAATGGTGGCCGAGCAACTGGCTCGTCACAATACGCCAGTGACTACTCTTGATCTGTGTTATCGCGTTGAAGCCGCATGGACAGCTGTACCTGTACACGCCATCCAAGCTCCGTTTGACTCAATGCCCAGGCGTATCAAGACCGTTATTACGGCCAGAGGTGGTTGTTCTGGGTACTGATTTCTCAGGATCTATGCACCAAAATTGCGTGAAAATGTAATCACATGTCAGTTCTAGTATAATATATTTGTCCAATGAATACCCGTTTATCACCTGCATTTCTTCTTGGTGTAGGAATTTTAATGGCCAGTAGTGTATAATTGCTTGTTTGGAAACAAACACATCATTTTAACATGTTTCCGATACACTGACGGGGTAAATTTAAACGAAAGGTGATAGGCGTCTTTGTACATTTGAAAGATGATGTCTATTCAGATTTTGCGCCAGTCACATAAGAGTGGCGCTGGTAACGCCATTACGAGGATGCAAGTCAGGTTTGCTTCATGTACACACTGTGACGGTCATGAGCGTTAGTTGCCTTTGAGATTGGACATGGTGAGTTGTCGTAGGTCAAGAATGCCTTTAAGGCATCAAAGACGCCTTTATCAACACGTTACTGAGTTTAAACGAGGTCGAGTAATAGGGTTACGAGAAGCTGGATGTTCCTTCCCGACACTGCAGAAATAGTTGGCACGAGTGTAGCCACTGCACATGATTGCTGGCAGCGGTGGTCACGAGAACGTACGATGGCAATAAGACTAGACTCTGGACGGCCACATGGCACTACAAAAGGGAAGACCATTGTGTTCGGTGTATGGCTCTGGCGCATCGTACTGCATCTGAAGCAGCCATCTCAGCAGCAGTTGGCACCACAGTGACACAACGAACTGTTACAAAGCGGTTACTTAAAGGAGAGTTCCGAGCCAGACGCCCTGTAACATGCACTCCACTCCCCACACTACTCCCATTTGCTGTTGTGTTTTCCGATGAAAACTGGTTCGCCTCTGTACCAGTGATGGCCGTGCGTTGGCTAAAGGAGGCCAGTTGAGGGCCTGCAACCAACCTGTCTGCGTTGCACACTGGACCCTGTAAGGTGCCTCTTACGTGAGGAAGACATTTTTACCAGTTTCAATAAACTATTGTCTCTTATTGATGTATTCACGGTAGTTAGGAAGTGCTGTAGTCCGTAGCCGGCCATGAGTCGGAGACCATTTCCGACGCTGGCTGGCTAGGTGACGAAGCGACCTTATGTCGCGCGTAGTGGGGTGGGGCTCGGCGCTGGACCTTAGGCCGGTATTACACTATCAAATTTCTTTGTCAAAGATTTGATCAAAGATGTGATCAAATATTCCGACAAATATATTTGACGAAGATCTTTGACGTAGCGCTAGAAGGGTATTACACTTGTTTATTACACTGTCATCGTATTTTTCTTCAAAGTTCAAGATGGCTGACAACAGCAACTTATTAACCGCAGCAGTTGCATGTACCACAATTGCACTGCGTGCACATGCGGAAGAGAAGCGGGGGAAAAAAGGAAACATACCTGGGTGAAGCCGTGGGTTTTACGACGACACGATAAAAGCATTCAACAAAACTTGTTACGTAAGCTTATAGTGGAGGACGTCAAGCCATCAATTACTTAAGAATGGATGAGAATACATTTCTGTATGTGCTCAATGAAGTGTATCCTCATATGACAAAGCACAATATTCACTTACGAACTGCTACATCTGCAGAAGGCAGGCTCACTGTAAACGCTTCCTCATTGATTTTGGCATTCTAATTAAACATTCATAATTTCTGTCTATTTTCTAATGAAGTAGGCCATAAATAATCCATCGCAATTTGAGAAGAACCGTAGCGTCCACACCCACAACACCAGAAAACAAGGAGCTCCGTAACTCATTATTAACAGTGGCGGATTTACATGGGGAGGCCCACTAGGCACGGGCGGCACATTAGGGGGGGGGGGCGGCACCTTAGGGGGGGGGGCGGCATTTTTTGCTCTGTACTCATTTTAAGCTTTTACATTTTAAAATAACTGCGCTCACAAACGACAATTTTTTTTAATATTGTTAAACAACTTGCTAGTTTAAATAAGTCTTAAGAACGAAATTCGACAGTACAAGTTTACTTGGTGACTGAATGGAAATTTAACATTAGGTTTCTGTCCTGTACCATCTTCATGATTGTTCAAAATATTTTGACGTAAGCTGTCCGGACGGCAATCTACAACACAATGTTTGAAACGTTATTATTCCGAGAATGTTGTCGGTTTCTACTTAACCCTACTATCTTTCTCCCTGAAAATACCGGGACCCCTGAAAAGGTGTGATAACTAAAATCAGTTTCTTAATTACTGTAACATGTGTGGGCCTCAGTATCTAAAATCCGACTCAACTTAAATTTCTAGTAGAAATTACGGGGAAGTATCAAGTCAACCCTCGGTTTCTGTAATTAATGTGAAAGCTCTGTGGTCTTCAATATCCGAGCTTTGATTTAATGACACCCGTTTAACAAAACGTGTTGATACTGGAAATGTTGTACATTTTTAAACACATGTTTATACGAAAAGAACATAAGCAGAATATCTAATAATGTGTGAAATGGACTTCACAACAGTTTAAAAATTTTATTTATTTGCTTAGTTACTTTTTTTGGCGAAAAAAGAAGAAGTAACCAACTTTCGTTTCTCAGTTATTGTGATGCAGCCTGCACGATGTCAAAGTTCCCACTCTAATAGTACGTGGCATTGCAAATTTTATATTAAACTTCATAACTAAATTTTTTTTCTTCGAGGAAAGGTTATTTTTATTTTATGTTGGAACAAAAGATACATTTGCCTGCATGCATAACATCAGTGTTCACACAAATGACAACACACCACATCAACTGCCAACAAGACTATTTAAACTTTGTAGTCTGTCTTTTCTGCCCACATAAACCGCTAAAATGTTATAAGAATAAGTGGGATAACAGTCGATCCAGCACGCCTCACAACAAGAAATTGCAAAAATTATTTGCTTTTTAAATTAGAAAGACAGTATCAAGAATATTCAGGACATATTTGCGTCCCAGCTAAAATTCCGGCGACGCGGGAAACAGAAACCAAAAAAGGGACTGTCCCATTTTTTTTACGAGACGAATTCCAGCCGCAGGTGTGCTTCTACGGTTCACTGACAACAGAGAAACAGGCGACAATGAAATTAAATTATTCTGCATTATCGTTCTTTCATAGCACAGTTACGTCGAGTAAGCCGAGTTGGTCAGTAGTGCATCGCTCTGTGTTTAAAGGAAAAATCTTTGTGCTCGTGTACCGTGTTTAAAGTAAAAAGCTTTGCCAGCCGGAGTGGCCGTGCGGTTCTAGGCGCTACATCTGGAACCGAGCGACCGCTACGGTCGCAGGTTCGAATCCTGCCTCGGGCATGGCTGTGTGTGGTGTCCTTAGGTTGGTTAGGTTTAATTAGTTCTAAGTTCTAGGCGACTGATGACCCCAGAAGTTAAGTCGCATAGTGCTCAGAGCCATTTGAACAATTTTTTTAAACAAGCTTTGTGCTCATGTGCAATTTAGTACGATTGGAACTGCGTAGTCTTTCCTTCTTTCTTTCCTTTTACAATTTTTTCTTTTGTTTTGACTGGTTGTTGACAATTTGGTAAGTGCCTTAACACGAATAACAGTGAAAAAAGCAAACGTGCAAAATTAAGTGGGGCGGTATTTCAGAAATTATCGAAGTAAAGGCGAGAACGAGAAGCCAATGTTCTAAAAACCCTTGGCAGAGTAGATAAATTTTTCGCAAAAAATGTTGCTGGTTCGACTTCAAGTATCACGGATGATATTTCTTCACTGCAGCTGTTGTAAAAGAAGTAAATACATACGGAACAAAAGAAAAGCAAATTGTTCCTGATTTCGAGTTTCACGAAAAACTAACTGTCGAGCCAGACATTACAAAAAGAAATAACCTCGTTAGTGATGATCCTGCAGAATGGTGTGTCAATGAATCAACAATCCACATTCTCTTACAACGTGGCATTAATCAAAATTCTAACGGTGATTTTTCTAATTCAAGAAGGTCATTAGGGGATAAAACCAGATATTTGAACAAAAATGGGTTTTATCGTACACTTTTAAATGGTGAATCAACTTTGCGTGATTTTCTAATATACTCCTGTAGCACCGGTGCTGTTTTTTTGTGCACCATGTAAATTGCTCAGAGGTAGGGCCGCGATTGCTACTAGTGGTATTTCAGATCGGAAAAATATTTCTAATATTTTATCTCATCATGAGAATTCACTTGAACACAAAAATTCTGTGTGATCACTCTTAACAAGAAAAAGGTCCAGAATGAGATTTTCACTCTGCAGCGGAGTGTGCGCTGATATGAAACTTCCTGGCAGATTAAAACTGTGTGCCCGACCGAGACTCGAACTCGCGACCTTTGCCTTTCGTGGGCAAGTGCTCTACCAACTGAGCTACCGAAGCACGACTCACGCCCGGTACTCACAGCTTTACTTCTGCTAATATCTCGTCTCCCACCTTCCAAACTTTACAGAAGCTCTCCTGTGGCTAAGCCATGTCTCCGCAATATGCTTTCTTTCAGGAGTGCTAGTTCTGCAAGGTTCTCAGGAGAGCTTCTGTAAAGTTTGGAAGGTGGGAGACGAGATACTGGCAGAAGTAAAGCTGTGAGTACCGGGCGTGAGTCGTGCTTCGGTAGCTCAGTTGGTAGAGCACTTGCCAGCGAAAGGCAAAGGTCCCGAGTTCGAGTCTCGGTCGGGCACACAGTTTTAATCTGCCAGGAAGTTTCAAGAAAAAGGTCACTTAGAACATAGATAACCATTTCGAGTCATATGTTGAGACAGAGAAAACGACCTGGCGCAGTGCGTTGAAACGGGTGTTTGCAGTAGTGAAGAAGCTAACAAGCCGTGCACTTCCCCTACGTGGACACGTTCGAAGATTCCGTTCATTACATAATGGTCAATTTATGATGTCTCTTCAAATTATAGCCGAGTTTGACCCTTTTCTCGAAGAGCACATTGAACGATATGGAAATCCAGGGCACGGACATACAAGTTATCTTTCTTCATCAATCTGTGATGAAATAATAGATCTTCTTTCTGAACGAATATAAATAATTATCATAAGTGAAATAAAACAGGGCAATATTTCTCTATAATAGTAGATTCTACTGCGGACATTTCACATATTGATCCATCATCTTTCATATTAAGATATGTGAACGAGAATGGTGAACCTGCTGAACGTTTCCTTCTGTTTTTACCAAACTTAGCTGAGGCCATATTAAAAGTCCTGTCTACAAATTCCATTGATATTACCGAACAAAATGCGAAAGCGGATTATGTGACTTGTGCAACACATTCTTTGAATTTAGTCGGCGCTAGTACTGCAAGCTGTTGACAGGAAGCATGTTCGTTTTTCAGTGTAGTGCAAAACCTTTATATTTTTTTCTCTGCTTCTATACAACGATGGGATAAACTTGTTTATTTCATGAAACTAGGAAGCAAAACGGTAAAAAGTTTATAAAAAAATGGTTCAAATGGCTCAATCACTATGGGACTTAACATCTGAGGTCATCAGTCCCCTAGACTTAGAACTACTTAAACCTAACTAACCTAAGGACATCACACACATCCATGCCCGAGGCAGGGATTCGAACCTGCGATCGTAGTAGCAGCGCGGTTCCGGACTTAAGCGCCTAGAACCGCTCGGCCACAGCGGTCGGCTGTTTATCAAACACGCTTTGGTCAGCAAGAGAGGAAGTGAGTGTAAGTTTATATGAAAATTGAGAGGGCGTTATCAATGCCCTCACACATATTGCCAATAATACGTTTGAAAAACCACTTGTGCGAAATGAGGCTTCAGCTTTGTTGTATCAACTCAGCAGTTTGGAAGGACATACTCCAGAGATTTAATAGTGTACATCTGAAATTATTGATACTAAAATAGTGCATGAATTATATGAATCACTTGTAGGATTTATTTCACCTATTCGTGGCACGTTCGACTACTATGAAAATAAATCCATGGAGGTTGTGACTGATATAGACTATGAATGCACCTATACAAGATCACGAAAATGCAAACTTCATGATGACGAAGAACCGGACTCTGAAGAAATTTTTCTGACTGGAAGGGAAAAATTTAGAGTCGAAACATTTCTCCCAGTACTCGACAACTTGTACGCCGAATTAGTGATGAGGAAGGAAAGCTACAGAACGCTGTTGGACTCCACAGTTTTCAGTAACCTTAAGAACAGTTCACCTGATGATATTGCTGAACGTGCAGCAAAACTCCAAGCGTCATATGACACAGATTTAGAGCCTTCGTTGCCTAGTGAATGTGTACATTTCGCGAAACGTTTGAAATATTCTGAGATTAGTGATATACCAGTAGAAATGAGTAAATTTTTACGAAAAGAGAGATTACAGTCCGTATTTCCGAATGTTAACATTGCTATTAGAATATTTCTATGTATGGCACTTACAAATTGATCAGCAGAACGCTCGTTTTCGGCTCTTAAAAGACTGAAATCGTACCTGTATTATACGTTGTCTGAGGAGAGATAGAAAGCCTTGTCCATTCTTCACATCGAAGCCGACCTCGTAACTGATACCCGTCTGAACTATGAAGATATGATCGACGAATTTTCTGCCGTCAAAGCCAGACGCAAACGTTGCTGACTGGTGAGTTTATTTACTTATTCGTATTAGTTTTAAAAATTTAAGATTATAATGTGATTTTTATTATAACTTAGAGCACATTCATTGGATTTATAAACTACATAACACCTGCTTATTTTACAATTGCCGATGGCAGAACGCGGAACTAAACCTCATTTACGTGCAGATGTGACCGAAGGCGCCCGACAATACTAAACAATACCCGTATGACGCAGGCCGCTCGGCGCTGTACAAAAAAATGCTTCAAATGGCTGAGCACTGTGGGACTTAACTTCTGAGGTCATCAGTACCCTATAACTTACAACTACTTAAACCTAACTAACCTAAGGATATCACACACATCCATGCTCCTAGGCAGGATTCGAACCTGCGACCGTACAGGTCGCGCGATTCCAGGCGCTGTACAGTCAAGTCATAGTGATACTGTAGTATATTACAACTGATGCGTATTCTTGGTGTCTGCTGAAATATATAGCTATCGCGGAATTACACTCCTGGAAATGGAAAAAAGAACACATTGACACCGGTGAGTCAGACCCACCATACTTGCTCCGGACACTGCGAGAGGGCTGTACAAGCAATGATCACACGCACGGCACAGCGGACACACCAGGAACCGCGGTGTTGGCCGTCGAATGGCGCTAGCTGCGCAGCATTTGTGCACCGCCGCCGTCAGTGTCAGCCAGTTTGCCGTGGCATACGGAGCTCCATCGCAGTCTTTAACACTGGTAGCATGCCGCGACAGCGTGGACGTGAACCGTATGTGCAGTTGACGGACTTTGAGCGAGGGCGTATAGTGGGCATGCGGGAGGCCGGGTGGACGTACCGCCGAATTGCTCAACACGTGGGGCGTGAGGTCTCCACAGTACATCGATGTTGTCGCCAGTGGTCGGCGGAAGGTGCACGTGCCCGTCGACCTGGGACCGGACCGCAGCGACGCACGGATGCACTCCAAGACCGTAGGATCCTACGCAGTGCCGTAGGGGACCGCACCGCCACTTCCCAGCAAATTAGGGACACTGTTGCTCCTGGGGTATCGGCGAGGACCATTCGCAACCGTCTCCATGAAGCTGGGCTACGGTCCCGCACACCGTTAGGCTAGGCGCAAATTGAGACTCGTATAGCGCGTGTGGCGCGACGCAGCGCAGCGCGTGTTTTTGTAGCATCACAGATTCAAATGGGACCGCGCAAATTGCGACGCGACGCGACTGGGACGCGACACGCGTCTGCGCCAGGTCGCGCGGCGTTGTGGTTGCGACACAGTTTCTCCCGCCGCGCGTCGCACTTGCCTCGCTAGCACCGTGGGAAATTTGAGGCGGGGAGCGGAAAAGTAGCACGGCCATATGCTCACATCGGAACGGCGCATATGAGCAGTGGTAATATTGCCCATACGATAAATTTTGCCTTACTGTGTACTGATTTTTATTGCCTTTGGGTAGTATTTCTTTTCGCCATTTAAACGCTCCAGCTTTCTTCGTTAGCACGTTATACTTTTCTGTTACTTATATGTGCATAGTTTTCTTTTGTTTTTCTTCTGTCAAGAAAAATGTATACTTCAGTAACTGATGAGCCATTGGCCACTGGAATTGCACCATATGCCTCCGCGATGTTTTCAGATCGTAAGAAGGGACAGAGGGTAGTGAATAAGGAAGCAAGGAATATTATACAATCGTGTGATTAAGAATCAAGGCAGGAAAGTAAAGCAAGGTTATCTTCTCGCTGCCTAGTAAGCTAGCGTATCTGTACGATCTGTTACAAAAATTTAGAAAGGGATAATCTCCACAGGTGTGATCCCTTTGTGCATCTGGTAAAAAGCGTCTAAAATCTGAAGTATAGAAGTTTCACTGTGATTACTCTGATATGGATGTAATAATGTAATACGACACACTGTACTACATGCATGTGAGCAACAAATTTCCACTGCAAGCTAGAAACAGTCGAAAAGCAGTCACAAATAACAATGTTTTAATTGGTTCGCCGTGATGAGAAAAAGCATTTCAATTGTTGCATGGACATTATCAGCATTAATAAACTAATTACACAACAACAGGCTACACAAATGAAGAAAATGGTCGGTATTATTACGAAAGTAGGAATATCCTAAAAGAGTGTTATGATTAGATATATTTAATTTGTTGAAATGTGCTGCTGACAAAGGCAGATCTACTTTCATGACAATGTTTTTCGAACTCCATCTCACAAGGCACACATGGCTAGCTTGTGCATTCCTGTCGCGCGCATTATCCTTCGCTGCTGACAATACACTCACCATCAATTATATATATTTCTCAGTAGCAAATATTTTATTCGCGATCACGCATTGTCAGTTTGGCAAGCCCTAGGTGAGTAAACAGTATCTGGCATGTGCCTATCATTCCGCCTGAAGGAACGCTCGTCACCATTTTAATACTGCTCAGATCAAGAGAAGGAATAAAATCCTTTGGTAAGTTTCCATTCCAGTCGCTCAGTGTTAAAAATACGATGGGTTACGGGGATTCCACCAAAATTCCAACAGAATTGCCAATCTGTTTTTGTGTGAGTTGTTAAGCTTTTCTCATTCGAAGAAGCATCACAATTTATGAGTAAAGGCCACATTTCTCTTGGTGACTGGTTTAATTGTACTTCCTTTGTCACAGTGAAATTTGCCAAACTCATCTCACAGCAGTTATTTAGACAGAATTCCGAAACGTAGGGCCTCATTAAACAAGTAATTGGCAATCACAGAGCTCAATAGCTTACGAAAAACCTCATTGTATCGGTTTGCAGCAACATAAAAGAAGAAATTTCATGTTTATTTTCATACTAGGAAGCTCTTGTTTCGCTAGCTGTCGATAACTCTTAAAAAATTAGTCACTGGAGCGAAATAAATAAAAAAAGAAGTATAAGTAGTGATATATCGCCACAGATAAGAAAGTTCCGTGTGTTTAATAATTAGCAAAACACTCTCCTCCTTGTGTGCTATCATTCGCCAAACTTTCGTTTCGATGTCTCGAGCGGTTTAGGAGATATGAGAAATGTTGCGAGTATTTCATTCTCGCGGGCGTGAGATCGGAAGTGAGCGCGCTACATCGGATCCATTTTCTCGAGATCGGAGGACGCAGCAACATATAGTGTAACACGCACCAAACTCAAAATCATAGCGACCCCTAATTTTCGTTGCAAACTTTTTGAGTTTTGTGTAGTGCCTCACTAAAATGTGTACATCACAATAAGACTGGTCATTAGCGAGCTGATGGGCACTTCGTCACGAAGCTGACATATAAACGCTACAAGTAAGGCAAAAATCATATATTTCCAGAGAATAGTTTCTGTAAAGTCGTTTGAGAAAGATAAGAGGTTGCGCGCGCTTCGGTTCAGTCAGCGCAGAGCGTCGCCAGTCGGCGCGTGCGGAGTATGGTGTACGCGTCGCAATATGCGCTGCACCCGCGCGACCTGTGCGGCACGTGCGTGTCGTGCTGTAGTGTCGTGTCACGTCACACGTGCTATACGCTTCTCAATTTGCGCCTAGCCTTAGGCCGTCTTCCGCTCACGCCCCAACATCGTGCAGCCCGCCTCCAGTGGTGTCGCGACAGGCGTGAATGGAGGGACGAATGGAGACGTGTCGTCTTCAGCGATGAGAGTCGCTTCTGCCTTGGTGCCAATGATGGTCGTATGTGTGTTTGGCGCCGTGCAGGTGAGCGCCACAATCAGGACTGCATACGACCGAGGCACACAGGGCCAACACCCGGCATCATGGTGTGGGGAGCGATCTCCTACACTGGCCGTAAACCACTGGTGATCGTCGAGGGGACACTGAATAGTGCACGGTACATCCAAACCGTCATCGAACCCATCGTTCTACCATTCCTAGACCGGCAAGGGAACTTGCTGTTCCAACAGGACAATGCACGTCCGCATGTATCCCGTGCCACCCAACGTGCTCTAGAAGGTGTAAGTCAACTACCCTGGCCAGCAAGATCTCCGGATCTGTCCCCCATTGAGCATGTTTGGGACTGGATGAAGCGTCGTCTCACGCGGTCTGCACGTCCAGCACGAAGGCTGGTCCAACTGAGGCGCCAGGTGGAAATGGCATGGCAAGCCGTTCCACAGGACTACATCCAGCATCTCTACGATCGTCTCCATGGGAGAATAGCAGCCTGCATTGCTGCGAAAGGTGGATATACACTGTACTAGTGCCGACATTGTGCATGCTCTGTTGCCTGTGTCTATGTGCCTATGGTTCTGTCAGTGTGATCATGTGATGTATCTGACCCCAGGAATGTGTCAATAAAGTTTCCCCTTCCTGGGACAATGAATTCACGGTGTTCTTATTTCAATTTCCAGGAGTGTATATGTTATCGGAGAGTACGCTCAGATGAAAAAGTGTTAATAAATAACGTAGTTCAGTTCTGTCGATAAATACGTAAAAACTTTGCTAATACCGTTAGAAGTAGCTATGGTGAGAGCAGTAGCTGCAGTACAAAACTGTTCAGCCCATACATGGATTAACGGTATTGTGTACACTTATTATGCAGCATCTAGCTACACAGACCCTAATGCTTTACACGTTAACTATTAGATTATAAAACAAATTTGATTTTTCCACAATAGTCTGTAAAATTATGTAATAGTAAAACCAATTCTGTGTTTGTTCATCTGTATTTAGTTATTGCCAGCCGGTGTGGCCGAGCGGTTCTAGGCGCTTCAGTCTGGAACCGCGTGACCGCTACGGTAGCAGGTTCGAATCCTGCCTCGGGCATGGATGCGTGTGATGTCTTTAGGTTAGTTAGGTTTAAGTAGTTCTAAGTTCTAGGGGACTGATGACTTCAGTCCCATAGTGCTCAGAGCCATTTGAACCATTTATTTAGTTATTATTTCGTGCACCGAAATCTCTATTTCAGTTTCATTTCTTGCGCTTTCCCACAGATTCATGTATTAATAACGAACGTGTTTTGTTTTATCTGCTGCACATTCAAGTTATTAGATCGTAAAACGACAGTTTAATTTCAATTTCGAACGCATCTCTGTAAAAGTACGTATTAATTTCTAAAGTATGACACGTTCGCTTCAATTTTTAGATTGTAACACAACTTTTTTATTTTAATTTTCACCGGTTTGTGTAAAAGAGCATATTAAAAGTGAATGTATAACAAAAATCCGTCGTCTCCTACACGCTCTGCTGAATTTTTAGGCCATAAAAGAAAAATTATTTTCCTTGTGTTCGTTTCTGTTGTCTTTCGATAGCAAAATGTGTTAACACAATGCAGTTTTAAGTTTGTTTTATCCGCTGCCGTACACCAAGCACTGTTCAGGAACCATATTACATTTTGATTGAGCACAACTAGACCGCTGACGCGTCCTTCAGAACAACGAATGGCAGAGTACGGAAACAGCTCACTGCGCTCCCACCTAAAACGGCAATTGTGAAGTGATCGGGTAATAGTTGATTATTTAAAACATGTTTTTTTGGGGGGGGGGCGCATATAATATGGTGTGCCTAGGGGCGAAAATTTTTTAAATCCGCCACTGATTATTAAAGCAGTCAATAGCTCAGAAAGGAATTCAGCATGCCGCAACAAAATTCTCTGATAATTTTCCAAGTAGTATAAAATGACTGCAGGTTGTTCAAAAAATAGTTCAAATGGCTCTGAGCACTATGGGACTTAACATCTGAGGTCGTCAGTCCCCTAGAACTTAGAACTACTTCAACCCAACTAACCTAAGGACATCACACACATCCATGCCAGAGGGAGGATTCGAACCTGCACCCGTAGCAGTCGCGCGGTTCCAGACTGGAGCGCCTAGAACCGCTCGGCCACCACGGCCGGCTGCAGGTTGTTGTGGTGGTTCGTACCTGCAGTTACAGCGATAATTAAAGATTCAAACAAGACGAGCGGTAAACCGTTTCCAGTACCGGCATGCTAGGCAGACATTTGAGTGACACAGAATCCTTGTCACAACTGAACCAGCAGTTCAAAATCGCCAAGCATAATACAGGGTGTCCCAAAAAGAATGACCCGATTTTAACTTGTAATAATATTGAGACAAATGTCACTAGGCATCTAAAACAGCGCTAGATGTAATCGGCATGGGCTAGAGTTTCAGAAAAAAATCCGCTAAAATGTCGCTACGAGCGCTGACCTGGAACGTTGTGATAAACCTTTTGCATTTCCTTTATGTTTTCGTCTTCCTTAAAGGCAAAGAGACAAGATGAAGCGGTAGCCCATCATAGAGCCTATGCCTACCGTCATGTATTTTTTGACTTTCAGTTGTTAATAAACAGAGGATTTTTTCTGGTACCGGTAGGAGGAAGGAGGGATTCGCGCTCAACTAGTGAAAGAGTGAGAAGCACGTCAATTTTTTAGCGAGTAATTGTAGACCGCCATTTTGGGGTCGCTATGAATAAGTGAGAAGTGTGGATTTCATATGTGCACCGTTTAGAAAAATACAGTATTGTTTTATTAACAGAAAGGTCGTGTGAGTTGTTATTTCAAATAGTACAATAATTACAATAACTGAAGCCCACCTGTGTACTTTGGAAAATTACGAAGATCCGATAAGCTTAATAGGAACACGGTCAAGACTTCAAAGGTGAACGCGGCGACCAAACGTAGTATTATAAAGAATGGTAAGCACAAATCTACAGCGGAGAAAGAAACAACTGCCCGCATCTCGTGGTCGTGCGGTAGCGTTCTCGCTTCCCACGCCCGGGTCCCCGGGTTCGATTCCCGGCGGGGTCAGGGATTTTCTCTGCCTCGTGATGGCTGGGTGTTGTGTGCTGTCCTTAGGTTAGTTAGGTTTAAGTAGTTCTAAGTTCTAGGGGACTGATGACCATAGATGTTAAGTCCCATAGTGCTCAGAGCCATTTGAACCAAAGAAACTACTCCGCCCTGCAAAATAATATGAACTAATACGGACTTATTTCCAGGCATAGCTCAGCTTATTGTGCTTGTCATTCACGCCGAAAAATTAATCTCATTAATTCAATACATTTTAAAAAGCCACGCATTTTATTATCATCTATTCCATTATTTTATTATACTATAACGTGCAGCCAGTCTCGCGCAATATGGCGTCTGCGCAAGAGAAGGCGTATTGTGTTATTGCATTTAGTCGTACTCAATCAGTGATCGCAGTTCAGCGGACGTTTCATATTCGATTTCGTGCTAAAGCACCATCACCAAAGAACATTCGACGATGGTAGAAACAGTTTGGAGAAATAGGGTGCCTCTGTAAAGGCAAAAGTCCTGGCCGGCCACGCGTTCCTGAACAAACAGTGGAACAAATCCGACGAGCAATTGAGCGAAGCCCCGAAAGTCTACGTATCGTGCTAGAAGAGAATTTGCGTTACCGCGCATGACAGTGTGGCGTGTTTTAAGGCATCGTTTAACCCTCAAACCATACCGCTTACAACTGGTACAAGCTCTTCGAGATACTGACAAAGTGAAGCGAGTGGACTTTAGCAGTGCTATTCTAGAGGACGTGGAGGGTGACACTTTTATGTCACACTTGATATTCAGCGATGAGACAACTTTCCACATTAGCGGTAAGGTTCACCGTCATAATGTGCGTATATGGGGGCTCGAAAATCCTCATGAAATAATTGAACACGAACGTGATTCACCAAAAGTGATTTTTTTTTTTTTTTTTTTTTTTGCTGTTTCGCAAAGCAAGGTTTATGGACCCTACTTTTTTGAAGGAGAACCGTAACGGGACAATCATATCTTGCAATGCTACGGAACTTGTTATTCCCACAACTTGACTCTGACAACTTCATCTATCAGCAAGATGGAGCACCACCGCACTGTCACAACAACGTGTGCAGTTTCCTCAATGCCAACGTGCCTCAACGTTGGATATGGCGTACAGGTCCCCTAGACCAGGCTTTATGCTCTTGGCCTCCTACGTCCTCTGACTTAACACCATGTGATTTCTTCCTGCGGAGATTTGTTAATGTGTTTACGTTCCTCCCTTACCTTATGACATTAATGAACTAAAAACCAGAATATCAGCTACTGCAGCTTCAGTGACAGAAGGCACCTTACGCTCAGTTTGGGATAAATTCGGCTGTTGGCTAGATGGTGGATTTTTATAAACTTCTGTCTTTTCTGAGTAATTTAGTATGTAATTTGTTGGTTTTAAGCCCTTCTTCCTAATAAATAATTCTGTTTGAAATAGGGTCATTCTTTTTGGGACACCCTGTATTATGGCCTAGCTGATGTGCGCCCTTCAAGCGCGCGTCCGCTGCTTTGGTCACAACCAGCGGCTGTGCAAACGACTCTGATTTCACCTAGCCCTCCCAGCCCTATGATGTAGCAATTTTTCCTACCTTGTGGATTGTTATCTAAAGAATCTGATAGAAGTATATCATTCTAACTCAAAAACTCTAATCAAAATGAAAATAAAAACTGCGGCTCTGCACAGTGTTACTTTCCTCGAGGTTTACGATAAAACTTCTCTGCGGTGTTGTCGTGGTCTGTAGTCGTAAGACCGTTATGATGCAGCTCTCGACGCTAGTCTACCCTGTACATGTCTCTTCATCTTGCAACTCACTTCCACATACTGCAATCAAACTTTGGTATCCCTTCACAATTTCTACCCTCCACACTTCCGTCTATTAGAAAATTAATTATTCCTCGATGTCTCACGATAAGAATTCGTTTACTTTCACGATAAATATAGGGTGACGCAGAATAACGGGAATGTTTGAAATGAGTAGTGGCAACCATGGGCAGGTGGCAAAACTGCGGGTGCGTGACAGCGAGTAAACAGTCCGCCATTTTAGTAATCATGGGTCAGTGGAACGGACAACAGCGTGCGTTAGCCATTAAAATGTTTAATAAAAACAATGAGAGTTTGGTAGCGGCGCAGAGGCAGTTCCGACGTTTTTATAATTTAGGACGTCATGGTGCCGTTGCGTCGAAACACGAGATAAAATGTTGGATTAATAACTTTAAAGGGACTGGGTCACCCCTCAAGAAGAAACCAACAGGACGACCAAGAAGTGTGCGTTCTCCAGCAAACATTGATGTTGTACGCAACTCTGTCTTACGGAGCCCAAGGCGTTCAATTCGTAAGCAAGCTGAAGTGTTTGGAATGTCCTGGGAGAGTATTCGCAGAATTCTTCATCTTGATTTAAAATTTCGTCCGTACAAACTACAGATGGTGCAACAATTGAAGGATAATGATGACCGGTTGCGATTAGGATTCTGTCGACAAATGATAACAAAAATAATGACGATAAATTTCTAAACAAGTTGTGGATGTCAGGTGAGGCACATTTTCATCCCACAGGTTGTGTGAATGAACAGAACTACCGTTACTGGGCAAACACAAATCCTAATGACGCTCATGAGCGCCCTTTACACGCTAGTAAAGTGCCAGTACGCTGTGGTGTTTCATCACATGGGATTATCGGACCGTATTTTTTCGCAAATGAACAAGGAAACACAATAACTGTCAATGCCGATCGTTACGTGGAGATGTTATGAACTTTCGTTAGACCTGCACAGAACAACTTTCCAAACGTCCAAGAAGCCTGGTTTCAACAGTACGGAGCGACATCACGCACTGTGCGGTGATCAATGGCCAATGTGCGAGAGTTGTTTGGCAACCGTGTGATCCCACGATTCAGTAACATTCCCCGGCCACCTAGATCGCCAGATTTATCCGTTTGTGATTTTTTTCTTGTGGGACTACCTCACGAGCAAAGTCTACACGACTCGACCATGAACCCTGGATGAGTTAAAACAGAGAATTCCGGATGCAATTCACAGTATCCTAGCTGAGATGTTGCAGCGGTCAATGAAGAATCTCATCAGCAGGTTTCACGAATGTATTCGTACTGGAGGACGCCGTCTAAAGGTAGTAATTTAAAAAAAAATGATAAATGCCATAATGTTTCGCAAATGACAAAGTTGTAAGGTTTCAATTACTATGAATGCAATTTCTCTCCTTCATCACTTCTAGTTTTATTGGATTGTGGAAATGTTCCCGTTTTTCTGTGTCACCCTGTATCTTGTCTCCCCGACTCATACATACTCTCTTCTTGGATTAATCTTCAGCATTCTACTAGGCAATAGCTTTCTCTGTCTTTGCTGTTTATCATTTTTCCTGGCTACATAACGTGTTCCCACCTCTCGTCTAGCATTGTCGAACATGATCGTTTTGGTGGTCAATGTGTTATGGTGTGTGTAGACGGATTCTTGAATGGACGCACTGGCGTCCAAATCTTTAAACACGATACACTCATCAGTCAGTGTTATTGTGACACTGTACAATGTACCCATGTGCGTCTTTTGAAAGGTGCATTCGGCCCTGACTTCATTTTTATGGACGACAATGCGTGACCGCAAATGCGATGATACGAGCTCTTGGAACGGGAGAATACTCGGCGAATGGATTGGCTTGCCCTTTCCTCCGACTTAAATTTCATCTAGCACGTGCTGGGGAGACGTTTTGAGGCACTAAAATGTAGACTTTCACGGCCGGAAATATCATGTCCATTATAATTATCCGGGCTGTTATGCCGTGGTCGGTTGATGAATTCTGTGTCGATTCCCAACGTTTCGTCTCCGACTGCGGGAGACATCTTCAAGGGGGTCCGTAGCTCGATGGAAGGTCCAACACACCCACTGGCTCGCTACTGACTGCCGCTAAATTCCGTGACCGCGCGCTCCCACGCCGCGGCGTGACGTCACGTGTTTTGAAAACGTCAGTGCAATTGGCCGCTGTCCGTCGACGTCGATCGCCGTTGCCATCACCCAGTAATGGATGGGTGGTACACATCTTCTTTGGCACCGGCATCCATATACCGTTTAATTTCACGCCCTCCTCCTTTCGGTTGAAATTATTTGGGTGTTTAGCGATTTCGATTGCCTCCCTGTAGAGCCTTTCGTAATATCAGCTTGTGGCCGCTAGTACTTGCGTCTCCTCGAAACGAATATTGTGGTTCCCTGGCTGGAAAGCATGCTCCGCAATAGCTGATCGTTCCGTTTCTCCTCTTCTACAATTTCCCTTGTGCTCTTCCAAACGTTTAGAAACAGTTCTTTTAGTGGTACCCACATAAACATCACCACAGCTGCATGGGATCCTATACACTCCAGCTTTTTCGAATGGTTTGCGAGCGTCCTTGGCAGGCTTAAGGTATTCCTGTATCTTCCTGGTGGGCTTGTAAATTACGGTAATATTCCGCTTCGTCAAGATCCTCCCTATTCTTTCCGTTACATTTTTAACAAACGGCAGGAAAACCTTAGATTTTGCAGTAGCCTGTACGTCAGTATGATTTCTGCGTGGCTGCCTCAACGCACGTTTTATTTCGGTGGACGAATATCAACAGCTGAAGAAATCCGTATAGAAACAGTGAGAATATTAGCCAATGCAAAACCGCCGAAAAGTAATATAACTGTGGGTGAGAGAAGAGCTTTAAAACTCCTGAATGACGACGATAGTATTTTGGTTCTCCCAGCTGACAAAGGAAGCGCAACGGTGGTTATGGATGTGGCCGACTATCAGAGTAAAATTACTGATCTACTGGATCCGCAAGTATATAGGAAGCTGAATAAGGACCCCACTAACAACGTTCTCAGAACTGTGTCGCGGTTATAAAAAAAGTCCTCCATTGAAGAAAGTGTACAGAAAGGTCTCTGCAATTCGGTTGCGCTACCACCGAGGCTTTATGGATTGCCCAAAATTCGTAAAGAAAATGTGCCGTTAAGACCGATATTAAGTTCAAAAATGGTTCAAATGGCTCTGAGCACTATGGGACTCAACTGCTGAGGTCATTAGTCCCCTAGAACTTAGAACTAGTTAAACCTAACTAACCTAAGGACATCACAAACATCCATGCCCGAGGCAGGATTCGAACCTGCGACCGTAGCGGTCTTGCGGCTCCAGACTGCAGCGCCTTTAACCGCACGGCCACTTCGGCCGGCGATATTAAGTGCCATTGGTTCGCCCACCTACTCGTTAGCCAAGTTTTTGACTACGCTGTTAAAACCACATGTGGGCCGTTCGGACTCTTAGATAAAGAATTCGACACATTTCATCAGCAGATTGAATGGCATAGTGGTCCAGCCGGAGGACATATTGGTCAGCTTTGATGTGGTATCGCTGTTTTCCATGGTTCCACTTAATGATGTATTGGAACAGCTGGATCGAATTTTTCCTGCCGACATTTCAGAACTGTTTAAGTGTTGTTTGACGACCACATATTTCAAGTGGAATGAACAGTTTTATGAGCAAACGGATGGCGTGGCTATGGGAAGCCCCCTAAGTCCCGTAATTGCAAACTTCTTTATGCAGAAATTCGAAGAACAGGCCTTAGGTACTGCCAGCAAAAAACCAAATGTATGGTTCCGATACGTGGATGACACGTTTGTGCTGTGGAGACATGGTAGGGAGGAACTAAGCCGGTTCCACGAACATCTGAACAGCATAAACACGAGAATTCAGTTTACGATGGAGGAGGAGGTAGACGGCAAATTACATTTCCTCGATGTGCTTGTTTTTAGAAACGAAAATGGTAGTTAGGGCCACTCAGTATACCGCAAACCCACGCACACAGGCCGTTATTTGCACCGGGATTCGAACCACCACCCACAACAGAAGCGGGGTGTTATCAAGACGTTAGCGGACAGAGCTAGAAATATTTGTGAACCTGAGTTGCTCGACGCTGAGATGGAACATCTCCACAATGCACTAATGAACGGATATTCGTCCGCCGAAATAAAACGTGCGTTGAGGCAGCCACGCAGAAATCATACTGACGTACAGGCTACTGCAAAATCTAAGGTTTTCCTGCCGTTTGTTAAAAATGTAACGGAAAGAATAGGGGGGATCTTGACGAAGCGGAATATTACCGTAATTTACAAGCCCACCAGTAAGATACAGGAATACCTTAAGCCTGCCAAGGACGCTCGCAAACCATTCGAAAAAGCTGGAGTGTATAGGATCCCATGCAGCTGTGGTGATGTTTATGTAGGTACCACTAAAAGAACGGTTTCTAAACGTTTGGAAGAGCACAAGGGAAATTGTAGAAGAGGAGAAACGGAACGATCAGCTATTGCGGAGCATACTTTCCAGCCAGGGAACCACAATATTCGTTTCGAGGAGACGCAAGTACTAGCGGCCACAAACTGATATTACGAAAGACTCTACAGGGAGGCAATCGAAATCGCTAAACACCCAAATAATTTCAACCGAAAGGAGGAGGGCGTGAAATTAAACGGTATATGGATGCCGGTGCCAAAGAAGATGTGTACCACCCGTCCACTACTGAGTGATGGCAACGGCGATCGACGGCGACGGACAGCGGCCAATTGCACTGACGTTTTCAAAACACGTGACGTCGCGCCGCGGCGTGGGAGCGCGCGGTCACGGAATTTAGCGGCAGTCAGTAGCGAGCCAGTGGGTGTGTTGGACCTTCCATCGAGCTACGAACCCCCTTGAAGATGTCTCCCGCAGTCGGAGACGAAACATTGGGAATCGACACAGAATTCATCTACTGACCACGGCATAACAGCCCGAATAATTATAATGGACACGTTTTGAGGCACGTTCACATGCACCAACGAACATCAAGCAGATGTCAACAGCAGTGGTGGAGGAATGGAACCAACTGCCACAAGAATCCTTACCAACCTTGTGACCAGTATGGGAGCACGTTGCAGAGCATGCATCACCGTCCATGGTGACCATGTCCCCCCTTCTGCAGTGTCCAGGGGACCACAATGGATCGCGGTTGCTTCATTTTGTATTTCTGCCCATCTCATTGTGTATTCCTTTCAGTTACCTTCTCTACAACACTGTAGGAGTTCTTTCAATGTTCGAGGGTCACTCCAAAAGAAATGCACACTATTTTTGTAAAAATACAGTTTTCATTGTGCATGTGTTTTAGTGCGTAGATACGTCCTTCCCGCTTGTTTTCAAACTTAGTTCAACCTGTTCCCGTGAGTGGCGCCGTCACAGCATGTCTCCAAGATGGCTGCTACACTTGACGTTTGTCAGAAGCAACGTGCTGTCATAGAATTGCTGTGCTGTGAAAACGAGACAGTGGGAACCATCCACAACAGGTTGAAAAGGGTGTATGGAGATGCTACTGTCGATCGCAGTACAGTTAGTCAGTGGCCAAGCAGATTACGAGATGAAAGCGGGCACAGCAATATTGAGGATTGTCCTCGCAGCGGCAAGACTCGAACTGCACACACCCCAGGCAATGTGCAGATAGTTAACGAATTGGTGACTGCTGCCACACGTATCACAGTGAACGAATTATCACGCTACATTGGGATAGGGGAAGGAAGCGTTTGCAGAATAGTGAAACTGTTGGCGTTAAAAAAGGATGTTGACAGTGGCTCACAAAGAAACAAGAAAAACGGTATGCAGAGAACTTTCGGAACAGTACAAGAGTGGTGGAGATGAATTTCTTGGAAGAATTGTGACAGGTGATGAAACATGGCTCCATCATTTTTCACCAGAGACGAAGAGGCAATCAATGTAGTGGCATCATGCAAATTCACCCAAGAAAAAAAAATTCAAAACCACACCGTCTGCTGGAAAAGTTATGGCTATGGTGTTGTTCGATTCCGAAGGGCTCTTGCTTGTGGACATCATGCCAAGTGGAACCACCATAAATTCTTATGCGTATGTGACGACACTGAAAAAACTTCAAGCTCGACTGAGTCGTCTTCGACCAGATCGGCAAAAGCAGGATGTTTTGCTGTTGCACGACAATGCACGGCCACATGTCAGTCAAAAAACCATGGAAGCAATCACAAAACTCTGATGGACAACACTGAAACACCCTCCTTACAGTCTTGACCTGGCTCCATGTGACTATCATCTCTTTGGGAAACTGAAAGACTCTCTTCGCGGAACAAGGTTTGAAGATGATGACCCCCTTGTGCACGCTGCCAAACAGTGGCTCCTACAGGTTGGTCCAGAATTTTACCATGCAGGTATACAGGCGCTGGTTCCAAGATGGCGTAAGGCAGTTGAGAGGGATGGAAATTATGTGCAGAAATGAAAATATTGTTCCTAAAGGATGTATCTACACACTGTAAAACTTTCAAACATGTAGAATAAAAGAGGGATTAAAAAAAATAGTGTGCATTTCTTTTGGAGTGACCCTCGTATGGACCAAGTTTCATCGAGCTTTGTTACTTGACAGTAACACAAAGTCGCTCCCGTCCTTAAGTTTTGCACACCAGTGTACGCACAGCTACTTTAACTAGACGACAATGCAGATTCTGTTAGATTTCTGCTGCACAGTGGATTTCAAAATGTTCGGGAAATGCGAAAACTGCATTCGGAGCTTGATTTTGCCCCTTAAAAATGTGTATTGGTAAATTTAAAGTATGCAACTGTCGTGTCTTTTGCAGCTGTCTTAAACTTTTCAAAAACACTATATATCTCGAAAAGTACTAGCTCGAGAGTGATGTAATTGCACATTGTTTACATTTAGATTAACCTGAATCAAATGCCGTCTAAAAATGTATGTAGGTGATGCCTAAAATAGGTCATAGCGGATTGATTGCACAGCCTCTTACCAGAAACTATTGCAGCTAGCAAGCGAAGCACCAACTGGGTACACGAGAAGCACTACCCAGCTTCCTTGGAAAACTGAAGGCACTCGATAACTTGTTTTACTGCAGCGTGAAACACAGCATTGTTCCAGTCGCCGTCAAGATAGACAGAAGCACGCCCCCGCTCTATCTATCTATCTGCTTGTCGTCTGTATGTCTGTGACAAACTATGTGTAATTCAATAGCACATCAGTGGAAGTGCCTACAAAATACGCTTGTAATAGTTACATCAAAGTTCGACTTATTATGAAACGGGAATGGAGTTTTACTGCATTTATCTCAAAATGGAATCTTCATAATTTTTTGAGATCTGTTGTTTCAAGCAATTACTTCTTTTAGGTGCATTTCTTTACATTTTTTCCCTCTTCCTATACCCAACGCTCTTCATCAATTCTCCTATGGCCTTCCCATACTTTTTCTCGTCTTATTCTCAAGGAATCATCTCTCGGAAAATGTTTTTAATAAAGTTGTTGTGCACTGTGGTGCGTCCGAAGAGTGATTGTTTTCTTCTTTCGATTTTTTTTGATGTGGCTTCTCCGTGCATTTTTTCTTTCGTGGCTTTTTCCGTACTGTATAACAGTAAGTAGTGATCCCCATCACAATCATACTAAACAGTTTTAGCAAGCAAAGCTTTAGGAAACGACAAAAGGAAATACCTTGTGAAGACATACATTTGTAGTGAGTGATCTTGCAACTGTGAGAAATGAATTCTCTTAAAGGATGGTGCCAAATGTGTAGAAGTAAATTACCGATTGCCTTTATCTGTACTTAGCATCTAAGTAATGCACTTTCCGCATATGCCGCAATCAACTTTGTAGGTCTTTCAGCGCTTTCCATTGTATTTTTTATCGGTTCATATTTTTCTGATTTTAACCTCATGGTCCTTACGCGAGACGGACATTATTTGATCAAAAATATCAGGACACCTACTAGTGGACAACAATATGAGGTGTGTCCACCCTGTGCCTTTGCGATGGCTTGAACTCTGCTGGAGGCACTTTCAAAGAGGTATCTGAATGTCCTTGGGGATATGGCAGCCCATTATTCCGCATGAGTCGAAACTAGAGAAGGTGGTGGTGTGGAACTATGGGGTCTCGAAAGAAGTTGACGCTTCAACTCGCCCCAAAGGTGTTCCATTGGGCTATAATCGGGACTCTGGGCAGGCCAGTCATTTCATAATTTCTTATTGCCCACAGACCATTGCGTAAGATATGCTGTTTTATGACAATGCATTGTCATGCTGAAAGAAACAATCACAATCTACGAACTGTTGCTCACATATATTTAGTACACAGAGCTGTAAAATACATTCTTACCCTTCTGCATTTAGCGTTTACTTAAACGCAATAAGGGGATCACATCCTAACCACCAGAAACCCGCCATACCGTTACATCTACGCCCTCGTACTTCACTGTTAGCACTGTGCATTGTGGCAAATAAAATTCTCTAGGTATTCGCCAAACCCAAACCGTTATATGGGATTACCACAGGGTACAGCGTGATACACCACTCCAAATCACTCGTTTCTAGTTGCTCGTACTTCACTGTTGGCACTGTGCATTGTGTCAAATAAAATTCTCTAGGTATTCGCCAAACCCAAACCGTTCCATCGGATTACCACACGGTACAGTGTGATACATCACTCCAAATCACTCGTTTCTAGTCGCTCTTTATACTATCTCAAGTGTCACTTAACACTGACTACAGAAACGTGTGGCATGGTAAGAACTGCCCGCCCATTGTACCCCATGTTTTCGACTCCATATGCACAGTCGTTGTGATAGCTGGACTGCTGGGAGCACTTTGGAACTCACGAGTGATTACTTCCGGTAATATCATGCGATTTTTTACAGTTACCCTGCACAATGCTCGACCGTTCCTGTCCATCCCTTGTCTTGCTTAGCTATAATTTCACAATGACATCACAAACAGTCGACTTGGACAGCTTTAGGACTGTTGAAATGCCCCTGATGGATTTGTTACTCATGTGACATCCAATTACAAGTCCACTTCAAAGTCACTGAGCACTCCTGACTCTCTCTCTCTAAATGGCTCTAAGCACTGTGGGACTTAACATCTGAGGTCATCAGTCCCTGAGACTTAGAACTACTTAAACCTAACTAACCTAAGGACATCACACACATCCATGCCCGAGGCAGGATTCGAACCTGCGACTGTAGCAACAGAGTGGTTCCGGACTGAAGCGACCAGAACCGCTCGGTCACAGAGGCTGGCTCTCCTGACCAACCCATTCTGTTGTTACTGCTTCTCTGCTGACAACACAGTTCTCCCCACTCCTTTTATACTGACGTGTCCGCCTTTTGTGGTTTCTAATGATCGCTTCTGCATTGCACAGGGTGTCCAGCTACTTTTGGTTCTTGACTCTTTACAGAATGCGGGCTCTAAGCAAAGCACAACATACATTTTCACAACAGTTTCTTGAGCATCAGTTTCAAGCTGAGTGAACAAACATGTGTTATATCATGCAGCCCTTCTTTGAATTTTGTCTGTCTCTTTCGTTACTCCAATTTGGTAAGGTTCCCAGTATGAGAAATACACACAAAAATTGGTTGAACAAACGTTTTTTAAGATACCTCTTTTGTGCGTGAATTACACTTCCTTAGGATTATTCCAATAAATAGTATGGCGTCTGCCTTCCCCATGGATGGACTAATAATGTCTTTGTATTTTAAGTCGCTTCTACACATGTGAAGTTTGTGCCTGACTGTCAATTGCAGAGTCAAACATTGTCATACCTTTCCATTTCTTTTTCGCCCATTACAATACATTTATGTATGTGTAGGGCCTCTTCAAGTGTTTGCCGGCCGCGGTGGCCGTGCGGTTCTGGCGCTGCAGTCCGGAACCGCGGGACTGCTACGGTCGCAGGTTCGAATCCTGCCTCGGGCATGGGTGTGTGTGATGTCCTTAGGTTAGTTAGGTTTAAGTAGTTCTAAGTTCTAGGGGACTTATGACCTAAGATGTTGAGCCCCATAGTGCTGACCTCATGTACCAATGGACAGGGACCATCAAGCATTGGGGATGGTGGTTGTAAAAAGCCACATGAAATTATCACAAGGAATCAGCCGTGAGTTTCTAAGTGATACCACCAGTTCAGCTAGCAGAATGACTGTGCATACGAAGTTAAAAACAATGGGCTACAATGGTCGAGAAGGTGATCATAAGCCATACTAGAGGTGGTGTAAACAGCCTTACCCACAGTGTACAGTACAGGACCAGTTCGGAGATGACGTTTGTTTGTATCAGCATGACAATGCGCCCTGTCATAGAGCAACATATTTGATGCAATGTTCTGTGGACAGTAACATTTCTGAATGGACTAGTCGCCTGAAGTCCCGACATGAACGCAATGGAGCGCCTTTGGGATGAGTTAGAACGTCAGTTTCGCTTTAGATTCCAACGTCCAACACCGCCATCTTCTCTGACTTCGGTTCTCAAGAAAATATGGGCTTCCATTCCATTCGTCTCATTATAAGTGTCCCCAGCAGAGTTAAAGCGTCATATAGCCGAAGGGTGGGCACACCCCATATTAATGTCCACTAATTGGTGTCCAAACACATCTCTATGTATAAAAGGCAATTTCCTGACTGACTGGCTGACTCATGATCGCGCAGCCCAAACCGCTAAGGACAGAAACTTGAAATTAGGAGAAGGTGTGGATCTTATATTCTACACGTCGTTTATGAAAGCATTTTTCGAAATTCCAATCCTAAGGGAGTGAAATAGGGGATGAAGCTTTTTTTTAAAAAGATGTCGCTATTAAGGTAGTTGTGAAGCTTGACCTACGAAAATTAAATTGGTATTTGGTTTCTCGGTCAGAAATGAGGAAATACCTTTTTCAGCGTTTTTGGAAATTTAATCACATAGGGGTGAAATAATGGATGAAACCTTTTTTTTTTGAAAATATGTCATTAAAGGACTACTAATGTATTTTTAGGGCTACATCTATAAACATTGGTATTTGAGTTCTCGGTTACAAATAAAAAATACGTGTTTCATTGTTTTTGGAAGCCGGCCGCGGTGGCCGTGCGGTTCTAGGCGCTCCAGTCCGGAGCCGCGCTGCTGCTACGGTCGCAGGTTCGAATCCTGCCTCGGGCATGGGTGTGTGTGATGTCCTTAGGCTAGTTAGGTTTACGTAGTTCTAAGTTCTAGGGGACTAATGACCACGGCAGTTGAGTCCCATAGTGCTCAGAGCCATTTGAACCATTTGTTTTTGGAAACTGAGCCTCTAAGGGGTGAAATAGGGGATGAGATTCTTTATGAAATTATTTTATAATTTTTAAAGCTAAATCTATGAAAATTTGAATTAGACTTCTCAGTTAGCAATAAAATAGTATGTGTTTCACTGTTTTTGGAAATTCAACCCCTATGGGGTAAAATGGGGGATGAAGGTCTTTATGGAAATATTTCATTGTGCAAGTATTTGTATTTGGCTTCTCTGTTAGAAATAAAACAAATGAATGCCACTGTTTTTGGAAATTCAGCCCCTAAGGGGGTGAAACCTTTTATGAAAATATTTCATCGGAGAAGTATTTGTAAGGCTAAATCTTTGAAAACTGGTATTTGACTTCTCGTTGAAAATTTTAAAAAAAAAGTGTTTCCGTGTTTCTGAAAATTCCGCCCCTAAGGGAGTGCAATAGGGGATGAAAATTTTTAAGAAAACATTTCGTTACATTAAAAAAATTGGTTTGAAAATTGGAATTTCACTTCTCGGTTAGATACAAATAAATATTTGTTAGCGAATGAAATTTGCTATGGAAATATCTCGAAAGAACGAAAAAGGCATGATTAACAAAAACTTTGAACTCTACCTGCCAGTATCGCTTTTGGGTCGGAAGTACATTCGGAAAAGAAACTTTAGAAGGTGTTGCAATTTGTGAACAACGTAAAAATTCCATCAGATAAAAACAAAAGAAATCTCTGCAGGTCACAATCTAAGCGAGCGAAGCAGCGGGCGCTTTGGTAGTTAAATTATGTGGTGTATGTGTCCTTTGAGTGAATTCTCTTTCCTAAACAGATTTTACTCTTCTGCATACTGATGAACAGTCACCGTGGCTATACTGGCTTTAATGATAACAGCTGAAGTTACAAGAATTTGAGTTGTCACATCAAAATAAGTCCACGTCGTACCGCTTCGCCACCGCCTCATTGTAGACCACTGCAGGCAGTCGCGACAATACTGCGGGTGCGGCGGCTACTCTTTGCAGTGGCGGGGCACGGCGGTTTGCCGTACAGCGGAAACTGTAGCGTGTGGAACGAAGGAATGGAACGATTACGAATACTGCCGACATCGCCCGCTCCGGACACGAATTGCATACAGGAAGGAGGCATGGTGTGGGACAAAATGAATTGGGCACTCAATGTGACTAACAATTCCCTCCGCTGAGAATGAGACATTGGAGGAATACTAAAACTACCAGATCGGCACGAACGTGCGGAAAAGAAGACAGGCGAGTAACGAAACGTTTCCTTTCCTCCAAATCCGCTGAGGGCAACGAATTGGAGGGATTTTAAAACTACCGAGTCAAGCAGTAACTGCGTATGGGGAAAGAAACTTGCGAGTAACGAAACGTTTAGACATAAAAGAAACTGTACTCCGAGCCTTGTGGAATACTCGTTGCTCAGTAATGAACACACACTATATGCAACAAGTGTAGTGTTAAATGTGCGCTTCGGAGCAGAGTATCTTTGTTATTCTTTTTGTGTTTATTTCACAGTGCAACTATTTTTTTACTGACCATACGACTTATTTTAGAAGATAGATTAAGGAAAGGCAAACCTACGTTTATAGCATTTGTAGACTTAGAGAATGCTTTTGACAAAGTTGACTGGAATACTCTCTTTCAAATTCTGAAAGTGGAAGGGGTAAAATACAGGGAGCGAAAGGCTATTTACAATTTGTACAGAAACCAAGTGGCAGCTATAAGAGTCGAGGGACATGAAAGGGAAGAAGTGGTTGGGAAGGGAGTGAGACAGGGTTGTAGCCTCTCCCCGATGTTATTCAATCTGTATATTGAGCAAGCAATAAAGGAAACATAAGAAAAGTTCGGAGTAGGTATTAAAATCCATGGAGAAGAAATAAAAACTTTGAGGTTCGCCGATGACATTGTAATTCTGTCAGAGACAGCAAAGGACTTGGAAGAGCAGTTGTACGGAATGGATAGTGTCTTGAAAGAAGGGGATAAGATGAACATCAACAAAAGCAAAACGAGGATAATGGATTGTAGTCGAATTAAATCGTGCGATGCTGACGGAATTAGATTAATTAGATTAGGAAATGCGACGCGTAAAGTAGTAAATGAGTTTTGCTATTTGGGGAGCAAAGTAACTGATGATGGTCGAAGTAGAGAGGATATAAAATGTTGACTGGCAATGGCAAAGGAAGCGTTTCTGAAGAAGAGAAATTTGATAACATCGAGTATAGATTTAAGTGTCAGGAAGTCGTTTCTGAAAGTATTTGTGTGGACTGTAGCCACGTATGGAAGTGAAACATGGACGATAAATAGTGTAGACAAGAAGAGAATAGAAGCTTTCGAAATGTGGTGCTACAGAAGAATGCTGAAGATTAGATGGGTAGATCACATAACTAATGAGGAGGTATTGAATAGAATTGGGGAGGAGTTTGTGGCACAACTTGACTAGAAGAAGGGATCGGTTGGTAGGACATGTTCTGAGGCATCGAGGCATCACCAATTTAGTACTGGAGGGCAGCGTGGAGGGTAAAAATCGTAGAGGGAGACCAAGAGATGAATACACTAAGCAGATTCAGAAGGATGTAGGTTGCAGTAGGTACTGGGGGATGAAGGAGCTTGCACAGGATAGAGTAGCATGGACAGCTGCATCAAACCAGTCTCAGGGCTGAAGACCACAACAACAACAACAACAACAACAACAACAACAACGACGCTTATTCTTTAAATCCCTACTCCTCTTGAATATAAGTCCTTACACGTTAGGCCGGCCGGAGTGGCCGTGCGGCTCTAGGCGCTACAGTCTGGAGCCGAGCGACCGCTACGGTCGCAGGTTCGAATCCTGCCTCGGGCATGGATGTGTGTGATGTCCTTAGGTTAGTTAGGTTTAATTAGTTCTAAGTTCTAGGCGACTGATGACCTCAGAAGTTAAGTCGCATAGTCCTCAGAGCCATTTGAACCATTTGAACCTTACACGTTAGCAATTATGCAGATGGTGGAAACTTTTTGTTGAGCAATTTATATCGTAAACAGCAACAACCTATGACACTAGCCTGAGGTACTCTGCGCGCTGTCTTTGCTTCTGACGATGCGTCTCCACTAATAACGCCAAACTGAGTTCTGTTCGCTAGAAATTTTCCAATCAAATCACATCTCTGTTCGGATATTGCGTGTGCGGGTACTTCGTCTACTCAACTCTGACGGGCGCGTCGTGTAATCCGTTCTTCGAATACGTACAGCTTACCGTTCACACGCCATAGGAGTGTGTCCCACTGCATTGGTGAAGCAACAAGCACGGCACTTGTCATTCCAGCACGATCCGCCCACCGAAAGCGAGAGCGAGCGAAACCGGGTGAAAGTGGTGGCCAGTGCTTACAGCGACCGACCTGCGACACGGCAGGTCGGTACTTGCTACTGGACAACACGAAGCCCCTGTCGTGAAAACCGTTTCTCGTCGACAATAAAGTATCATTGCAGAGAGAGTTCGTTTCTTCCTACATCTCACTACTATTGATTAAAGTAAGGAAGGTCTCCTTTATTTTGAATTGCTACATATCAAATGGAATTGAAATTATGGCGGTTCGTCCTTTATATTCCAATTTAGTTCGTTACTAGCTGACAAACGTGGCATCGCACTGGTATTCATTTTGCCAGTTTTCTGTTGAAAACGAAAACAAAATAATGAACTGTGTTTGCATTCTAATACGGAAAAAATTTCATTTCCATGTATTCGTGGAAAGGCCTGTGAAATTAAAAAATCGTACAAAGAAATATGCATAACGTACAAATGTATAAGTACAGCCTCCAGATTTAGATACATGATCATCGATAGTTTCTGTACATTGGGTGCGGCTACTTCGAGTGTTTCAAATGCGAATTTACACTACTGGCCATTAAAATTGCTACACCAAGAAGAAATGCAGATGATAAAAGGGTATCCATTGGACAAATAATTATACTAGAACTGACATGTGATTACATTTTCACGCAATTTGGGTGCATAGATCATGAGAAATCAGTACCCAGAACAACCACCTCTGGCCGTAATAATGGCCTTGATACGCCTGGGCATTGAGTCAACAGAACTTGGATGGCGTGTACAGGTACAGCTGCATATGCAGCTTCAACTCGATACCACAGTTCATCAAGAGTAGTGGCTGGCGTACTGTGACGAGCCAGTTGCTCGGCCACCATTGACCAGACGTTTTCAATTGGTGGGAGATCTGGAGAATGTGCTGGCCAGGGCAGCAGTCGAACATTTTCTGTATCAAGAAAGGCCCGTACAGGACGTGCAACATGCGGTCGTGCATTATCCTGCTGAAATGTGGGGTTTCGCAGGGATCGAATGAAGGGTAGAGTCACGGGTCGTAACACATCTGAAATGTAACGTCCGCTGTTCAAAGTGCCGTCAATGCGAACAAGAGGTGACCGAGACGTGTAACCAATGGCACCCCATACCATCACGCGAGGTGATACGCCAGTATGGCGATGATGAATACACTTCCAATGTGCGTTCACCGCGATGTCGCGAAACACGGATGCGACCATCATGATGCTGTAAACAGAACGAACCTGGATTCATAAGAAAAAAAAAATGAGGTTTTGACATTGGTGCACCCAGGTTCGTCGTTGAGTACACCATCACAGGCGCTCCTGTCTGTGATGCAGCGTCAAGGGTAACCGCAGCCATGGTCTCCGAGCTGATAGTCCATGCTGCTGCAAACGTCATCGAACTGTTCGTGCAGATGGTTGTTGTCTTGCAAACGTCTCCATCTGTTGACTAAGGGATCGAGACGTGGCTGCACGATCCGTTACAGCCATGCGGATAAGATGCCTGTCATCTCGACTCCTAGTGATACGAGGCCGTCGGGATCCAGCACACCGTTCCGTATTACCCTCCTGAACCCACCGATTCCATATTCTGCTAACGGTCATTGGATCTCGACCAACGCGAGCAGCAATGTCGCGATACGATAAACCGCAATCGCGATAAGCTACATTCCGACCTTTATCAAAGTCGGAAACGTGATGGTACGCGTTTCTCCTCCTTACACGAGGCATCACATCAACGTTTCACCAGGCAACGCCGGTCAACTGCTGTTTGTGTATGAGAAATCGGTTGGAAACTTTCCTCATGTCGGCACATTGTAGGCGTCGCCACCGGCGCCAATCTTGTGTGAATTCTCTGAAAAGCTAATCATTCGCATATCACAGCATCTTCTTCTTGTCGGTTAAATTTCGCGTCTGTAGCACGTCATCTTCGTCTTGGTGTAGCAATTTTAATGGCCAATAATGTATAAACGTCTCTATGGGAACACCTCTTCACAGCTCTGTAGACGGTTACTGTTTTCGCCTACAGCCGTTTGCGCTTCACAGTAGAAAGCTGTCAAAAGCGCTGCCAGGTGTCAGGGATCTTCTTAATTTGACTCGATTATACGAGTGTCTTAGTAGCGAAGAAGAAATGCATTAAAACTTCATGCTTGATGTGGCAATTTTTCAAGCACGTCGGTGTTTATGACACCATAGCTCTTGAACTATCTATCGTACAATGAGGTATTTGCGTAGGTACATTCAGCTCCATATGTGGGTGCTGTCTGCGAAGTATGATGCAAATAGAGTTAGTACTTACGGACTAACAATCAAACGTCAGGCGTGATGTGGCAGTTTTTCACGCATCTCAGGGTTTATGACGCCATATCTCCCGATCCCTGGGTCACACAGAGATACAATTTTGTAGGTACATTCAGCTGCATATGAGGACAGTGTCTGCAAAATATGTTGAGAATGGAATTAGTAGAAAAGATGTAATAAATTTAAATCTTACGCACAATGCGGCGGTTTAACACGCTTCTCAGTGTTTATAACGCCATCTCCTGAACTACAAGGTGTGTGAGAAATGCAGTGAGACTGATTTTTTCCCTTGCCCAAGTTTTTATTTTTTTATTTTTTTTCAAACAACAATGTTGTCCCCTTCAAAGTATTTCCCTTTGGCAGCTTTACACCGTCGGAATCGTTCCCAGTCTTGGTAGCAGCGCTGAAAGGCTTCAGCTGCTAGGGCCGTTAACATGTCGGTCACATTCTTTTGAATATTCTCCAGAGTCATAAAATTATGTAATTTTAAGACGTTTATAAATTTTGGGAAAGGATAAAGTCGTAATGACTCAGATCAGGTGAATAGGGGGGGGGGGGGGGGCTGTGGAACAGTAAGAATTCCTTTTGAGCTAAAAATTTCGCGATGGAAATGGTTGTGTGACGTGCGGCGCTTTCGTGACCCAACATCCACTTGTCTGTAATGTCTGGTCTCACTCGTTAAACCCTTTCCCTGAGTCTTTCAAGGACATTTTTGTAAAACACTTGGTAGACAGTTTGTCCTGGAGGAACAGATTCTTTATGCACAATATCCCTAGTGTTAAAAAAGCAAATCAGCATTGTTTTGATCTTTGATTCGCTCGCTGGACCTTTTTTCGATCGAGGAGATGTCCCAGTGTGCCACTCGTCGCTTTGACACTTTGTTTAGGATCGTACTCAAAAATCCAGAATCCATCGCCTGTGATCACACGACTGAACCACTCGTTCTCATTGGCAATCCTGTCAAGAAGATCAGCACACATGTTTCTTCGCTTGTCCTTCTGTTCAGTTGTGAAGTTTCTCGGCGCATTTTTGGCACAAATCTTTCGCATGTGCAAGCCTTCAGTCAAAATTTGATGTACAGTAGAAGTTTTTAAGTTTAACAGGTCACTCATCATCCTTATTGTTAGACTTCGGTCCGATCTTTCAAGAGTGTGACACATTCGACTTTTTCGTCAGTTTCTAAGTTGAAGGTGTCCCTGATCAATGTTCATCTCCAATATGTTCTCGGCCTTCCACATCTCCAATGTGTTGTCGGCCTACCAAAAATGATTTACGCCAGCGAGAAATTTGTGCTTTTGATAAGGAATGTCCCTGTTTTAACTTTTCAGTGGCCATACTCGCTGATTTCCCTAGTTTAACACAAAACTTGATTGCATAACTTTGCTTTAAATTCCGCTGTTCCATTTTCGTGGCACACAACAAAAACACAGCTTCATTGATGATCCTCTCAAATATCATGTGATGGCTATACGGAGCTGAAACTCGGACTGAGCATCTGAAAGGGATGAACACACCGGTCTACGCAAGTAGAACAACACAGCGTTGCCAGATCGCTCACAGTGTTGTCAGTCTCATTATTTTTCTCACACACCTCATATGAAGAATGCCTTGAATACACACGAAAGAAGTCGGGGGACCTAGGCGGAACACGTTGCATAAACTGGAACACCATGTTATGCATCATGTACTAGAGAAACGCAATAAAAACGTCCCGTTTTATCGCGAACGGCTCAGAACGCAGCTCTGTAGGTAAACTGGAATTTTCCAACAGGACGCGATGTGTAACTAAAAGGAAATATGGGCTGTTGATTGAGAATGGTGATGAGGATGGGTTTAGATTAGAGCCAAGAAGAATGTTAGCTCAGCGACTTTCTGTGGGAGTAAGTAAGACGAAAAAGGTCGTGCAGTTAATCCATTTGTTGTTTTTGTTGGTCAGAACTGGTTAAAAATAAGGAACTTTTTAAGAAGACTCTCCAAAGTCGGGATGATTTGTCTTGTATGAAGAGCTGTCTTGTAATCGGGTACATACTATATTCATGGGATATTGTTTATCATGTAGTACCCAGAACTTATTATCTCCTCGATCTGTAATAATTTTCGCACGCCATGAAATTTTTCTTTTGACATTGCTGTCCCACATCATCCAAACGCGGATCATTCTGGGGAGGCAGCCTTCCCATTCTAAGCTTTTGCAACCAGTTTCCCCTGAAACTCATCCCTGAGAAGGTTATTACTATTCACAAGCCTTTTTTATACCACTTTATAAAATAATAGCACAACAATCATGTCGACCGAAATCCAAGTCAGGATCAGTATTGCTTCCAGCTTTCGCGTTTCACTTTCTATTATTGTTGCCATTTAAAGGACCTAAGTAATTCGCAGTGCAGTAGCAGGACAAACAATGAAAGTTCTTTTCAAACTGAACATCCTCTACAGTTTCTCATTCAGAACTTCTACAAACTTCTGGCATAACAGTTGCGTGCAACGTATGTGTGCAGTTGGTAGCTTCATAATCATCATCATCATCACTAGACATTCAACTTCTAATCTGTACTACTATATAAAGATAAGACGCTGTTTAACGTTGTTCCCAAAAAATCTCGAGAAGTTCATGACTGGTTTGCTTCGCATTTTATACGATATTCTAATAAAAATTCTGATGGACGTACACATTCTTCAAATACTGTACATATAAAAAGGAAACGTTGTTATCAAATATCTCGAAATGTTGTTGACCGATTTCCTTTAGATTTTTGCACGATGCTCTGATAAAAATGCGAGAAAAGTTTTTAGCAAAAAAATCGAGAACTTTCCGTTTCTTCGCGGACATGTCAGAATGCAGAGTTGCAAAGTTCTTAACCGATTTACTTCAAATTTTTATACGATACTCCAATAAATTTTCAGATGGTTATAGGCTACATATCTATTATTATTATTATCATCATTACTATTATTATTTTAATGTTCTGGCTCTTGAGTTATTGTCATTCGCCTTCGTGCTTCCCAAACCAATGTTGCTAAGTCTGAAGAACAGTCACTTACTTTTGTACACCCTTTTAGATGTTCTTTGTTCACAACTGAAACAATCTTGTGACGACGAACACATCCTTGAAACACCAGAATGAAGATCTTACGCAGATGGGCACAAAACACCTTAATATATATGTTATATAAATAAATAAACGAGAATCGTTGTTAACAAAAATCCCGAAAAGTTCTTGTCGACTTACTGCAAATTTTTGCATAATACTCTAATAAACATTTGGATGGAACGTACATAATTCGTAAATCTACAAATCGCGTATTTTTAAACGAGCTTAAGTCAACCAACATACGTTTATGGGAAACTGAAGAAAACTGTTTAATTTGTGTAATAACCTTACAGAGGCATCTTTATTGGCACTGGCATATTGTATGATACAAATGTGGCTGTCAGACAAGAGCTTGAATTTCGAATGCAATATTTTTGGTAATTTAATTAATCAAAAACTGGAACTAAATCTTTTAAAAAACACTGATGTAAAAGATACTGAAATCGCACACTCCTTTCCTATCACATTAACGTTATCTTGATCGCATACAGAATAACGAGCACAGTTTTAACTTTCATAATACTAATGCATCGTTCTACAACAATAATCAGTATTTCACAGTCCATTCACTCGTTGTCTTCGGTGTTGTTCTTTACAGGACACATCAAAATTTCCTCACGGAATGGTAGATGTTCGCCGGGCAGATAACGTTGTAATGTTGGGTGTTCTCCCAAATCCTTGATTTTACGAGTATTAGACTTAACTTGAACCTTTCCTGATGGATAAGCTACTCATAGTTTTTCTGACACATCAACGGGCTATGATGGCGGTCCGGACGACCACTGCGACTAATTATTAGCGCTTCCTCCTGTTCCATTTGCGTGTGGAGGGGGTGAAAAATGACTGTATAAATGCTTCTGTGCTCGCTGTATCTAGTCTAATATTGTCTTCGCGATCACTAGGGGAGCGATACCTAGGACTCTGTAATATACACTTAGATTCCTCGCTTGATGCTGGTTCTTGAAACTTTGTGTGTCTGTTTTCATGGGATGGTTTGAGTCCTTCCTTCATGCGTCCGCAACCTCATTTTTTCCAGAATCTCTGTGACTCTCTCCCATGGATGTGATCGAGAAAACCTTGTCATCAATGATTAAACAGTTTTCTTCAGTTTCCCATAATGAGTTACATTATTACTCTGCTACACCCCAATAATCAGTAAGTGAAATCAAGTTATGCAGAAGTATTCAGAGAAAACAGTTACAAGTTAAATACGTTCTGAAACTGAACCTGCCGGGGAAAAAAAAACACAAATTTCCATTTTCAAGATAGGTAAGACTGTTGAATATAAAAGAATCTCTGTTCGTTTGCAGCTATCACATGTTTCATTGTAAATAACTTTCTATTTCAAGGTAGAAGATAGTGCACGATCTACGAAGTATTGGTTAACTATGGTTCAAATGGCTCTGAGCACTATGGGACTCAACTGCTGAGGTCATTAGTCCCCTAGAACTTAGGACTAGTTAAACCTAACTAACCTAAGGACATCACAAACATCCATGCCCGAGGCAGGATTCGAACCTGCGACCGTAGCGGTCTTGCGGTTCCAGACTGCAGCGCCTTTAACCGCACGGCCACTTCGGCCGGCTATTGGTTAACTGCCCGCATATTATATAAGTAGTTCTAAAAACATATAGCAAAGCTTAAAATTATTATACAGGACCCAAATGAGTAGAACGCGAAGTATTTACAGACGCACAAACATAATCTCCTGTCTAATCATAACAAAAACAGTAGAAAATGGCGAAAACTGCTGACAACGGCCCCCCTTGCGCATGCCTTCACGTAATTCTAAAATCAGTCATTAGGCTGAAGTACCAACCAAAAAACATCATAATTATGTTCGTAGGTACACTATCCCCTAGGTTCAACATTCTCCTCTGTAATCTGAACCTGTTCCGTTATTTGTTCAGGTATTCTTAAATTCTCATAATCTACACCAGCCACCTAACTAACCTACATTAAAATGAGATAGCTAGTTTTAAATTTAAGACGTTAGTTACATCGCTTGGCCTGTTGACTATTATCACTAGTTCGTTGGTTGCAGGGCGCACGCAGCTATTAATCGTAAGATTTGCTGAAAGAGCATTCATCATTACAACGAGTATATAGTCTACTAATTTGGCATCCCTGTTAGCTATGCTACGACAGTTACCTTTGGTTCACATTAGTATCATCTCTGACGTATACCGGTTCTCGTTTAGAATCATTTCACCTGTGTTTTCGCCAACGCAAATTAAAACTGCAAGCTTTATTTTTCTGACGCGCTTTTGAAATGGAGACAGACCGGAAGGCTGTTGTGCTCTCGACGCAGAATCCGGAGCTGAGCAGTGCGTCTGCGTTGTTTGACAGTGGAGCGAAGCTGAAATCTGACGATGAGAAGACAGAACGGCGATCCACCAGGCATTTTGTAAGCATTTCAAGAATAGCCTCACTGTGTGTAACATTTCTTATTGTTGATTCTAAGGAGCTGATTGCCACGTTTAGTGTACATCTTTATTAAGTGTTTCATTACTCCTTGATGCCTCGTGCTATCTTTCGGCCACTCGGTATTTCTCCCTGGTTTTCTGCGGTTCATTCATGCTTCTTATTCCGTACAGCTTATAACAATGAAGAACGTTCAGATACGCGGAACGAATCTATTTATAAATTATGGTAGAGAAGTAGCTGTTAGAAATTACTTTAGGCTGTCGTTTTACATACAGTGATTAGACATCTGCCTGTTCCGCTGTCACAGAGTTCATGTTCGTTGTTTCCTTGGTCGACCTGTATCTCCCCTTATCTTCTGGTTGTAGATCAGACAATTTTTTTGAGCGGCCGCTGATCTCTCATTATAATCACTGTTTGTTCCCACGTCTCTCTGCACTGAGTTATTTCCTCATTGACAGTGTGCACATTCAACTTATTACGGCTATTTCACTTGCAATTAAATCGCTTCTTATGCAGCCATTCACGCTTCTCAAGAATCTCATCTCTGCTGCTAGTATTTGCTAGCATCTTTCTTTTCATTTACGCAACTTTCGGTTCATACAAAAGTAGGCCTAGTAGTAACCCCATAGCTAAAAAAATATTTTTGTATCTTATAGAGTTTTTTAGTCAAGTTTCTGTTGATGTTCCAAATATCACTTGAAATTTGTGCAGCTTTTCGGCAATATCATTATGATATATTTAAAACATGGGTCGTGTTCAATTATTGCGTTCTTAATTACTGTCTTTGACCGTACTAGGTATTTATCTGAATGACCATAACTTTAACCTGATGTAATGAAATTTTAAGATTGCTTCTTTACGTATTTGGCTTATGCGATATAGCGCAAGCTGCAGGTCATCTTCACTTTATTGTGTTACTACTTTATCATTCGCAAATAGTATTGCACTTCTGTTAATATGTTTATCAAATTTAAAGCTAATATAAATCCTGGTTAATTCTCTGATAATTTCCAAGAACGATTGCCTATTGAAATCGCGAGGTCCAAACGATACATATCGAGCGTGCGACCGTAAATCGATCACGCGACTATGGTGGCGGGCGTTGTGAGTATGCTTACGGTGGTCACTGCAGCAATGACAAAAGAAGACCGTTACAAAAGTACTTGTAATTTCAAAGAAGATGACTTACCTTACTCGTCGTCGGTGTTGTCGTCATGTGGAAGGCCATGTGATGTGTACGCTACGGGAACCGTTTCCTTTTTGCCATTAATTCTCGGAGGTATGTCACTTAAAGCAACTAAGGGAACGACGGAAAACAGATAAAAATGACGATCACAAATAATTGATCATAACGCCCACCACCAGAGTCACATGATCGATTTACAATCGCACGCTCGATATGTATCGTTTGCACCCCGCGACTTCGATAGGCAGTCATTCTTGGAAATTACCATTTCCCTGATTCCAGTTTTTAAGAAAATTGTTAATATAACTGTTAAAAAGAGTTGGTGAAAGAGAACACTCCTGTATCACATCTCGATTGACTTTTGTTTCACATATCCTTCACTCTCCTGCATTTACTGCTATTTTTGATTCACGATATTAACCTTTGAAAGCCCTTATGAGCTGTGGTGGATAACCACTGTCACTCATTATTGCTCATAATTTATTTTGATCAACTCCTTGTTTCTTAAAATCTATAAAAAATGTGTGCTTCAAGACTGAACTATTTTTGTTTTTCTATGAGTCTTTATATTGCAAACATATTGTCAGTACACGAGTGACCTTTCGTAATCGCACATTTTGTTCTTCTTGGAGAAGTTTGTCAGCTAGAACTGTTATTCTTTTGTTCAAGATTTTTTAATAGATCTCTTACATGGCATTCAACCGACTAATGCCTCTGTAATTTCTTCGTGCCATCACTTGTTGATAGGATGTGGAAATCTGAAATGGTAGCAAGGCCTTGCATATTCGTTGACTCTGCATTTTTGCATCCATTGCGCAGCTTTTTTATTTTTATTTACTTTTTAATTTTTAACATATTTTGCATTTCATCCATTGTTGTAACTTCAATACTTACAAATTCTCTTTCCTCATAAAAAAAAAAAAAAAATCACTCCGATAATCCCCTTGTTTGCATCGTAACTCTTGACACTGTTTAATCCATTGATCTTCTTCAATGGAATTCGATTATGCTGTGTACTTTTTCGACTGGTTTATGTGTCTAATTACATTTTGTGCTGGTGCTGGTCTTCTGCGTGCATCGTATTCGATGTTGAAAATGAATCTGTTCCAAGATTCTTCTTGGGTTTAATGTGTTAGTTGTGTTGCATAATTTCGCTTTTTTTGAAGTAGCTTTCTGCCTCTCGTGTGTTCTTCTGCAAGACTTCTTCATATGACTTTCGTCCCCCCTACTATTAATTTCCTATACTCTATTTGCGCTTAGAATACGTGTAAAATACATTAATGAAGTTAGCAGAAATTTCGCTACTTGGTAGTACTGTAAAAATTGATAATTTTCTATCTGTACTAAGTAGTTACTTAGGAAATAATACAGTACTGGCCATTAAAATTGCTACACCAAGAGAAATGCAGATGATAAACGGGTATTCATTGGACAAATATATTATACTAGAACGGACATGTGATTATATTTTCACGCAATTTGGGTGCAGAGTTCCTGAGAAATCAGTACCCAGAACAACCACCTCTGGCCGTAATAACGGCCTTGATACGCCGGGGCATTGAGTCAAACAGAGCTTGGATGGCGTGTACAGGTACAGCTGCCCATGCAGCTTCAACACGATACCACAGTTCATCGAGAGTAGTGACTGGCGTATTGTGACGAGCCAGTTGCTCGGACACCATTGACCAAACGTTTTCAATTGGTGACAGATCTGGAGAATGTGCTGGCCGGGGCAGCAATCGAACATTTTATGTATCCAGAAAGGCCCGTACAGGACCTGCAACATGCGGTCGTACATAATCCTGCTGACGTGTAGGTCTTCGCAGGGATCGAATGAAGGGTAGAGCCACTGGTCGTAACACATCTGAAATGTAACGTCCACTGTTCAAAGTGCCGTCAATGCGAACAAGAGGTGACCAAGACGTGTAACCAATGGCACCCCATACCATCACGCCGGGTGATACGTCAGTAACCGAGCGAGGTGGCGCAGTGGTTAGCACACTGGACTCGCATTCGGGAGGACGACGGTTCAATCCCGTGTCCGACCATCCTGATTTAGGTTTTCCGTGATATCCCTAAATCGCTCCAGGCAAATGCCGGGATGGTTCCTTTGAAAGGGCACTGCCGACCTCCTTCCCCGTGCTTCCCTAATCCGATGAGACCGATGACCTCGCTGTTTGGTCTCCTCCCCCCAAACAATCCAATCCAATACGTCAGTATGGCGATGACGAATACACGCTTGAATTGTGCGTTCACCGTGATGTCGCCAAACACGGATGCGACCATTATGATGCTGTAAACAGAACCCGGATTCATCCGAAAAAATGACGTTTTGCCATTCGTGCACCCAGGTTCGTCGTTGTGTACACCATCGCAGGCGCTCAGTCTGTGTGCAGCGTCAAGGGTAACCGCAGCCATGGTCTCCGAGTTGATAGTCGATGCTGCTGCAAACGCCGTCGAACTGTTCGTGCAGATGGTTGTTGTCTTGCAAACGTCCCCATCTGTTGACTCAGGGATCGAGACGTGGCTGTACGATCCGTTTCAGCCATGCGGATAAGATGCCTGTCATCTCGACTGCTAGTCGTACGAGGCCGTTGGGATCCAGCACGGCGTTCCGTATTACCCTCCCCTGAACCCAACGATTCCATATTCTGCTAACAGTCATTGGATCTCGACCAACGCGAGCAGCAATGTCACGATACGATAAACCACAAACGCGATAGGCTACAATCCGACCTTTATCAAAGTCGGAAACATGATGGTACGCATTTCTCCTCCTTACACGAGGCATCACAGTAACGTTTCACCAGGCAGCGCCGGTCAACTGCTGTTTGCGGATGAGAAATCGGTTGGAAACTGTTCAGATGTTCAAATGTGTGTGAAATCTTGTGTGACTTAACTGCTAAGTCATCAGTCCTTAAGCTTACACACTACTTAACCTAAATTATCCTAAGGAGAAACACACACACCCATGCCCGAGGGAGGACTCGAACCTCCGCCGGGATCAGCCGTACAGTCCATGACTGCAGCGCCTTAGACCTACGGTTGGAAACTTTCCTCATGTCAGCACGTTGTAGGTGTCGCCACCGGCGCCAACCTTGTGTGAATGCTCTGAAAAGCTAATCGTTTGCGTATCACAGCATCTTCTTCTTGACGGTTAAATTCGCGTCTGTAGCACGTCATCTTCGTGGTGTAACAATTTTAATGGCCAGTAGTGTAGTAATGGGAGCGCATGAGTTATCTTTAGACGCATATTCGAAACATTTCGATTATACAGGATGAACATTGATAAAAACCGACAAACTGTAGGGACATTTACCATATTAGAAATGGAGGAAGAAAGGTCCGGAAATGTATCGTTGTCATGGTAGATGGCGGTGACGACTGACAGTTCCTCTGACTACCTGCCGTCTGTTCCTTGTGTAAGTGACGCAGCGTATTGTAAGCAGCAGAATGGTCCGGTAATTCATATCGGAACAAGCCGAGACGGTGCCCGCGTTCGGCCAAGCAACTGGAAACGGTCGAGAGTGAGCACAGTTATACCAAAGTAAGACCCTCCCAGACACCAGCTACATCACATAACATTTCAAGTCCTTTTTGGGCATTTGTGTGCTCATGGGTCCTTTCAGACAGATGAACATGCAGGGAGGCGGGGGACTGTGCGTACAACAGATTTGGAGGACCGGGTTCCGCTTCTCGACCGTTTCCGTCTGCTTGGTCGTACACGAACACCATCGCGGCTTTTTCCCGACATGAATACCGGACCATTCTGCTGCCCACAGTACGCTGCGTCAGTCACACAGCCTGCAACACACAAGGAACACAAGGCACGTGGTCAGAGAACTGTTATTCGTCAGCGCCATGCACCGTGGCAACGATCCATTTCTGGACACATGTCCATAGGACCTTTTTTCCTCCATTTCAAGACTGGAACCCGGCCCTCCAGTTTTCGGTTTTATTAATGTTCACCCAGTATTTATTTATTAATCGTTCTCAAGTGCACTCCCAGATGATATCTCTATTTCTAGAACTATTTCATATATACGAGGGTAATCCCAAAAGTAAGGTCGCCTATTTTTTTATAAGTACATAGACCTGTTTATTTCTACAATGGTTTACGTTAGTTTACTGCTTGAACATTTAGCTATTTTTCGACATCCAGAATGAGATTTTCACTCTGCAGTGGAGTGTGCGCTGATATGAAACTTCCTGGCAGATTAAAACTGTGTGCCCGACCGAGACTCGAACTTGGGACCTTTGCCTTTCGCGGGCAAGTGCTCTACCATCTGAGCTACGGAAGCACGACTCACGCCCGGTCCTCACAGCTTTACTTCTGCCAGTAGTCGGTAGCTCAGATGGTAGAGCACTTGCCCGCGAAAGGCAAAGGTCCCGAGTTCGAGTCTCGGTCGGGCACACAGTTTTAATCTGCCAGGAAGTTTCATATTTTTCGACATAATCACCATTTCTGTCGATGCATTTTTGTAGACGCTATGGCAGTTTTTGTATGCCCATGTCATACCAGCTCACCGCCATGCTGTTCAGAAAGTTATGAACTTCTTCTTTCACCTCGTCGTCGGAGCTGAATCGCTTTCCGGCCAAATGTTCTTTTTACCTAGGGAACAGGTAATTGTCACTGGGCGCCAAATCAGGACTATAGGGAGGGTGGGTGATTATGTTCCACTGAAACTGTTGCAGGAGAGCAACGGTTTGCCGAGCAATGTGTGGGCGAGCTTTGTCATGGAGAATGTGTACGCCCTTGCTCAACATTCCTCTTCTCCGGTTCTGAATTGCCCGTTTGAGTTTTTTCAGAGTCTCACAGTACCTGTCAGCGTTAATTGTGGTCCCAGTGATTCAGCTGCGACGACGAGGTGAAAGAAGAGGTTCATAACTTTCTGAACAGCACGGAGGCGTGCTGGTATGACGTGGGCATACAAAAACTGCCACAGCGTCTACAAAAATGCATCGACAGAAATGGTGATTATGTCGAAAAATAGCTAAATGTTCAAGCTCTAAACTGATGTAAACCATTGTGCAAATAAGCAGGTCTATGTACTTATAAAAAAATAGGAGACCTTACCTTCGGGATTACCCTCGTAATTTAATAAAAAATAAGCTTAATACCATAATTCCATAAACTGGCTAGTCGTTCATTTATTATTGCTCATCATCCTGAACAATTCACGCTTTCTTTTGTTAGAAACAGCGTAAGATACACAAGATAATCTTCGGAACGCAAACTTTTAGGATATGTCTGCCTTGGAAAAGGACGTTGGTACGTTAAACTGCATTCATCCGTGGGAAATATCTCATGTCTGCACAGTCCAGGAACCACACGTGCTGCACCACATTTTAAATCCATGTCTGATATCCTGTAAAAGTAGTGCCACGTCTAGAACAACGAGTCACGAACTATAAACTGTGACTCCACCGTGGACACATCGCAAGCGATTGTGTTTCGATTTTGAAGGTAGCGCCTCCTCGATGCGGCAGGCAGTCCTTTGTTGTGAAACATAAGCAGTTTACAAATAACGACGACATCGAAAAAAAATATAGTCCCCTCTCCCCTCCGGAGACACCATGCTTAGAATGCCGTCTAACGTAGCCTCTATCCTTACACGGATCTCACTGGGGCGAGATACTTCAGGTATGCCACATCCAGCGGAAGCTACTTGTTGATGATCAGGTCCCTTAGAGCTATCATATGGCTCTGAGCACTATGGGACTTAGCATCTATGGTCATCAGTCCCCTAGAACTTAGAACTACTTAAACCTAACTAACCTAAGGACATCACACAACACCCAGCCGTCACGAGGCAGAGAAAATCTCTGACCCCGCCGGGAATCGAACCCGGGAACCCGGGCGTGGGAAGCGAGAACGCTACCGCACGACCACGAGATGCGGGCAGAGCTATCATATCTCGTGGACGTTGATAGCTACATTTCAGTCACTTCCAAATAGACGTTTTCGTATGGATTAAATCGGGCGATTTAGCGGGCCAGTCGTAGTTAGATGACTTCACTTTGTCACCGAGATTGTTGGAATTACTATCCTGGTTCATGTTCACTATAACATAAATTAATGGGCCCAAGTCATAGTACGGCAAACACCATCAGAATATCATACAACCACCTCCGGTCTGAACCACAATGCACTGCAGTTTAAACTCCTGTTTGGATCGTTGGTGCAATCGAAAAGAGGCAAAATCGCAATTCATCGTATCATATGACAGTCCTCCGGTCAGTCCTGTACAGTTATTGTGTTGTATGGCCCACTGAAACTGTGCAAATTCATTTGTCACTGTGTGCACTGACCATTTGAAAATACATGATCACAAATGTCCATTGGATGCACTTTCCTTCGCGCTGTTCGCTCGAAAACTGGTTGAAATGAAGATGAATTCACTCAAAGTAGCAATTTTTGTCGCATTTGATACCCGTTGACAAGGCATGACATTCGCCTGCGGTCCTTATCAGTTGGGATCTTTCACCGGCTGCTGTTCTTACGAATTGTTACATGGCTACGAGTGGTACACCAGTCCTTATAGGCACGTTGAGCAGATCGAGTTGATACACCAACAAATTGGACAACTTCATTTACTTTGTGGTCATGTGTACGTCCAAAAACGACATCTACTTCCTGTCATCTTGTCACGTCTCCACATCTACCTACCTTACTGCACCGATTCCATACTGCCGACTGGCGCACGCACACTACACTACTGGCCATTAAAATTGCTACACCGAGAAGAAATGTAGATGATAAACGGGTATTCATTGGACAAAAATATTATACTACAACTGACATGTGATTACATTTTCACGCAATTTGGGTGCATAGATCATGAGAAATCAGTACCCTGAACAACCACCTCTGGCCGTAATAACGGCCTTGATACGCCTGGACATTGAGTCAAACGGAGCTTGCATAACGTGTACAGGTACAGCTGCCCATGCAGCTTCAACACGATACCACAGTTCACCAAGAGTAGTGACTGGTGTATTGTGACGAGCCAGTTGCTCGGCCACCATTGACCAGACGTTTTCAATTGGTGAGAGATCTGGGGAATGTGCTGGCCAGGGCAGCAGTCGAACATTTTCTGTATACAGAAAGCCCCGTACAGAACCTGCAACTAGCGGTCGTGCATTACACTGCTGAAACGTAGGGTTTCGCAGGGATCGAATGAAGGGTAGAGCCACGGGTCGTAACACATCTGAAAAGTAACATCCACTGATCAAAGTGCCATCAGTGAGAAGAAGAGGTGACCGAGACGTGTAACCAACGGCACCCCATACCATCACGCCGGGTGATACGCCAGTATGGCGATGACGAATACACGCCTCCAATGCGCGTTCACCACGATGTCGCCGAACACGGATGCGACCATCATGATGCTGGAAACAGAACCTGGATTCGTCCGAAAAAATGACGTTTTGCCTTTCGTGCACCCAGGGTCGTCGTTGAGTAAACCATCGCAGGCGCTCCTGTCTGTGATGCAGCGTCAAGGCTAACAGCAGCCATGGTCTCCGAGCTGATAGTCCATGCTGCTGCAAACATCGTCAAACTGATCGTGCAAATGGTTGTTGTCTTGCAAACGTCCCCATCTGTTGACTCAGGGATCGAGACGTGGCTGCACGATCCGTTACAGCCTTGCGGATAAGATGCGTCATCTCGACTGCTAGTGAGACGAGGTCGTTGGGATCCAGCACGGCGTTCCGTATTACCCTCCTGAACCCACCGATTCCATATTCTGCTAACACTCATTGGATCTCGACCAACGCGAGCAGCAATGTCGCGATACGATAAACCGCAATCGCGATAGGCTACAATCCGACCTTTATCAAAGTCGGAAATGTGATGTTACGCATTTCTCCTCCGTACACGAGGCATCACAACGTTTCACCAGGCAACGCCGGTCAACTGCTGTTTGTGTATGAAAGATCGATTGGAAACTTTCCGCATGTCAGCAGGTTGTAGGTGTCGCCACCGGCACCAACCTTGTGTGAATGCTCTGAAAAGCTAATCATTTGCATATCACAGCATCTTCTTCCTGTCGGTTAAATTTCGCGTCTGTAGCACGTCATCTGCGTGGTGTAGCAACTTTAATGGCCAGTAGTGTACTTCAACGCTATGACAAGCCAGGTGCACATTGTGACGTAGCGCAGCGAAGATTCGCGACACAGTCTGTGTGCATATTGGGAGGCAGTTTAGCCTTTGTCACGCAGTCTTTCCTTGTTGATGCTATGCACAGTCTTTTGTGACGGTATGGTTGAACTCATGAATCTTAGTTCAGAGTCGGATTCTGATGGGGAAAAGGGCATGCTGATGTTATTATACGCCAATTCAAAACAGAATAAATTAGAATGGAAAAGCGGCCGCAGAACAAGAGAAATACTCATGGCGAATTCGCTTTAACATCGAGAATTTTCTGGTAAACAGTTGACGAACTACTTCCTTTTGGACCGGATTCAATTCCTTGAGGTTCACGAGCCTATGCGGAAATACATATTTCCTGGAGTTTGTAACGTTCAGAATCCAATTGGAAGTGAAGGAAAAACTCACTGTGTTCTTGAGGTAGTTTTTACTGATATTTTATACAGAGTAAGGACGTACATTTTATACAGAGTAAGGACATAAACAAGAGTAACATATATTACTCTGGAAAATTAATTAGGGAAGTTGTTACTATTGATGAGCTGAATGTGATACCCAGCAGCTGTACTTGAACGCACGTCCTCTGAGTTCTGAAGAAGTGTCAAAGACGTACTGATGGCTTCTGACGAGTATGGGGTGGATATAAAGCACTGGCGCTGTAATTCTAAGGTAGTCGAGTTCATGAGCTTGGAGGACTGTGAATTCCTAGGAGAGGTGTCAGTTTACGAAACCACTTCAAATGTTGTAGATCGGATGAAATGTTGACTTATTGGTGGTATATTTTTAATTGTTGGGTACATCGACATGGAGAAATGGCAGACTGGGTCACTAGCAGATTTCGAGTCTTCAGACTTTCTACGTTCCTTTGCTGCAGAATGGAATATTGTATAGGCCTGGAAACAATGAGTTTCTTCATTTCCTTTAGGTACCTGATTAATGGGGAATTATCCAGTTCTTCATCATCCTCAGTTTGTGACCTAACTTCCTCGTAACTATCAATATTTCCAATACATTCAGCTTCGTTGTCGTCATTCTGAGACACCATGCCGTGGGAGCAAATGTGGCGCTCGCGCATTAAATTGTGCCCCCGGACACAGCGCGGCGAAGGGGGAAGTAGGCAGGCATGCACTGTGGTGCCTTCCCGTACTCTGCACCTCAATTTGCGCTGTTGCATTTACACCCGTCAATCACAAAAATCTTCGCTGTGCTGCCCTGTCCTCCCCTCCGTCGCCTGTGTCCTAGTGTTCGCCTGGCGTTACATCAGATAGGGTAGAGAAATCATATGACCACCTGGTACCAATTCGGCACTATCTACAGCTCTCCAAAGCCACCAGGGATTTTAAGGAAGCGACCAATATCTTGTCCGATGAGCATATGTGCCTCGCACAAACAGTTCTTTCAAGAGCTCGTACCGTCGGAAATATTCATTTCCGCTCATTTGTTCCTTGTCAAAATCACCCCCTTTAAGGGGGGTAGGACGTCAAACGGGCCGACTTGGAGCAGTAGAGGCGTCACAGCACATTTTAATTTCCATTGTCTATACTTTTACAAATAAATTCATAAAACTTTGTCAGCATCACCAGGAAGGATTCAGGATTCACAATCATTGCAGTGGAAGTTCGAAAACATAACAAAATAAATTTTTTTGCGTGTGAAAATTCATCATTTTTTCACTTACTAATGGCTGCATTCTTCGATGAATTTTGCACAGCATACATACCGTACTTACAGGTGCATGAAACTCTAGAATTTATTTAATTTATGAAAAAACGAATGAGCTGTTGTATTTTAAACTTCATGTTTAGAAAAAACACAAATTTTGTAGTTAATTACCCAAATTTTTACCACAGTTTTTAATAGATTTGGAAAATTCTAGAGTTTCATACACCTTTAAGTATTGTTTGTATGCTGTGCAAAATTCATCGAAGAATCTCTCTTATTTATGAAGAAAAGTGTACCTATAGCAACAAATGCTGCCATTAGTAAGTGAAACAAATGATGAAATTTCACATGTAAAAAAAATTATTACGTTATGTTTTACAACTTCCGCTGCTAAGAGTGTGAATTCTGAATCCTTCCTGGTCATGCTGACAAAGTTTTATGAATTTATTTGTAAAAGTATAGACAGTGGAAATTGAAATGTCCTGTGGTGCCTCTCCTGCTCCAAGTCGGCCCTTTTGACGTCCTACCCCCCTTAAGAGCTTCTCCTGTCTGTATAATGCTGACCGTAAAGTTTTGGGACTCCCTGTAGATGGGATGGAGCATGTGTGCCGCAAGCTTGACCTCACGCAGGATAGTGCGTAGGAGCGTCCAATTGCCAGCGCGCCGCATCTGGCAGCCTCTCTCCCACGCTCCTAGCCTCCTGTCGGATGTCCAATACAGAAAGATCGCTCAGGCATCTCAGTGTAGCCGCTGTTGTCTCTCGGCCTCTGACTAGTCCGGCTGGCTACTCCCGCGGCCCAAGTGCCAACAACGCATTCTACATTCATATGTGCGCTGAGCAAGACCTAGCTTGGCCTTAAGACAATTCCAGCAGGCCATCTTTCGGTGTGTGGCGGAGGATGCTTCTGGTACTACTATCTCTCCCTCCACCTCCCCGTACCTCCCCCCCCCCCGCCCCCCCTCCCCCCCCCCCCCAACACTTTTTCCTTGTCCCATACGCGAATGGCGCGAGGGAAGAGCGACTGTCGACAAACCTCCGAAGGAATTCTAATTTTTCTATTTTTCTCGTCTGGCTATTTCGTGTGACGTATGTGGGCGGAAGTAATATATTATCCGACTCTTCTTGAAACGTGCACTCTCGGAATTTCAACAATAAAGTCCTCCGTGATACACAACGCCCCTCTAGTAGTTTCTGCTGCTGGAGATTGTCGAACACATTCGTAGAGCCGTCCTCTCACGGGACGTGAAAACGCACGTTGGCGAGGAGCTGGTGACGTCACAGCGTGGAATTCCACGCTCCACTGCAATGAAAAACGTGAAATGAGCAATCTGGCATATTAGATTTTTGCTTCGTGGAGAGGAATGTGGCCAGTGAGATGCGACTCCGTTTTTACGACAGAAGCAGAATTTAGGAGCCGCATATTGTACGGAGTTAAACTCCGTATTTGGTGATATTTTTATCACAGAGTACGTGGTATGAATACAAGCTTCTTCAAAGCATCATCAAATTGAGCATCTCTCGAAAGCGCGTCGTTTTAGGTACGACTTGTTATACACTGAAGAGCCAAAGAAACTGGTATATATGCTTAATATCGTGTAGGGCCCCCGCGAGACGAAGAAGTACCACACACGACGTGGGGTGGACTCGATTAATGTCTGAAATAGTGCTGGAGGGAAGTGAATCCTGCAGTGCTGTCCGTAAATCCGTAAGTGTACGAGGGAGTGGAGATCTCTTCCGAACAGTAGGTTACAAGGCATCCCAGATGTGCTCAGTAATGCTCATGTCTAGAGAGTTTGGTGGCCAGGGGAAGTGTTTAAACTCAGAAGAGTGTTCCTGGAGCCACACTGCAGCAATTCTGGACGTGTGGAATGTAGCATTGTCCTGCTGAAATTCTCAAAGTCCGTCGGAAAGCACAATGGGCTTGAATGGATGCAGGTTATCATATAGGATGCTTACGTACGTGTCAGCTGTCAGAATCGTATCTAGACGTATCACGGCTCCCATATCGCTCCAACTGCACACGCCCCACGCCATTACAGAGCTTCCACCAGCTTTAACAGTCCCCTGCTGACATGCAGGGTCCATGGATTCATGAGGTTGTCTCCGTACACGTCCATCTGCTCGATACAATTTGAAACGAGACTAGTCCGACCAGCCAACAGGTTTCCAGTCATCAACAGTCCAATGTCGGAGTTGACGGGTCCAGGCGAGGCCTAAAGCTTTGTTCCGTGCAGTCATCAAGGCTGCACGAGTGGGCCTTTGGCTCCGAAAGCCCATATCGATGATGTTTCGTTAAATTTCTCGTACACTGACACTTGTTGATGGTCCAACATTGAAACCTGCAGTAATTTGCGGAAGGGTTGCACTTCCGTCACGTCGAACGATTCTCTTCAGTCGCCGTTGGTCCCGTTCTTGCAAGATCTTTTTCCGACCGCAGCGATGTCGGAGATTTGATGTTTTACCGGATTCCTGATAGTCACGGTACAGTCGCGAAATGGTCGTACGGAAAAATCCCCACTTCATCGCTTTCTCGGAGATGCTGTGTCCCATCGCTCGTGCGCCGACTATAACACAACGTTCAAACTCACTTAAATCTTGATAACCCGCCATTGTAGCAGCAGTAACTGATCTAACAACTGCGCCAGACACTTGTAGTCTTATACAGGCTTTGCCGACTGGGGCGTCGCATTCTGCCTGTTTACTTATCTCTGTATTTGAATACTCATCCCTATGCCAGTTTCTTTGGCGTTTCAGTGTAATAAAATGACGAGAAACTACATATTGGTAGTTAAAGGCTTCCCATATATGATGCTTTTAGATGAAAGTATAGCTTTTCAATGCTATGACTCAATGACAATATGTCAAAAGCGCATCGTTTTCGTACAATTTACCATAGTTAAGTCCATGCATATTATAAAAATGTATGTATGTTTCACATCTTCTCCTAAACCACTCGACTGGTTTCGACCAAACTTGGTACGTATATCACTTACCGCCTGGAAAGAATCGCTCAAGGGGATAAAATTCATCCACCTACGAAAGGGGTGGGAGTGGGATGAAAAATAAGTGTAGGCCACGACGCGCGAAGACGCAGATTTTGTTATTTATTAGAGTTATAAGTTTTAATTTATTCCCTCTTTACGACTAACCGTATTGGCGACACACTTTGCCGACAGTGTCCACATATACGACTGGGTTTATCTGCAGAATTATATCATTGTACGACATATTGTAGTTCAGGAGATAAGATATCATAAATACTGAGTTGCATGAAAAACTTCCATCATACTTGACATTTAAATTTATTACTTCTTTGCTACTCTGTTCGCAACACATTTGTGACAATACTGTCACAAATGTGTTGCGAACAGAGTAGCAAAGAAGTAATAAATTTAAAGGTCAAGTACGATGGGAAGTTTTTCATACTGTCACAAATGTGTTGCGAACAGAGTAGCAAAGCGTAGTTTAGGCAGCCTCCTCAGTAGGTCTGTTACATTTTCTAAGTGTCCTGCCAATAAAACGCAGTCTTTGGTTACCCTTCCCTACAACATTTTCTATGTGTTCCTTCCAATTTAAGTTGTTCGTAATTGTAATACCTAGGTATTTAGTTGAATTTACAGCTTTTAGATTAGACTGATTTATCGTGTAACCGAAGTTTAATGATCTCCTTTTAGCCCTCATGTGGATGACCTCACACTTTTCGTTATTCATGGTCAACTGCCACTTTTCGCACCATTCAGATATTTTTTCTAAATCGTTTTGCAGTTTTTTTTTTTTTTTTGATCTTCTGATGACTTTATTAGTCGATAAACGACAGCGTCATCTGCAAACAACCGAAGACGGCTGCTCAGATTGTCTCCCAAATCGTTTACATAGATAAGGAACAGCAAAGGGCCTATAACACTACATTTGGGAACGCCAGAAATCACTTCTGTTTTACACGATAACTTTCCGTCATTTACTACGAACTGTGACCTCTCTGACAGGAAATCACAAATCCAGTCACATAAATGAGACGACATTCCATAAGCACACAATTTCAATACGATCCGCTTGTGTGGTACAGTGTCAAAAGCCTTCTGGAAATCCAGAAATGCGGAATCGATCTGAAATCCCTTGTCAATAGCACTCAACACTTCATGTGAATAAAGAGCTAGTTGTGTTTCACAGGAACGATGTTTTCTAAACCTATGTTGACTGTGTGTCAATAGACAGTTTTCTTCGAAGTAACTCATAATGTTCGAACACAATATATGTTCCAAAATCCTGCTACATATCGACGTTAACGATATGGGCCTGTAATTTAGTGGATTACTTATACTACCTTTCTTGAATATTGGTGTGACCTGTGAAACTTTCCAGTCTTTTGGTACGGATCTTTCGACGGGCGAACAGTTGTATATGATTGTTAAGTATGGAGCTAATGCATCAGCATACTCCGAAAGGAACCTAATTGGTATACAGTCTGGACCAGAAGACTTGCTTTTATTAAGTGATTTTAGTTGCTTCACTACTCCGAAGATATTTACTTCTACGTTACGCATGTTGGCAGCTGTTCTTGATTCGAATTTTGGAATGTTTATTTCGTCTTCTTTTGTGAAGGCATTTCGGAAGACTGTTGTTAGTAACTCTGCTTTGGCAGCACTGTCTTCGATAGTATCTCCATTGCTATCGCGTAGAGAAGGCATTGATTGTTTATTACCGCTAACATATTTCACATACGACCAGAATCTCTTTGGATTTTCTGCCAGGTTTCGAGACAACGCTTCATTGTGGAAACTGTTAATAGGCATCTCGCATTGAAGTCCGCTCTAAATTTCGAGCTTCTGTAAAAGACCACCAATCTTGGGGATTTCGCGCCTTTTTAAATTTGGCATGTTTATTTCGTTGTTTGTGCAACAGTGTTCTAACCCGTTTTGAGTAACAAGGAGGATCAGCTCCGTCGTTTGTTAATTTATTTGGTATAAATCTCTCAACTGCTGCCAATACTATTTCTTTGAATTTAAGCCACATCTGGTCTACACTTATATTATTAATTTGGAATGAGTGGAGATTGTCTCTCAGGAAGGCGTCAAGTGAACTTTTATCTGCTTTTTTGAATAGGTATATCTTTCGCTTAGTTTTCGTTGGGGATTTCAATATTCAATCTCGCTTCGACAACCCTGTGTTCACTAATCCCTGAATCGATTTTGATGCTCTCACTAATCCCTGAATCGATTTTGATGCTCGTTATTAACTCAGGATTATTTGTTGCTAAGAGGTCAAGTGTGTTTCCACAACCGTTTACTATTCGCGTGAGCTCATGAACTAACTGCTAATAATTTTCAGACAATGCGTTTAGCACAATTTCGGATGATATTTTATGCGTACCTCCGGAATTAAACATGTATTTCCGCCAACATATCGAGAGTAAATTAAAGTCATCACCAACTATTATCGTATTAGTCGGGTACGTGTTTGAAATCAAACTCAAGTTTTCTTTGAACCTTTCAGCAACTGTATCATCTGAATTGGGAGGTCGGTAAAATGATCCAATTATTATTTTATTCCCGTTGCCAACAATGACCTCTGCCCATACTAACTCACAGGAAGTATCTACTTCAATTTCGCGTCAAGTACAACTACTTCTGACAGCAACAAACACGCCATCGCCAACCGTGTTTAGTCTATCCTTTCGGAACACCGTTAGATTCTTCGCAAAATTTTCGGCTGAGCTTATGTCCGGATTTAGTCAGCTTTCAGTGCCTATAAAGATTTGAGCATCAGTGCTTGGAGCTCTGGTACTTTCCCAACACAGCTACGACATTTTACAACTGTTATACCAGTGGTTCCTGTATCTACGTTCTTCGTGTTCAGCCTGCTCCCTTTGTGACTGAAGCCCTTCTTGCGTTTTCCCGAGAACCTCTAACCTAAAAAACGGCCCAGTCCACGCCACACAGCCCCTGCTACCCGTGTAGCCGCCTCCTGCGTATAGTGGACACCTGACCTATTCAGCGGAACCCGAAACCCAACCACCCTTTGGCGCAAGTCGAGGAATCTGCAGCCTATACGGTCGCAAACCGTCTGAGCCTCTGATTCAGACCCTCCACTCGGCTCTGTACCCGAGGTCCGCAATCGGTCCTGTCGACTATGCTGCAAATGGTCAGCTCTGCTTTCATCTTGCAAGAAAGATTTGCAGCATTTCCCACTTCTGTTAGTCGCTCGAAACCAGAGAGAATCTCTTCTGATCCAAAGGGACACACATCATTGGTACCGACGTGAGCCACCACCTGCAGTTGGCTGCACCCTGTGCTCTTCATGGCATCCGGGAGGACCCTTTCACATCTGGAATGACTCCACCTGGTATACACACTGAGGGCACATTGGATTTCTTACCCTCCTTGTCGGCCAAGTCCCTAAGGGGCCCGATAACACGCCTAACTTTGGAGCTCCCAACTACCAATAATCCCACCCCTCTGCGATTGCCCGGATCTTGCAGGCTGAGTGGTTTCCTCTGAAACAGAACAGGCGACAGCATCTGGCTCAGCGACAGTGTCAGCCACGATTGTTCAATGCTTCATTTTCTGGCACGTTTCTATCGATGTCGAAAAAGTCTTACAGCTGGGATGCCGTCTGTTTCGACAGTAATATCTGTTTATCCGTTCGGCTTTAGGGCGCTGCATCCCTTGCTTTGTTCTTTCATCTTCATTTTGATCATGTAGTGCTTAAACTAAAAGTCTGCGAGCTACAGTTTCCTCTTACGTTTCTGATGAAGGTTTAACCTCAACTGTTTTGGATTCACCTTTCCTCTCTAGCATATCTTAAGTAAATGCACCAGTCTGATAGTCAGAACGAAACATTCATTCTTTTTTTTAACATTTCACTTGTATGCCCTCATATACATGTGATTCTCTGTTTCCAAGTGAAGCTGTCATCGACCAGACGATGGTCTAAATATCACAGGCACTTATAGCCATGGTTCTGTTGGATATGGTGTATCCCAGACCTACTTCTGGCATTAGCAGATGCCGTCCCAGTCAGTTGTAGGGGACATATAGGTTAACTTGGGGAACCACGACACTTTTTCACTTTTTAGCATGCCCGGAGCATTGTCAAATGAGAGGCAAGTTAAATGACAGATTCAGATCGTTAGAGATTTCAGTGCTTCTGCCATTTAAACGCCAGTCCAATCTGGAATGGACTATCGCTAACAATCGACAGTTTCAAAAGAGACACATGCTATAGAAACGCTGCGCACCGTGGCATAATATCTAGTCCTGTTGCCGTGGCACCAGCTGGTTTGGCGTCTTCAGCACCTGCCATGCCTCCAGGCATTTTGTCGCGCATGAGTTGTTCCGGAGAAAGTGCTACAGTTCTCTCCCTGTGCGGCGCTGCGGTGGGCACGTGACCCCACCGCTACACGATTCAGTGGCGACGCGCCAGCAGCCACCACTAGTCCGCCGTCTGGAATCCAGCTGGAATGACGTCCAGCGTGAAGGCTGCGATCCACAGGCCAGCTGGAGAACTTTTGTTATGTGAGAATGTGCGCCCGAATATCCTCCAGTGCGGTCACGTGCGTGAGTAAAGGATCTGCCTGACGCCATTGTAGTTTTACTGCTGCGTGACTGCCAGACTAGCGAACTACGGCTTTCACTTTCAGTGTGGTAAGCTACTTCCTTTCATCTTTCCGACCCACCCACTGGTCAGCAGTTAGGATCACTGTGATCACCCAGTGGCATAGTGAGAAACTGCACCGAGTGCTGTGTGCTTATGAGAGTCCAGAAAGTGAGTGGATAAACGTGTGCTCGATCAGTGCTGGAATCTTAGGCTACAGGAAATAGAGTTCTTTCAGCTTTTGACAAGTTGACTCACTTGCCATAATTATCGCAAAATAGTCTAGAAAATGACTAGCCCTTCGCTAATGCAGATATTAGGTGCAGAATGACCGCTAATAAAAGAGCTTTGTGGTAATTACATACATCTTTCACAATGGATAGTTTCTCGTCTCGAGCAGGTTTTTGAAGCTCTTACCGGGTGATGCAAATCTGGTATTAAGGACGCCAGTAGTGGGGCTTCTTCATTAACTTCTGTCCGAATACGCTGAAGCTTAAGGAGAAATGGAGACCTGCAAAGTTACCGCTTCTACGACTGGCAACAACTAGCTCGAATTGCGCGACTGGTTCGTGGTTTTGCGCGGTGAATTGCAGTGAACGTAGCAAGTTTGCTGGCTGACTTCGTCTGCTTCCTCTAGAACGCTATCGCGAAATTACGACACAAAAACAACGCTGGCGTACTTGTACCTGTCTTCTTGGCTTAACAGCTACGTAGAAGGCTACACGACAGGTTTCAGTGTGTGCGCGTCGTCGTTGGGGTTAAGAACTTGCCAGTGGAACGTCAGTTACATGAGCCTCACTCACATTCCTGCAACTAAATACTGCAGTGGTTCCCAGCGCCAGAAACAGATGTGACAGTGGTGTTAAGTGCTTTCTAATGATATTAAACCGGTGTTTTATTAACTACTACAAATCAGCGCGAGTGTTCTTTAGCGACCACAAACTGACTTGCCCGAGACTGCCCGAGAAGTTCCGCCGTGGTGAGTGACAAAAGCAGGAAGAAGCGGGAGACGACTGAATCACGGATTAATTTATTTCAAGCGGAAACTGCATGATCTGTGCAGGGTGTCCCGTCCTTCCGACACCTGAAGGATATTGCATCGGCCTCTGGCCTTGCCCACTCTGTCAGCCGCAGCCTTGAATGGGCCAACGCCGATCAGATTGCGAAAGCGGAACGGCGCCGTAGTGCCCCGTGTTTAGAAACTACGCGCGCTTTCTCGAGAACGGTACTCGGAATCGGGTGCACGTCAGTTGGGAACAGATCTCGTAGCGAGTAAGTACCAGTATCGCTGAAGAATTCTGTGAAGAAGTTGGACAAAACTGTGCGCCTAGGTGCTCACCTTCCTCGGCTCGATAGTGTGTATAGTTAAGTGACACGGGCGAAATATTTTCCTATCGCCTTTTGTGCCACTTCTCGTGACTTTGGAGCCTCTCGAGTGGAGTTAGTGTTTACGCATCTGTAGACAAACAGGCACTGACATTCTAGTTGTCCTGCTGTAGCAATTCGTATCGCTTCATCACTTTCTTTTGTTATGTCGTGCTTGTTCCGTTCGCCGGGTTCTCAACCGTCTCGGTAGTGAGTCGAAACTTCGCAAGTTTGGTTTTATTTCTGGTTCCCATACCCTTTATCTATCAGGAATGATTAACAGCAGCACCTCTCGCGTGACATATTTTGTGATTCGTAATTACAACAATCGTGTATTTAACTTTGTTTGAACGTTCGACTGAAACGTCGACTCTGCAAACCGGCAAAGTCGTCCTGTTGTTGAATGCTTTGCCGTTTACACATTTGTGGCACTCGTTTTTTTGTTCAGTATTTGACTGTGCGTTATAAATTGGTCCGGCGTGTGTGGTTTCTAGAAGCATATTTTACCTAGACTCTTCGTGTTACCATAGTTCGTTTCTATTAGCGGTTTCCGTTCCCATACCTTTACGGCTGCTGCTGAACCACCAGTCTCTTCAGGGCAATCGTACGTGAGGTGCGATTTCGCGTAGAACATCATAACCAGCCTCTCGGTCGTGTTAAACATAATAGTATATTCCCTCAACGCCGTTAATTTCCTCTAAGTGCACTTACTGACGTGTGAACAGTGATAAATCGGCTGGATTTACGAAGTTCCTGACTCTGAATCATTTACGTTTTTGTGCACTATCGCATTTGCATCCTTAGTTGATTTCTGTGTCGAAGCAGTAACGTGGCCTGCAGATAATTCGATAACGCTCAATTGGCGTTACACTTACGGGCCTACCGAACCAGTTAATTATTTTACTTGTACACACTGCAGCGGGAAAAGCAGAAACTTGATTAGGAGATACCACTGAAGTAAATGAAAAAGAGCGAAACACGGGTTGTGTGACGAATTGAACTTAGCAGAAAAGCAAACAGGCAGCAGTAGCTCACTGAACAGGTCTCGCATTCCAATCAGCTGCTGCTCTCGGTAGTTGTGCGTCGTTAAGTGTTTGACGTGATAATCACTGGCCTCGCGCCATATGATCTTTGGAGTGACGATTGTCAACATCGGCGTTGCTCGCGCGCCCCTCCGTGTCCAGTGATCGTCGAACGCATCTCGCTCCCCCCCCCCCCCCCACCCTCCCCCGCCTCCGCGCCATGCCCCTGCACATCCCCCGGTGGCGCACGGCGGCGCTGTGCGCATCAGTGGTGCTGGCCGCGTGCCTGGGAGGCGTGGCGCTGTACCTGTGGCGCTCTCATCCCCAGCCCGCGATGACCTCCGCCGCGGCGCCCCTAGCGGACTGGGAGTCGGGCACGCGGCTGCCCGCGGACGTGCGGCCGCTGCACTATGACCTGGAGCTGCGGCCGGACCTGTCGGCCGGCGCCTTCACGGGCAACGTGTCGATCGCGGTGCGCGTGTCGGCGCCGCGGCGCTGGGTGGCGCTGCACTCGCGCGGCCTGCGCGTATCCGGCGCCGCCCTCGCCCCCGCCCCCGCAGGCGTCGCCGTGCCGCTGGAGCGCGCCTTCGAAGCCCCGCGCGCCGAGCGCTACGTGCTGGTCCCGGCGCAGCCGCTGCAGCCCGGCGACTACAGGCTCAGCCTGCACTTCGCCGGCTCGCTGGACGTCAACCTGGTCGGCTTCTACCGCAGCCGCTACACCGACAAGGACACCGGCCAACGAAGGTGACTTTTAGCCCCTTAAAGCCTGTTTTAACCGATTACTCGCTGTGGGCGCGCGTCGCTTGCTAGCGTATAAATCAGCCGCCAACTATGTCGCGGATGGGTCAGTGACGTCAGGTATCAGTTGGCTATGCCGACTCATCATCATCAGTGTTCTGCCAAAAGGCAGGTTTTCACATGGTAGTTCTCCAGGCTGTCCGGTCTTCTGCCATTCTCTTCAGGTCTGCATAATTTCCTCTTCCCTTTATGTCGTCTATCATCTTGTATTCCTTCTTCCTCTCAGTCTTCTCCCACAAACCAATCCTTCCAAAGCATCTGCTAGCAAGCACTCCCTTCTCAATGAATGACCCACCCAGTTCTTTTTCCTTTCTCTTACAACCTTCAGCAGCCATGTTGGCCAAAGAGCTTGCGCACCACAGATAAAATACTCCAAGTCAGAGACATTACGTGCAGATCAAGGTCACACGTTGCCTAGCACGAAACCAAGTCCACACTACATGTATGATATTTGTTAATATTTTTTTAGAAAGGAGATAAGGAAAGAGATAAGGAACTTTATTGTCTATAATACAACATATAGTGACCGTTGATCTTTATTTTACAATTGCCATTTCCGACTTTAGCCCATATAAACAGATACTCATCGGCATTCAACTTCTTTCTTCTGGTAGACAAAGCAAAAGGCATACTAGGAACAAGAGTACCATAAGGCTGTTTAGCCAACAGTCCTGTAGTCTCAGCAATACTCCAAGTCTTCGAAGTAATAATATTGGCACCTGGAAATGCTTCAAGGCCACCATAATCAGCATGATTGCCCCAAACAACAGCCAAGGTAAGCCATGTTGAGCCTCCAAACACCGCTTGCACATCACAAGTGAAATTCAGACGCAGTCCGTGAAACACATTGGGACCTCCAATTAATTGCGGTTTATTAAATTGTCCAACCAAGTCAATATCAACTGCTTTTAAGCTCTGATACACAGGTACACTGCGCCACCAGCGACGACAGTAACCTAGACGTCACAGAGCCATTGCTTCTCTCACCAACCATTTCCAATACTCTTTCATTACTCACTCTTTCATCCAGCTTATTCTCTCCATTCTCCTCCACATCCACATCTCAAATGCTTCTAACCTTTTCTCATCCTCTCGTCTCAGTGTTTATGTTTCTACCCCATATAGTGCCACACTCCAGACAAAACATTTGCCAAGCCTTTTCCTTAGACCTTTATCTAATTTCCCACATAAGAGTCTCCTCTTTCTGTTGAATGCCTCCTTCGCTACGGCAATTCGAATTTTCACCTCCAGGTGACATCTCAAGTCTTCAGTTATTGTGCTTCCAAGATATTTAAATGCATTCACTTGGCTAATGGTAGATTGTCCTATTTTAATATTGGATAGTCTGCGTCTTGTACTGATGACCATACTCTTTGTTTTTGCTGTGTTTATTTGCATCCCATATTCCACACAAGCTTCATTCAGATCTTTCAGCGTGTTATTCACTGTCCGCTCACTTTCTGCCAATAATACCGGGTCATCAGCAATTCCAGCAATACATATTCCTCTTTTCCCATCTAAGCTTTTCGCAATAATCTCTTCAAGGTATGCGTTAAACAACAGTGGGGAAAGGCAACAACCTTGTCTAACACCTCGTCTAATGTTGCTTCCTTCTGACATTTCATTTCCAATCCTTATCCTTACTTTCTAGTGTAAATAGAGATTCTCTATCAGTCGTCTATTTTTCCAATCTACTCCTTTCCTCTTCATAATATCCATCAGCCTGTTCCATGAACTCTATCAAAAGCCTTTTCTAAATCTATAAAAACAGCAAAGATTTCTCTACCTTTTTCCGTATATATTTCCCCTATAGTTCTTAACAGGCCAATAGCTTCTCTTGTTCCTTTTCCTCTTCTAAATCCGAACTGCTCCTCTGCAATCCCTCTATCCAGCTTGGCATATAACCTTCTATTTAACACTCTCAGCAAGACTTTAGATGCATGAGAAATTAGACTGATGGTCCGAAGCCCTTCACATTTTTTAGTGTTTCTCTTTAAAACTAATATACACTGATTAGTCTAAACATTGTCACCAGCCGGCCGGTGTGGCCGAGCGATTCTAGGCGCTTCAGTCTGGAACCGCGTGACCGTTACGGTCGCAGGTTCGAATCTTGCCTCGGGGGGCATGGGTGTGTGTGATGTCCTTAGGTTAGTTAAGTTTAAGTAGGTTTTTGGAGGTGTTTGGCATTAGATGTCTACGCACAAGTCTTGTAATTCACGTAAACAACGGGACGCCGATTTGCGTACTCGGTGATGGTGCCGGAAAGCGACCCAGCTCGGTTCCATAGGATTTACATCAGGCAAATTTGGTCGCCGAGACATCAACGGGAGTTCAGTATAATGCTCCTCAAACCACTGTAACGCGGCTTTGGCTCTGAGACACGGACAATTATACTACAGAAAGATGACATCGCCGTCGGGGAAGACATCAAGCGTGAAGGGATGGGGGTGGTTCGCAGCTGTCAGCGTGTCTTCGATTACTACCACAGTCCTCTGGAAGCGCAGCAGAATGTCACCCATAAGATAATCTTGCTCCCACCAGTCTGCGTCCATGGTGCGCTGCACGTTTCGACCCACCGTTCATATCACTGACGGCGTTTGTGGAGACGACCATTGACCTACTGTCACAAAAATGTGATTCACACGAAGAGCCGACCCATTTCCATTGGTCGACGGTCGAATACAGATGGTCCCATGCCCACTGCAATCGTTGCATCAACATGTGAACATTTCGGGGTGGTCTGCTGCGGTGCTCCCTGTTCAACGATGTCCGATGAACGGTGTGCTCCGAAACACTTGTGCTGTGCTCTTTAGGCAGAGATGCCACAGATCACCATGTATCCTACTTTACAGAGCAGCCAAGCCTCCGAATACCACGTTCTGTGAACAGTCATGGACATCCGAACATTTAGCGCTTAGTGGTAGTTTCACTGTCCTTCTACCTCTTTCCGTAGATGCTCACGATAGTAGCACGTGAACATTCGACCAGCTTCGCTATTTTCGGAATACTCGTTCGCAGGCTCTGCGTAATAATAATCTGACCTTTGTCAAAGTCGCCTATCTCAATGGATTTTCCCACTTGCAGCCCTTATCTTCGCTAGGGTGAGCACCAGTCCGTGTTTGCTCCGCTTACATACTTTTTTTAACGTGTCTTGTGCCCGCAACGACACCAGGCAGCATCCAACGCCGCGGTGGCCAGTGGTCATAACGTTTTGGGTTATCGGTGTATATAATTATACCGTTTTTAACAATCAGCAAATTAAGGGTCTCTAAAGCCCGTCGTTAATTGTACGGGGTGTTCAAAAAGTCTGTCCGCCGTGCCGTAAGATTGTTTGCCGCGCGTGCCGTATGAATGGTTCAAATGGCTCTGAGCACTATGGGACTCAACTGCTGAGGTCATTAGTCCCCTAGAACTTAGAACTAGTTAAACCTAACTAACCGAAGGATATCACAAACATCCATGCCCGAGGCAGGATTCGAACCTGCGACCGTAGCGGTCTTGCGGTTCCATACTGCAGCGCCTTTAACCGCACGGCCACTTCGGACGGCCCGTATGAATGTTCGCCTGCCTGGGTTACTTCCCTTCAAGTGGACTCTCCCAACATTCCATTGTTTCGTTTATCTCAGCCAGCGTCAGTAGTATCGTTGGTGTGTGTCGTTACGTGTTGACGTGAACATGTAAGTTTAGCTCCTTTGTTCGTTTTTGTCACTGTTAAAATGCTGACCATTGAAGAACGTGTGTTTTTAGTCGAACAAGTGTTCAAAGGTGGCGGTAAATACAAAGTTTCAGTTCATCAAACATTTAATTCAGTTTTCCCGGAGACAACACTCCCACATCGCGATACTGTTCGAGATTTGATTAACAAATTTCAGAGTACAGATGCACCGAGAAGTGGTCGTCCTAGCGTTTTGTCTGATGATAAATTACTCGATATTTCCAATAAAATGTCCATGAGTCCGAACAAGTCAGTAAGAAAACTCGCCCAGGAAGTTGATGTTAGTGTCGGAACGACCCACACAGCTGTAAGAAAAAAAATAGAACTTTTCCCACACAAAGTGACAGTCGTGCAAGAACAGAAAAATACTGATCATGGCAAGAGACTGCATTATTGTCATTGGTTTAAAAATTACGTTCAACAAAATGGAAGGGATGTTCTTAATTAAACGTTTTTCACTGATGAGGCGTGGTTTCATTTACCCGGGTACATCAACTCGCAAAATTCTCGTATTTGGAGTACTGCAAATCCATTCTGTGAAAATAGGAGTTTGGATTGCAATTTCTAGACGTCGGATTGTGGGTCCCATATTTTTCAACGAAACAATAAACGTACAACATTACTGCAGTGATATTGTGTATCCATTCATAGGAGAACTTGTGTTAATTGAAATACTGGACGGTTATTTTCAACAAGATGGTGCAACCGCGCATACAGCTCGCGTTTCAATGTCACTGCTTGCTGATGTTTATGGTGATCGCATAATTTCACAGGGACTTTGACTTCCACGATCGCCTGACCTAACAAAAAAAAAAAAAAAAAAAAAATGACTCTGAGCACTATGGGACTTGACTGCTGAGGTCATCGATCCCCTAGAACTTAGAAGTACTTAAACGTAACTAACTTAAGGACATCACACACATCCATGCCCGAGGCAGGATTCAAACCTGCGACTGTAGCGGTCGCGCGGTTCCAGGCTGTAGCGCCTAGAACCGCTCGGCCACCAGGGGCCGGCTGCCTGACCTAACACCACATGACTTTTCCTTCTGGGGTGCAGCGAAAGCAACTCTCTATAAAAACCGCCCTAAATCCATCGATTAATCGAAAACTGCAATATCCACTTTTACTGCTTCTGTTACAGAAGAAATGTTACAGCTTGTGTTTGGAAACATGATTAGACGAATTGAATTGTGTATTCAACAACAGGGGGGGGGGGGGGGACAATTTCAATATTTAATGCGAAAATTTGTAAGTAAAAATGAATATTCAATAAATTAATACCTTGTATTTCACTGAGTTTCATGTCAGTATATTCACGGCGGCATACGGCACGCGCGGCTAACAATCATACGGCACTGCGAAGAGACTTTTTAAACACCCCATATGAATTGTTGTTATAAAACGACATACTGGTTGTTAAAAAATTATTGTAGCTTGCGTATTGTGAAATCATGCCGTTTCAGTACAAGAGCACACTAAGGATTCGTCAGAAACGCATTGCTCTTGCAACAGTTTGTTATAATTATATTTCAGTTAATAACATCGACGATTAAGTGTTTCAGAAGATTGTAAGATGAGAAGTGTGGACGTAGAACATTTATGGACGGTAGAGCCCAATGAGTAGAGTCGCGTAATTGTGAGACATCAAGCGGTGTGATGCTGTGTATTGTCTCAATGGATCCAAACATTTTTTTACCGTCCTTTCAGTTATCCAATAGGCTCTGATACTTTCTTAATAGTTTAAGAAAATTATATTATATAATATTCGAAGTTATGTAAATATACGGGCGCTCTTTCCGAGGAGTAAGTTTGTTCTACTGGCTTAATTAAAAGACAGGTTGGACTTTTTGCAGTAAGACATTTTGCACTTTCTTGTTTTAAGTTTTGTATTTCACATGTTGTAGATTCTCCTGCTGAATAGAAACAGTGTTCAAGTAAGACTGGTCATAGGATTTTACTAAAAAGTGAGAATGATGACGTAACTTTTACATTACGTGGAGAAATACTGTAAATTTGTATTACACTATTTGTAATGGAACTTATAAAAGCAGATGTCCTTACTGGTTGTATATGGAACTGATATATAACATGTCCTCCCTCGGGCATGGGTGTATGTGTTTGTCCTTAGGATAATTTATGTTAAGTAGTGTGTAAGCTTAGAGACTGATGAGCTTAGCGGTTAAGTCCCATAAGATTTCACACACATTTGAACATATAACATGTCCATGGCTATTGAAGTTTTTATTTATGTATACTACAGACAGAACGACATGACTAGGATATGGACAAGGGAGCGAATGTGCGTTGTAATGAAGCTAACAAGATATCTTACGCCCGTCCATTTCGTAAACAGCGTGAAGTGCGAGCCAGATACGGGCGACAAATGGCACTGAAGCGCGTTGCGATCGCATATACCAGATTGAGACACGAGTACCGTATGGACAAGTCGCGTTCAGCAACACGTTGAACATGGCACGCTCAACACTGACGTTCGGAAGCACCATCCGTGTGCCGACGGTTTCAACCGACTACTCGTTATGGGCGCGCGTCATGTAATGAAGGGGGCCCAAATAACGTCATATTAGTAGTTTAGGGACAGTGTCAGTCCTGAAAGGTTATAGAAAAGGCCACAAATTGCTATACAGGGTGTTTTTGAGACGTGATGGTCAATATTCAGGGATATGAAAGGAATGATAATTCGAAATAAAAAAATCAAGTAAACATGGGCCATAAACTGCATACCTTTAACACCTATGAACAATTTTTGATCTTCGATACTGTGAAACTAATCTCTTCCACTGCAAGCTCTTTGCTTTCTATATTTAGGGACGTGGTAGTATGGACCAAAACAAGAAATATTGTCCAGTAATTAAGTGCTCTAAAATGCATACCTTAAATTTTATATTCTCTTGTTCATCAGAGGGTTTTGTTTCAAAGTAGTGAAGAAGAACAAGTGCTCATAGCTCTTAAAGTATGCATTTTGTAGACATGTTTACTGGACATTATTTGCTTGTTTTGGTCCGTACTACCACTTAACAAAATATGGAAAGCAAAGAGCTTGCAGTAGAAGAGATTTGTTTCACAGTATCGAAGATCAGGAATTCATCATAGCGATTAAAATTATACGTTTTAGAGCCCATGTTTACTTGACCGGTTTTTTTTCCGAATGATCATTCCTTTCATATCCCTGAATATTGCTAACACTTCTGAAACACCCAGTATGTACTCCTCAATTCATTCTCTGTCTGTAAGCAAGTTACACCTAAACTGTTATAACATACTAACACCAGTATTTGACACAAACGTTAGCACTGCAGAAGTACAAATACAAAAAAAAAAAAAATGTTCGTAATTTCGTCTCTCATAAAAATTGTCAAAAGTACAATTATTTTAAACGTATTTCTCCATTCTAACCTTGCCGAACAATTTCGCTATTATAAAATCACATGAAGGCAATGAATGAAAAATGCTTAATGTTATTTTCAGCCTTATAAACATCTGTCAGATATGAATTTGCCTGTATTTGTAGATGAAGAGCATGTTTCGTAATAACAAATCAAGCATTTCGTGCAACGAATATATTCCTGACCGACTGCATTTTCCAATACGAAAAATATAAAATAATCTTTATAAATCGAAAATTAAATCAATTTTTAATAACAGTTTCAAATTTCGTCATCGGGACGAAAATTGGAATTGCAAGGGGAGGAAATTACAAACATCCTCAGATTTATTATAACGCCCCCTACAGCTACACAGGCCACATCTTCGACTGTACTGAACACTCACCACAAAGTACAACACACGACTGAAATAAAGCCCAGTATTTGCAAACAAACCAGTGCTTACACTAGGAATAGCAGGCTGTTCATTTGACTGCTGCACTAACTCATCTGAACGTACAAAGGCGAATTCGTTCCTGCCCGGAAGCTAAACACGCTGTGCACAACATAATCTCTCAACAAAATAATGAACTGATGTCATGCACGAGCGCGCAGCTAAACATTTGATACCAACGCTGGAAATCGGAAATTCGTAGGGGAACGAAATTAGGAGCAGGGACGATATTAGGGTCCCTTACCTTGTTGTTGTGGTCTTCAATCCAAAGACTGGTTTGACGCAGCTCTCCATGCTGCTCTATCCTGTGCAAGCCTCTTCATCTCCAAGTAACTACTGCAACCTACATCCTTCTGTTGGTCTCCCTCAACGATTTTTACCCCCAACGCTTCCCTCCAGTACTAAATTGATAATCACTTGATGTCTCAGAATGTGTCCTACCAACCGATCCCTTTTTCTAGTCAGGTTGTGCCACAAACTCCACGCAAATACTTTCAGAAAAGACTTCCTACCACTTAAATCTATACTCGATGTTAACAAATTTCTCTTCTTCAGAAACGCTTTTCTTGCGGTTGCCAGTTCACGTTTTATATCCTCCCCACTTAGACCATCACCAGTTATTTTGCTTCCCAAATAGCAAAACTCATTTACTACTTTAAGTGTCTCATTTCCCAATCTAATTTCATCAGCATTACCCGATTTAATTCGACTACATTCCATTATCTTCGTTTTGCTTTTGCTGATGTTCATCTTGTATTCTTTTTTCAAGACACTGTACATTCCGTTCAACTTCTCTTCAAAGTGCTTTGCTGTGTCTGACAGAATTACAAGCCGACCGTTGTGACCGAGCGGTTCTAGGCGCTTCAGAGCCGTTTGAGCCATAACTACAATGTAATCGGCAAACCTCAAATATTTTATTTCTTTTCCCTGGAGTTGAATTTCTACTCCAATTTCTTTTTGTTTGGTTTCCTTAACTGCTTGCTCTGTGTACAGATTAAATAATATCGGGGATAGACTACAACCCTGTCTTACTCTCTTCTCATCCACTGCTTCCCTTTCATGCCCCTCGACTCTTATAACTGCCATCTAGTTGTTGCACAAATTGTAAATAACCTTTCGCTCCCTGTATTTTACCTCTGCTATCTTCAGCGTTTCGAAGAGAATATTCCAGCCTACATCTACGTCAATGCTCTGCAAACCACCGTGAGGTGCATGGCAGAGGATAGTCCCATTGTACCAGTTATTAGGGTTTCTTCGTGTTCCATTCACGTACGGAGTGCGGGAAGAATAGTTGTTTGCATGCCTCAGTGCGTGCAGTAATTATTCTAATCTTATCCTCACGATCCCTATGTGAGTGATACGTAGGGGGTTGTATTATATCCCCACAGTAATCATCTTAAAACCGGTTCTTGAAGCTTTTTTAATAGACTTTCTCTTCAAGATCCTACCGTTTTAGTTCCTTCAGTATCTCTGTGAAACTCTCCAACGGATTAAACAAACCTGTGTGCATTCGTGCTGCCCTTTTCTGTATAGTTCAGTATCCCCTGTTAGTCGTATCTGGTATGGGTCCCACATATATGAACAGTATTCTAGGATGGGTAGCACTAGTGGTTTGTAAGCAGTCTCTTTTATAGACTGATTGCACTGCCCCAGTATTCTACCAATAAACTGAAGTCTACCACCTGCTTTACCCACGACTGAAGCTATGTCATCATTCCATTTATATCCCTGCAAAATGTTACACCCAGGTATTTGTATGAGATGGCTGATTCCAACAGTGATGCATTGATATTATAGTCACAGGGTACTACTTCTTTTTCGTTTTGTGAACATTGTCAAAAGCTTCCTATAAGTCTACAAATGCTATAAATGTAGGTTTCTATGAGAAGACGTAGGGTCAGTATTGCCTCGCGTGTTCCTAGATTTCTCCGGAACCCAAACTGATCTTCCCCGAGGTCGGCATCCACCAGTTTCGTCCGCCGCTCTTGGTCTAGGGGCTAGCGTTGCTGCATGTGGATCACAGGGTCCCGGGTTCAATTCTCGGCCGGGTTGGGGATTTTCTTTGCCCGGGGACTGGGTGTTTGTGCTGGCCTCACCATTTCATCATCATTCGTGACAGTGACTAGATTGGATTGTGTAAAAATTGGACTGTGTACGGACGCTGATGACCGCGGAATTGAGCGCCCCACAAACCAAACATCATCATCTACCAGCTTTTCCATTGTCCTGCAAAGAATTCGTGATAGTGGCGTATCAAACTGATTGTTCGGTAATTTTCACACATGTCAGCATCTGCTTTCTTTGGAACTGGAATAATTATATTCTTCTAGAAATCTGAGGCTATTTCGCCTGTCTCATGCACCTTGCTCACGAGATGGAAGAGTTTTGGGATGGCTGGCTCTCCCAAGACTATCAGTAGTTCTAACGGAATGTTGTCTACTCCCAGGGCCTTGTTTCGACTTAGGTCTTTCAGTGTTCTGTCAAACTCTTCTTGCATTTCATCTTCATCTACGTCCCCTTCCATTTCCATAATATTGCCCTCAAGTACATCTCCCTTATATAGATCCCCTATATACTTCTTCCACCTTTTCCGCCTTTCTGCCTTCCCTTCTTTGCTTAGGACTGGTTTTCCATTTGAGTTAGTGAAATTCATACAGGTGGTTCTCTTTTCTTCAAAGGTCTCTTTAATTTTCCTGTAGACGCCATCTATCTTTCCCGCACTAATATATGCTTCTAAATCCTTACATTTGCTCTCTAGAAATTCCTGCTTAGCCATTTTGCACTTCCTGTCAACTCACTTTTTAGGCGTTCGAAATTCCTTTTGCCTGCTTCATTTACTGCATTTTTATATTTTCTCCTTTCAATAATTAATTCAATAACTCAGGATTTCTACTAGACCTCGTCTTATTACTTACTTGATCCTCTGCTGACTTCACTATTTCATCTCTCAAAGCTACCCATTCTTCTCCTACTGTATTCATTTCCCCTGTTCTTGTCAATCGATTCCTAATGCTCCCTCTGAAACTCTGTGCAACCTCTGGTTCTTTTAGTTTATCCAGGTCCCATCTCCTTCAATTCCTACCTTTTTGCGGTTTCTTCAGTTTTAATATACGTTCAAAAGCAATAAAATATGATCAGAGTCCACATCTGCCCCTGGAAATGTCTTACAGTCTACAATCTGGTTTCGAAATCTCTGTCTAACCATTATACACACATCAAAAAAAGTTTTTCATCACCTCGGTTCCGTGAGTTCCGGTACCTGTACTGAAAATTGGAATAGAGATCAACATCAACCATCATTTCCGCCCTTTTTATTGCTCATGAAAACCACACATTGCATGTTGTACCACCATACAGCGAGACCTTCAGAGGTGGTGGTCCAGATTGCTGTACATACCCGTACCTCTAATACCCAGCAGCACGCCCTTTTGCGTTAATGGATGTCTGTATTCGTCGTGGCATACTACCCACAAGTTCATCAAGGTACTGTTGGTCCAGTGTCCCCTCCTCAACGGCGATTCGGCGTAGATTCCTCAGAGTGGTTAGTGGGTCACGTCATCCGTAAACAGCCATTTCCAATCTATCCCAGGCATGTTCGATAGGATTTATGTCTGGAGAACATGCTAGCCACTCCAGTCGAGCGATGTCGTTATTCTGAAGGGCGTCATTCACAAGATTTGCGCGATGGGGGCGCGAATTGTCATCCATGAAGATGAATGCCTCGCCAATATACTGCCGATATGGTTACACTATCGGTCGGAGGATGACATTCACGTATCGTACAGCCGTTACGGCCTCTTCCCTGACCACCAGCGGCGTACGTCTGACCCACATACTGCCACCCCAAAAAGGCAGTGACAGTGTGTCTGAGGCGTTCAGCCTGACCGGGTTGCCTCCAAACACGTCTCGGACGATTGTCTGGTTGAAGGCATATGCGACACTCATCGGTGAACAGAACGCGATGCCAATCCTGAGTGGTCCATTCGGCGTGTTGTTGGACCCATCTGTACCGCGCTGCATGGTGCCGTGGTTGCATAGATGGACCTCGCCATGGACGTCGAGAGTGAAATTGCGCATCATGCAGCCTATTGCGCACAGTCAGAGTTGTAACACGACGTCCTGTGGCTGCACGAAAACCATTATTCAACATAGTGGCGTTGCTGTCAGGGTTCCTCCGAGCCATAATCCATAGGTAGCGGTCATCAACTGCAGTAGTAGCCCTTTTTTGCATTTTGTTCGGTATTGTTGGTTCTGTTTGTCCTGGGTGGACGTCACATGAAATCCGTTCAATTTGATCGTTCACTTCTTTACTCAGTTTTTTTATTCCAGAGGGCAATCGGCCTTCTGTCCGAACACGCTGAGCTACCGTGCCGGCTGCCCTTGGGCAGCCTGAGCGAGGCATGTCATCGACAGTTCCTATCTCTCTGTATATCCTCCATGCCCGAACAACATCGGTTTGGTTCACTCCGAGACGCCTGGACACTTCCCTTGTTGAGAGCCCTTCCTGGCACAAAGCAACAATGCGTACGCGATCGAACCACGGTATTGGCCATCTAGGCATGGTTGAACTACAGAAAACACGAGCCGTGTACCTCCTTCGTGTAGGAATGACTGGAACTGATCGACTGTCGGACCCCTCTGTCTAATAGGCGCTGCTCATGCTTGGTTGTTTACATCTTTGGGTGGGTTTAGTGATATCTCTGAACAGTCAAAGGGACTGTGTCTGTGATACAAAATCCACAGTCAACGTCTATCTTGAGAAGTTCTGGGAACCGGGGTGATGCAAAACCTTTTTTTGATGTGTGTATACTCAATCTGAAACCTCCCGGTGTCTACAGGTCTGTTTCACGTATACAGCCTTCTTTCATAGTTCTTAAACCAATTGTTAGCTATGATTAAATTATCCTCTGTGCAAAATTCTATCAGGTGGCTTCCTCTTTCATTCCTTCCCCCTAGTCCTTCTCTTCCTTTTCCTAATATCGAATTCCAGTTCCTCATGACTATTAAGCCTTTGTATCCCTTAACTATCTGAATAATTTATTTTATCTCTTCATACAGTTCCTGAGTCTCTTCCTCGTCTGTGGAGACACCTAGCATATAAACTTGTACAATTGTGGTGGGGTGTGGACTTTGTGTCTATTTTGCCTAGAATAATGCGTTCACTGTGCTGTTCATAGTAGCTTACCAATGTTTCTATATTGTTATTCATTATTAAATCTACTTCTCCATTACCCCTATTTGATTTTATATTTATGACCCGGTATTCACCTGACCAGAAGTCCTGTTCATTCTGCCGTCGAACTTCACTAATTCCCACTATAACTAACTTTAACCTATCCATTTCCCTTTTTAAATTTTCTAACCTACCTGTCCGATTAAGAGGTCTGACATTGCACGCTCCGATCCCTAGAACCTTACTACCGTATAAATAAGCCGCCAGTACGTCGCGAATTGGTCAGTGACGTCAATGATCGTTTCGCTGTGCCGAGTATAGAGTTGTAAAATAATATGCCGAAAACTGCGTATATGCAGAAATAAGGGACCGTCACGTCGTCTGCTAACAACAGAAGTCAACCACGAGAGGTGTTCCTTGTTGTTGTTGTTGTGGTCTTCAGTCCTGAAACTGGTTTGATGCAGCTCTCCATGCTACTCTATCCTGTGCAAACCTCTTCATCTCCCAGTACCTACTGCAACCTTTACCTCCGGAATATTTTACCCAAGAGGACGCCATCATCATTTAATCATACAGTAAAGTTGCATGCCCTCGGGAAAAATTACGGCTGTAGTTTCCCCTTGCTTTCAGCCGTTCGCAGTACCAGCACATAAGGTGTTCCTTAGGAAATGCAAAACTTTTGCTCTGAAGGCAGGTTGGTTTTATACAAGGTTCCGATGCACCATATTATACCCTGCTCTTTTGTCTACAGAACCCTAATTTTCAACATAATCTCCGTTCGATGCAACGATCTTGTACCATCTTACTGTGTGGCTATATGACTGGGTCGTACCACACTACTGGGCGACATAGGACCCAACGTCCTGCTGTACCTATAAGCTCCCCATCATCCACGCACTGCTTCCCGTGGAAAGCATCTTTAATTGGGCCAAACATATGGAAGATGGAAGGTGCGAGATCCGTGCTGTGGGTTGGATGAGGAAGAACAGTCCAATGAAGTTTTGTGAGTTCCACTCAGGTGTGCAGGCCTTGCGTTGTCATAGAGAAGGAGAAGTTTGTTTGCATTTTTATGGTGAAGGTGTTATATTATCAACTGAATACCCTTCGTAATTTTCGCCACACTCATTGATGTATTACTAATCGATGTTATATCTTTTTAATCTTTATTGTTGTTGGGTCGGTCCGGTTGTGGTTGCCAAGGAATAGGTAGATGCCGAGACAGAGAGCAAACTAATTAGAGGTATACAAATATGTATGTAACGTAGTTTTACTTATCTCAAGTTCTGCAAGTCCAAGTAGTTCGTCATAAACGAACACAATAACGAAGGCTAGCAATTAGCGCTGCGAGGAGTCCACATAAACTCCGCGATTAGGTTGGCTGGCGCCCGTGCAGCGTCCTGAAGCCTGGTCGGTGGTCGCGCTACTCACGCGTGCAGCCGAGGGCATGTCTAAGAGCCGGCTGCAGATTATGTACTGACTCGTTCCATGACCATGGAGATTGGCTCAGTTTCATCCTACTGAATTAGCTGTGCAAAAGTTTAAATAAGGAAAAAAGCCTTTCCTGACGCGTTTTGCCTCATTTTTAGGGCATTATCAGTGGCCTGAAACACATACACATTTTCATTTGTGAGCATCACTTTGAACTTACATATTCTACCATTGTACATATTAGGTACAAACCGTTCTCATCTGCACACCTTTAGTTCCACATTCATTTTGTAAGTAGGCTGTTTAGGTTTTTTTATTGGTAACGCCACCTCTGTATGAAAATCACTGGCTGTGCTGTGTGCAGTCTGTGGCTGCTTTGCATTGTTGTAATACTCGCCATTGTAGTGTTAGGCAGCTGGATGTGAACAGCGCGTAGCGTTGCGCAGTTGGAGGTGAGCCGCCAGCAGTGGTGGATGTGGGGAGAGAGATGGCGGAGTTTTGAAATTTGTCATGAACTGCTATATTTATATATGATGATATCAAGGTAAATACATTGTTTGTTCTCTATTAATATCTTTCATTTGCTAACTATCCCTATCAGTATTTAGTGCCTTCCATAGTTTGAATCTTTTATTTAGCTGGCAGTAGTGGCGCTCGCTGTATTGCAGTAGCTTGAGCAGCGAAGATTTTTGTGAGGTAAGTGATTTGTGAAAGGTATAGTTTAATGTTAGGGCCATTCTTTTGTAGGGATTTTTGAAAGTCAGATTGCGTTGCGCTAACAAAATATTGTGTGTCAGTTTAAGCACAGTCATGTATAATTGTTCAAAGGGGACGTTTCAATTTAATTTTACTGTGTTTATTGATATATTAAACAAAACGTGCCTAGGTGAGAACTGTCTGTAACTTACATCTATGATAGCGGAATATGTAAGTTGAAAGTGATACATACAAATGAAAATGTGTTTGTGCATCAGGCCACTGATGATGCCATAATAAATTAAGGCAAAACACAACTGCCAAAACAAGTATCATCTTTATTCAGTTGTAACAAATGGTTATGACCTGAAATTTATTAGTATAATATTAATAGTGTCACTTCATTTTATGAAGTCGTCTGCTGTCGAAACCTCCTTCAAGAGTAGGGCTTGATACAGGTCCTCAGCAACACCCTTCATGAGATGTGCACCCTTATGTTCCTCCTTAATTCTAGGATCCACTATTTTACACGGTTCAAAGACGTCTTGAATGTAGGATGCTGTAGTTTCTCGTGGACGTTGTGCCCAGCACTTTAATTTATCTTCAGCCTTGCACTTCTGTCGTTGTGTGTCGCCGAAATACTTGCGCAGTTCCGCCTGGAATACTTCTCAGTTTGTGAACTTCTTATCGTTGTTCTCATACCATTGCTTGGCAGTGCCCTCCAAGTAGAAAAATGCGTTAGCCAAACACACGGTGTCATCCCATTTGTTAAATTTGGCTTTACGCTCATATACCTTCAGCCACTCGTTTGAATCTTGGCCATCGTCACCAGAGAACTCGGAAGGATGTCTCATGTGGTGGCACACAGTTGCTGTCATCGTAACGTCCTCTTCTTCTTCTGTCTCCGATAGATTGCGATCTATTGAATACGGCTCGAACTCAGGTTTCTCGCCACGTAAACAGCGGCTTTGTCGTGGCCTGATGGGAGCCACTGTATCGTCAATAATGCGCCCTGTCAAAAGTTCCAATACCCGGCACCCCACCAGAATAATGTCACGTACAAGAAGGTGTAATTAGGTGAGTGACGAACACTAACTTCAGTTAACGAAGGTTTATTCAGCACTTGCACATACAAGAGCGCGGAGCGAACTGCCTCCGGCCAGAACACATACAGTATATATACAGCTACAGAACATTCCAATACATTGATCCCTGACATTTGTGGATACTTCTAGAATGTACTCGAACCGAATACGGTATAGAAATTAAAATTGTACAGTACATGTGAGTTTTGAACTCACGACCCTCTGTGCAACATTTTACTATCATAACCACTACACCACGATGCTACTCACAAGGGGACCTCCCCATCGCACCCCCCTCAGATTTAGTTATAAGTTGGCACAGTGGATAGGCCTTGAAAAACTGAACAAAGATCAATTGAGAAAACAGGAAGAAGTTGTGTAGAACTGTGAAAAAATAAGCAAAATATACAAACTGAGTAGTTCAATGGAAGATAAGTAACAATAAGGACAACAGGAACATAGGAGCGCCGTGGTCTCGTGGTAACGTGAGCAGCTGCGCAACGAAAGGTCCTAGGTTCAAATCTTCCATCAAGTGTAAATTTTAATTTTTTATTTTCAGTTTATGTGACAAACTGTTATCCACAAGAAAACCTAAATCGGGGAAGGTAGAAGAATCTTTTTACCCATTCGCCAAGTGTACAAGTTAGGTGGGTCGACAACATATTCCTGTCATGTGACGCACATGCCGTCACCAGTGTCGTATAGAATATATCAGATGTGTTTTCCTGTGGAGGAATCGGTTGACCTATGACCTTACGATCAAATGTTTTCTGTTCCCATTGGAGAGGCACGTCCTTTCGCCTACTAATCGCACGGTTTTGCAGTGCGGTCGCAAAACACAGACACTAAACTTATTACAGTGAACAGAGATGTCAATGAACGAACGGACAGATAATAACTATGCAAAAATAAAGAAAGTAAAATTTTCAGTCGAGGGAACACTTGAACTAAGGATCTCTCGTTCAGCAGCTGCTCACGCTACCGCGGGACCACGGCGCTTCTAAGCACACTTCTTCCATGATGTTGCTTATGTGGCCCATGGACTACTCAGTTTGTATATTTTGCTTATTTTTTCACAGTTCCACACAACTTCTTCCTGTTTTCTCAATTGATCTGTGTTCAGTTTATCAAGGCCTATCCACTGTGCCAACTTATAACTAAATCTGAGGGGGGTGCGATGGGGAGGTTCCCTTGTCAGCTTCTTCTGCGACAATAGCGACTGAGGATTGACAGATCAACCACAATGAAGAGTTTGTCTTATCGTTTCTTTTGTTTTTGTGACACATTGCAAAGGTTACATAAGGGCTTGATATTTTTTCCACTAGTGCTGTTCTACAAAGAGACAACATACCTGAAAGCAAAGAGGTGTTTAGGTTTCATAATACCTGGCCAAAGAAAAGCCTGAACTATGCGCGAATAAGAACGTAAATAGATAAACATTTTTTGAAAAAAAAAAAAAATTGCTTCAACAGTGAAGCAATCACATGTATTTCACATGAAAAATAATTTTCAATGTTAATGTGGCATTTAGAAAGAAAAGAAAATACTGTCTTCAAAATATACATTGTATGATGAGATTGTAAGTATACAGGGTGTCTGAAACTTTGTGGGTCAGCCGGCCGAAGTGGCCGCGCGGTTCTGGCGCTGCAGTCTGGAACCGCGAGACCGCTACGGTCGCAGGTTCGAATCCTGCCTCGGGCATGGATGTGTGTGATGCCCTTAGGTTAGTTAGGTTTAACTAGTTCTAAGTTCTAGGGGACTAATGACCTCAGCAGTTGAGTCCCATAGTGCTCAGAGCCATTTTGAACCAAACTTTGTGGGTCAAATTGAAACAGTTTATAGTGGGTCCACAACCGATTATCTTGAATTAGGGAACCAATGGTAGGAAATGCATATTTATTGTATTATGGACATACATAGCGTGCACTGCATAACAAAAGTGTAACTCATAGTAATAATTCAAAGTGAGATCGCCAGCTTCAGTGCTCCTGCAAGATGTGGTGCCAAAGTTCCTAGAGACTCTACCCCTTCTTGTCCGCGAAGGGACGTGGTTTCAACACGACAATGGCCTGCCCGCTTCGATGCTAATGTCTGCGAGCGCCTGAACAACACGTCACCTCATCGTTGGATTGGAAAGGGAGAGCCTGTCCCACGACCAGAGCGATCGCCGGATCTCATGCCTCCGGATTTTTTCCTCTGGGGTTACGTCAAGACGCTGATGTAGGAAACTGCTTAGAAACGGATGAAAACCTTCTAGCTAGGGTCCAAGCTGTATCTGTCCTGGTACAACAGACACCAGGGATCTTTGAGTGAGTGCGGCAGGACTTAGTGCGCCGTTACCATGCATGCATTGAGGCTGGCAGTCGTCACTTTGAACCATTACTGTAAGCTATGCTGTTGTTATGCGGTGTATGCTGTGTACACCTAAAGCATAAACACGCATTTCTATTCATTATTTCTGTAGTTAGATAGTTGGTTGTGGATCCGCTATCACCTGTTTCAATTTCACCCAAAAGGTTTGAGACACCCTGTATATTTTCTTGACCAAACAGATCTACATGTTTTGATCGTTTGAACGTACTTTTTATATTCTTTCGGTTCTCAGGAATGTGGAGAATTTACCATAATACAGCCTTTACCGAGAACATCCGCTGTGAATTTTGCTTTGTTCCTTAATAACCTACATTACCATTGCTTGTTCCTACACTCTGGTACTGTTACTATATTTTGGCTTTGTCGTTAAATGGATTGCCCCTAATAACCTCATTTTCGCGGTTGAGGTGCCAAACTGCAAAAAAGACACCTCTCCCAACACAAGCAATTTTGGCTCTAATGAAAACGACCATCCATGACAATTTAGATTCAGTACAGGAATAAAACGGCATGGTAGGTGCAGTAGACTCAGTTGTCACGAGTAGTCGATTGAGACAAGAAAGTCGCGGGTATAAAAGGCGTTTTACACGTGCGACTTCCTCGTTTCAATCGACTCTTCGTGACAAGTGAGTCTACTGCATCGACCTTGCTGCATTATGCCTTTACTGAGTCTCGCCAGTCATGGATGGCATTTATTTAAACGCCGGCGCCAAATTTGCTTGTGTTATGGGAGCTCTCGGCTGCACAGTTTCATACCCGAAAGGTGAAAGTCGAAACATAATAACACAACTAAGGAACTAACCATAACAGTAAAGTCTTTGACAACAACAGCAAAATTCATAGTGAAAGTTCCTAACAAAGGTAGTATGGGAAATTCTCCACGTTGCTGAGAAATGAAAAAATCGGAAAAATATTGTTTAATCATTTCGGAATACACGCAGTTATTTGCTCCATAAATATATATATATACAAACACATCACACATAATTCACTAACGAGCGAGGCGGCTCAGTGGTTATCACACTAGACTCGGGAGGACCACGGTTGAAAACCCGCGTCCGACCATCCTGATTTCGGTTTTCCGTGATTTCGCAAAGTCGCTTCAGGCAAATGCCGCGATGGTTCCTTTGAAAGGGGACAGCTGACTTCTTCCCCATCCTTACCTAATCCTATGGGACCGATGACCTCACTGTTTGCTCCACTCCTGTAAATCAACCAACCAACCATAAGTAGCGCCTTGTTACTTTATCCTTTGTTTCTTGTTTTCTGAGATCCAAATAACATCGAATATTATTTTTCTCGTTCAGTATATTTGACTTTTTCACTGTTGAAAAATTTTCATTGGAGAAGTTTATCTGTTTACATTATTATTTAAGCACTGTATTGGCTTTTTCTTTGACCAAATATTGTAAAACCTAAACCACGATTTGCTTTCAGGTACTTAGACTCTCTTGTGAGAAAACACTAAAAGGAAAAATATACAGTTACCGTGCAATCTTCGAAATGTGTCACGGAAGCAAAGCAAACAATAAAATATAGATAAGGAAGCTACAAAAGCGCAAAATCCATTACTGCAGCGTGAGTTTTCACGGCTGGAATCTTTTTTTTTTTTTTTCATGTTGCGGCGTTAGCAGACGACATCAGAAGCCTCTACCTCCCTGCATGTACTGTGTGCAGCATACAGTATTCTCAGGAATTTGGAATTCTGCGCTCCGAACAGTTAGCTGATCAGTGACCTTACTGGCCCAGTACAGACTTGGTTGGCGGCTAATTTACACGCGACGCGCATCCAATACGCGTAATCGATCGTGATCAAAAATTCGCTCGTGTAACATGGGCTTTCATCCACCTGGTGCCCCTCGCACCTGTAGACATTAACAAAATCAAAATTTGAGAAAAAACTTTACTTTTTATAGAGTTACGACGAACGCATAATCTACTTTTAAAACAAGTTTACTAATCCTATTCTAAATCCGTTCGGCCATGGAATCAGTAGGATAGATTTTTTATGTTTTACAAAACAAGTATTTTTATTTTTTATTTGTTTGTTATTAGCTTCTAACATACGTATTCGTAAGTCATCACAAGATAAAAGGCTGTACTAATACATAAAAGTAACATTTCACTATCTGCATACTTGCAGTCTAAAGCACACATTCAGGGCCGGATTTACGCACTGGGCAGGTAGGCCCGGGCCTAGGGCGCTGAGAGAGCTCGATCGCCGTTTGTATTATTGCTAGACTCGGTCATACACGGAAAAAAATGGCATGTAATTTGAAAACGTGGAAAGCAAGCCACTAGCACTGTCACTAAGGTAGCGTTAGGCACATTGTTGAGTTCAGTTGGTGGGGAAATGTTATCGTCGCTGGATGCAAGCCAGTAGCACTGTCACTAAGGTAGCGTTAGGGTCATTGTTGAGTTCAGTTGGTAGGGAAATGTTAACGTCGCTGGATGCAACAGCTGTGTAGTTTTGTTTCGCATACATTCGTGACACGCTGACATTTCTTTTGTTGTCGGTTGTCACATTGCGCGTGATGACTATTATTCTTTTCAAAAGTGTAGTCTATCCGACCATATGAGCGGCATGAAAAGCTAAGCATTGCATAAAATAAGAAACGAGTTATTAAATGAAAAAAGGAAATTGGCAAAACAGATTTGGCGAATGTTTTTCTGTGGGTAAAAATGTACATTTGAATCGCAGCATGGGTAGCAAAGACGTTGGTTTCCGAGGTTGATTTGTAACACCATTTAATGAAAACGTTGATGGCAGTGACGTGTGGCGACATTTGTAGTAGCGCGTTTGTTGTGGAAGCGGCATTCTTGTTGGTATTTATGCAGAAATGGCGTTAAAAACGTTAAGTTCCTTGGTATGATTCTAACTTTCGAAATTCATTTTTATATTCATGATTTCACATCGAAATACGTTTACTTGTTTTTTCCTTGTTCCGAAAAAAACTCATAGGATTTATTTGTTTCGTTTTTATTCTAAGCTGAAAATAGCTATTGCGTTTTCCTCCTGCGTAGCCGCTGCCCATCCAAAACCGGACGTCACGTTAGGTCAAAATGGTTCCTTACCCTGCCGCGTTACGTTTTTACTTTTCATAGCATGAAAATGATTGTAATCTGTAGGAAGAAAAACAACTTTTAATGCGGGGTATATGATATGTTTCTTTTAAGGAATTCCATTGTTGATTACATTTATTCTAATACGGAATCTTAATTTTGTAGGCAACAAAAATGCTTGAATAAAATTGCCGGAAGTCAAAAACAAACGAGTGTGAGGAGGGGCGCCAACAAGTCCATTTCAGGAGTGCTTCCCTATATAAACCTGGCCCTGTACACATTCTTTAGTTTGGCGTCAGGTTGGAAGTATACAGTTGTACTACTAGACATAAAATGATAGTTAACCACTTGTTTGCTCTAAAACTATTTGATTGAGTCCTTTAATTTAATTCATCGCCCGTAGGCCCTTACCGGTATATATTTTTATGTCTTCTTGTGCAACAATCCTGGCTGTGGTCATACGCACCGCTGATTAATCTCCAAGAATTTGGATAGTGCAAAGCGGGCAGGGTCAAGAGCTGTTCTAAACATTTGACTGTTTTGCTCGCTGCGCTTGCACTGAGGGAGGATGTGATTTTCATCACCCCTTGTTACGTCGTCACAATGACAGCAGGATGTGTCTTAATACGCCGATATTATTTTCCTTGATTTCCTGAACTGTGCAAACCATGGCTGCCTCACCGTAAACATCTGTAAACGTAAATAGGTTTTGCTTCTTGTATTTTCTCTTTTATTCCTCATTGACGATTAAAACTGGGCTCAGCAGGGCAACTTCGCGCGTCTTCCATGACCAGTCACATGATGCGCTTATGTTCAAGCTCTTTCGGGCACACGAACGCTTCAGTGTTGCTGCACTCGCACGAGGAACTATGGCTTGTTGTGGCAGCCTGTTGAACTTCGCGTTTGATGGTTGGCGACTAGTGCTAGCAAGCGGCGTAGATTATCTCGTATGAAGATTACGATCATTCAAATAAAAGATTTGAGATGCTCTCACTGGAGATTTGAAACGAACATGGACGTGGAGTGGGACGAAATGAGTGATGTCATAACTAGCACATAAAAGCCACTACTATTTGTAATAATAAAATGAAGGTAAATGGTTCGTCAGTGGTTAAAAGTACATAAGCATGGGAAATACAAACCTCTCCAGACGTTTTCATTAAACCAAGCCCTGCGTGTATTTCCACATGACAAAGCATTGAGTATCACGTAATGTTTTCAAGCGTTTTGATACTATGTCAAAATAAAATAAATCGTTGAACTATTTAATCATTCACATTCTCCAGGAACAAAATATCATTCTTTTCATTCTCAGACTGTCAAAAGTATGCAACAGTATAATGAAATTTTCCACACGAATATTATGCCTTTCTCACATTACCAATTGCCTCCATGACTCCGTACATGATGTACAGTTATGTATTATTTTTTGTTTTTATTTGTTTATTTATTTCTAATCCATTTGTTAACAGTTTTCATTGTACAGATGTGTGGTCACGTTATATACACATGCAACAGACATACACAATTTTGCAAAATGTAAATTATTACTCTATAATAAATACCCAATCACTAAAACAATACCAGTACTTTATTTATGGATGACTATTATTTGTCTGGCTGTAGAATGCTGTCTTGCGCGATACTTAATTTACTTCTGATTTTGCTACATCATTTGTCATATGTAGCCTATAACGAAGAGATAAAAGTTAAAAAATATGTGATTGCAATGAAAATGTGAGACTGCCTTGATGATCTATATGAAGGGCCTGTCGTATAAATGCTGAAAAAGCAAGATATGGAGAGCCAAAGTTGCTGCTGAGATGAATTTCAATGAATCTGCTAAGGTAAGTAACACATTGTTTTCTTTTCAAGTCACATTCCTCCAAGGAGAACACCAGGAGGTACTAGTGTATGAAATGCATATTAATTCTTATTGCCTAGGTACATGAATGGGACAAGTACTATATATACACTCTGAGAAGACACTCTGCAATGTAGCTTTGAAGGTGCTGTATCATCACAAATTGAAAAACTTCAACTGGTATTTATTGCTTGCCAGTTTTAGCGAGCAGGCAGCTGTTTGTTAGTGCATCAAACATTTCAGTAAATAAGATGTTTTTTAACTTGGTTACACATAACATTTCAACGATCATTAATGTCGTGTGCAACTCCAGCTTTCAAGGACAGACATAATAAACAAACTATTCTCTGCTAGTTGATGTTGTTCCTTAGTGGCATTTAGTCGGTACCACTCAATGTCATTCAACTTCAATCAATTCTGAAATTTCTGTTGGCAACCACAGTGAGAGCTGCTTAGCATGTACGTACAGTATGTCACCATTACAACAATGATATAACTTTTCTATGATGATTTACTAATCTTCAAAATTTGTTGTTGTGCATTCATACTGCAAATGAAATACTGTAATGGTTTTCCCAGACTATAGATGCCTGTACAGAATTATAGGTTCTGTAGTTTACTGAAATTTTTATTTGTAATACAATGTAATTATTTAATCTTCATGTTTAGAGGTAAAATATTGAAAGAAACATCCATGTCATCTTGATCATTACTATTTCTGTCCTGAAAAGGAAGTTGGCTGTTCCCATATATTACTCTACAGAGTTGTTAGCTAGCTTACACAAGACCATTGTGGCTTTGCAAACTACATAGTAATACTGAAAGAGAGACAATCATTAGTTTCCACTGACTCAATAATATGTAAAGTTCCAGATGCATTTCAAATAATTAAATGGGAAATGATGTAAAAATGAAGAGGAATGTCGTGGACTTACAAAAATCTAAAATTGATCAGGGGCAATTAAAACTTAGTCAGATGAATGTCAATGCATTTATCATGGGATTAAGTCAAACAAGCAATCCTTCTTAGTAAACAAGCCTATACATCTTTTAATTAATTTACAAATGATGATGTTCCCATTATTTGGAATCCATAGTGTTGATTTGTGTGGCCAAAACTAATAATAATAATGTCGTGTGACTAGGGCCTCCCGTCGGGTAGACCGTTCGCCTGGTGCAAGTCTTTCGATTTGACGCCACTTCGGCAACCTGCGCACTGATGGGGATGAAATAATAATGATTAGGACAACACAACACCCAGTCCCTGAGCGGAGAAAATCTCCGGCCCAGCCGGGAATAGAACCCAGGCCCTTAGGATTGACATTCTGTCGCACTGACCACTCAGCTACCGGGGGCAGACGCCAAAACTAATAACAAATGTAAATTCTTTCTGTGCTCATGAGTAAAAGAAATGAAAAGAAATATATATTGATAATATAAGTCATAGACGTACACAGCCAGTGCCAATTTGAATGAAACACTAAAAATAAGTAAAATACTGACATTTTGACCATCTTGGAAGTGGTCCTCATCTAGGTGACAAACTGCTGGATTCGATTTGTTTTCCCCCACAAAATGGGTGGGCTGACAGAAGATAAAACAACCGCTCTTCAGCCAAAGGTTATATGTGTTTGAACAATGAGTAAAAGATGTAAAAAAGATTACATTAATAGATGGTTTCTTAAAAGCACATTGGAAGCCAATATAATGATTCTGGTGATAGTCTTCCCCTGTATGCCACTTGTTTCAGTTGTCAGGTGAACACCAGTGTCACACTCTACGGCGCCATTGAACATTTTGAAGTGAAAATTGCTATGGAGCTGTACGGTAGAGTAATGCTTGTGCTACTCTGACAGGAGATTAGTAGGCAATAACGAATCAGCAGCTTGTACCCAGGGGTAATATTTGGTTCTCTCATGGCTGCATGTTAATAGCATTGATTCTGGGATGTGTTGCTGATGAATGGCTAACAAACGCTGTTTGCTGCTCTGGGATCACTGGCAGGTAGGCCATCAGTATTTTGTAGCCATCCTCTCTGTTCATGCTGTTAGGGCATTTTAATTATTTCAGTAGCCTCCCTTATTTTTCGCTGCTGAGCAAGCACACTTATTTCTTGAAAATTAATAGTTTAGCCACTGACCTGGTGGTGTTCAGCCACAGTTGATTTGTTGTGTTGGTCCAGCCACATGTGGCGTTCATTGATGAGTGCTAACCAGTCTGCTGGTTTCACCAATGTAGAATTTGTCACATTTGCATTGAAGTTCATAGATGCCTGCAGTGTGGAAAGCATCCTTCATGAGAAGAATCCTTCCTGGGCAACACATCTCAGATCTTGCGGCCTAAGCAACACAGGGCCTTGCCTGACATGGTGTTCTTTTGTGGTGGATGGTGGTGCAACTCCGCAGGCAGACATCTGTTGGTGTGTCTTGGTTTCCTGTACACTTGGTGTCCTAATTTTGCTGCTAGACGTTCTGTACATTGCTAGGTCCAGAAAAGGGTTTGCTCCATTATTTTCTATTTCTACCATAAACTGTATGTTTTTATCTGAGCCAGTGAGATGCTGATGAGAAATCTACATATTTTTTGGTATCATTGAGGAGCACACAAATCATATGTAATATTTTAATAGTAAAATAAATTATAAATGTCACCCATTTTAGAGCCTGTGATCTGATGATGGTCATCTGGACTGAAACCAGTTACCAAAATTTAAAATACATAATTTATTACAGTCTGGATTGCTTTCTATTATTAAGCATAGTTCTGCTTCCCAGTAAGGCTACATGATAAATTTATTGTCCACGTACCTCAGCCAACAGGGTGGACGCAGCGGCCCGAAACAGACAGCTGTAAGTTCCACACTGCTATGCCCACTTCGTTAGCTGAAGTATGTGGATGACGAGTCCGTCATATGGCCACATGAGGAAGCAGAACTATGCAGATTTCATCAGCACCTCAATAGCTTGCATAAAAACGAACATTTCACATTAGCAGTAGAAAATAACAAAGCAATTGCTTTTCTGGATGTAGAAGTGCACTGGACATGTAGCAGCAAATTAGGACATGAAGCGAAGCGTTCAAGAAACTGACTACACTCACTGAATGCTGTGCTACATACATCAACAGTTCGAGCTCAGTGGATTAGCGATGCTAACAACCTCCAATACGAACTGAATGAGTCTGCACAACATTCCATGTGAATGGAAAGAGCAACAGAAACATACAAGCTGTGAGGTATGTTGAAGATAAAATAGTCAGAGGAACAGCACCCCCTCTCCCTGCTGCTCACTTACCTATATGAGACTGTGTAGGCTAGGTGCTGCATCACAGAGGAATTAAACCAATATTTCACAGAATATCTACACAGCTTTTATACTATTTATGATACTTTCACCTTTTACATGCCCTCACTTTTTGGCAGGATACAAATCAAGAGGTTCAGGGTTCATTCTAAGAAGGTTTTAGTATATTTTTCCTGTCATAATTTTTTTCAACTCAGGCAGTGACTTATTAATGTAAAAAATGCCAGGTCAGTCGCACTGTGGTGTGGAGTTCACATTGAACTGTAGGTCCCTCCTATAACTAACCGGTTAAGTCAGCTCACCTGTCAGATGAAGGCAATGGCACACCACTTCTAATAGGACTAAGGCTAGTAAGCACTGTGGTGTTCAAACTAACCTTTACTTAACTTTAGTAGCATACTTTTTGTTGTTATACTGATTTAAATGGTATAATGTCTGCTTAATTCTCCTACAGTGATACGGAATTGAACTGTGTCGGAGTGCTGTTGACCATACCGTTGTGTGTCTGGAACCCTAATAACAACTCATCCTGAACACTAGATAAGGACACGCAGCTTACCAGGAATTTATTCGTGTATAGCATAAATCATGATTCGAGTGAAATTAACTATTATTACTAACAATAAATATTATTATAGAGCAGAGGTACTGGCAGTTGAGTGTGAGAATTCCAATGTCTTTGATAGGGCAATCACCTTTTTCACATAATATTTTTTCATACTGCTGATTTTTGATGAATACAAATATCTCTCTCTACCGTAATTGGCAAATAGATGATTTTTCCCTGTTTAACTGCAAAAGATACAATATTAAGTTATTAGAATTTAAAAAAAGAAAATTTAGGAAGCACAATCAGTTAATATGATTTTTAAATATTATTTTGTTGTTGCAGGAATATTGCCACTTCTAAGTTCCAGCCAACATATGCCAGGCAAGCATTCCCATGCTTTGATGAGCCAGGCTTTAAGGCGAGGTTTTCTGTACGAATTGTACGTCCTACTGAGGGCTACCATGCTCTCTCCAACATGAATGTTGAGGTGAGTATTACCTGTTATATCTTCACAAATCAGTAAATAATTTCATCAGGAGATTTAAATCTACAGAAATGCTTTCAGCCTTCTTGCTATGATTGCTGTAACTGTCATCAATGATTTACTTTAGCACATTTGCAGTCCAAAGGATTGCTTCATTTTATTGATGTTTTCCACTTGTACTATCACAATTTCTATTAGAACCTTGAGCCTATGGTAGGTGTCAGGTTTTAAGCTTCTGACAACTTACAAAAATAACAACAAACCATTTACAATCTTTGTTTGTACCACGATCGTACCGCAAAAGACAAAATATGTGAAAAAGTCTAGCAGACTGTGAAATGAAATTTTTGAGAGGAATGGCTGGATACACCAAATTAAATCACAAATAGAACTCAACCTGCATTATACTCGGAATCACCAAAACAATTGGAGAAAACATCTACAACAAATGAGCTCATAGAGGGCCCCAAAATTCATGCTGTACTACCACCCCAATGGTGTAAGATCACTAGGTCAACCAAGGGATAGATAGCATGAGAACTTCTCGATAAGATGTCAACAGAATGAGAGGCCTAATACTTGGAAGGAAGAAGAAGACAACAATGTGGGCTGTCAGTCTATGTCTGCATCAATTCCCATTTAGGAGTAGAAAAAGTAGGCAACTAATACTTTTATGAGAATGTATTCGTGGATGATATTTAATGTAAAACTGAACTGATTGTAAATATTAATTTGATGTAAATTTCTACTGATTACTTTTTGAAGTATTAAGTGTGAGTACAGATCTGAAAATTTTTCAGAGATACAAATGATAAATATTCAATAGTAGAAAAAAACTGCACATCATAAAGTCTAGTGCATAGTTCTTTTTACAAACAAAATACTCAAACAAACTTAAAACTCAGAATCCTCAAATACTAATATATATCAAAAAACACCCAGCAGTGATACTACCCAAGATGTCACATAATTTTGTTCTGCACAAATGTCTGCTAACAAATCAGCTTCATTGTTTGCATATGACTTTTGCTGATTCTGACGTAAGAAGCCCAGAATTAAAGATAAAATAAATAAATAATACTCTCTCTGCACTTTCTCTTTGACTTTCCAATTTATGATTTTCAAGCAGTAAAAGTAGGAAGTCATTCAACAGACATGGTATTTGTATCCATATTCTCCAACCTTTGCAGTGAAACTATACCTTTTTGGAGTAGAAGCCGTAGAACCAATTTCAAATTTTTCTCTTTTATTTTTGTATTTCTATGGGAGCCAATACTAGCATTTCAGTAATACATGTACAAATTATGCACAATTGTTGATTTATACAATAATTTAAACTGTGATTACATGAAATATTTTTAAAGAGTTATTCAAACTGCAGTCTGTTCTAGCACTACTATGCAATTGCTGTATGTTGTTGCAGAGTGAACTGAATGATTCTCCAGATACTGGTTTCACAACAGTCCAGTTTGCAGAGTCAGTTCCCATGGTAACATACCTTGCTTGCTTCATTGTGAGTGACTTCCAGCGTCTAGCCCCTGTGCCTATACTGAATGCAGATGGCACTACATTTCCATTTAGTGTCTACTCAAGTCCTGCCCAAGTCAGCAAGACAGCATTTGCACTGGAAGATGGGGTTGCAATTACAAAATACTATATCAGCTACTTTGGCATTGGCTACCCTCTGCCAAAGCTTGGTGAGAACTTACTTCACATATCTAAACGCTAAATATAATAGTATTTGTTCACTATTACCGTTTACTGATGAAAATGATTGAAAATTATGTTAAGAATATCTGTCACTTTGTGATCCATGTCCGTGTTCAATCTTCACTACTTTTTCTCCCATATCTTATCAAAACATTGAAAAATGTAGTTTTAATTAATTTGTTCCTTTTTTCCTATATGATACTTAATATTGCTGTTATCTGTTACACATGAATTCCCACAAAACAAAGGCAAGCCTAATAGTTTACCAGTGTTTGGAGTGATAACACACAATGGAATGATTACTTTCTGTATTTTTTAATACTTACAAGTTTTTACCCTGCTCATATATTGAAGGTATGAGGGTGAGTCAATTATTATCTGCAATTTAGATATATTTTTGTTTATTTTGGTAGTACTGTTTTTATGTTCAAGATGCATGGTTTATTTATTTGTTGTTATATCTTTGCAGTTTTCAAGCTGCTAGGTTAGGTTCATTATCACTGCCGTGCTGTTAATCGTGGCTGTTCCGCTGTCTATTTTCACCAAAGAAGAACAACGTTCAGTGATCAGTTTATTGTGCTCGGAAGGTGTATCGGGCTGAAATTCATCGTAGACTTTCGGTACAGTATGGGAATAGTGTTTTGCCACAATGAAGTCTCTACGAATGGATTAAAAAATACCAAAATGGTTGCACAAGTGTTACGCATGGTGAAGAAGCCAGACAACCGTTTACTGCCACAAATGAGGAAACCATTGAGTGTTCACGTGAAATGATTCTCTTACACAGATGATTAACTATTGATGAAGTGGCACATTATCTACAAGTTAGTCACGGTTCTGCCTACGAAATCATCCACAACAGGCTTGAGTTTCATAAAGTTTGTGCAAGATGGGTCCCAAAACAACTCACACAATTACATAAACAAATGCGATTGGACATCTGCAAAAAACATTTGGTTAGGTTAGGTTAGTGTTGTTTTAACGTCCCGTCGACAACGAGGTCATTAGAGACGGAGCGCAAGCTCGGGTTAGGGAAGGATGGGGAAGGAAATCGGCCGTGCCCTTTCAAAGGAACCATCCCGGCATTTGCCTGAAACGATTTAGGGAAATCACGGAAAACCTAAATCAGGTTGGCTGGAGACGGGATTGAACCGTCGTCCTCCCGAATGCGAGTCCAGTGAAAAAACATTTGGATCACTATAGTAATGTAGGGGACAACTTCTTAGACAGGATCATTACTGGTGATGAAACATGGATCCATCATTACAAGCTGGAGAGTAAATCGCAGAGTATGGAATGGAAACATCCAAATTCGTGCGTGCAAGAACAAGTTCAAGACCCAACCGTCCACAGGAAAACTGATTCTTACGGTTTTTTGGGACGCACAAGGTCCAGTACTGGAACATTACGGGGAAAGGGGCACAACAAGAAACAGTGTATGCTACAGTGAGATGCTTACTGCCTGGCTAAAGCATGCAATTCGTAGCAAATGCTGAGGATTGCTGTAAAAGGTATTGCGTTGTTGCACGACAGTGCCCTTCGCATACAGTTGAAACGCTCCAGAAACTCAGATTTGAAGGACATGGATCATCCTCCATATAGTCCTGATCTTTCCCCATTCTGACTATCACTTGTTTGGTCCACTCAAACAGGCATTAAGGGGCCGTTGATTTGCCTTGTACGAAGCAGTGAAAGAAGCAGTGCATTCCTGGCTTGCAGCTCAACCGAGAACCTTCTTTTATGAGGGCGTCAGGAAGCTTGTACAATGATGAACCAAGTGCGTTGAAACACAAGGAGACTATGTCGAAAAATGATGTTCTTGTAAGTTTCCTATTTGATTGCAATAAAATTTTATAACTACTTTGCAGATAATAATTGACTCACCCTTATATATGACACTTTTTTTTATTCACCCTTCTGTAAGCTTGTACATCCAGTCAATATGGTCATGAATATTGGCAAAAATAACTTTAATATTTGGAATTGACACATTGTACAAAACATAGTTAAATATAGTGTGGAAAGTTCCAGTAGAACGTAAGTAATTTAGGCATAAACGAGACCACTCATTGAATAGCAGAGGTGTTGAATCATTGACATGCACAAAGAAAAGAATGAAGATGTGCTAACTTGCAGACAAATTACACACACACACACACACACACACACACACACACACACACACACACACACACACACACACCTGTGCACATGTGAGTATCTGTATGAAAAACAGCAAGTTTTCATCTCTTTTTTGCATGTGCTGGTCAGTGAGTCAGTACTTCTGCTATTGCTTTCTTGAATGAAAGTACAATCACTCATACAAATTAATCAGTAATTTATATTGTGTTTCAAACATTTTTCAAAATTGTAAAATGTGTAAAAAGCATTTCTTCTCAATCAAGTATTATATGTACAGATTGCTTTAGACTACATTTGGGTATCTGTGTGGTTATGTGTGTGAATGTGTGTACTCTTATTAGAAAAAAGAGCAAGATCTCGAAAACTGTTGTTAACTGTTTTCTATTACATGTTTCTGTGTGCCATGCACCAGTGCACTATAGTGGTTGCCTTTCCCCTATTCTATATATTTTTTCCATCCAAGAATTTCCATTATTGTTATACTGTTTAAAATGAGGCCTATAAGATATTTTTGTTATGAAAATTTCAGACATATACCTATGCCCTACTTCTATCAGATAATTTCTTTTTCTCATAGCCTCAGTAGAATTATCCCACAAAAAAGTGCTGTATCTTAGATGACAATGAAAAAAATATAGTAGGCACTAAGCAACAGTCGCCCAGAAACACACATGTATAGTTCAGTCAACAGATAATTAACAAATGCCAGATTTTTACACACATATTCTGTATGACTGTTCCAAGTCAATTACAAATCCTGATATATCGAGGAGTTTAATGAATACACATTGATTGTTAGCAATGGATAAACTGAAAATAATGTTCACAATCATTTCCCAATTAATAGAAATTTTATTACCTTTAAACCAAGTATTTGATAATTTAAGGCACTCTGTTTAGTAGTTTCTATTTTTTTCACACCTCTTCTGGAATTATTAACATTATCATCTGCATAAGGTACAGATTTACATGACATGTTACTGGACAGGTCATTTACAAATATGCTAACAGAAAAATATATAGAGGGAAACATTCCACGTAGGAAATATATATCTAAAAACAAAGATGATGTGACTTACCAAATGAAAGTGCTGGCAGGTCGACAGACACACAAACATACACACAAAATTCAAGCTTTCGCAACAAACTGTTGCCTCATCAGGAAAGAGGGAAGGAGAGGGAAAGACGAAAGGATGTGGGTTTTAACGGAAAGGGTAAGGAGTCATTCCAATCCCGGGAGCGGAAAGACTTACCTTAGGGGGAAAAAAGGACGGGTATACACTCGCACACAGACACATATCTATCCACACATATACAGACACAAGCAGACATATTTAAAGACAAAGAGTTTGGGCAGAGATGTCAGTCAAGGCGGAAGTGCAGAGGCAAAGATGTTGTTGAATGACAGGTGAGGTATGAGTGGCGGCAACTTGAAATTAGCGGAGATTGAGGCCTGGTGGATAACGGCAAGAGAGGATATATTGAAGAGCAAGTTCCCATCTCCGGAGTTCGGATAGGTTGGTGTTAGTGGGAAGTATCCAGATAACCCGGACGGTGTAACACTGTGCCAAGATGTGCTGGCCGTGCACCAAGGCATGTTTAGCCACAGGGTGATCCTCATTACCAACAAACACTGTCTGCCTGTGTCCATTCATGCGAATGGACAGTTTGTTGCTGGTCATTCCCACATAGAATGCGTCACAGTGTAGGCAGGTCAGTTGGTAGATCACATGGGTGCTTTCACACGTGGCTCTGCCTTTGATCGTGTACACCTTCTGGGTTACAGGACTGGAGTAGGTGGTGGTGGGAGGGTGCATGGGACAGGTTTTACACTGGGGGCGGTTACAAGGGTAGGAGCCAGAGGGTAGGGAAGGTGGTTTGGGGATTTCATAGGGATGAACTAAGAGGTTACGAGGGTTAGGTGGACGGCGGAAAGACACTTTTGGTGGAGTGGGGAGGATTTCATGAAGGATGGATCTCATTTCTGGGCAGGATTTGAGGAAGTCGTATCCCTGCTGGAGAGCCACATTCAGAATCTGATCCAGTCCCGGAAAGTATCCTGTCACAAGTGGGGCAGTTTTGTGGTTCTTCTGTGGGAGGTTCTGGGTTTGAGAGGATGAGGAAGTGGCTCTGGTTATTTGCTTCTGTACCAGGTCGGTAGGGTAGTTGCGGGATGCGAAAGCTGTTGTCAGGTTGTTGGTGTAATGCTTCAGGGATTCCGGACTGGAGCAGATTCGTTTGCCACGAAGACCTAGGCTGTAGGGAAGGGACCGTTTGATGTGGAATGGGTGGCAGCTGTCGTAATGGAGGTACTGTTGCTTGTTGGTGGGTTTGATGTGGACGGACGTGTGAAGCTGGCCATTGGGCAGGTGGAGGTCAACATCAAGGAAAGTGGCATGGGATTTGGAGTAGGACGAGGTGAATCTGATGGAACCAAAGGAGTTGAGGTTGGAGAGGAAATTCTGGAGTTCTTCTTCACTGTGAGTCCAGATCATGAAAATGTCATCAATAAATCTGTACCAAACTTTGGGTTGGCAGGCCTGGGTAACCAAGAAGGCTTCCTCTAAGCGACCCATGAATAGGTTGGCGTACGAAGGGGCCATCCAGGTACCCATGGCTGTTCCCTTTAATTGTTGGTATGTCTGGCCTTCAAAAGTGAAGAAGTTGTGGGTCAGGATGAAGCTGGCTAAGGTAATGAGGAAAGAGGTTTTAGGTAGGGTGGCAGGTGATCGGCGTGAAAGGAAGTGCTCCATCGCAGCGAGGCCCTGGACGTGCGGGATATTTGTGTATAATTAAGTGGCATCAATGGTTACAAGGATGGTTTCTGGGGGTAACGGATTGGGTAAGGATTCCAGGCGTTCGAGAAAGTGGTTGGTGTCTTTGATGAAGGATGGGAGACTGCACGTAATGGGTTGAAGGTGTTGATCTACGTAGGCAGAGATACGTTCTGTGGGGGCTTGGTAACCAGCTACAATGGGACGGACAGGATGATTGGGTTTGTGAATTTTAGGAAGAAGGTAGGGGTGCGGGGTGTCGGTGCGGTCAGGAGGTTGATGGAGTCAGGTGAAAGGTTTTGTAGGGGAGCTAAGGTTCTGAGGATTCCCTGAAGCTCCGCCTGGACATCAGGAATGGGATTACCTTGGCAAACTTTGTATGTGGTGTTGTCTGAAAGCTGACGCAGTCCCTCAGCCACATACTCCCGACGATCAAGTACCACGGTCATGGCACAGTGTTACACCGTCCGGGTTATCTGGATACTTCCCACTAACACCAACCTATCCGAACTCCGGAGATGGGAACTTGCTCTTCAATATATCCTCTCTTCCCGTTATCCACCAGGCCTCAATCTCCGCTAATTTCAAGTTGCCGCCACTCATACCTCACCTGTCACTCAACAACATCTTTGCCTCTGCACTTCTGCCTCGACTGACATCTCTGCCCAAACTCTTTGTCTTTAAATATGTCTGCTTGTGTCTGTATATGTGTGGATGGATATGTGTGTGTGTGCGAGTGTATACCCGTCCTTTTTTCCCCCTAAGGTAAGTCTTTCCGCTCCCGGGATTGAAATGACTCCTTACCCTCTCCGTTAAAACCCACATCCTTTCGTCTTTCCCTCTCCTTCCCTCTTTCCTGATGAGGCAACAGTTTGTTGCGAAAGCTTGATTTTTGTGTGTATGTATGTGTCTGTTTGTGTTTCTATTGACCTGCCAGCGCTTTCGTATGGTAAATCACATCATCTTTGTTTTATATATATATATATATATATATATATATATACGTCGTCTTTCTGCTGTAAGCGTGTGCTGTAGACAACATGGTTTATATACAGGGTGTTTCAAAAATGACCGGTATATTTGAAACGGCAATAAAAACTAAACGAGCAGCGATAGAAATACACCGTTTGTTGCAATATGCTTGGGACAACAGTACATTTTCAGGCAGACAAACTTTCGAAATTACAGTAGTTACAATTTTCAACAACAGATGGCGCTGCAAGTGATGTGAAAGATATAGAAGACAATGCAGTCTGTGGGTGCGCCATTCTGTACGTCGTCTTTCTGCTGTAAGCGTGTGCTGTTCACAACGTGCAAGTGTGCTGTAGACAACATGGTTTATTCCTTAGAACAGAGGATTTTTCTGGTGTTGGAATTCCACCGCCTAGAACACAGTGTTGTTGCAACAAGATGAAGTTTTCAACGGAGGTTTAATGTAACCAAAGGACCGAAAAGCGATACAATAAAGGATCTGTTTGAAAAATTTCAACGGACTGGGAACGTGGCGGATGAAAGTGCTGGAAAGGTAGGGCGACCGCGTACGGCAACCACAGAGGGCAACGCGCAGCTAGTGCAGCAGGTGATCCAACAGCGGCCTCGGGTTTCCGTTCGCCGTGTTGCAGCTGCGGTCCAAATGACGCCAACGTCCACATATCGTGTCATGCGCCAGAGTTTACACCTCTATCCATACAACATTCAAATGCGGCAACCCCTCAGCGCCGCTACCATTGCTGCACGAGAGACATTCGCTAACGATATAGTGCACAGGATTGATGACGGCGATATGCATGTGGGCAGCATTTGGTTTACTGACGAAGCTTATTTTTACCTGGATGGCTTTGTCAATAAACAGAACTGGCGCCTATGGGGAACCGAAAAGCCCCATGTTGCAGTCCCATCGTCCCTGCATCCTCAAAAAGTACTGGTATGGGCCGCCATTTCTTCCAAAGGAATCATTGGCCCATTTTTCAGATCCGAAACGATTACTGCATCATGCTATCTGGACATTCTTCGTGAATTTGTGGCGGTACAAACTGCCTTAGATGACACTGCGAACACCTCGTGGTTTATGCAAGATGGTGCCCGGCCACATCGCACGGCCGACGTCTTTAATTTCCTGAATGAATATTTCGATGATCGTGTGATTGCTTTGGGCTATCCGAAACATACAGGAGGCGGTGTGGATTGGCCTCCCTATTCGCCAGACATGAGCCCTTGTGACTTCTTTCTGTGGGGACACTTGAAAGACCAGGTGTACCGCCAGGATCCAGAAACAATTGAACAGCTGAAGCAGTACATCTCATCTGCATGTGAAGCCATTCCGCCAGACACGTTGTCAAAGGTTTCGGGTAATTTCATTCAGAGACTACGCCATATTATTGCTACGCATGGTGGATATGTGGAAAATATCGTACTATAGAGTTTCCCAGACCGCAGCGCCATCTGTTGTTGAAAATTGTAACTACTGTGTCTGCTTGTGTCTGTGTATGTGCGGATGAGTGTGTGTGTGTGTGTGTGTGTGTGTGTGTGTGTGTGTGTTTGTGTGTGTGTGTGTGTGTATGTGTACGAGTGTACACCCCTTTTTTCCCCCTAGGGTAAGTCTTTCCGCTCCCGGGATTGGAATGACTCCTTACCCTCTCCCTTAAAACCCACATCCTTTTGTCTTTCCCTCTCCTTCCCTCTTTCCTGATGAGGCAACAGTTTGTTGCAAAAGCTTGAATTTCATGTGTATGTTTGTGTTTGTTTGTGTGTCTCTCGACCTGCCAGCACTTTCGTTTGGTAAGTCACATCATCTGTGTTTTTAGATATATTTTTCCCACGTGGAATGTTTCCCTCTATTATACATATATATATATTTAAAAACAAAGATGATGTGACTTACCATACGAAAGCGCTGGCAGGTCTATAGAAACACAAACAGACACATACATACACACAAAATTCTAGCTTTCGCAACCAATGGTTGCTTCGTCAGGAAAGAGGGAAGGAGAGGGAAAGATGAAAGGATGTGGGTTTTAAGGGAGAGGGTAAGGAGTCATTCCAATCCCGGGAGCAGAAAGACTTACCTTAGGGGGAAAAAAGGACGGGTATACACTCGTGCACACACACACATATCCATCCGCACATACACAGACACAAGCAGACATTTGTAAAGGCAAAGAGTTTGGGCAGAGATGTCAGTCGAGGCGGAAGTACAGAGGCAAAGATGTTGTTGAAAGACAGGTGAGGTATGAGTGGCGGCAACTAGAAATTAGTGGAGGTTGAGGCCTGGCGGATAACGAGAAGAGAGGATATACTGAGGGGCAAGTTCCCATCTCTGGAATTCTGGCAGGTTGGTGTTAGTGGGAAGTATCCAGCTAACCCGGACGGTGTAACACTGTGCCAAGATGTGCTGGCCGTGCACCAAGGCATGTTTAGCCACATGGTGATCCTCATTACCAACAAACACTGTCTGCCTGTGTCCATTCATGCGAATGTACAGTTTGTTGCTGGTCATTCCCACATAGAAAGCTTCACAGTGTAGGCAGGTCAGTTGGTAAATCACGTGGGTGCTTTCACACGTGGCTCTGCCTTTGATCGTGTACACCTTCCGGGTTACAGGACTGGAGCAGGTGGTGGTGGGAGGGTGCATGGGACAGGTTTTACACCGTGGGCGGTTACAAGGGTAGGAGCCAGAGGGTAGGGAAGGTGGTTTGGGGATTTCATAGGGATGAACTAAGAGGTTACGAAGGTTAGGTGGATGGCGGAAAGACACTCTTGGTGGAGTGGGGAGGATTTCATGAAGGATGGATCTCATTTCAGGGCAGGATTTGAGGAAGTCGTATCCCTGCTGGAGAGCTACATTCAGAGTCTGACCCAGTCCCGGAAAGTATCCTGTCACAAGTGGGGCACTTATGGGGTTCTTCTGTGGGAGGTTCTGGGTTTGAAGGGATGAGGAAGTGGCTCTGGTTATTTGCTTCTGTACCAGGTCGGGAGGGTAGTTGCGGGATGCGAAAGCTGTTTTCAGGTTGTTGGTGTAATGGTTCAGGGTTTCTGGACTGGAGCAGATTCGTTTGCCACGAAGACCTAGGCTGTAAGGAAGGGACCGTTTGATGTGGAATGGGTGGCAGCTGTCATAATGGAGGTACTGTTGCTTGTTGGTGGGTTTGATGTGGATGGACGTGTGAAGATAGATGGAGGTCAACATCAAGGAAAGTGGCATGGGATTTGGAGTAGGACGAGGTGAATCTGATGGAACCAAAGGAGTTGAGGTTGGAGAGGAAATTCTGGAGTTCTTCTTCACTGTGAGTCCAGATCATGAAGATGTCATCAATAAATCTGTACCAAACTTTGGGTTGGCAGGCTTGGGTAACCTAGAAGGCTTCCTCTAAGCGACCCATGGATAGATTGGTGTACGAGGGGGCCATCCTGGTACCCATGGCTGTTCCCTTTAATTGTTGGTATGTCTGGCCTTCGAAAGTGAAGTAGTTGTGGGTCAGGATGAAGCCGGCTAAGGTAATACGGAAAGAGGTTTTAGGTAGGGTGGCAGGTGATCGGCGTGAAAGGAAGTGCTCCATCGCAGCAAGGCCCTGGACGTGCGGAATATTTGTGTATAATTAAGTGGCATCAATGGTTACAAGGATGGTTTCTGGGGGTAACGGATTGGGTAAGGATTCCAGGCGTTCGAGAAAGTGGTTGGTGTCTTTGATGAAGGATGGGAGACTGCATGTAATGGGTTGAAGGAGTCGATCTAAGTAGGCAGAGATACGTTCTGTGGGGGCTTGGTAACCAGCTACAATGGGGCGGCCGGGATGATTGGGTTTGTGAATTTTAGGAAGAAGGTAGGGGTGCGGGGTTTCGGTGGGGTCAGGAGGTTGATGGAGTCAGGTGAAAGGTTTTGTAGGGGGCCTAAGGTTCTGAGGATTCCTTGAAGCTCTGCCTGGACATCAGGAATGGGATTACCTTGGCAAACTTTGTATGTAGTGTTGTCTGAAAGCTGCCGCAGTCCCTCAGCCACATACTCCCGATGATCAAGTACCACGGTCGTGGAACCCTTGTCCGCCGGAAGAATGACGATGGATCGGTCAGCCTTCAGATCACGGATAGCCTGGGCTTCAGCAGTGGTGATGTTGGGAGTAGGATTAAGGTTTTTTAAGAAGGATTGAGATGCAAGGCTGGAAGTCAGAAATTCCTGGAAGGTTTGGAGAGGGTGATTTTGAGGAAGAGGAGGTGGGTCCCTCTGTGATGGAGGATGGAACTGTTCCAGGCAGGGTTCAATTTGGATAGTGTCTTGGGGAGTTGGATCATTAGGAGTAGGATTAGGATCATTTTTCTTCGTGGCAAAGTGATATTTCCAGCAGAGAGTATGAGTGTAGGACAGTAAATCTTTGACGATGGCTGTTTGGTTGAATCTGGGAGTGGGGCTGAAGGTGAGGCCTTTGGTTAGGACAGAGGTTTCGGATTGGGAGAGAGGTTTGGAGGAAAGGTTAACTACTGAATTAGGGTGTTGTGGTTCCAGATTGTGTTGATTGGAATTTTGAGGTTTTGGAGGGAGTGGAGCTGGAAGTGGGAGATTGAGTAGATGGGAGAGACTGGGTTTGTGTGCAATGAGAGGAGGTTGAGGTTTGCTGGAAAGGTTGTGAAGGGTGAGTGAGTTGCCTTTCCGGAGGTAGGAAACCAGGAGATTGGATAGTTTTTTGAGGTGGAGGGTGGCATGCTGTTCTAATTTACGATTGTCCTGTAGGAGGATGCTCTGAACAGCCGGTGTGGATGTGGGAGAGGAAAGATTAAGGACTTTTATTAAGGATAGGAGTTGACGGGTGTGTTCATTGGCTGAGTTGATGTGTAGGTGAAGGATTAGGTGGGTGAGGGCAATGGATTGTTCAGTTTGGAACTGGTATAGGGACTGATGGAAAGAAGGGTTGCAGCCAGAGATGGGAACTTTAAGTGTGAGGCCTTTGGGGGTAATGGCAAATGTCAGACATGCCTGAGAAAATAGAATATGGGAGCGTAATCTGGCTAGGGCGAAGGCATGTTTGCGGAGGGAATGTAAATAAAACTTAATGCAGTCGTTGTGGGGGTGTTGTGAGGGTGACATGATATTAGAAGGTGGAAAGTGTAAAAAGAGGCTGAAGTGAAAATGAATATACACTCCTGGAAATTGAAATAAGAACACCGTGAATTCATTGTCCCAGGAAGGGGAAACTTTATTGACACATTCCTTGGGTCAGATACATCACATGATCACACTGACAGAACCACAGGCACATAGACACAGGCAACAGAGCATGCACAATGTCGGCACTAGTACAGTGTATATCCACCTTTTGCAGCAATGCAGGCTGCTATTCTCCCATGGAGACGATCGTAGAGATGCTGGATGGAGTCCTGTGGAACGGCTTGCCATGCCATTTCCACCTGGCGCCTCAGTTGGACCAGCGTTCGTGCTGGACGTGCAGACTGCGTGAGACGACGCTTCATCCAGTCCCAAACATGCTCAATGGGGGACAGATCCGGAGATCTTGCTGGCCAGGGTAGTTGACGTACACCTTCTAGAGCACGTTGGGTGGCACGGGATACATGCGGACGTGCATTGTCCTGTTGGAACAGCAAGTTCCCTTGCCGGTCTAGGAATGGTAGAACGATGGGTTCGATGACGGTTTGGATGTACCGTGCACTATTCAGTGTCCCCTCGACGATCACCAGTGGTGTACGGCCAGTGTAGGAGATCGCTCCCCACACCATGATGCCGGGTGTTGGCCCTGTGTGCCTCGGTCGTATGCAGTCCTGATTGTGGCGCTCACCTGCACGGCGCCAAACACGCATACGACCATCATTGGCACCAAGGCAGAAGCGTCTCTCATAGCTGAAGACGACACGTCTCCATTCGTCCCTCCATTCACGCCTGTCGCGACACCACTGGAGGCGGGCTGCACGATGTTGGGGCGTGAGCGGAAGACGGCCTTACGGTGTGCGGGACCGTAGCCCAGCTTCATGGAGACGGTTGCGAATGGTCCTCGCCGATACCCCAGGAGCAACAGTGTCCCTAATTTGCTGGGAAGTGGCGGTGCGGTCCCCTACGGCACTGCGTAGGATCCTACGGTCTTAGCGTGCATCCGTGCGTCGCTGCGGTCCGGTCCCAGGTCGACGGGCACGTGCACCTTCCGCCGACCACTGGCGACAACATCGATGTACTGTGGAGACCTCGCGCCCCACGTGTTGAGCAATTCGGCGGTACGTCCACCCGGCCTCCCGCATGCCCACTATACGCCCTCGCTCAAAGTCCGTCAACTGCACATACGGTTCACGTCCATGCTGTCGCGGCATGCTACCAGTGTTAAAGACTGCGATGGAGCTCCGTATGCCACGGCAAACTGGCTGACACTGATGGCGGCGGTGCACAAATGCTGCGCAGCTAGCGCCATTCGACGGCCAACACCGCGGTTCCTTGTGTGTCCGCTGTGCCGTGCGTGTGATCATTGCTTGTACAGCCCTCTCGCAGTGTCCGGAGCAAGTATGGTGGGTCTGACACACCGGTGTCAATGTGTTCTTTTTTCCATTTCCAGGAGTGTATATGGGGAGAGATAAAGGTGAACTAGAAAGCAACTGGAGATCTGGTGTGAAAAAAGGTGTGCAAAAAGGCGAAAAGGTGTTGGTAAGAGCTGGGCTATGTTGATCCTGTGGTGAACTTGGGTTAATAGACAATGATGTGCACAAAGGTTAGGTGGTTGTGTTGCCACCAAAACACGTTAAAGGATGGAGAAAATAGGGAAAATTTCGAAAAAACTGCATGTAAATGTATTAAAAGGAGTGGTTTTGTGGTGGCAGATTATGAAAATGAGGCTAACAATTGTGTGATGAAGAAATAATGACGTTAAAACCTGTGGGAAGCAGCTAAAAATGATCAGTGATGTGGTAAAAACAGAAATGGAAATAAAGCGAAAGTTATTAGAATTAGCCGAAATGGTTGTTAAATAGGTGAAAGGAACTGTTTGTGAACTGGAAACGGTGGATTTTATAGCAGCGGTAATGTTGAAAGCGGATATATTTGGAAGTGGGTTACGTATCATTGAATATATATAGGCGGGATAAAATTGTATGGTAGATTACGGTAAAAAGGAGAAGGTGAATAAAAAGTGAAACTACTCACAAAAACAGAAAGAGAAAATAAGATGACAGAAAAGACTTCGAAATGCAACAGTGACAATAACAAACGTAATTGTTGGGTTCAAATTAATGATGCGAATATAATAGAGGGTAACATTCCACGCGGGAAAAATATATCTAAATCACAAAGATGATGTGACTTACCAAACGAAAGCGCTGGCAGGTTGATAGACACACAAACAAACACAAACATACACACAAAATTCAAGCTTTCGCAACCAACGGTTGCTTCATCAGGAAAGAGGGAAGGAGAGGGAAAGACGAAAGGATGTGGGTTTTAAGGGAGGGGGTAAGGAGTCATTCCAATCCCGGGAGCGGAAAGACTTACCGTATTTACTCGAATCTAAGCCACACTCGAATCTAAGCCGCACCTGAAAAATGAGACTCGAAATAAAGGAAAAAAAATTTCCCGAATCTAAGCCGCACGTGAAATTTGAGACTCGAAATTCAAGGGGGGGAGAAAAGTTTTAGGCCGCACCTCCAAATCGAAACAAAGTTGGTCCATTGTAATACGAGACACAATTTAGGTCGAATGAATGATGATGCAGCTACAGTAGTTCGGTTCGAGTCGTAAGCTTAGCAGTTAAGCTTTACCAGGTAGCCATTGCTATGCGTCAGGCACTCCGTCCGTATTTATACGGGTACCCTTCCTTTCTCACATGCTTCGTCTGTTTTGAATCAATTGCTTATTTTGCTTTGATCTGATAAGTGCCGTTTTCTTTGTTATAGGTGTTTACGTCACTCTAAGCTGAAAATGCATTACTGTACTGTGTCATGCATTGTTTGTCGCATTCTGATAGTGCGTGTTTACGGCCTGTCGCTGATCCTTTCGTCTTTCCCTCTCCTTCCCTCTTTCCTGATGAAGCAACCGTGGGTTGTGAAAGCCTGAAATTTGTGTGTGTGTTTGTGTTTGTTATTGCTTCTATCAACGTACCAACGCTTTTGTTTGGTAAGTTACAGATCTTTGTTTTTAGATATATTTTTCCCACGTGGAATGTTTCCCTCTATTATATATCCACTACACTAAGAAGGAATTGTGTGACAAAAACAAACGTTGGCATGCATGTTTCTTCATCTGAAAGATGATATCTATAAAAAAAATTTCACCAGTAGCATTAGTAGTGCTACTATGAGGATACATATCAGCTTTGCTTTAAATACATACACTATGTGATCAAAAGCGTCCAGACACCTGGCTGAAAATGACTTACAAGTTCGTGGCACCCTCCATCGGTAATGCTGGAATTCAGTATCGTGTTTGCCCTCCCTTAACCTTGATGACAGCTTGCACTCTTGCAAGCATACGTTCAGTCAGGTGCTGGAAGGTTTCTTGGGGAATGGCAGCACATTCTTCATGGAGTGCTGCACTGAGGAGAGGTATCTATGTCGGTCGGTGAGGCCTGGCACAAAGTCGGCATTCCAATACATCCCAAAGGTATTTGATAGGATTCAGGTCAGGAGTTTGTGCAGGCCAGTCCATTACGGGGATGTTATTGTCGTGTAACCACTCTGCCACAGGCCGTGCATTATGAACAGGTGCTTGATCGTGTTGAAAGATGCAATTGCCATACCCCAAATTGCTCTTCAATAGTGGAAAGCAAGAAGGTGCTTAAAACATTAATGTAGGCCTGTGCTGTGATAGTGCCACGCAGAACAACAAGGGGTGCAAGCCCCCTCCACAAAAAACATGACCACACCATAACACCACCACCTCCGAATTTTACTGTTGGCACTACACGTGGTGGCATATGATGTTCACTGGGCATTCACAATATCCACATCGTGCCATCGTATAGCCACATTTTGTACCATGATTTGTCACTCCACACAACATTTTTCCACTGTTCAATCATCTAATGTTTACAATCCTTACACCAAGTGAGGTGTCATTTGGCATTTACCGGCGTGATGTGGCTTATGAGCAGCCGCTTGACCATGAAATCCAAGTTTTCTCACCTCCTGCCTAACTGTCATAGTACTTGCAGTTCATCCTGATGCATTTTGGAATTCCTGTGTGATGGTCTGGATAGATAATGTTACTTAAAATCCGTCTTGATTGCAAATTTTTTTTATTCATTTTTATTTATTGAATAAAAAAAATATTTGCAATCAAGACGGATTTTAAGTAACATTATAAAATCACTGATTGCTGTTATCCCATAAGACATTATGTCTGTTTTTGCAAAGGTCTGGATAGATGTCTGCCTATTACACATTACGACCCTCTTCAACTGTCAGCGCTCTCTGTCAGTCAACAGACGAGGTTGACCTGTATGCTTTTGTGTTATATGTGTCCCTTCACATTTCCACTTCACTATCACATCGGAAGCAGTAGACCTAGGGATGTTTAGGAGTGTGGAAATCTCACATACAGACTTAATGACACAAGTGACCCCAGTCACCTGACCAAGTTGAAGTCCATGAGTTCTGCGGAGTGCCCTATTCTGCTCTCTCACAATATCTAATGACTACTGAGGTCACTGATATGGAGTACCTGGCAGTAGGTGGCAGCACAGTGCACCTTATATGAAGAAACTTATGTTTTTGTGGATATCCAAATACTTCTTATCACATAGTGTACTTTAATGGACATGAGTGTTAATTGCCTTTGAGAATGTACGTGGTGAGTTGACATTAGTTAAGAAAGCTTTTAACATGACAAAGCCCCTCACTGAGTTTGAACGAGATCATGTAATAAGGCTACAAGAAACTGGATGTTCCTTCTGTGATCTTGCGGAAAAACTATGTAGCCACTGTACATGACTGCTGACAGCAGTGGTTATGAAACAGTCGCAAGAAGACAGGGCTCCGGGCAGCCACTTGACACTACCAAGAGGGAAAACCATTGTGTTCAGTGTATGGCTCTGATGCATTGTACTGGCTCTGCAGCAGCAATTAGAGCAGCTGTCAGCACCGCAGTGACACAATGAACTGTTACAAATCAGTTACTTCAAGGACGAGTCTGAGCCAGACAGCCTGTAGCATGCTTTCCACTGACCCCGCAAGAGCTCATTGCAGGGCAGGGTGGATGTCTGTTGTGTTTTCTGATGAAAGCCAGTTGAGGGGCCTACAACTAACCTGTCTGCATTCTGATGCTTTAGACTTACACCTGGATTTATGCCCAGGGGTGCAATTTTGTGTGACAGCAGGAGCACTCCGTGGTTATCTCACACACCATGACTGCAAATTTTTACATCAGTTTGGAAATTCGGCCTGCTGTGGTGCCATTCATGAAAAGGATTCCAGGGGGTGTTTTCCAACAGGATAATGCATGCTCCATTCCGCTGTTGTAACCCAACATGCTCTACAGAGTGTTGATATGTTACCTTTGCGTGCTTGATCCCCAGATCTGCCTCCAATTGTGCACATATGGGTCTCTCTTCAGACGACAACTCCAGTGCCACCCACAGTCAGCAGTAACTGTCCCTGTACTGATGACCAAGTGCTACAGGCATGGAACTGCATCCCACAAACTGACATCCGGCACCTATACAAGACAGTGCATGCAAGTGTGTATGCTTGCATTCAACCTTCTGGTGGTTACACCAGTTCTTAATGTCCCAGAATTTCACATGTGCAGTGGCTTATCTCTGAACCTTGAGGAACTCCTTGTCATTGGTGTAGTTTGCCACCATTACAGTGTGGGATACAATGAGGGAGAGTTCTAAGTCTCAGATGCCATTAACTTCAAAGTTTCTCCAGTAATATTTTATTGTTTATTTACTTAAATGCCTCACACAGATCAACTAGTATGACAGACAAGCAGACAGTTTTGATTCGGAATAGCCTTGCATAAAAGAAGTAGTATTTTGAACAGCTTTAACAGTTGGGACCTGAAACTGCACTGAGACTCAGTTAAGATATTATTATTTGAAAATTTTGCAGATTTTTTTTCATATGACAATGATTCCTTTTAATAGCAGTTGAGGGATGTTAAAAAGAAATGCATATATCTAATGCTTGGTAATGTTATTAGTGGAACTCATGCAAAAATATTAAGAAAATGTCCAAATTGGAGGATCCAATACATTGGTCCAGCTCTTCTAAACTGTATATGCAAGACACCATAAGTGAAAATGTCCCTCATCGCCAACAGTGCTCCTCATATTTGGCACAATTTCCAGTTATTTCTGCAAAAATCTTCACTACAATCATTAATGAGCATTATTTCACTGTGCCCCTCTTTTCGAAACTCTTGTATACCTTAAAAAAAAAAAAAAAAAAGATTACAAAGATGTATGTGTTCAACATCTCATCAAATAAAAGTGTTTTTGGTGTGAAGTGTACAGTAGAATTTTCACCATTTGGATACTACATTTAGACAAGTACTTTGTTTTAATATCTCAAACTGTTTGTGAAATATCGGGAATGCAGGCTATGCATACTGTTCTAGTTTTCAAAATTTTTGCTTCTTGCAAATTAAGAGTGTTGAGATTTAGCTTTTGGTCATAACTTATTTAAATTATTTCTGAGAATAGTAGTAATTTTCTTTGACCCTTGTTTATCCATTATTTATTACAGTCCCTGATGAGGAAAATGAGAATTCTTCCTCAAAATATTTACTGTTATGAAACATTACCGTAGATTAATTATATATTCACAACATTCAGCACTCTCTTTTTTTTATTTTTTATTCTGCAGATATGGTTGCCATTCCTGATTATGTGTCCGGAGCAACAGAGCATTGGGGTGTCATCACATTCCGGGAGACTAATCTGTTGTATGATCAGACTATCAGCTCTGTTTCTAACAAGCAGAGAGTTGCAACAGTCATTGCCCATGAGCTGGCACATATGTGGTTTGGAAACCTCAGTAAGTCATATTAGACATTATACTGTAGCAAACTAAAGATGCAGAATCTATTTGGTTTATATCAAAACTTCGCTGCTTGATGTAATTGCCTATTCTTTCCGTGATTACTTCACCACAAAAGTAAAACATTATTTCATTTACTCTTGACAAAAATAAAACTATGATTTTGAAAAATGTCAGCTACTTTGAATTAATGAGGCTGTGCTCACATACATTTTTGAGAACACTTTGTGGCTTCAGAATACAGTTTGGACATGTTTCCTTAAGTAAGTGGAAAATAGTCCAAAAGCTTTCACATTTTTAAGTAGAACAGGGAAATTAATTAATGCTTCACAGTATTAAAATTATAAATCTTGCGAAGAACTGTGAATTTACTTGCATCATTGTTAACCCTTTAACTGCTCTGGATGTGTTAATGCTCGCGCCTTTGTACCTGTCCCTGTGTCTCTGAACGTGATTACGTGTACCTTCTCTGAACATAGTCTACGTTCAGGGAACCAGGTAGAAGGACTGGTGGTACACGTAATCACATTCAGACACACAGGGACAGGTACAAAGGCGCAAGCATTAACACATCCAGAGCAGTTAAAGGGTTAAGAATTTCATTAAACACATTATTGCAGCAATTGTGTTTAGTTCTTTGCCTACTTATGTCTGGTGTTGTTCTATTACATCAAGTAGGTCATATGTCAAAGTACTACAGTTCATGATCGCACATACTAATCTCATGAGGTTTCAGTGAAGTGTCATTTTTTGTAAAAATACAAAAATCACGTAGCAGTAACTAGGATGAAGCTATGTCCCTACTGATTTTGTGTCATAATCAGTAAACAAGTGCATCCTGAACTACTCTACATTTCATCAGTACTAAAATAACGGAAGGCAGTAAGCAGAAAAAAAAGATAATTTCTATGGTAAACGGTGGACCAGCAGAGCTAATTATTAATGCTGTATTGCTCAAAAGTTAAAAATACTGGTTTTTGGATAATGGGAGTACAGATCTTCAGTGACATTTCACCACTGATAGAGGTGAAACATTAATGGAACAGAGCTTGAATGCCCTGTCAGTGTGTTGTAACATACAGCTTCTGTGTTAGTGTGTGTTAACATATTGCTTCGGGCATTGATTAACTCTTTTGTCTGAGAAACTCAATGCAGCATATAAAAATGTTTCATAACTTCTGTGTGACACTCAAGTGATAGTATTTTTTACGCAGGTTACTGCGCTCTCATTTGCTTTAAAAAATTAATATTTTTAACCTTTCTCCTTTATTTCATTTGATTTCCCTCACTCACTTCAGTGTTTTATAATTTGGTCTGCCAGTATAATGACATCATTCCTTACTCAGTTTCCAATTGGATTTGAATTTTTGATGGTAAGAGAATAGAAAATATTGGTTCCATAGATGCCAAAGATTATAATTGCAGAAAAAATTGGAATCAGGCTAGCAGTAATGCAAAATAGTTAAAAATTTGGAAGTGGAAGTTTCTTTGATGGAGCAAGGGGAAAGAAGAATTGGAGAGAGGAAAACTGAAGTCAGTGAAGAAAACAATTAATCATTCACAATTCACAACAGAAATGTCTATATGAGATTTCATTCCTTCTGCTGCCTTTCTAATCTTTATATATCATTATTTAACTTTTTTTTTACTTTAGAAAAGAAAAAAAATGTCTTTTGGAATGAGAGCTGTCTTTAATGTAACTCAATACAGAAATAAATATTAACATTATTTGTTATACAAGATATGCCTCTGCAACTGAAGCCATTTCTGATGTGCTTAGTTTATTATCATGGGTCACATGGCTATGCACATTTTCCTTCACTTATTTTCCAATATTGCTCTTTATTACAAGGAAAATAAACAAAACTATCTTAAATTAACAATACAGTGCCCTTGCTACAGATAATGTAAGATCATAAGAACGACAGCTGTTTAAAGCAGGAAAATCTGTTGAAGAAGAAATGGTAACAATAATAAAAATGGAAGTTCGACCTGAAAGTTCCTTGTTAATTCTTCTTTTAGCTTGAAACATAAATAAGTTCAAGGAAAATAATAAGTTTAGATATGGAATTCAAGTAAATGAAACTAAAATAGTTGCAGCAATAAATAAAACAAATTTTGAAAATCTAAGGCAGCGATGAAGTTATTTGAACATTCGTCATACTTCAGAGGCTAAAAGAGCTATTAAATTGTAGGTACAGAAAAGTGTATTAAATTTTTCTAAAGTTTAAAAATTGAATTTTTTTCCATGTGGAACTTGAAGTATGTAAAAAATTAAAACTTAATTACTTTGGATCAGCTGTAAAGATGTATTCTGCCTCTTTTCTTTGTCATACTCATTTTTACACAAGAAAATTATAGTTAACAAAAAATTCGCAAGATTACATTTTGCACATACTCATAGGCACTTGCTATTGGCAGATTTAATTTCTCGGTCATAAGTTATATTATGTTGTGGAATATATCTATTACTGTAGTTCTCTTTTTTCCTCCTCGTGCAGATTAGAGTAAGTTGTAATCAAGATATTTATTTCAGTGACATTGAAATGGTGGGATGACTTGTGGCTGAATGAAGGTTTTGCTACCTACATAGAGTACAAGGGTGTCAATGCAGCACATTCTGAGTGGGGTATGGTAAGTGTTCTCCTACAGCTTCTTCTTCCTGACACGTTTCTGCTTACGCAGGTTATCCATGTACTTCAATATACTGTGCTATATCAAGGTTTATGTGCAGTGTACTAATGATTAGTAGCAGAGCTGCCAACTATTGAATCAAAAGTATCAAATATCCTCCAGTATCATTCACAGATGGGAAAGTAAAGCAATTTGTGTCAATCCTGGAAAAAAAAACCAGGTGAGTTTACTTTTTTTAGAAATATTGGCTCCTCAGTACTTGCACAGGAGGTACAGGGACGGACATAAATATGGAAACACCATGAGAAATGTGTGCCTGAACATAAAGGCAGATGCTAGCCAAGCCTGCAGGTTGCATTGTTGTATTTGACCATGAATGGCATCTGACCAGTGTCCTTAATAGATTGTATGTTGTAGACAAGTGAATTTGAACATGGACAAATTGTTGGTGCTCGTATGGTGGGTGCTTCTGTAACCAAGGTAGCTGAAGTGTTTGGTGTTTCAATTCAAGAGGCACCATATTGAAGATTTATACACCATACAGGAAAGCGAAAAACAACATCCACTAGGAGACAATACAGAAAAGATATTGAATGATTGTGATGGATTGTCACTGAAGAGGACTGTGTCAAAAAAATAAGAGGATGACAGCTGCAAAAGTCTCTGCGGAACTGAATGTTGTGCTTGTGAACCCTGTCAGTACCAAACCATCATGAAGGGAGCTCCAGAAGCTGGGGATTGCAAGGCAGCCTGGAATTCCAAAACCACACATCAATGATGATCATAACATGAAAAGGTGTTGAAAGTATAAAACCTGGGCTGTGGACCAATGGAAGGATGTCATTTGTTCAGATGAGTCTTGTTTCACACTGTTTCCAACTGCTGGCAGAGTTTACGTCCCAAGAGTGAAATGTGGTTGGGATTCAGTTATGATTTGAGCGGCCATATCACGGTATTATATGATCCCCATAGTACCTTTGTAAGGTCACATTACTGCCAATGGTTATGTGACCATTTTGGCTGATCACATCTATCCTATCATACAGTGTTTGTTTCCCAATGGTAATGCTGTGTTCAGAGACGGTAGGGTCCCTGTTCACACAGCTTGTATCATCCTGGCCTGGTTTTGTGAGTATGGATGAACTGTCACATCTCCCCCTGATCCACTGCAGTCACCAGATCTCAGTATTAATGAGCCTTTGTGGTCTACTTTGGAGAGAATGGTGCATGATCACTATCCACCTACATAATAATTACCTGACCCTGCCTTTATTTAACAGGAAGAATGGTATAAGATTCCCTTGAAAACCATGCGGGACCTGTATTTATACATTCTGAGATGATTGGAAGCTGTTTTGAATGCCAAAAGGTTTCCTACACCGCATTGGGCATGGTAATCTGTTCGTAGTGTTTCCATTTTTTTGTCCACTCTTGAACATGTATGTAAAAATCTTCTTGTGTTCTCATTAGGGTGAAGAAGGTCTTTGATGGTTTTTGGGTGTATAAATATTCTTTCCAACAATCTGTTGCTTACTTATATACTGGTAATACTACTGCTTATATGTGTCTCAACAAAGCAGGCTTAAATTTTGCTATTATATCAATGTGATTGAAACATGTACATTTTGTTCTTCATGGTTGCATACTGATGAATAAGGAATGAGTAGTAGCGCTTAAGTTATATTGTAAGTATGTACTGTATATTTTTGTTTTTATGGAATATTCCACATCCTGAAACATTTCCTTACTATGAATCAGTGGAATGACTACTGCAGTAATGTAATCTGAGTGTCAGTAGTTTTGTGATGTTGGCAGCAATATCTTTCTTTTTTTTTCAATTTTGCATTAATCAGTAAGATTTCTGCATTACCTGCTGTAACTACCAATTTTTTGTGTGCGCTGCTTCACGGGTCATGCGTGACGTTTGTGCTTGATTCGGCCACCAGAGCCCACCTGGCTTGCTAATACAATAGCAGTTGCATGCATAGCCTGCTGGCTAGACCCTATTGGAACTAATGATTATATCGATCAGAGTGCAAGGCTCCGCCAGACACTTGCATATTGCTAGTTGTATTGTAGCGTGTCTTTCATGTGTGTGTACTGCTCGAGCAATAAATTGCAGTGTTCTTGGGTTAGAACACTTTTTGGTGACAAACACGGTATATGACTCCACATGTTCGACTTCAGTCATTAGTCTTTTGAGTTTAATTTCCATGAAGGAAGTGCTTAAATCTCTTATCAAGCAACAGCAGGCACTGACAGTTGCTATTTCCTTAATGACTAATTTGGCACTAACTGTGGCCCCACAAACAACATATCTGCCGCAGTTCCATGTATACAACAATGCTGCAGAAGACTGAGATACAAAAAATGCCTGTCACAAAATTTCCAGGCATTTGGGGAAACAGACATAAACTTGTGCAAAGTCCTTTTTTTGTTGCGTATTTCACCTCGCAGCTATCAGTTGTCTTGTCAGCTTGCCCTCTTACAAAAACCTTCAACTCTTTCTTTCAATCAGATGTGTGAATTATTTTCTACCTATCATTGTAAACGTACTCAGACTATTGCTGCTTGTGTGGGTGTCAGGGATTTTACTGCTGTCAAAAGCGGCCAAAACAGTCATCCAGTACATTGGCAGATGAACTACATGGACTTAGCTGTCATTGTAATTTTGTGACAAATGTTCATAAGGAATTCTATGCCAGTCAAATGGTTTGTGATGCAGTCATACATTTCCAGTTAGGGAAGTTGGAGAGCAAGCTCTGCGGTGTGAAAATCCTTTGCTTATGGAGGTATTGAACATAGCTCAGTCATTTGAAGTTTCACGGGCTGCAGGTAGTCAGACAGAAGCCTGTTCCAAAGTTTCAGAAATCAGTTCCTCTCTCCACCTCCAGCCTTCATTCAGTTTGCATGGGAATGTAGATGCTATTGTAGTATAGATTATCTTCATTTGCAACAATGGTCTGCTTCACAACAACAAAAGCCCCATGCTCCACTGCCTTCATGCCCATACTGCTTCATTCAACACAGATGGACTGTGTGTTCCAAGTGCTGGGCAGTGTGTGATTTAGATGTGGAATCTCAAAATATTGTTGATGGTTTTCATATTACTAGCTCTAAAATTCCAGCTGCATTAACTGTAGATACTGTTTTAAACAAAGTTTTTCAACACTCTGATTCTTTGAGAAATTATTTTGCATTGCAAAATCATCTTTCTGTTTGGGATGGAGTGCTGCTGTTAGCTACAGAGGATGCCACTCCTTGGGTCATAGTTCCATATGCCCTATGGCATGAGGTTATGCCTTTATTACGTGTGGACCACTGGGGTGTATCACGTACAAAAGCATTAACACACAGACGTGTTTTTTGGCCAGGCACTGCTGGGGAAATAGCGCGAGTTGTCGCAGTCTACCCACAGTGTGCCACCCATCAGGTGGCTCCCCGTGCTTCTTTGTCATCGTGGCCGAATCCACAGCAGCCTTGGGAAAACATTCATGTAGACTTTATGGGACCTTTTTATTGCTATTTGTATCGTACCTTGTCTTCCATGGGTGTGTACTGTTCGAGTAATAAATTACATTGTTCTTGGGTTAGAACAATACCTCAACTACATATTGTTTCACGCTTCTCTCACTATGCACCTTAGCTGCATGAAAATTGTACATCATGTTGATGTGCAAATATGAAGAAAGCTTATTAATAACTGTTCTTGAGATGCTCATCAGTCATCATGAAATATTTCACTTAAATTGAAAGAGCTTCTTTCCTCACTTAACTTCATGCTCACATTTTTAACTTTTCAATTACATAAAAAATTTATCAACCTTGTTATCTTATGGGCATTAGATTCAAAGCACCGACTGAATTTGTCTATGGTTAATCAGCATCTTCATTGTGGTTTTTTTAGGGTTTCCTGGGGTGATAGATAACACAATTATCAACTTGTCCAGTCAGGTTATTGATTCCATTTTCCAAACAACACTTCAGTGACTGTCATTCTACATCTACATCTACATCCATACTCCACAAGCTACCCGACGGTGTGTGGCAGAGGGTACCTTGAGTACCTCTATCGATTCTTCCTTCTATTCCAGTCTTGTATTGTTCGTGGAAAGAAGGATTGTCGGTATGCTTCTGTGTGGGCTCTAATCTCTCTGATTTTATCCTCATGGTCTCTTCGCGAGATATACATAGGAGGGAGCAATGTACTGCTTGACTCTTCATCTACATTTATACTCCGCAAGCCACCCAACGGTGTGTGTTCACCTTCGGTGAAGGTATGTTCTCGAAACTTGAACAAAAGCCCGTACCGAGCTACTGAGCGTCTCTCCTGCAGAGTCTTCCACTGGAGTTTATCTATCATCTCCGTAATGCTTTCACGATTACTAAATGATCCTGTAACGAAGCGCGCTGCTCTCCATTGGATCTTCTCTATCTCTTCTATCAACCCTATCTGGTACGGATCCCACACTGCTGAGCAGTGTTCAAGCAGTGGGCGAAAATGTGGCAGTGAATGTAATAGAACACGCGACATCTTATCAACAGTGCATGACGCTTACGCTTACGCTTACGCTACTAGCTGTGTCATCTTATTCATCTGCTGCATCTGGCCTAGAATTGGTTCACTGTCTGGACTTCAATTAGTTTGAATAATTGTCATATAAAAGCCAGAGTTCACTCTCCAAGTCATATTCCTAGTACTAACCATAACAACTCTTTTCATTTGAATGCAAATTCATCAGTGGAAACAGTGGTATTCAGTCATAATTAATCATCTGTCAGCATTTTCTTTGTATGGTGGATCAGAAGGCTGACTAAATCTGAATGAAGTGAGCAACAATTACGAGCCTCCCTTATTTTGGAATGGAAAAAAATTCAGAACTTATTGAAACATCAGCGTTGTCTTAATGACTTGGTTAAGAGAAGACTAGCAATTCCTTTGGTCATAATGTCTTTAGATAAGGAGCTCACACCGTCTCACAAAACGCCATGGTATTTCTTCTCCTCTTTATGACGGTACTTTGCATGAAAAAAGCACACCATTTTATTATGCTAATTTTGCTGTTTTTTGCTCTATGCTTACATTTGTAGCTGGACCAGTTCCTTGTGGATGACCTGCACCCTGTGTTTGTACTGGATGCAACTCTGAGTTCACGTCCAATTGTGAAGGAGGTCTCTACCCCTGATCAGATTACTGAAATATTTGATGTTATTTCATACAACAAGGTAAGCAATAATGTTGTTGTCAGAGTGCTTAACTGATTATGGTTTTTCTTCATAAATAATGAAACATACAGTTTAATGCTGTAGGTAATTAATTTAATATTGTGGAAGTTAATACATTTGTGTTTTAAGAAACAAAAGTATTATGTAATTTTGTTCAGTGCATCTCAGAGTAACAAATTTAGTTTCATAGTGACTGGCTTCTTTAAAATTTCATAGGATTTAAACCTAGCAACCATTTTTATAGTCATATGTTCATGTATTTATTTATATTAATTTTAATTAAATCAACTGTGGTTCTTGGTGAAACATTGTAAATTAACTAAACAAACACTGTTTTTAGCCTTGTTTCACAATTTATTCTTAATGTTATTGCACAACCTAGGTTTCGGGTTATAAGCTCATTTTTAAGTGCTTATAACCCAAAACCTAGGTTCTGCAATAACATTAATAATAAATTGTGAAACAAGGCTAAAAACAGTGTTTGTTTAGTTATATTAATTTTTGTGCGTGTTTCATGGATCATATTTGCAACAGCTCACCATGGTGGGAATGTGTCACTAGGTTCACAAATAAAACTTTTTCTCTGGGAGAACATGGTTTAATGATGACCATTTATGTAAATATTTTTTAACCATAATTTACAACCAAATTTAATAACTGTGGCCCAACTACAAATAGGTACTGTCTATTCAGAATTTCATGTATGGACCAAAAGGAGTTGTCAAATAGAAATAATATCCATTAGTTTTTAAAACTTTCATTACCTGCCAGCACCTTTAATCCATAATGGTGGTGGTCTGATATTTCTATGGCTGCATACTTTACTCCTTTCTGTGCAAGAGTAAGGTTAAGTTGTGGACACAGGAGGCTATTTTTCTTCCTAGTGTTATATTTATGAATGACACTCTTATTTTCAAGTGATGGGTGATTCTTCACAACAAACTTAATGTGTGAGTGACTATATTATATGGCACCTATTTGTTTGCCTAAGTTGTTAAACAGCTGCCTGCATGATGTTTGAGGTTGGACATCAGGTGATACACATGTTTCTGTGCCATGAATATTTGGTGCCTATGTATGGTGTGGAAATGACCCAAAAAATTATTCCATATTACATCCAAGAATCGAAGTATGCAAAGGAACCCAATTTTCAGGTGCTTTCATCACCAAAATCAGCAATTACATGTAGAGCTGAAAGTAAGCATTTGAGAATATCTATAGTACATGATTTCCCATTCAGATTCTGAGCAGTAGACACAGCAAGGAATTTTGAACAATCAGTTTTACATATTTCCTTTCCCATATGGTGTATTGCTATTGCTGATATATCTTGCCATGTAATGAGTTGTACAAACTTTTTTTTCCTGAGTTAAGTGACTGACCATTTACTGAGAGAACCAGTCAATGACATTTTTGAATATTTCATTTATTGTTCATTCTCTTGTTGCAGTTTTGTTGGGCTGGATTAGTAAGCTTGCATCATCAGCAAAGACCACTATTTATTCTTTGTGAGTATAAGATGGAAGGTCATTTATACATAGCAATAACAGGAATGGCCCCATTCAGAATATCCACCCAGACCCAAATGACCAACATGGCTCCTGACTTCTGTCTGTTAAATATGAAGTGACCATGTACTTATTATAACCCAAAAGCCACAAACTTCTCCAAAATTTTGCAGTGATTTGCACAGTCAAATGTCTTTCGAACAGATCCCAAAAAAATGTGGTAGGTGAAATCTTGTTATTGAGATATTTTAAAACATGGTTATTGGAGTGGTAGATGGCATGTTCAGTAGAGAGGCCCATCTGAAACCCCAATTGTGACTGGCACAGAATCTTATAGTTGCAGATATGCCCAGCTATTCTTAAATACATCACCTTTTCCAAAACTTTTGGGAAGAAAGTTAATAGTGGAATGAAATAGTCCTGTTATCTTTCTCAGAGAGAGGTCTAAGAGTTCATACCTTAGTGTGTGTGGAATGTGAAAGTGATACATTAAATATCGGGCAGAGTCCAGTAGCTGTATTAGAACGATATGCTTTTAACATTTTGCTTGACATGTTATCAGCCCCACAAGAACTGTGGCTTTTGAGAGAATTAATTATATTTCCCGATTTCAAATTGGTCAAATGCTTGGGGTAGTGAGTGAGTGACGAAAGCAGAAATACCTATTGCAGAGAGAAGGAGTAGTCATTTGTTATGGAAATTTTAAAACACCATCTTCTGTGTGGAAGCACATTGAGGAGAAATACTACATGTGGTCTAATGGCAGAACATGTGGATAAGGGTGAAATTCAAACCTTGAGATACTGTCTCATCATAGAGACACAAGTAGATTTGTTTTTACAACATGACAGTTCACGTGTCTCTCTGCTTTGCATGATATATAAATTACAGGAGAAGCTAATTCTCAATTGTATCAAACAAGCCATTGATAAAATAATCCCAATCAATCAAAGTGGTACTGAAATGCTACAATCAGGTGCTGCAACTTAATGTTATTGGTGGGATCTGATTTCAGAAAGGCCTCATATCAGCTGCAACTTTTGTGAATCTGACACAGTATGCAGCGAAGGCCTAATGTTTAACTTCTTGCACTGGACTCACAGTCAGGAGGACAACAGTTCAATTTCCTGTTCAGCAATCTAGATTTAGGTTTTCTGTGATTTCCCTAAACTGCTTACAGTTAATGCTGGTATGTTTCCTTTGAAAAGGGCATGGTCAGTTTCTTTCCCCATCCTTCCCCAAGTTTACCTTGTACTCTGTCTGTAATGACTCGTCAACAGGATGTTATACTACACTCTTCCTGCCTTCAAGAACTTCTTTCAAGGTGTAGGCAATTTGCTGTTCTGGTCACAGAAAAAGTTATGCTCAACTTTGTGAATGTAATTCCATTCCATAGTCCAGCAATGTTACTCATCAGCATGTTCTCTGATTGACTCTTTACAGTATTTCTTACTGTAAAAGGGGGAGGGGGGTAGGAATTTTGAACAGTGGTCTGTCTTGAGAATTAGTCCTGCCTTCCATTTTATTTAATTTTTAAGTGCACACCATGTCCTACTAAGTCCAATAAAATCCAGTAAGATGACATGACATTAATATGCCAGAACATTGAAATAAGATAGCTATATGTCCGAGTCAGACCATAAGGACCATTTCGGCACTGTCAGATCACGTCCTATTCATTGGTTGGCAGTATTATCCAGTACTGTCCTCTGGCTATCAGACAAAAAGCTACCAAAATGCAAATTCTCAGGAAGGCATAGACCCATAAAAACTCATCTAAAATAGCTCTTTACAGAATTCACAAGCTTTGCAAATCACTATGGATTAGTCTTTACCCCACAGATGTTTCTGATGTCATGGAGAAGTGGAAAAAATACTGGACTGAATGTACAGCCGACAATGCCAACTTCATTCAGAACCTATCTTTCACACTGTGAATGCTCGAGACTCAAACACATTCAAATGAGACAGGGAAGGTGTGCCCACATCTTGAAGAATTGCAGTTATTCTGTAAGTGCAGCACGTGACTGTGGCTGGAGGAACAGACAAAAAAGACATACGGAACTTTGTGACAGATTAAAATTGTGTGCCGTACTGGGACTTTAACCTGGGACCTTTGCATTTCACATGCAAATGTTGTATCAACTGAGCTATAGAGGCGTGAACTTTATAAATAAAATCTGGGAGGCGAAATCGAAAAATTACTGAAGGAGACATGGAAAAATATCTGAAAAGATAAATGCTGCTATGATGTAGAAGATTTCTTGAGTGATAACCATGTAAAATAGTATCTGTCTAAAGAAGCAACACAACATGTATTATTAACATAGATTATTATTTTTTAATGATAACCACGTAAAATAATACCTGTCTGATGAAGTAACAACATATATATTATAACCTTAGATGTACATAGTGTTAGAATTGACAAGTCACTTACATCACAATGTTTGTAAGAGGCCTGTTACGTGATACTGAATATTTGATTTGATATGTGTCCAAGAGCAACTCTCAACCCACCCTCACAGCTGTACTGTGAGAGAGGGTCATGAGTTGTGTTTGGATAGCTCAGTTGGTAAAGCACTTGCCCATGAAAAGCAAAAATCCCAGGCTTGCATCTCAGTCAAACACACAGTTTTAGTCTGCCAGGAAGTTTCAAATCTGTGCACACACTGCTGCTGAGTAAAAATTCATTCCGAGAATAACACATGTTACGGAGAACTGTTGACTGTCAATTTGAGATAGGGACTGTGATCTGGAAACAACTAAGTTGGAAGTTTTGAGTGAGAGTAAGAAAATTTCACTTATGCTGTTCATCTGCAAATGAGGATAAAGGTCCAAGTAGATACCTTTCTGTAATAATTTTGTTTATCTACACAACTTCCACTAGGTGCTGCATTCACATTAGTAGTTCAAGTTGCTGCGCCAATTTGCTGTGCAGATACAGCAAGTTCCGTCAAACTCATTCGACCAACATTTGTGCTGTTTGAACAACATCACAGGGAGCAAGAAATTTTGCCAGAAGATTCTCTTCAGTCCCTGTAGGTGTCTTGTACGTAACAGTTTATACATAACTCTGTGAAAAGGACTTACTTTTCCCATCCACCTTTCAGTAAATGCCTTACACAAATATTCACAGTCAAAATGTGCAGAGTGAGCAGGGGCTCCATTTTCTTGAAACTCGTATGTAAACAAAGAGAAAATGGAATCTCTCCTAATAACCTGGGGAGTATATCTCTCAAACACTAATGCAGTTAAGTCGGGCGTGGGGGAGATGCAGATACAGGTCCGTTAAGCTTCTTTTTGCTTATTCAGACTGCTAATTCTGCTGCTGAATATAGTGATATTTCAGTTATGCTGATTGAGTATGGACTTAAATTTGGAAATACTGAGTGCAGTCTTACAGATCCTTACAGCAGGACTTACCGCATCATTATATACAGTTTTTGCCATCTGCAGTGCATTAGTGGTGTTTCCCAGTCTCACAGTTTACAGTCTATACCTACATGAAGATCAAGTTGCCCATTCTACAGTATTAACAACTACAAACATAATAAATCAGCATATTGCATCATATGAACTATGACTGATGGAAACACCTTCTGCAGGCAGAAAGATTGGGGGATGGGGTTACTTGAAAATCGGACAGACAGTATTGAAATCATGGATAAATGCTACATTCTTTGTCATGTATTCATCATCCATCCCATTATTTGCTAAGTGCGTCCATTTTATCAAATATTTCCTTAACATTAACTGAGTTCTCTGTCAGTGCTTAGCAGAACATAACAATAATTTTGGTGTTATGTGAGTATTATTTATTCATTCATTCATTCATTTATTTGTTCATTCACAAACTGGTTTTTGGCTTCTTACACCAAAATAGGTAGCAACAGAATTTCGGAACCACACAGAAAACGATGTGCGACTTCACTGATATTACTGAAACAAAGTGTATCAGAGGAAACCATTACATTAATAATTATTTAAATAAAAATAAAATTTTAATATAACTCATTTTTAGATTGAACTAACAATTATAAAATAATTTCTCCTAACACCATACAGAAAGTTCTGAAAATTTTCTATTGTGAGTTTTTAATAACTGTGAAAGCACAACGAAAAGTGTGATTGAAGCATGAATAGTTCACTCCTAAATATTATCTACTGTGTGACCCATGTTTTTTGTTATAAATCTTACAAATATTTTCATAGCCATTAAATGATCACAATCACAAATTTTAAGAGCTATCGGTGTGCGGTCAGGAATCTGTGTGGGGATAGGAGAAATTATTTTATACTTTTTAGTCCAATTTAAGAACATGTTATATTAAACTTTTATTTAAATAATTTTTTCTGATTTTTAGTCTTGTTTTATTGTTGCAAGCTATTGTGACCAGAATCTGACAAGATTGGGAATGACTGAAAGAACCAGCAGACTGGCCAACTGGCCAGGGGCTGCTAGCAGCGGTTAGTCAAATGTGAACAGTAGCACAACAGCAAGAGGAAAACAGACATGGAAACAGCATGGCAGATTAACAAAGTTCAAACGAGTAATTCAAGAATGAAAACCCATGTAGTAGCAAAATCTGAGACCAAAGCAACATGACATGAGAACACAGAGAATACACAACTGAAGGCAGAGCCGCAGTGCGGCTAGATTTATTATGGGGCAAAGAGCACTAACTGGTCACCAAAGAGGGTGCCGCCCTGCAGCACAGGGAGACTATCGTTGCAAAGCCAGTGTTGTCTAGCAGCCATCATCAGGTTTCACACATACTGCCTGGAGTGCATTCCGATACCACTTTCACAACATGCTGGTCCTGCAGGGCAGCTGAGATGTTTCGTGTTACCAACCTTTTTCACCCCCACTCCTATCAGATCTAGGCGGATCGGACAAACAAAAAAGCAAGTTAATATTGTATTGTCATCTAGTTCTAAGCAATGTTAAAAATTTCAAGTCTGTGGCTCATTGGGAAATTAGTTTAAAATCAATTTCCAAATTTGTACTGAACAGACAGATAGACAAGAAAGCAACGTTGTAAAAGTGTGTTAAAAATTGCAAAAATTGTCACATATTAAACATGAATAACAAAGTTGATTTTACTGTTGTAACCTGATTCTGTCATACATCCATAACAGAAGTTTAATGGGGGAGGGGGTGAAAACGGAACCAGCATTTTACGCATTTCAAGGATTTCCAGTAATGTCTTCTTTCTGTTTTTCTTGACAGTATGTAGAATGTCTGTTGGCATATTTTCACAGAGGTAGAATATATCGTACGTAGTTTCCAGCTCCTTTCATGTTTTGACAACCTAGTTGCCACAGCTTTTTGTGATAGACCAACACATCATTTTCATTGTGCCTGCAGGTGATGTTCCACACACCATTTTTTCTATTGAGTTATATGTTATTAATTATGAAATATTTTCCTGTACTGTGTAACTCAAAAATTACTCATTGGTTTCCGGTTTCAGAGTATTCGTGCATTAATAATTAAAAATCATTTACTTTGCTGTAACTTGCAGCAAATAAACAAACACTTTTCTGATTACAGTATTTACGTACCACCAAACATTAATACAACTTAAAATGATGGATCCTTGTATCTGGGGAAAATTAAAAGTCCACCAGAAAGAAAGCACAGAAGAAGGAATAGACAGCCGACATTCCAAAAGTCGAGTGTGTATCATTAAGTGGGATCAGTGGCACTTGACAATAATGTAAGCAAGTTCAGAGTTTTCCGCGTGACATAGTCCGTGACAACACAAATATCTTGAGGAAATGCTTCAGAGTCTACCACATGTAGTCAAGCACTGCTGGCATAGTCAAAAGTCCCATGGCAGTAGAGCAGGGAGAGATAACAAATTTGGCAGAGTCCTTTGCAGCAGAGCATATTCGTAAACAGACTCCAGAGGCAGTGGTGTTGAGAAGATAGTGGCATGGCATAGCTGGTGGTGATTTGTTTGGAGTGGATACATGTTGATAAAATGCCTTCTACCTCCTCTGGAGCCATTTCTATGAACCTATTTGTAGTTCCCCAGGTGACTGGTTTGTGTGCGCGGTAGTCACGTGGCATACTTATTGCCACTTGTGCAGATATGCTAAACTTACACTGTTCATGGTCTTCACCGTTTGTGTGTCTTTGTCCATTGATGTAAGACTTTTATTGTCCAGAAGAGACAGTATTTCTGTAATCATAATGTATTGTACTTCCTTTTACACATTCATGCAATTCTTGCCATACATTCATCATTTTCTGCTGAGTGCAGCCGTGACATCTTCCTTGATTCCTGTGTACTTCTCTGGCATCTAAAGTCAAATAGCAAATTCAGTTAATGCTAACTGTATTTCTGTTAACAATATAACTAACTGTTTGAGCTCTTTTTTCTCTTTTCTGCCAATTTAAAGTATCTCCATTAACTTTCTTGTATTATTTCCATATAGGGGGCAGCAGTAATTCGCATGCTTGAAGACTTCCTTGGGTCAGAAGCTTTCCGGCTAGGCATCTCAGCTTTTCTGAAGAAGTATGAGTTTGACAATGCTGTGACATCAGACCTTTGGACAGTACTTCAAGAGCAAGTGACTGATGATGGTATTGAAGTAGCTTCAGTGATGGATACATGGACACGTCAAATGGGCTACCCTGTAGTTGAAGTACTTCGTGGCTTAGAGTCAGGTTCACGCTTTCTCAGCCAGAAGAGATTTCTCTCAAATCCCAAGGCTACCTACAATGCTAGTGACACTCCATACGGGTAAGTGTGATACAGATTTGTACAAATCATTTTGATATGAGGTCTATTCAAAAATTTCCAGAACTTTGTCCACAAAAATTTTCTGCGCTTATCTTTTACTTATTGTGCATGGTCTCCTTCCAGATACTCTCCTCTGCAATTGATACACCACTCCCAGTGCAATTCCCACTTCCAGAAACAGTCTTGGTACACCTCTTGCTGGATCGCGGCACAAAGTGCTGTCTGCGAATTTTCCTTTATCTTGTCTATTGCTGCAAACTTTGTCCTTTCAGTGAGGTTTTTAAGATTGGAAATTAAAAAAGGTATGCAGGGGCCTTATCTAGAGAGTATGTAGGATGAAGCAGCACAGTGATTTCATTTTTTGTGCAATGGTCAAGCATCAACAGAGATGAATCAGGGTGAACTTGATGGTAACACAATGCATTCCAAGATGCTGTCAGGACTTCATGACATAATCCAACTGAAATGTTACATTCTTCTGCACTCTCTCAAACAGTCAGTCTCCCATTGGCACGTACAGTTTAGTTGACGTTTCTGACATGAGCGTTGTCGGTAGGTGTTGAAGGGCATCTGGATCGAAGGTCATCTTTAAATTCTGTCCAGTCATTTTTAAACCATGTGAACCATTTGTAACACTGGGTACAGCTTAAGCACTCATCACTGTAGGCTTCTTGCATCATTTGGTGTGTTTTTGTAAAGGTTTTTGTGAGTTTCACATAAAATTTAATGCTGGTGCATTGTTTCTCTAACTATGCAATCTCAAATTACACAAACTGTGACACAATGTTCTACTCAGTACAACACTGAATAATAACTAACAGACACACAACAATGAAAATTTTGGCAGTTACATATCAAACACAGGTGTCTGCAAGGATGCCAACTGCATTTCACTCCAAACATCATTAGCGTGAAATTACGAATGTTCCCCAAATTTTTTGAACAGACCTCATATGTGTGACAGACAGCAGAAAGGATCTGTAGAAAAATAATACAAGGACAAACTATTCTATAAACGTACTTTCATTCTGTTGTACTAAGTAATGACAGATATTTACCTAGTATGGCTACCGCTTTATATTTCATTGGATTAGGTCACATCCATCTTATTTACAGTTGGAGTTGGTATAGTGACATAACTGGAAATGTCGTATTAGAGATGTGCCAGTACTTTGAATAGTGTAGTTATAATGGTTTAAAACAAAAAGCTGATGTAAAAACTTTGTTAATGATTTTAAATGGTACAATTGTATGCATTGAGAAAAATATGTAGGAATTATTTATAGAGTTTATATCTTCTGTTTCAGACAATATAATCCACAATTATTATGTACAGAATTTCTTTTATTCTAAAAACTATTAGTACAACAGCAATTTTATACTTAGACTAAATGACATAACTATGAGGAACAAAAGATAATGGTACCTTTGTCCAACCCAAGACACGCAAGCTTGACTGAATTGACTAACTGTTTATTCACACCATTCTGATTATTTGAACAAACAACTTAAATGTACTTGGAGAGTCTTCCAGATTAAACACCAAATAAACAAACACTTCTTCTACGAGTATAATTCTTAGATGGCATAAAAGGCTGTTCTTGCTACTGCCGAGAATGAAGTCACTTGCTAGACTACGTAGTGGAAACAAAAGATAAGTTCTGAAACACTACTACTCCATTCGTCTTGAATGCTAAGTTCTTTTACGAGTATAAGTGATGTCAAGTTAAATTTCATTACTACAATCCCTGAAATGTTGTCCTAGTCCAGACCTGCCTAGCTGGTAGTGTCCGGTCCCCAGTAACAAGACATCTTGGTCAGAAGAGCGGCCATGAACGGTGTCCTGTATAACTGCAGCTATAGTGGCAGTGGCTCTGGTGGTGATCATCAGTTCCAGTCAGGAGATTTCACTCATTTCTGCTTCTTCAGCGAGAGCATAAATCCTTGCTTCGTAGAGGATTACTTCGTTTGTAGAGGATTACTTCGTTTAGACTGGCTGCAAAAACAGAACGTAAGTGTCGATCTGCGTATGTCGATTCTAACTGTGTGTGACAATTGTGATGGCTGGAGTCGCCTTCTGCTGGCCTCCCTACTGAGTTCCTCAATCTGGTGTGGTACTAGTGGAGCCACGAGCATTCGAATATTGCGGCCAGCAGACATTCAGCCGTAGGTGTGTCATAGCAAGTACTTCCTAGGGACATGAACAGAGAGGTCACTTGACATCCAAAGTAAACACTCGTTATTATTTATTTCACTTTGCAGTTTACAGACAGCCATTGTACTTAGTTTTCATCTGAGGAAAGAAAGTTACTTTCAGGTGTATCTTGAATATTTGCTCTAAGAATTTCATCTGATGCATCACTACATTTGCAACAGTTTTTCTGTCCTTAGTGGAGCCAACTGATTTGGACTTGTGTAAGAATCCTTCCAAGAGTTCAAAAGTTTTATTCTGCAGCAGGTAATGAAGGTAGTATATTAAAATTCTGGATGCCTAAGTGCCATGTGCCCCCTTATACAATTGGTGCACAATATCTGCTGTGCCATGGATTCTCTTTCTTACTTTCCACAACAGCATTTATAGCACATTGGTCTTCTACTGAAAATATTTTAATTTTCTTCAGCACTGCCTTTAGAAACCACAGTGAAATGCCAATGTATTTCCAAGAGAATGGTACTGTGTGCCTCTTTTTACATCTGTATCTACATGTGTAGAGTACAAACCACCATGAAGTGTATGCAGATGGTAACTTCCCATTGTCAATTTGTTAGAGCTTCTTTTCATTACATTCACATATGGCATGTGAGAATAATGATTACTGTGTGTAAATGTCTCTGCACACTCTGTAATTACTCTAATCTTGTCCTTGCAAGCCCTATGGGAATTATAAGTAAGGTGTTATTGTACCTTCTTAGATTCATCACTTAAAGCCAGTTCCTGAAACTTTGTAAGCAGGCTTTCTCAGAAAAGTTTGTGCCTATCTTCAAGCATCAGCCAGATCAGATTCTTCAGCATCTCTTGGACGTCCTCCCAAGGGTGAAACAAACCTGTGACCATTTGTGCTGCTCTTCTCTGTATACAATATTATGAATCTTCTCTGTATACATTGAATATGACCTGTTAGTCATATTTGGTACAGGTCCCACACACTTCAGCAGTATTCTGAGATGGATCCACGAGTGATTTTTAAGCAGTCTCCTGTATATACTGATTGGATTTCCCTAGTATTTACACTGATTGGATTTCCCTAGTATTATGCCAATTAACCAAAGTCTGCCAACTGCTTTACCTGTGGCTGAGCTTATGTGGTTGTTACATTTCATATCCCTACAGATTGTTACTCCTGGCATTTTACTCCTGATATTTGTGTGAGCTGACCAATTCCTAGTTCTAACTCATTGATATTGTACTCCAGGTAACTACATTCTTTAATTTTGTGAAGTGCAAAATTTTATATTTCTTTTTAAAGGAAGTTACCAAGTGTTTCATCACTTTGAGAGCTTATTGTGATTTGACAGTGTTTGTGCAGCTTTTTTCTGACAGCACTAAATTGTAGATAACTGCATTATCTGCAAGAAGTCTGTGTTTATAATTAATATTGTCTGCAAGATCATTAACATGCAACATGAATAGCAAGGATTCCAAAACACTTCCCTGGGGTGCACTTCAAGCAACTTCTGCATTTGTAGATACCGCTCCATCCAAGACAACATGCTGCATCCTCCTTAGCAAGAAATCCTCAATCCATCTACAAATTTTTCTTCATATTCCATATGACTGTACTTTCAGCAACAAGCATAGGTGTGGTACTGAGTCAAATGCTTCTTGGAAATTGAGGTGTGCAAGTTGGGTATCATACGATCTATGTTCTTGGAATCCATGCTGGTAGACATGAAAAAGATTCCGTTTGAGATATGTCATTACGTTTGAGCTCTGAATATGTTGTAAGATTCTGCAACAAACAAATATAAAGGATTTTGGGCAGTTGTTTTGTGGATCACTTCTGCTACCCCTTTTGTAGATGGGTGTGAACAGTGTTTTATTCTAACCACTGGGAATGGCTTTTTGTTCAAGGGATCAGTGGTATATTGTGTTTAAAAGTACTTTATAATTTTGGAAGATATCGAAATTTATTGAGATAACTTACAGAATAAGTAGATGTGTTATTCTTTAGCAAACAGCCTCAAGTTTGATCTGCCACCAGGAGCACCAGCACAGTGCACAGTTAAAATGACTACTTTCAGTGGATTGGAGTGTATTCACTGTGTGTTTTGGTTGCATGAAATGAATTCTGCAACAACTTAAATTGCTAAAGACCTTCCAACAAGGCCTGAAATTTACTCCTGGCACAAGAACTTTGTTGAGACAGGTTGTTTACTGCAACATGATAAATCATCAGTTCACCTACATGTTGACGATTATGTCAAACAGGTCAGGGAGAGCTTTGCCCGCAGTCCACAAAATGACTGAGATGTGATGGTTTACTACCAGAAATATGGTGTGCCATCTCATTTCCTCATGGAAGTTCAAGGTTTCCTCAGTAATCGCTTCCCAGGTCAGTGAATTGGCCGTGAAGGGCTAATTGCATCGCCACCTAGCTCCCCAGACTTGACCCCACTGGATTTCTTTCTCTGGGGTTTCATTAAAGACCATGTGTATGTTCCTCCCCTACCCAACAACTTAGCTGACCTGAAAAACTGAATCTATGCCGCCATTGCACAAGTGCTGCGATGAGTGTGGGAAGAAATTGATAACCAGTGGGATGTTTGCTGCATCACAAATGGTAGTCACATCAAACCAAAATAACACCTGACCCTTTTATGTGAAACTTGAGTTTGTTTGCTACAAAATGACGTATCTACCAATTCTGCAAGTTATCTCAATGAATTTCTATATCATTCCAAAGTTAAAAAGTTCTTTTGGACTCACCCTGTCTTTCTCCTTTGAGCGGACTTCTGAACTATCTGTTCCAGATAGTCTTCAGAGAACCATTTAGTGATGTTTCGCAGGATGTCTTTTCATGTCCACCACTAACAAAATTATAATTATCTGAGTTGATTGTCACATAATTAAAGTCTTCTCCGATGATTACAGAATGCTTAGGGAACTTACATACCAGTGAACTGAGGTTTTCTCTGAAGTTATTGGTTACATCAGAAAGTGAGGCTAATGGTTGATAGAAGGATCCAATTATAATGTTGTACCCATACTTGATATTGAGTTTTGTCCAAACAGTCTCACACCAACAGTCTCAATTTCTATCTCAGTGGATTTGAGTTTCTTATCTACTCTGACAAATACACCATCTCCATTTATCATTAACCTATCATTTTGGTGTGCGTTTAACTTTTTCCAACCAGCTGCTGTGTCTAATATTGTGTGAGCTCCACTGTTTCTTAGGAGTGCACTTCAAATTGTGGTACTTTGTTGCAAATGCTTTGGCAATCAATTGCATTTGTTTGGCCACTGATACTTCCAGGTATTTACCAGCTTTCATTATCTGTACTGGATAGAGTGTCATCTAATCTAAAATACCTTTGTGTACACCACACGCATGGTTACCTACCTGGATAACAGCCTCTGATGTGTAGTGCAAACATGACCCATTTAGGGGGACCCTACCTTTCTCAATTCTGATGCATGTCTAGGAAGCCTGGCTTGTCACAGAGCCTTCCACATCTCTGGTTCATGTCTTCCATTCAACTCAGAATCAGGGGACCACAATAAGTTATGGAGACAGGGCTGCAAAGTGTGAGCCTTACTGTAACTCGGTGAACAAGGGTAATCTTCTCTGCTAGTCACTAGAATGATCCACGTATGACCTTGGATCTCAGGCAATAGGAATTGTTTATACCAATGTGCACGCCCCCCAGTGCCTGTACTTTGTGTTACTTCCCATCCTGTTCTGTTAATTCCCTAAGTAGTATGATTATTTAAGGTTCACTTGAACTTCCAGCAATTAATAGTCCCCTACCTCCATATGTTTCCTTCCCCATGACATGGGGCACAGCAGGTTCACATTATAGCATCAAGCATTGGTTTGAGTAATCACAAAGTCTCATCCAGGTTATGTTGCATGTCTTCCTCTAGCATATGACCTTCATGGCCTTGTCAAACTGCACATACTATGCCTTCTCTGTGATTTAAAATGCTGCAAAAACATTGCTGAAGCAGCCCATCTCATCTGTGACTCCAATACTGTAGTGGAAACATAGGTGCACTTCAAAGAGTTATCTTTTTGGTAACACTCCAACTTCAAAGATTTATCTTTTTGGTAACACCATTACATTAATGAATTACTTCTTTAGCCATAATGTCATGTATTATTGAGTTGATACTTTGCACTCCAGAGCCTCTGTTGACTATGTATCTAGTGCACAGACTTGCTAGTGCAGTGGGCCACAAACCCTGCATAAGGGCCTCAGAAAGATAATAGATAGATAGACAGAGAGAGAGAGAAACAAACAAAAACACACAAACCACTGATGACTAAATGCTGTCATTCCCTGCAGGCCCAAGTGCAGCTATTGTTGCCATGTCTGCATTGTTGTGCAGGTGGACAAGTTGGAAAATAACATACCATGAGACTAGCACAGCTCAAAAGAACTAAGTTCTGCAAGGGTGTGCACAGGTGTTTCCAAGAAGCATGAAAGGAAACAACACACACACACACACACACAGAGAGAGAGAGAGAGAGAGAGAGAGAGAGAGAGAAGCCAGTGAAAGGTGGGCTGCTATCAGTGGTGGGCTGCATGCTGCCTGTGGGCCGTGGTCTGTGCATCCGTCCTAGATATGGATAGTGCTGGTTTGAAATGTTTCCTGCCGGCAGAATATCTCAAGTATTTTACCTGTTATAATAGCAGAAAACTTTTCATTGGCTATCCCATCAGTTATGTCACTGATACAGTAGTGTTTCCTGTTGCTGTCCAGAATTAATGGTCATGTAAACTACTGAACTAGATGTGGTTAATGTGAAATTAACCACATGGTTGCATGCAATACCAGTCTACATTTAATGCAAGTGAATGTGACTTCAAAATCTGCTGCATAACAACTACATGTTGGTTTAGTGTCCAGAAGACCTCCCCCAAAGTTCCTGTCACATATGTTGCATATAATTAGGATAAGTCTTCTGGAATTTGGATTCTAACAGTGCCATATTCTGCCTGTTTACATATCTCTGTATTTGAATAGGCATGCCTATAGCAGTTTCTTTGGTGCTTCAGTATATATTGTGAACAGACATGATACCCATTGAGATGCTAATACAGTTGCAATGACAGTACGTAATGGTACAGCTTGTCACAACATTTACATTTGGCTTCTGTTTTTCCATGTACAGTTTGTGTTTCATACAAATTCCGTACACTGTCATCAGATGTTGTTACCATGAAAGGCTGGACAACTATAATGGCTGCAGATGCTGTGGCAGATTTTATTTATTGGTGCATTGACCAAATAAGCACATTATATAATAGAATATTTTACCTCTAGCTCTAGCATTTACTCGAACAAGCATTTCCATGCCTAAGGGTATTGCTATCGCAAGTACAAAAGAAAGCTGGTACTCACTCATGTAATTTATCAAATTTTGTTGTTGGTGTCTTAAGTTCACACTAGTCTATCCTATGCAAGCGTCTTCATCTCTGAATAACTACTCCATAGTAAAGCTGTTGAAAACCATGTTCATTGTGTTTAAAACATTTAATGTGAATTTTTCATCTGTGTGACAACATTATCTTGACTAGAAGAAGGGATCGGTTGGTAGGACATGTTCTGAGGCATCAAGGGATCACCAATTTAGTATTGGAGGTCAGTGTGGAAGGTAAAAATCGTGGAGGAAGACCAAGAGATGAATACAGCAAGCAGATCCACAAGGATGTAGGTTGCAGTAGGTACTGGGAGATGAAGAAGCTTGCACAGGACAGAGTAGCATGGAGAGCTGCATCAAACCAGTCTAGTTTTCTATGCTTTTTTTGTACACATATACATGTTTGTTGTAAATAGATTTTCCAGGTCTGTGCTACTTCATGAACAGTAATTGTACTGCACTTCTGGACTCCTGTGCATATAAACTTTTAGACTGCATGAAATGTATTGTAATTTAGAACTTTAATGGAATGATTTTAATTTTATATCTTCCAGATATAAGTGGGCAATACCCATCACTTACATCACTTCAGACAATCCTACGGAGACTAAGAGGTTGTGGTTGCAGCCAACAGAAACACAAAGTAAGAGATATATGGATATTATTTTAATCATCCTCCTTACTAATACAAATTCTGCCTGAAGAGGATGGGGGAGTATCTCCAAGAAAAGTAAAATCATTGGCATGTTAAGTGAAAGCAATAGCTTTGTAGTTGTCAAGTTGCATTAAAAGATCAGCTTGTATTGTCGTATTAAAGCACCATTTGCATTCTGTATTGGATAAGGAAGTTTTAAATGATTTTGCAGTCATTCATTCATATCCAGTGAGAGGAACAACTTATCTACTGCTGTTCATGACTTGAAATCTTCACCACTGGCAGTTTAGACTAGCTGCTATATTGATTCTCTGTGGTGGCCAAGTAATTTGCAAGTTATTTCTTCAATTCAGATACACAAATGTATGAGCTGATCATTATATAAGTATTAAGTCTAACCTTGTGGTTATAATATCCTGCTTAGTTAACAGTCACATTTTTAGAACTACTTAGTGGTGAATAAAAATTTAATTTGTGAGTATAACAAACAGAAAATGCATAACCAGAAGACATACATTAGGGCAGTGAGGAGTCAGTGTTATTACTATTGATTATTCCAACCCATTCTAACCGATATATGACACAATTGTAATGCTGAAGTAGTCCAGATCCAATACATGCTGTTCTTATAACTCTTTAACAAAAGAAACTAGTTGCAGAGAAGTGCCTAATTTTGATTTACATTGAATAATTACACACTTTAAATTAATGCACCTGAGTATAGTAGAAATAATAACGAGTTTATGTGCAACTTTGTGTAAAACGTTTTAAAAATACATTCATTTTGCAGAGAAACTGGAAATTGGTAATGCTACTTGGCTAAAGCTGAATAGACATGAAGTTGGCTACTATAGAGTGAACTATGAGTATGAAGATTGGAATGCTCTTATTTCATTATTGAAAACTAATACTCAGGTAAGTGGAATCAGTAGTTTTTGGAGTAGATATTATGCCAGTCAGGCATAAGGGCATAGAAAACTGAATATACCAAGTTTGGACATCTTTACCAAGTTTGGGCATCTTTATCTTTGAACACAAAAAAAAAACAAAATTCTTTCATTCATCATGTTCTGTAGAGTCCATCAAGAAACAGTACCTCACAGATGTGAAACAAGTTAAGGTATACATTAGCAAAGGAAATAAAATCATAGAAACTTAATCTGCACACTGTATCAACAACAAATTGTCACTCTACTACGTAATGCTGTATTTGCTTATGCCAGTTAAATTTAACCAAGTAAACTGCAAAGACAGCTGCTACTTTGAAAAAAAGTTCTCATTTGTGTTACATAAACAAATAGCTGCCATTATTTTCTACTGGTAGCTTAATATTTATAGCCAGAGTCAGATATACTGTATGTCTTTCTTACTTTGCATTTCTGACACCTCTACCTTCCAAATAAAACAAGAAAAAATTCTCTCTTAGATTGCTTACATAATAACAACCACAATTTTTCATACAATAGGGGGAAGGTAGCCACTCAACTTTAGCAGATTGGTGTTTGGAGCATAGAAACACGTAACAGAAAACATTATTCACACTAGCTTTCGAGCTTTTGCTCTTTTTGCAGTAAAATACTCACATTCGCACATGGACACACCCAAATGAACACTCCCCACAATTTTAGTTGACTAGGACCACCAAAAGCAGGTTGTTTGATATTTGTTAAATTTCACAGTTCATAACAGGAATATTTTGCCTAAGGAATGCTAAACAACAGTATTTGATATTTTCTATTTCACTTACCTTCCACTTCTTTGTAATTACAGTTCTGTAATACTCAAAATAGAAATTTATAGGAAACAAACTTTAATTCTTATGGACGTTGTGATGGATGGGGCTTTTGTTTAAAAATTAAACAACTAATTTAAATTCTTTTGCTACATTTAACCTTCAATGACATTGTAAATCTAATGCATTCACAACACAACTAAAAATCTTAAAAATCACTAGATGTTAGACCTCCAAATAAAAGTGATGGAGTTACATGCAAATTGTCAAACAATATTAAGATAATGAATTTCTTTGAAAGAAAAAGTGTTTATTTAAGTGTGCACTGAGTGTTAGAAACATATACAGTGGAAGTTAAACAACAACAGAGCAACAATGGCTAGAGAAAGGAGTGGAGAGGGAGCAAGTGGATGACTTACGCTTTTCTATAAAGGAGTGTGCAACTACTTTGCAAAGGGACACATCTTTTATTACTTTTAGATATATATGGACTATAGTTTCTAAGTGTAATAAAATGTTTTAAATGTACTTTCACAGTCACTGGATACTGCTGACAGAGCACATTTGTTGGATGATGCCTTCAGTCTTGCAGCTGCAGGGCAACTCAGGTATGAAACAGCCTTGGAGCTCACACGATATTTGAGCAATGAGACAGAGTATGTGCCATGGGTTGTTGCTACCACACACTTCACCAAGATGTTCCACCTGCTACAGGGATCTGATGAAGCCCATGGCTTACTCAAGGTTAATAATATTAATATTAGCTGTCCATAATGAATGTTAAAAAAATAAATCTAACCATTTACTAAAACCTGGGACAACAGTACGTGGCTGTATTGGACATTAATTTAAAAACATGATTGAATCATTTTTTGAAAATTTAAAAATCCTTTTGTACTAGTATTAGTATTTAGGCGCTTCTATGTTTCTCCGCCAATAAGTGATGTAAATGGTATATTAATGTAATCTTTAACAGCTGATCATTGCCATGTGCTAAAAGTATGCATTTATAGGCTGTGATTTATCATAGGGTGGGAAGGGAAAAATGGCTCAGTTATCTGCAGAGAAAAGTTATTATTTTCCAGCTAAGAACTTTTGTGGTATTTGACAAAGGCAGCTTAGTATATTTGTCACACAGGAAGCATGAGAATTGTGGTATGTGCATTAGAGGACAAACTGTGTAAACAGACTAATTCTCTGAAAAATACAAGAAAGGACATCAGAATCTGATGTTACTGCAAAAGCCATTTCAGTCATAAAATGGTTGGTTTTTTGATTTGCAAGTAGGAAAGAGGAAAGATAAGTGAATTATAATACTTACTATTGGACTTCTATTTGTCAGTATATAAAAAACACATAGGTCAAGGGTAAAGATAAATACCCACAGTACAGTTGAGTGATTGACAGGGATGTAAACAAGATTAAAATGACCTCTCACCTTTCAGGCAATGTCTCTCCTTGCAGCCACCAAACAAACACACACACACACACACACACACACACACACACACACACGACCAAATTATCCCAGCACTGCAGCCTGATGGATGTGGGGTTGATGAGATAAAAAGGAGAGTAGAGAAGATGACACCTAGGGGGAAAGACAACAAGGGAACAGGATAGGAATGTGGAACTGACACAGACAGGAGAAGTTAACGTGCGGTAGATGATGAATGTGAAATGGTGGAGTGGGTGAAGGGAGGGGGGATAATAGAGTGAACTTAATCAGAGAATACTTTGAGGGTAGATTAATGCCTAGGTGGATAGTGGTAGAGGGAAATGCGAGGAGAAGAGGGAACGGAAGACATGAAACAAGGGTGAAGATGTGTGAGGGCAGAGGACATTGAGGCCAGGAGGATTGCAGGATGTGTTGTAAGCACAATTCCCATGTATGCAATTCAGAGAAGCTGGTATTGAAAAAGACAGGGAGGATCCAGACAGAGCTGGCTGTGAAGCAGCATGTTGCGCTCAGAGGCATGTACTGAGTGGGTGCATAGGACAGGCTTTGCACTTGGGTCTTTGACAGGGTTTTCACCTATGTAGCAAGGGGTTGGGAGTAGGTTCAGCATAAGAAAGGGCTTGAATAGTTCGTATATTGGGATGTCAGCAGAGTACCCTCTTTGGGAGAGTTAGGAAAGATTTTAGGAAGAATGTTTTCCTCCCAGGGTACAATAAAAAAGGTGATGGGTGTCCATTCCAGGTTGACAATGGATAATTATAGGGATGCTACTTTGCAACTTATTCACAAGAAAGGTTGGAAAATTAGGGTCATTTGTAGCTATGGCTCAGAAGATATGTTTGTGGCTTACAGCCTATTCATGAAGACCTTAATAAGATCTTCAGCGTACTGGGCAAGGGATTTCTTATCAATGCACAGCTACCGTCTACATGTGGCTAGGCTGTATAGGAGAGCCTTTTGGTGTGGAAAGGATAGTAGCTGTCAAAATGGATGTACTGTTGCAGGTTGATGAGCTCTAAGTGGATGGAGGTTTTTATAGAGTCATTGGTGAAACTCAGCTCAATACCCAGGAAGATGACATGCTGAGCCGAAGAGGATGAGGTGAAACAGACAAGAGTGAAGGTCCTAAAATGTTGATGGATGAGGACAGAGTCAACATTGTGAAGGTTATCGTCAATGAACCTGAATAAGATCTTGATTGGCAAGGAAGGTTTGCTGTAGCTGGCCCATAAACAGGTTGGCACATGAAAGGGCTATGCAAGTGGATTTGTCTGCATATCTACCCCTTGAAGGAGAATTAATTTTGGGCAAGGATATAATTGGTCATGTATAAAGGAATGAGGTGGTTGGAGTCTGCAGGATGATGAGAGAGAGGTAGCGCAGGAGCAATGCCATGGACATGAGGGATATTAGTGTATAGGGAGATGTACTATGCTTCATCTCTTCCTTTCCCATAATTTTGGTTAAAAATAAGAGGTGGGATGGCAAATAAAAATGGCCAAGATGTAAAAAACAAAAAGGAAAAGAAGATCATGTGGAGGGAGTATTTTGAAGATTCTTGAACCCAAATGAAGGCCTGAAGGAAGAAGAAGAAGAAGAGGAGGGGGAGAGAAGTTGATGATACACTGAGGAAGAGGAGAGGAGGAAAGGCATCAGGTTTGGATGGGCTAGTGCAAGAAGACTGGAAGAAGGGATAATTGTCTCACTCTTCTCAAAAGGTAATAGGAAAGAGTGCAAAAACTATCAAAGAATCACACTGATGACCCAATGTGCAAAGATCTTTGAGAAAGTGTTGGAAACACGAATTCAGTTTTGGAAACACAAATTTGAGTAAAAAAATGAATGATAAGAGAATGACAACATGGGCTCAGAGTAGGAATGTCCACAGTACATCTAATTTTTTCTGTAAACAGCTACAGGGACACCCCTAGGAGTATAGAATGGATTTGATAGATTGGGTGATAGAAGAACACATGATAACATATGAAGAAGCCCGTGTAGAGCAGAGTAGTAGAAAAGCAAAGTACAGAGGAGAAGAGAAATAGACAAAGGGAATGTGAGCTGTTTGAAAATGGGAGGAGAGAGATTAAGTTGGGAGAACAGAAGAATGACTTGAGGCAGGAAAATGCGGTTTCACCATCACTCTCCACTGGCGTAATTGGTTAAGAAAAGATGAAAGCAATGTTGTTTGCAGACAATTTGACGATTTTGGGAAACATGGAGGAGTAAGCCCAGGAACAGTTGAACAGATTCCAGTGAATACAACAAGGATATGGAATGAAACCCCATGAACCATGGACCTTGCCGTTGGTGGGGAAGCTGGTGTGCCTCAGCAACACAGATAGCCATACCGCAATGGAGGGGTATCTGTTGAAAGGCCAGACAAATGAGTGGTTCCTGAAGAGGGGCAGCAGCCTTTTCAGTAATTGCAGGGTAACAGTCTGGATGATTGACTGATCTGGACTTGTAACACTAATCAAAACGGCCTTGCTGTGCTGGTACTGCAAACGGCTGAAAGCAAGAAGAAATACAGCCGTAATTTTTCCCAAGGGCATGCAGCTTTACTGTATGGTTAAATGGTGATGGTGCCTCTTGGTTAAAATATTCTGGAGGTAGAATAGTCCCCCATTTGGATCTCCGGGCGGGGACTACTCAGGAGGACGTCGTTATCAGGAGAAAGAAAACTGGCATTCTACAGATCAGAGCATGGATTGTCAGAGCCCTTAATCGGGCAGGTAGGTTAGAAAATTTAAAAAGGGAAATGGATAGGTTAAAGTTAGATATAGTGGGAATTAGTGAAGTTTGTGGCAGGAGGAACAAGACTTCTGGTCAGGTGAATACAGAGTTATAAATAGAAAATCAAATAGGGGTAATGCAAGAGTAGGTTTAATAATGAATAAAAAAAATAGGTATGCGGTTAAGCTACTACAAACAGCATAGTGAACACATTATTGTGGCTAAGATAGACACGAAGCCCACACCTACCACAGTAGTACAAGTTTATATGCCAACTAGCTCTGCAGATGCCGAAGAGATGGATGAAATGTATGATGAGTTAAAGGAAATTACTCAGATTGTGAAGGGAGATGAAAACTTAATAGTCATGGCTGACTGGAATTCGGTAGTAGGAAAAGGAAGAGAAGGAAACGTAGTAGGTGAATATGGAATGGGGGGAAGTGAAAGAGGGAGCCACCTGGTAGAATTTTGCTCAGAGCATAACTTAATCATAGCTAACACTTGGTTCAAGACTCATTAAAGAAGGTTGTATGCATGGAAGAGGCCTAGAGATACTGGAAGGTTTCTGATAGATTACACAATTTTGGAACCAGGTTTTAAATTGTAAGACATTTCCAGGGGCAGATGTGGACTCTGATCACAATCTAATGGTTATGAACTGTAGATTAAAACTAAAGAAACTGCAAAAAGATGGAAATTTAAGGAGATGGGACCTGGATAAACTTAAAGATCCAGAGGTTGTAGAGAGTTTTTGGGAGAGCATTAGGGAACGATTGACAGGAATGGGGGAAAGAAATACAGTAGAAGAAGAATGGGTAGCTTTGAGGAATGAAATAGTGAAGATAGCAGAGGATCAATTAGGTAAAAAGACAAAGGCTAGTAGAAATCCTTGGGTGACAGAAGATATATTCAATCTAACTGATGAAAGGAAAAAATATGAAAATGTAGTAAATGAAGCAGGCAAAAAGGAATACAAACATCTCAAAAATGAGATCAACAGGAAGTGCGAAATGGCTAAGCAGGGCTGGCTAGAGGACAAATGCAAGGATGTGGAGGCATATCTCACTAGGGGTGAGATAGATAATGCCCACAGGAAAATTAAAGCTACCTTTGGAGAAAACAGAGCCACTTGTATGAATATCAAGAGCTCAGATGGAAACCCAGTGCTAAGCAAAGAAGGGAAAGCAGGAAGGTGGAAGGAGCATATAGAGGGTCTATATAAGGGAGATGTACTTGAGGACTATATAATGGAAATGGAAGAGAATGTAGATGAAGATGAAATGGGAGATATGATACTGGGTAAAGAGTTTGACAGAGCACTGAAAGACCTTAGTCGAAATAAGGCCCCGGGAGTAGACAACATACCATTAGAACTACTGACAGTCTTGGGAGAGCCAGCCCTGACAAAACTCTACTGTCTGGTGAGCAAGATGTATGAGACAGACAAAATACCCTCAGACTTCAAGAAGAATATAATAATTCCAATCCCAAAGAAAGCACATGTTGACAGATGTGAAAATTACAGTACTGTCAGTTTAATAAGTCGCGGTCGCAAAATACTAACATGAATTCTTTACAGACGAATGGAAAAACAGATAGAAGCAGACCTTGGGGAAGATCAGTTTGGATTCTGTAGAAATGTTGGAACACGTGAGGCAATACTGACCCTACGATTTATCTTAGAAAATAGATTAAGGAAAGGCAGACCTAAGTTTCTAGCATTTGTAGACTTACAGAAAGCTTTTGACAATGTTGACTGGAATACTCTCTTTCAAATTTTGAATGTGGCAGGGGTCAAATACAGGGAGTGAAAGACTATTTACAATTTGTACCGAAACCAGATGGCAGTTATGTGATTCAAGGGGCATGAAAGGGAAGCAGTGGTTGCGAAGGGAGTGAGACAGGATTGTAGTCTATCCCCGATGTTATTCAATCTGTATAGTGAGCAAGCAGTAAAGGAAACAAAAGAAAAATTAGGAGTAGGAATTAAATTCCATGGAGAAGAAATAAAAACTTCAAGGTTCGCCAGTGACATTGTAATTCTGTCAGAGACAGCAGAGGACCTGCAAAAGCAGTTAAACGGAATGGACAGTGTCTTGAAAGGAGGATATAAGATGAACATCAACAAAATCAAAACAAGGATAATGGAATGTAGTCGAATTAAATCGGTTGATGCTGAGGGAATTAGATTAGGAAATGATATGCTTAAAGTAGTTACTGAGTTTTGCTATTTGGGGAGCAAAATAACTGATGATGGTCGAAGTAGAGAAGATATAAAATGTAGCCTGGCTATGGCAAGGAAAGCGTTCTTGAAGAAGAGAAATTTGTTAACATTGGGTATAGAGTTAAGTGTCAGGAAGTCGTTTCTAAAACTATTTGTATGGATTGTAGCCATGTATGGAAGTGAAACATGGACGATAAATAGTTTGGACAAGAAGAGAATAGAAACTTTCGAAATGTTGTGCTACAGAAGAATGCTGAAGATTATATGGGTAGATCACATAACTAATGAGGAGGTATTGAATAGAGTTGGGGGAGAAGAGAAATTTGTGGCACAACTTGACTAGAAGAAGGGATCGGTTGGTAGGACATGTTCTGAGGCATCAAGGGATCACCAATTTAGTATTGGAGGGCAGCACGGAGGGTAAAAATCTTAGAGGGAGACCATGAGATGAATACGCTAAGCAGATTCAGAAGAATGTAGGTTGCAGTAGGTACTGGGAGATGAAGCAGCTTGCACAGGATGGAGTAGCATGGAGAGCTGCATCAAACCAGTCTCTGGACTGAAGACCACAACAACAACATGGAATGAAATTTAGCGTAAGTTAAGTGTGAAATGATGATCACAACCAGGAAGAAGGAGAGAGTCATAAGTGGAATAACAACTGGTGGGGAATGACTGAGGAAGGTGGAGAGTAAAAATATCTGGGAAGATTAATACAGGAGAATGGAAGAAATGACAGAGATACAAATGAGTGGAGCTCATTCCAGAATAGCATTAGAAGTCTGATAGGGAGCAAAGATGTCTCTCAAAAGAGCAAAAGGGTTATGTATTGAATGTGGTATGCACCAATCCTGACATGCTTCATGCACCTGGGTAATGATAGGAAGAGAGACAAGCGAAATACAAGCTAGTGAGATGAAATTCTTGAAAAATAGTATTGAAGTGACAATTATGGACAGGTTCAGGAAAGAGAGAATCAAGGAATTAATGTAGAAGGAACTATTATAGGAGGAATCAAGACTTAAATATGATTGTATGCGCCTGTCAAGTGAATGAAAGAGAGGACACCCAGAAAGATAAACAAAATAAAAAAGGGAGAAAGACAAAGAGACAGGATGATAATGATGACTTCTTTGTCACCATATGGAAATGTAATTGATGTTTAACCTCTATGAAGACTGAAATTTTCAGAAGTTGTTCTTGATTATAGATGACTAACAGTAGGCTCACTTATTTCATTAGACCTGATTTAGATTGTTGACTTGTTATAATGATGTAATCAAATTGTTAACATTCAACACAGATAACTATTTTTTAATTACCAGCTGTTAAAACTGGGACAACTAAAATGGGCTGACAGGTACAGAAATTTAACGACAGGTACATAGTTTAAAATGTAATAGCAGTGTTGTTTCTACTGAAACATGTTGGTGATGTTGCTGCTTTTTTCCCTAAGTCTGAAAGAAGCAGCATACCATAACTAACAACAAATATTTTAGTTACATGTTGTTTTTCTTAGTAGCAGATTTGAAGTGTTTTGAATTAAATTTATTTGCAGAATGTATTTTTTACATACTTATTACATGTTTCTTAGAACTTCAATTGTAAATGATAAAACATAGAAATCAATATACCCATCTATTTTCTTAAATGTCTGTGTAAAAAGTCAACAACAAGCATACATAAAACAATAAAATGCTTATTTCTTTGAACTTTATCCTTAAAAGTTCATAAGTTGTGTTAAGTAATAGCTCCAATCTGTACTGAACTTAGAATTCTCATAACTGAAATGATGTACTGGTTTTTCAGGTTTATTTGCAGGAACAGATAGAAGATGTTTATAATTCTCTAGCTTGGAATGTTAATGACACTGATGGGCATCTACAGAGGTATGATCTACATTTAAAGTGACAAACAGATTCTGATATAAAAATACAACTTCAAAGAAAAAAGGGAAATGTTCAAGCAGTAACATTGGTTTCATTCTTGTAAGATCTGGAATCTAAATTTAAGTCAAGCCTTATTGATTTAGATTATGTGTGTGTTGTTTAAATTATCTTCTGTATATTGTTAAGGCAGATTGTTGTTAAAGGTGCAAGTCTGAATAAATTCTCAGACTTTAATGGGCATAACTTTACATTAGAAAGTTAAACAAATTTGTAAAATATGGTGTGGGGCCAAGTGATAGGTTGAAGCTGTGCATTGATCCACAAATTGTACTCAGGTGGCTCTGTTTGTAAGTGTACAGCCTGCAAAAGGTGTGTTGTTTGAACCACCACCAGGCACACAGATTTAACTTATCACAGTCATTCACAATCTTAGGGAGATTCCTTCATTGAAAAGTATCTTCAGGGATGCACAACAAGTTAAGGTATATGTAAGAAAGAGAAGCAGTTATTAGAAACTAATTCTTCAGACTATATAAACACTTGACTGTTACCTGAGTTATATATAAATTGCACACTTATTTACTTATGTCACAGAGTTTATCAGCCTTGAAGATCATTTCCTAACCTCGCAATTGCCTCTTGTTAATGCATATTCTGCTGTTTCCATCCAGTTATCTTTAATAAGAAATTTAAATAGGCCTTTGACACAAAGATTTTCATCAAGCTGATACTGTTCTACCAATACTGTTCAATGTAGTGCTTGAGAAAGCCATCAGATGAATGGAGAATGCACCAATTTGAGTGAGTGAATCCATATTGTAGCACATGCAGAAGATATTATAATGTCTGAAGCTGAGATGGTAGAGGTAATGGAGGACCTACCTTACAATGCAAGCAAATTTGGCATGAAACTCAGTGCTGAACAGATAAATATAATGGTTCCTTCCAGAGAAGCAACACATAGTGCCCCAGGTCAAGTTGGAGATTAGAGATTTTCTAAAGTAGAGAATCTTTGATACCCGGGCACATGGTTTGACAACAAGGAGAATATAAACCTGGAGATCAGTTTTGTGATTATACAGGCTAAAATGGAAATAAAAAATTGCTATTCATAAGACTCATAAGCAAAGAGAGAAATTTTTTGTGTGCTATAAATAAACAAAACTGTACTTTACATACAGTTTGATACCCAAGCTACTTTCGTACATAGTCAAGTCACCATTCCAATTGAGGCACTTGTTGTACCATTTTACCAAATTTCCAATGCCTTCCGCATACTCAGTAGCTGCCAAATGATTAATTGCTAATGATTAATGGCTTTTTTAAGTTCATCATCACTTCCACAGCATTTTCCACTCAAAACAATCTCTCGGTTTGGAGAAGAAGTGATAATCACTTGGAACTAAGTCTGGACTGTATGGCAGATGTTGAAACACTTCCCACTGATATCGCTGAATCAAGTCCTGTGTCACTCCAGCTGCATGCAGACTTGCATTATTATGGAGGAGAATGACTCCACTCGTTAGCATTCTGTGCCAATTGTTTTAATGGTGTGGCAAAGCCATTAAAGCATCTGACAGGAGGCCTTTGCAGTTCACTAATTGTGAACATCTATCATCTTGGATTTTGTTTCAGTCATTGGGTGGAGTCTTCTGGTCACCACTGAGGGCCGGCCTGAGTGATCTTTGTCATGAACATTCTTCTGTCCACTAATAAAAGTGACACACCACTTCTAAACTGATGCTTCATTCATAACATTACTGTAAACCTCAGTTACCTGTCTGCAAATTTTGATAGGTTGGACTTATATGCACTGTAAAAGTTAATAACATTATCATACATTTTAAAGTCACAGAGCTAAGCATTAATCAGTTATATTCAATTGAGCTGCTGCCAAACTGAAGCCGATGGGTATCTAGGGCAGTGGTCAGTTGGCAGTGGTGGTGGGGGATACGGTCTCATGTCAAAACAAAACATTCTCTACTTTCTGAATGGCCCTCATAGCTATTGTTAATCTAATCCAGTTTCCTTGACATTTGCACCAACTACATTGATAAGAAATACATAAAAACAAGTATCCACATGATGTAAGAATGGATGCCTGTTTACAGTGAAAATTATTATTTATCCCACTCATAAAATGAATTTTCACTTCACAGTGAGGTGTGCACTGACATGAAATTTCCTGACAGATTAAAACTTCTAGAATAAAACAAAAATAATCTGGAAAATTATTAAACAACCTACAGATAAAAACAGTGAGACAAAAAGAGTTCCCAGATAATAGCAGTATCAGAAATGGTGATACTTTAAAATCATTGAGCACAATGGTCAGTTTAGTTTGACTGTGCGTATGTAACAATGTAACTGTTAATATGTTGCAGGAGACTGCGAATAGTGGCTCTAGAGTTAGCATGTCTAGCAGCACTGCCAGCGTGTCTACAACAGGTGCAGGATGAATTCGATGGTTGGTTAGTCCAACCAGACTACAGACCCCATCCTGATCTGAGAACACTTGTGTACCATTATGGTAAGTTGTTAGATTAGATTAATACTTGTTCCATAGATCATGAATACGACACTTCGTAATTATGTGGAATGTGTCAGGTTAATAAAAGATGTCTGTACAAGATATTACATTACACAAAATATTGCATGACACTAATGATTATGTTGGTTTTTTTCCCCCTCCCTTAATTTATATCTAAAAATTCAGCCAATGAGTAGAAGGAGTTGTCATCTAGAAATTCTTTTAATTTATTTTTAAATGTTGGTTGGCTATCTGTCAGGCTTTTGATGCTGTTTGGTAGGTGACCAAAGACTTTTGTGGCAGCGTAACTTACCCCTTTCTGTGCCAAAGTCAGATTTAACCCTGCATAGTGAAGATCATCCTTTCTCCTGGTGTTATAGCTATGCACACTGCTATTACTTTTGAACTGGGTTGGATTATTAACAGCAAATTTCATAAGTGTATATATATACTGTGAGGTTACTGTGAGGATCCCTAGATCCTTAAATAGATGTCTGCAGGATGACCGTGGGTGGGCTCCAGCAATTATTCTGATTACACGTTTTTGAGCAATGAATACTTTTCTACTCAACGATGAATTACCCCAGAATATGATGCCATACGAAAGCAGTGAATGAAAGTAGGCATAGTAAGCTAATTTACTGAGATTCTTATCACCAAAATTTGCAATAACCCTAATAGCATACGTAGCTGAACTCAGACGTTTCAGCAGACCATCAATGTGTTGCTTCCAGTTTAACCTCTCATCAATGGACACACCTAAAAATTTTGAAAATTCTACCTTAGCTACAGACTTCTGTTCAAAGTCTATATTTATTACTGGAGTTGTGCCATTTACTGTGTGGAACTGTATATACTGTGTTTTATCAAAATTTAAAGAGAGTCCGTTTGCTGAGAACCACTTAATAATTTTGTGAAAAACATCATTTACAATTACATCACTTAGTTCTTGGTTTTTGGATTTTATTACTATACTTGTATCATCAGCAAAAAGAACTAACTTTGCATCTTCATCAATGTGGAATGGTAAGTCATTAATGTATATCAAGAACAGTAAAGGACCTAAGACCGAACCTTTGGGACCCCGTACTTGATAGCCCCCCAGTTTGAGGAATCAGCTGTTGCTTTAACATTACATGAACCACTTATTTCAACTTTCTGCATTCTTCCAGTTAAGTATGAATTAAACCATTTGTGCACTGCCCCCCTCAAACCATAATGCCTGTGAAATATTGACTAATGTGGAAACCTCATCCTTCAATTACTTTCTTCTTGTCATCATTGTTGTTGTTTTGGTATTGTGGTGGTAGTACTACCACTGCAACTACTACTACTACTACATTACATGTTACAACATTATTACATTGAAATTTGTTGCTTGAAAAACACCCTTCCATGTTACCGCCTTCATGTGACTCCATCTCTCTTCTTTATAATCTGTTATGATCTTCAGTCTGAAAATATTGCCTGAAGGATTCAGTTTTGACAGGACTGCAGCAACTTAAGTGTCACTGCAAAGAACACATGTTTAACAACACTGTAATAATTATGCTTAATCCAAGAAAGTTTTACATTTACTATAGATATTAAGGAATAAATATAAGTAGTTGAAGAGTCAGGATTGTTGTAACTTATCAGTAGATATGCATGATTATATTTTATGCCTGCACTCTAGGTAAGTTTTTTGTGAGACATTTATTCAAAAGCCTAACTTCCTAATGAATTAAAAGCTGTTCTTTCCATGTACTTAGAATTCATACTTCAAATAGCTCCAGTACCACAATTCAGTTTTCCTTAAATATTATGTTCAACACAGATTTTTTAAATAGTAACAAATAGCTTTTCTGAGCTCTGTCAAAAAAACTGATTATAGTTATGTCAAAGCTTTCATTTAAAATTACCTGTGAACTTTCGAAGACTGAGGTGACAAATATTTGAAACATTATTAACAAAAGATATAAATAATAGTGCCCCTAGTGAAACTGGGCTGGGCCCCCAGAAAATAACTATGGCAGAATTGGTGATTTTCAAACCATTGGTATGGAATTCAATTATTACTTTTTCACAGTGGCAGCAAACATTCACCCAGTAATAAAGAACCTACAGAGATGCGCTGCATTTTCTTGAACAGACACTGCATGTACCACCAACAGACATTAGTTTCAAAACTACAACACCTGAGTACATTAAAAAATTTATCAAGTCACAAAAAATAGTAATTATGCAGACTGTGATGATTCTTCTAGTACAGTGTAAAAATCTGGTTTTGACTTAATATGAGTAGCCTTAACCTATCTTCATAACCAATGAATGACTTAAGGCATATTTCCTGACAGACTAGAATAAGCTGTAGTAAAACCCATCAAGACAACTGGATGAAGAAAACCACCTGTAATTAGAGACCTGTATCACGCATCACTCAATTTCTTTCAGAAGTGTTTGAGACAGTGGCCATGACACAAGAATGACTTGTTTACCCAACCAGAATTTGTTAACTACCCCTCAGTTTGTCTTTTATGAAAGATTCTCCACTGAGAAAGCAAGTGAAGTTCTAACAGAGCTAAACACGAACTTTGTGATCGCCAAAGCCTTTGATTTTATGGATAAGAAAATTCCACATAGCAAACTAAAGTGGTATTGCATTAACAGCATCCCTTGTGCATGGATGGAGTCTTACCTTCTCAACAGAAAGCAGAATATCTCGTTAACAAATTGTTTCACAGACATGAAATGAAGCTCTGAATTAGGGAACATAACATATGAAAAGCCACAGAGATCAGTAATGGGTCAGATCTTGTTTCTGACTTACATGAATAATGTTCCAAAGATTTTGAAAGGCCTTTAAAAAGCAAACATTGCTACTCACCACATAGCGGAGGTGCTGAGTGCAGATAGGCACTACGAAAAGACAGTCACAAATAAAGCTTTTGGCCATTAAGGCCTTTGTCAACAATAGACTAGACACACACACACACACACACACACACATGCAAATGCACACACAACTGCAGTCGCAGGCAATTGAAACCAAAACCACACTGTATCATGAGACTGCAGTTTCATTTGCATGAGTGTGTATGTGTTGTGTGTGTGTTGTGTGTGTGTGTGTGTGTGTGTGTGTGTGTGTGTTTGTTTTACTACGCATGATCTGTATGATATTGTATATTGGGTGTAATTGCTTGAAAAATGTGAAACAGAAGAAAAAAAGAAGAAATGTCAGCAATGGGACAGCAAGGTGAAACATTGTAATAGGACAGTTGAGAAAAAGGTAACGTCACATGGGTTGGGCTGTGAAACTTCCAAGGCTACATGCAATAAAGTTAAAGAAATTTACAAAAGCGACGTTTCTCAAAGAACTCTGCAGTTGCTTCAAGAATTTTAGTGTTTCAAATATGATAAAATTAGAGACACGATGAATAACATATATGCACTGCAGAACATAGCAATTGAATGAATTGACTACAGTCAGAAATGATATCAGGTACCATACTCAGGTACTGTTTATTTTGCCAGATGAATTCAAACACTGTCCTTCAGCATGGGATTTGTCACCCAGTGGGTGACAATCTATTTGCAAGGCTCAATGAACAATTGAAAAGTAATAATCAAGAAGAGAGTATTGCCTTTGATGTTTGTTTGAACAAAAATAAAAGAAAGGCTCTAATTTGTAACAATTGCGGTGGACATGGACATTTTGCAAGAGACTGCAAGAAGCCTTAGAAGAAACAATGCTGTCCTATTCTCAAGGAAAATAACCACACAGAAGAAGAGTACTACTTTAAAAATGAAATTCAAAAAACTGAAGCCTTTCAAGCCATGACCCCACTGCAAAAGTACAAACATTAAATGAGAAGAATGTTATTTTAAGAACAAAGACAACACAGAAATAGCATTTTTAATGCTGAAGACATCACACAAGATGTAGCCATTGGAGAAACAAGAAAGAAGATGATATTCAAGAAAACAAGAAAGAAGTCATTGCTGAAGAGAAGAAAAAAGAAGACATCAATGAAGAAAAGCTCAAAGAGGACACTTACTCCACATGAATACACAAAGGGAATATGTCAGAAAAAGCTAATGCGAGAGAAGAAATAGCCATCATTGTAGATAGTGCATTTACAGGACATATGTGTGATGAAGTGGTCAAGTTAACCAGGCCCAAAAATGGCCATTTTAAACTTTTGCCCCAGTTCGGAAATATCGTAGATCCAGAGCTGAAGTTAACAAATGTGAAAGACCATGATAATGTTGTGCAAACTGTCAGACAAGGTGGATAAACGAGAATAGTAGCAACAGGGTGAAAACTATTCTCAAGGATGTTATGTGTGTTTCTAAAATGAGTAGAAATCTGATGACTGAGTGCTGTCAGTTAAGTAGAATGCACTGTTGCTTTTAGTAAATATTCTGTTCAAATCTATGAAGATAAAATACTCAAATTTTTAAAGGACCATAAACAAGAAATTGATTGTAGGAATTTAAATAAAACTAGAAATGCAATCACTATTGACAGAGGAAAAACATGAACGGCAATAGATGAACTTGTGTAATGGAGTTCCTAGTAGTTTATCTTCAGCAGAAAAATTGTGTGAGAGCTAAGCTAACAAAAAACCAGTTTCTGTAGTGAGAGAAATATAGTGACAGAAATAGCAAGACTACTTGAAATGATACATACCAATATCTGTGGGAGAGAGAGAGAGAGAGAGAGAGAGAGAGAGAGAGAGAGAGAGAGAGAGAGAGAGAGAGATCCTCCAACATTAAATAATTAAATAGATACAGATGCTACATGACAGTATCAGTTGATTTCATCCCTTTTTGTGCAACCTATTTGTTAAGATTTAAATCAGAAACTGCAAAATTCATAAGAAAGTATGTGGTAGAAAGTGAAAATCAGTTCAAACTGAAAGTTTCAGAAATAGAAAATGATAATGGTGGTGAACACGCTAATTCTTAAACTAATGACTATGCAAAGAAAAAGGAATTATTGTAGATGATAGTATTTCTCATAGTCTTCAACTCAGTGGGAAAGGAGAGGGACTAAATCTAACAATGATTAACAAAGTAACAACTATGATCTTCAATAGTAAACTGAAGAAAGAATCATGGGGAGAAGGATTACTCACAGCTATATATTTAATCAATTTACCTTTGTTGATTGTGCTCCAAATGGCTACAGACTATTTGATGCAGACAGAAGAAATATTGTCTTATGAGACGTTGAATTCGAACAGTGTGTCTCAAAAAAACTGTACAAAAAATATTGTTATTGGTGAAATATCAAATGACCCAACACTCAAGTAAGTGAAATTCAGCATCAAGAAAATGAAGAAGAAAATCAAGCAGAAGGATTATGCAATGAAGAAAGAGGAAACTGCAGTTTAAGGAATAGAACACATTAGAAGAAACCTTTGAAAGATTATATTAGATTAGTACTTGTTCCATAGATCATGAATACGACACTTCGTAATGATGTGGAACGTGTCAGGTCAATAAAAGGTGTCTATACAAGATATTACATCACACTTAATATTTTTAATTTTTTATATTTTTTAATATAATTTTTTTGTGGGGGTTGGGGAAATTACCCATTTACTGTATCCAATAATTCATCTAATGAGTAGAAGGAGTTGCCATTTAGAAATTCTTTTAATTTCCTTTTAAATGCTATATGGCTATCTGTCAGACTTTTGATGCTATAAGGTAAGGGACCAAAGACTTTTGTGGCAGCATAATTTGCCCCCTTCTAAGCCAAAGTTAGATTTAACCTTGAGTAGTGAAGATCATCCTTTCTCCTAGTGTTGTAGCCATGTACACTACTATTACTTTTGAATTCATTTGGAGTGTTAATAACAAATTTCATTAGTGAATAAAGATGATGTGACTTACCAAAAGAAAGCGCTGGCAGGTCGATAGACACACAAACATACACACAAAATTCAAGCTTTCGCAACCAACAGTTGCTTCGTCAGGTTAGAGGGAAGGAGAGGGAAAGACGAAAGGATGTGGGTTTTAAGGGAGAGGGTAAGGAGTCATTCCAATCCCGGGAGCAGAAAGACTCACCTTAGGGGGAAGAAAGGACGGGTATACACTCGCACACACACACATATCCATCCACACATATACAGACACAAGCAGACATATTCGAAGGCAAAGGAGCTCCAGCAATTATTCTGATTACACGCTTTTGTGCACGAACACTCTTTTACTCAATGATGAGTTACCCCAGAATATGATGCCATATGAAAGCAGAGAAAGAAAATAAGTGTGGTAAGCTAATTTACTGAGACGTATATCGCCAAAATTTGCAATGACCCTAATAGCATAAGTAGCTGAACTCAAACGTTTCAGCAGATCTTCAGTGTGTTTTTTCCCAGTTCAACCCCTCATCAATGCATACACCTAGGAATTTTGAATGTTCTACCTTAGCTTACCGATTTCTGATCAAAGTCTATATTTATTAATGGTGTCATTAGAAGATAATGTAACAGCATTACTTTCATATGAAGACTGTATTAATGGACCAAATAAAGAAGACTGGATAAAAGCAATAGAAGAAGAAACAACATCACTTGAACAGAATGGCACATGGAAGTTGGCGAATCCAGAGGAGACAATAGGGAAAGAGATTTCGACAAGTAAAATTGATTTTTAAAGTCAGAGATGATAGTCAATGTAAAGCCAGACTGGTTGTCCGATGTTGTCAGCAAGATCAGCAAGAAAAAGATATAGATCTCAAGGAATTATTTAGCCCAGTGGTAGATACAAGTTCACTAAGACTGTTGTTTTCTGTGGCAGCAGACAAAAATATCTATATGAGAGTGTTTGATGTAAAAACAACCTTTTTCTGCAGAAAAAATGGATGAAGAGACTCTTGAATATGCCTGAAGGGCACAAAGATAAGGGAAAAAATTGTGCTTTGAAGAAAACTCTGTGTTGACTTAAACAAGCTCCAGTCAGATGAAATAAAATTCTGACATTTCGGATTTTTTAAAAGCAGAAGGACTAATTCAGTTGAAATCAAATCAGTGCATATTTAAATATGCAACTGCAGAAATGTACATGTTGATGATGGAATCATTACAGAACAAGGCTTTGAGAAAATTGAAAACATGCTAAACAAACAAAAGAAGAATTTTGAAATGTCTGTGGTTGAAAATCCATGTACATAAATAGGGATACAATTAATGAAGACAGAGGATGCAGTATTTCTACATCATGAACAACATATGAAGAAACTATAAAAAATCCAATATGACTAACTGAAGGACTGAACACTCAATTAATTTCAGACAGGGAGTCAAGTGAAGAAAATGAAGAGAATGAAAACATTAAATTTTCTTATTGTGAAGCCACAGAGTCTTCTAATTTTTTTTTTAAACTTCATCAACTGAAACAGAATACAGGGTGTATCAAAATGAATCATCCGATTTGAAAAAATCATAACTATTATGTTATTTGAGATATGAACAATGTACTATTGGAAGGAGCAAACTCTTGAGTTTTACGTGGTTCCTGCTAGGTAGCAGTAGTGTGCGCCCACTTCAGTTCTAGTAAGAATGGTGTCGGGACAACAGAGAGCGTTTTGTGTTCTATGTTCTGTGCAGTGCGGGTCACAGTAATAACTGTTCAGCATGACTTTCATACAAGGTATGGTGTGAATTCTCCTACAGCACAGAGCATTAGATGATGGCATGAACAATTCCAAGAAACAGCTTGTTTGTGTAAAGGCAAATCATTGGGCCATCCATGAGTGTCTGATACAGACATCGAACGCATCTGCCATAGTTTTCTTTTCCCACTGTTGGAGACCAATTCGAACTTCGTTTACCAACAGGATGGGACACCCCCCACACTGGCGTGTGGATGTACAGGAATTTTTAAATCAAAAGATTCCTGAACCATGGATCGGATGCACTGGATCAAATTATTCAGCCTTACATTACTGGCCTCCAAGGTCACAGGACCTGATTGTATTTGTCTTTTGGGGGTTTATAAAAGATTCTGTTTATGTCCCTCCATTACCAACAACAATGAATGAACTGAGACGTCACATAATAGCAGCTGCGGAAATTGTATCTCAAGATGCGCTCGCTACAGTATGGGAATGATATGAATACTGCATTCACATATGCCGTGTGTCTCAAGGGGGGGCATATTGAATACCTATGAAAAGGTATGAAAAAAAACTTTAGGAGTTTCCATTCATCAAGAAAACAAAATTCATTGCATGTGTTTGTTAGTTTCAGAAATATAGACATGCCAAATCAGATGATTCTTTTTGATACACCCTGTACATGCCAGCAGCAGAATGAAACACATCAAGTCCCTTCTGCATGAGCTATCCAGAAGAGAAATGAAGACCATTCTTCTTGTAGACAAAGTGCTATTGCAATTGTCAAATCAGCATAGTTAGACGAAGCAAACATATTCATGTGAAATTCCACTATGTTAGTGAACAGTACAGAGAATGTTTGTTTGAGATAAAGTATTGTAGTACAGAAGGACAGTTGGCAGACATACTTACCAATGCTCTGCAAAGGCCTAGGTTTGAACAATTTAGAAATGGCATCATGAAACAGTTGCCATAACTTCAGTTATTTCAGTTTACTGTGTGAGTAACTAAAAATGTGATAGTTATTGAAAGAAAATATTATATTTTAAGGGTGGGTGTTTAAAGCGTTACAGAGTTGGTAAAACATAATGTTTACAATATGGTCTCCAAGGGTTACCAGCTAGCGTAATAAGAAAATGAGAGTTATCTGGAACAGTATGTGCTGTCTGTGTCACTGGTTTGCTGTTGTACAAAGATGGCAATCCAAATAACTTAGGTAGTTTAATCAGCGTGTCTTATAATATTTGTAATAAAGTGAACAGACAAAAGTAAAAATGCAGCAGGCAAGCTATTACCATATTGTGCCATCAGTGACACATTAGCACTCGTGCCCATGTTATGGATGCCAAGTTTCTGGAACTTCGGAAGCAACAGTAGTCTTTGTCACAGCAGTTCACAGCAGATGACCCCTGTTGCAGCTAGCCTACAGCACAGTCAGTACCATAAACAATAGGGGCAGTCTTATACAGCATGGGCTGCCAACTTGCGGGGTTGTGCACGCAAATGCTCTTTCACATGCCAGAGCTACAAACTTTTGGATTTGGAATCTCTGATTTGGGATGTGATTGTGCACTTTGCCCCTGACAGGGACGTCACAACAAAAGCTTTGGTCAAGTCCAATCCTAGTCTTGGTGAAGTGCTTACAATTAATAAATCTTTTGAGATTGCTTCAAAGTGCTATCGAAATGATCAAATCAGCACAGTCAAATGAAGCAAGCATATTGATGTGAAATTTCACTGTGTCAGTGAACAGTACACAGAATGTTTGTTTGAGATGAAGTATTGTAATAAAGGAGGACAGTTGGGCCTACCAATGCTCTGCAAAGGTCCAAGTTTGGAAAATTTAGAAATGGTATCATGAGATAATTACCATAACTTCATTTAGAAAAATATTCAGTTATTCCAGTTTACTGTGTGAGTAACATTCTTGAGTGAGCATCCCTTTTGTAATGTTAACTGAGCAGTTCAGAAACACCCTCCGTCATTGGCACTGTGACAGGCTTCACAGCCAGAAGTGGCTGCCTGCACTATGCAGTGGATTGTGATGCCTGTGGAGTGGATTGTGATGCCTGTGGCAATCAGTGTGCCCAAAACAGTAGCTTTTTCTGAACTTGATGCTGTGTTTGTTTCATACAAAGAGATTTTTGATCCAGTACTCAGGTGTGCACATAACTTTACCGCTACATCTCTGTGAAGCCTTCAATTGCGCCAAAATTTTGTAGACCTCAACTGCTTCCATTTCAAGAGGAACTCGCAAGGCTTCAGGACCACTGCATTATTACCATAGTTTCCTCCAGTCAGTGGGTGACACCTAAGGTGGTCCTTAAAAAATATAACAGATCCTTACACGTGTGGAGTTTTTAAGCTTGCTATTAATTTCCTGCCTTGCTCACAGGAATTGTTAACTAAACGGGCTGGGGGGCAGTTTTTTCAAAGACAGGTTTAAATGACGCATACGCTATGTGATCAAAGGTCTCTGGACACCTGGCTGAAAATGACTTACAGGTCATGACTGGAATTGCAGTATGGTGTTGGCCCACCCTTAGCCTTGAAAACAGCTCCCACTCTTGCAGGCATACATTCAGTCAGGTGCTGGAAGGTTTCTTGGGGAATGGCAGCCCATTCTTCACGGAGTGCTGCACTGAGGAGAGGATCGATGTCGGTCGGTGAGGCCTGCCACGAAGTCGGCATTCCAGAACATCCCAAAAGTGTTCTATAGGATTCAGGTCAGGACTCTGTGCAGGCCAGTCCATTACAGGGATGTTATTGTCGTGTAACGACTCCACCACAGGCCATGCATTATGAACAGGTGCTCAATTGTTTTGAAAGACGCAATCGCCATCCCCGAATTGCTCTTCAACAGTGGGAAGCAAGAAGGTGTTTGAAACATCAAAGTAGGCATGTTCTGTGATAGTGCCATGCAAAACAACAAGGGGTACAAGACCCCTCCATGGAAAACGTGACCACACTATAACATCACCACCTCCAACTTATACTGTTGGCACTACACACACACAGTGGCAGATGACGTCCATCGGGCCTTCGCCATACCCACCCCCCTGCCATCAGACTGGCCCATTGTGTACCATGATTCGTCACGCCACACAATGTTTTTCCACTGTTCAATCGTCCAATGTTTATGGTCCTTACACCAAGTGAGGTGTCGTTTGGCGTTTACCAGCGTGATGTGTGGCTTATGAGCAGCTGTTCAACCATGAAATCAAAGTTTTCTCATCACCCACCTAACTGTCATAGTACTTGCAGTGGATCCTGATGCAGTTTGGAATTCCTGTGTGATGGTCTGGACAGATGTCTGCCTATTACACATTACGACCCTCTTCAACTGTTTGCGGTCTCTGACAGTCAACAGACAAGGTCAGCCTGTACACTTTTGTGCTGTACATGTCCCTTCACGTTTCCTCTTCACTATCACATCGGAAACAGTGGACCCAGGGATGATTAGGAGTGTGGAAATCTCGTGTACAGACGTATGACACAAGTGACACCCAATCACCTGACCATGTTCAAAGTCCATGAGTTCCGCGGAGCACCCTGTTCTGGTCTCTCAGGATGTCTAATGACTACTGAGGCTGTTGATATGGAATACCTGGCAGTAGGTGGCAGCACAATGCACCTAATATGAAAAACATATGTTTTTGGGGATGTCTGGATATTTTTGATCACATAGTGTATCTCCAACTGCCTATCAATGATATATCATGTCGGCTGATGTTCTTACATATGCCATTTGGCTTAAATAGGTACAATCACTTCCCGTTTGGGGTTGTGAGAGCACCTGCCATTCTCAAAAAGTATTTACACCAGTTGGCCTAAGGTATTCTGCACTGTGTTAGTTATTTGGATGATATCATTGTTACTGGGTTACATGTGGGACATCATAGGAATCTTTAGGCCCTTTCTAAATGCCTCCAAGGAAATGGCTTACACTATCGGTTGGAAAAGTGGAGTTTCTTTGTCCTCTGGATCAAATATTTGGGGCATATTCTTAGCGACAAGAGTACCACGCCCACGCATGACCATGTCGATGTGATCATAAGCCTGCCAGGCCCCCCAATTGCAGTTGTTGCTGGAAAAAAAATCATGTACTCTGCCAAGTTTATTCATCAAGTGGCGCAAATCACCTGCCCCCTTCCTAAATCATCTGTGCAAGAAGGGTGTAAAATTAGTGTGGCCAGCTGCCAGTCAAGAGTGCTTTAAGGATGGTCTTAAAAGTGATGCCATTTCATGCCATATGTGCCAAGGCTAGCGACAGATGTGTCTCAGTACAGCAGTGCAGTGGTTTTGTCTCACAAGGTCTCAGATGGTTTTGAATGCTCAAGCACCTTTGCCTCCAAAACGCTCAACTATTCACAAACTTAGGAGGTGACTTTGGCAACTATTTACAGGGTCAAGGTATTTCGTGTGTATTTGTATGGCTAAGTGTTCCACCTACTGACATTGTTCAGGCATTGGCCAGCTCCTGGAAAACATGGCACAGTATCACATTGCTGGGCATTGTTTTTAAGTGGGTACCACTATGAAATCCACTTTTGCCCAACATGTCAACACAGATGTCTTGTCCTGCCTTCCTCTTGGTCCTGACATGGAATTCAGCCGCAAGGAGACAGTTTGTTTTGCTCTGGATCAACATCTCTAACACACCATGGATAAATTCCTGCTAATCATGCATGAGGTAGTGCAAGCATCTTCCTGTGACCCAATTCTGAAGATAGTTTTGTCTGCAGTTTAGAAAGGATGACCACAACATGTTTCCCACCAGACCATCTGGCTTTTTGCAATTATTTTTCACTGTATTATAGGCTCAATGCCATGAAGTGTGTCTTAACATTGGCCACAGATAGCTGAATGCTGGGTTGTCATTTTGTTCGTACTCTGTCCCCCATCCTCCAGCTCCTTCATGTTTGCACTGGGAGATGTCGCACGTGGAGGCATTTGCCCAGCATCAGTGCTGACATTGAATGCACATACCACTCTAGTCATGCCTGCTCTCACAATCAGGAGGCCTCTGTGCTACATTTCTTGCAACGTCCCTCCTCTGACCACCCATGGGAGAAGATCTAAGTTGATTTTGCTATACCATTTCAAGAAGCTTTGTGGTTGCTAGTAGTGGAAACTTCCCATATGTCCTTTAGATACAGTCCACGTCTAATCCTACTACCATTCCTGCCCTCAAGAGCATTTTTGCCATTGAGGCTTGGTGTTGGTCAACTAACCCCAGTTTTCACTGGCACAGTTCCAAGTCTTCTGTTGCCACAATGGCACTGAACACCTGACTGCTGCCCCCTTTCATGCTACCTCCAACACGAAGGCTGGGCAGGTGGTCTGGGCACACGGAAGATATTGCTGATGTCATCTACCAATTATACCTTTTACGGCTTCTTCACAACATCAGACCCTGCCCACCTGCCATCAACGGATCAGTTCGGCCAAAATCGAGCACAGACACCAGGATCTGACCCTGTTAGACCTCCTGCATCCCAATGTGCCCAGCTGGTGTGCAGGCCTGTCTACACGGGGACCTGTCTACACGCAGGGCACTTGCATCCAGGTGCACACATTTTGCTAGTGTCTGAGAAGGACCAAAGTGCTCATTTTATGCCACAGAGGCTGTCAGTTGTTTGATGATGCAACCAGGCATGTCTACCTGACCTGTCACAGCTCCACTCACAATCACAGTTGCAATCAATATCCCCAACCCTGCCTCTGCCTCTGTCACTGATAGAGAAGACAGAGACCAGGGTCACCACCACTGTCCCTCTCATCCTCGCCACGTGGCTCCACTTGTCATAAGGTTGGTGAGGGGATCATAATTTTTGGAGTCTATGGAGATGGAAACACTTCCACCACCCAGCCTTTCCTCACAGCAGTTGTACTGACACAACCTGCTGCCTTCGGCACACTGCTACCTCTGCTGCTCTTGCAGACCTCGGGCGGGCCCCGTGTGGGGGCCAGCCCCCAAGCCTATGATTCTGGATCTGCTGGTGGAGAGTTCTGCCACTCCATCCCCTCCCCCCTCTCCCCTGTTGAAACATGCACAGGTCATGCCATTTTCCATTCTATATACTGATTTCAGGGGGAAGGAGTTTAATGTCATTGCCAGGGGCTGATATTGATGATGACTCTGAGGCATTACATCTACTGAATGACAAGCTGCCAGAGTGTGAGAATCATGTCACATGAGCCCAACCACTCACAGCAATGGAGCAGGAGTGGACATAAAGAGTTTTGTACCTAATGACAACACTGAGCACAAGAGTGAGACCGCATCATCTTCTCAGATGAGTCCCAGTTCTGCATTCAGCATCACGATGGAACCCATGTGAAGAGGCTCCGAAGAAGTTGAATGTTGCCTGATTGTAATCTTCATCATCATATGGGCCCCAGCACTTGGTGTGATGGTATGGGGTTCCACAGGGTACACAACACAATCACCTCTGTTTAATGTAGCTTGTAAGTTTGGCAGCAGCTGTTACAATTTCTGATATGTAAGGCAAGTGGCTGTGCCCTCTCTTCAAAATCTCCATGACATTATCTTGCAACAAGACATGTTGTGACCTACTTCAATACGAGGCATGTTTGACTGTTGCCCAGGCAGCACATTCTCCAGAACTGTTGCCCATTGAAAATATCTGGTCATGGGTTGCCAAAATTCTGACATACCACCCCTTCCCAGCCACTATGATGAGCTCTGGCACAGAGTTCAACTGCCATGTGATGACCTGCTCGTATCTGTCATCCAAACTTAGTTTGACTTGATGCTTGACTGCGTTTGAGCACCATGTACTAAATTTCACCTTCTGTTCACTCATAAATCTCCTACAAATTTAATCATCTGTTCTTGTTACTATATTCCATACACATAATAATTCAAGTTTTATTATTTGCTGTTCTTCGTGGGGATGCAATTTTTATGATCAGTAGTATATTTATTCACTCCCTACCTCCTTATTTACTTTTTTTACCTTCTGCAGCTTGTTTCATCCAGATCTATTTGCTTGGAGATTTGAGATCTCATCTTTCATGTATTGATTATCGGCAGCTCATTGTTTTTTATTATTATTAGAGTTGGCTGTTTGTCCATAGTTATTTCCTAATAACATCCTACACGTTGTACCTTTTGTACTAGCTGGGTTTGTAGAGAATTTTCTTAGTCTTTCGCATCTGCCTGTACATCCTTTCCTTCTGCTACAACATTTTTATTCCGATGAAGCACATTATGAAAGAAATCAGGAAAAAGATAGGAAGCTGACATCCATAACACCATCATAGACCGAGCTTAAGCTCAGATAGGATGAAGGCGGTAAGGCAAGCTATGGAACATTCAAATGTGAATGACATTATCCTTCCCAATGTCACTTAACAATTCTACCACCTCCCTCAGTCTTGGACAAAGATTTAATGTGTTCTTAAATTTGTTTATCCATCTACAATGCTCTAGTTGTGCAATCTATCAATTGCTTCATCTGTCAATCTTGCTCTTCCTCCTAGGGTCTTTCCATCACTAAGCTTTTGGGATCTTAATGTTTGCTTTAGTTTGCGCAAGCGAGCCCCCATGTGCTTCTGCACATGGTCCAATGCACTCCTGTTTTTTAATGTGAATTTCATTGCCATAAGGTTTGAGTTCCTCTACAGCTTTATATCCCTTAGAATCACTATCTCCTATATAGTTAGTGTATTGTACAATATACCACTCCTGTGATCTGGAAAAAATTGCTTTCACTCCCTCTACTTCCATCGCTCCACTCGTGCCATGAAAATTTGCTTCACAACTTTCACTATATTTGTCCTTGGTATCGCCCTTACATCTACAATGTTTTGAGAGAATAGCAACATCAGTTACTTTGCAACTGTCTCCACTGGTAGCTGTCACAACTCCTATTAGGGATTTATGACCTCTGCATTACCATGATCCATCTAAAGCAACAGTTAAATCTCTACAATTCCCATTATCTGTCACAGCTTCTTCAACTGTTTTCTTCATCTACGTCTACATCTATGTAATTACTCTGCTTTTCACAATAAAGTACCTGGCAGAGGGATCAATGAACCATCTTCAAGCTGTCTCTCTACCATTCCACTCTCGAACGGCATGCGGGAAAAACAAGCGCTTAAATTTTTCTTTGCAAGCCCTGATTTCTCTTATTTTATCGTAATGGTCAATTCTCCCTATGTAGGTGGGTGCCAACAGAATTTTTTCGCAATTGTAGTAGAAAACTGGTGATTGAAATTTCATGAGAAGATCCAATCGCAACGAAAAATGCCCTTGTTTTAATGATTGCCACTCCAATTCATGCATCATGTCTGTGACACTATCTCCCCTATTTCGTGATAATACAAAACGAGCTGCCCTTCTTTGTACTTTTTCGATGTCATCCGTCAGTCCCACCTGATGTGGATCCCACACCGCACAGCAATACTCCAGAATAGGGCGGACAAGTGTAGTGTAAGCAGTCTCTTTGCTAGACCTATTGCACCTTCTAAGTGTTCTGCCAATGAATTGCAGTCTTTGGTTTGTTTTACCCACAGTATTCTCTATGTGATCATTCCAATTTAGGTTATTTGTAATTGTAATCCCTAAGTATTTAGTTGAATTTACAGCCCTCAGATTTGTGTGACTTATCGCGTAATCGAAGTTTAGCTGATTTCTTCTAGTACTCATGTGAATAACTTCAAACTTTTCTTTATTTTGGGTCAATTGCCACTTTTCACACCATACAGATATTTTATCTAAATCATTTTTCAAGTCGTTTTGATCATGTGATGACTTTACAAGACGGTAAATGACAGCATCATCTGCAAACAATCTAAGACGGCTACTCAGATTGTCTCCTATGTCGTTAGTATAGATCAGGAACAATAGAGGGCCTATAACACTTCCTTGGGGATGCCGGATATTACTTCTGTTTTACTTGATGACTTTCTGTCTGTTACTATGAACTGTGACCTTTCTGAGAGGAAATCACGAATCCAGTCGCACAACTGAGGCGATACTCCGTAGGGACGCAGTTTGGTTAGAAGACACTTGTGAGGAACGGTGTCAAAAGCCTTCTGGAAATCTAAAAATATGGTATCAATTTGACATTTCCCTGTCGACAGCACTTATTATTTCATGAGTATAAAGAGCTAGTTGTGTTTCACAAGAATGATATTTTCTGAATCCGTACTGACTATATGTCAATAAATCGTTTTCTTCGAGGTACTTCATAATGTTTGAATACAGTATATGTTCTAAAACCCTACTGAACATCGACATTAGTGATATAGGCCTGTAATTCAGCGGATTACTCCTACTTCCCTTTTTGGGTATTGGTGTGATTTGAGCAATTTTCCAGTCTTTAGGTACGGATCTTTCTGTGAGCGAGTGGTTGTATATAATTGCTAAATATGGAGCTATTTTATCAGCATACTCTGAGAGGCACCTGACTGGTATACAATCTGGACCGGAGGTCTTGCCTTTATTAAGTGATTTAAGCTGCTTCGTTACTCCGAGGATATCTACTTCTACGTTTCTCATCTTGGCAGTTGTTCTGGATTGGAATTCAGGAATATTTACCTCATCATCTTTGGTGAAGGAGTTTCGGAAAACCGTGTTTAATAACTGTGCTTTAGTGGCACTGTCATCAGTGACTTCACTGTTATCACACAGTGAAGGTATTGATTGCGTCGTGCCACTGGTGTGCTTTATGTATGACCAGAATCTCTTTGGGTTTTCTGCCAGATTTCGAGACAGAATTTCATTGTGGAAATTATTAAAGGCATCTCGCATTGAAGTACGAACTTCTGTAAAACTTTTCCAATCTTGGGGATTTTGCATTCTTTTAAATTTGGCATGCTTTTTTCGTTGCTTCTGCAACAACGATCTGACACGTTTTGTGTACCATGGGGGATCAGTACCATCACTTATTAATTGATGTGGTATATATCTCTCTATTGCTGTTGATACTATCTCTTTGAAATCATTCCACATCTTTTCTACGCTTACATGATTGGATCGGAAGGAGTGAAGACTGTCTCTTAAAAATGTGTTAAGAGCATTTTTATCAGCTTTTTTAAATAGATATACTTTGCGTTTCTTTCTGATGGTTGTAGGTGTTACGGTATTCAGCCTAGCAGCAACTGCCTTGTGGTCACTAATCCTTGTATTCGTTACAACACTCTCTATTTGTACAGGATTATTTGTTGCTAAAAGGTCAAGTACGCTTTCGCAACAATTTACGCTTTGAGTGGGTTGATGAACTAATTGTTCAAAATAATTTTCTGAGAAAGCATTCAGTACAATTTCAGATGATGTTTTATGCCTGCCGCCGGCTTCAAACGTATAAATTTTCCAGCATATTGAGGGTAGATTGAAGTCAGCACCGACTATAATTGTATGAGTGGGGTACTTATTTGAAATGAGACTCAAGTTTTCTTTGAACTGTTCAGCAATTATGTCTTCTGAATCGGGGGGTCGGTAAAACGATCCAATTAATAGTTTAGTCCGATTGTCAGGTATAACCTCTACCCATAATATTTCACATGAACTAGCTACTTCAATTTCGCTACAAGGCAAACTACCTCTGACAGCAATAAATACTCCACCACCAACTGTATTTAATCTATCCTTTCTGAACACTGTTAGATTGTTTGAAAAAATTTCGGCTGAACTTATTTCCAACTTTAGCCAGCTCTCTGTACCTACAACTATTTGAGCTTCAGTGCTTTCTATTAGGGCTTGGAGCTCTGGTTGTTTCCCAACACAGCTATGACAATTTATGGCTACAATACTAATCCTTTCTACAACTACCTTACTGTGTTTTACCTGCCCACTTTTAGACGGATGCACCTTTTGTGGTTCCCTGATACCCTCTAGCCTAAAAACCCCACCCAGTCCCTTCCACACAGCCCCCGCTACCCGTTTAGCTGCCTCCTGTGTGTAGTGGACTCCTGACCTACTAAGCAGAACCTGGAAACCCACCACCTGATGGTGCAAGTCAAGGAATCTGCAGCCTACACGGTCACAGAACCGCCTGAGCCTCTGATTCAGACCCTCCAGTCAGCTCTGCACCAAAGGACCACAGTCGGTTCTATCGAAGATGCTGCAGACGGTGAGCTCCACCTTAATCTCGGAAGCAAGACTGGCAGTCTTTACCATTTCCGCTTGCCTCCCGAAGCCAAACAGAATCTGCTCCGATCCAAAGAGACACACTTCATTGGTACCGACATGAGCCACCGCCTGCAGTTGGCTGCACCCTGTGCTCTTCATGGCATCCGGAAGCACCCTTTCCACATCCAAAATGACTCCCCCCAGAATGCACACGGAGTGCACACTGGCTTCCTTCCCCTCCTTGGCAGCCATGTTCCTAATGGGCCCCATTATGTGCCTAATGTTGGAGCTCCCAACTACCAGTAAACCCATCCTCTGTGATGCCCAGGCCTTGTGGGCCGAGAAGCTTCCTCTGGAACAGGGTGGATGACTGCATCCGGCTCAGAGACATCGTCAGCCACAGGTAACGCCCGAAACCTGTTCGTCAAACGAACCGGGGAGGCCCTACGATCAGCCCCTTGGAAAGTTTTTCACTGCCTGCCAGACTTTGGAATGATCTCCCATTCGACCACGGGTGAGTGGTCAACCTCAGTGCAGGCAGTACCTGGGGTGGTCACAGCAGTGGACCGATCGGAGGACATGTGGGATGTGCTCGACGTCCCTTGCATTTCCGCGTCCGATCCCTCACAGTGACACCCCCTGGCAGCAGCCTCAAGCCGTGTGACAGAAGTCAACACAGCCTGAAACTGTGAGCGAAGGGTTGCCAGCTCAGCTCGCATCTGTACACAACAATTACAGTTCCTATCCATTACTGCAGTCGCTCCTGTTTTAAGCTCGTAAAAATATGCAACAAACGAACGGTGTACTCACCTTATTAGTAGCAGGAACTCACAGTGCTGCTCTCGCTGACGGTCTAACTGACACTGAGCTGTTCTAACCAAACAAACAAAAGCCTGCACCATATGAGAGTCGATACAACGGTCGATAGCAACGGCGGTAGTGTACACTACACTGTTATTGACATAAAAGGTTGTGCCTAGTAAGCACTCGAATACATAAGAAATTACAAAAATAAACTAGTAACTACACAGATAACTGAAAATAAGTCACTCCTGTTTGAAGCTCATAAAAATATGCAACAAACAAACAGAGTACTCGCTTTATTATTAGTAGCAGGAACTAACGGTGCTGCTCTCGCTGATGGTCTACTGACACTTCATTGTTGCTTGAGCAATATCTTCAGCAGAAGATCCCACCAATTCATTATAAAATCCAAACTTGGTTGGTGGTTTTGGCAAGTTCATAATTCCACATAACAGTGCCCCTGTTGCACTGCACTTGCCAATGCAACGCAAGCCATACACTAGCCTAACATTTATATCATATACCTTCTTTCCACTATTACCACTACGAGGAATACTGTTAAAATTAGAAAACAAAACTTCTGCAGCATATTTGTTACACTTCAATAACATTTTACATGCCAAACCAATGTGTGAAGCTATTTTCAATTCCAGTCCTCTTTCTTTGCAAACTTGGCGTAATATGTTATGTTTCAAAATATTAGAGAGCAAGGAAATGTTAATCATTTCATTCACATCATTACTGTCACTTTTATAGTTTTCAAATTTTTCTTTGCTGTTACAAGGTTTCTTGCTGGAAGAAGTTCTATCACATTCATTTGGAGTAGTCGGTGAAGCAGTCTGAGCAGCATCTCCCTTCAAAACAACAAAAGATTTCTTCTTCCACTCATTGTGCCTTTTCTTAAACACTCAATTGCTGAAACGGGGCATATCGATATTCACAAACCAAATACGTAAAACAGGTATGAGCTAAATTCATCAAATACGCAAAATTGAACAGCTAAACAACACAAAGCAAACTCCGCAAGTCAACACACACGGTATAGCGTTTATGTTTACCGATATCAACAGTCACTTGTCACAGAGGTAAAGCCATACAACATTGGAAAACAAAACACTGTCTAATTCCGCAAATATATCCTGCTTGCAGCCAGCGAGCGGTGCCGTCAGAGGTGACACACTAAGTTGCTACAACCAATTATGTGGCGCGTCAACTTTGCAGCGATAAAAAATGTACTTAGAATTCACTTAGAAGGGTGTAACTTGATTTGTTTTATTCAGAAAACTCCAAATAATTTTATGAAATAATGTGAATGAAATAATTAACATTAATTTTGTCATTTTCATCGTTCCAGCTCCCCTTAAGAAACAATCACTGAATTTAATGTCATACTTAAGCTTTTACATGTGAAGCTGCCATGAAAATGAAGATTATTTCTCACAGTTGCTAAATTCTTGTCTACAGGAATGTCAGCAAATGGGTCATTTGAAAGCTGGGAACAGATGTGGCAATTATATGTTGCTGAGACAGATGCACAGGAAAGAACAAAACTACTGTATGGGCTTGCAGGGATCCAAAATGAGGAGGCAATTCGCAGGTAATAAATGAAATATGGCAGACAATCCCCAAATGCTAAGCTGTTTGTATGGCACTACTTAACTCATCCGTACTAATTTCAGAAATATACAGTGATTTTATCAAATTATTAAATCATTATTAAATTATGTCACAAAATTTATGTACGTTATAGTTGATGCACAATTTATAATTTTAATACGCTTATTACATTTTGTAGCAACACTTCAATTATGTCGTAAAATATATTTACACAGAGACAATATTAAGAGAGATTTATTATGCAAAAATATAATGTTAAATATATATTTCCAGACAGAAAGATGAAAGCATCTAGAAGACATGATCAGATGTCTTTGTAACTTCATACATGTAAACACCATTGGCAAGTATGTAAATGAACAGAGCTGCAGTTCTCTCTGATAGGTAAAACAGCCACTGAAGTGCATTAATATTGTTCATGTTTAGTGTTGTTACCATGCCTGGTAGGGTATTAAGAGTCATGAATAGCACTAGGTGTTAAGTGATCACTGTGAAGGACATAGAGATACCACATACTTGTCTGAGACAGTACTATCAGAATCTGATAGAATTTTAAACAGGTGTCGATGTGGGTCTCCATTTGGCCGGCTGGTTGAATCATGCAGCATCCACATTTGTGGGACATTCAGATGTGACAGAGACCTGATGTTGAACTGCACCAGTATTTGAGAGTAGGTTCACTCATAGTCAACATTCTGGTTGAAAATGTCTGACTACCTCAAGGGAGGATCACCGTACTGTGCACTAAGAACATCACAACCCTTTCACATCCGTGCCTGCCACCCAAGAAGTAGTAATGGCCTCCGTGCAATATTCTGTGTCATCCTGAATAGTTTGTCAGAGACTAACAGCAGCTGGACTAGGGAATTACTGTCCCATGTGTAGGCTGCCTGTTACATCATAGTGGCACCATGATCGGGGTGCATGGACTGCTGATGAATGTCATTGCAGTGTTTCATTAATTAATTGTGGTTCGGAAAGTATGACAGTGACCTGGTTTGGAGAGAGACATTGGCATTACTCTTGGTTTCACATTGTGGGGAGACATTGGGTATGACTTATGGTCATGGCTGGTAGTGATTGAGGAAACTCATGGTACAGTAGTATATCACAGACTTCCTGACTAGCTCGTGTGTTACCTCTCATGTGGCAGTATCATGGAGTCATTTTTTAAAAGGATGATGCTCATACAAACATGACACATGTCTCTACAAACTATCTGTAGGGTGTTGAGGTACTTATTTGGCTGGCAAGTTCCCCAGAACTGTCCCTAATCGAACATTTGTGAAACTAGCTCAGCTGTCAAGTCTATCCCAGTGCCATTATCCAGGGTATCAAGGACTGTTTACAACAGTTGTGGGCCAGACTGTGTTAAAAGATGATATAGCAGTTTCATGACACCTTTCTCAAACATATCATTAGTGCATGCCGCCAGGGCAGGGGGGGGGGGGGGGGGAGTGCAATGTTGTACTCATAAGTGGGCTCATTATACCAAGTATTATAAATTGAACCCAATTTTATAATCGCTGAAATGACAGCACATCACATCTCAAATTGTGAAGTGTCATTTTGTTTTCTCCTCCCCTTCTCGAAGCTTCGCATTTGCTATCAGGCAGTGTATCTGATAATGGAAAATCATAAGTGGGACAGAAACTGTAGACTGGATGGCACTAGCCACTGGTTATGTAACAGACATGTTGAGCTGTCTGTAGAAATATAAACAAGAACATGAACACAGTAACTCGGATTACAGCTTCCCTTCATCTTTACATAATATTGGTACATGTACAACTACAGTGGCAATTCCAGTTATTTAATAAATTACAGATAATTTTTCTCTTGAGTATTATTGGTATTAACACAAGTAAAATATATTTTTATGTCTTATTGTATTATTCTTATTCAGGTACCTCAACTACACAAAGGATGAGAGCTTGATAAGATCACAGGACTTCTTTACAGTCATTGGCTACATCTCGGGCAATCCTGTAGGCAGTCAAATTATTTGGGATTTCTATAGGTAATTTTTTAAAATAAATTTGTCCTGTCAAACACTAAAATTAGTATTAATTTTAAGGAAAAACTAACAGATATGCAAAATACTACAGTTTTCACTAATTCATGTGTCAATAAAAATGCACAGATTATGCTTAAACTTTTCTGTCCAGTACTTAGTTCTACTGACATCTTGAGGTACTGGGTTCCTGCAGGGTATCAGAGTAACACTGATATCCTGCAGAACACCCGCCACATCAAGACGTCAACAAATTTATGGGTAAGCCTGAAAAGAAGTAGATTTATTTCTACTGATTTTTGTGATAAGACTCTTAATTTGAATTCCTTAAAGAAACTGACTGGAAGGACACATGTGAAAATAATAACAATGAATGAAGAGTACTACCATTATTTTCATTGTTATGTTGTGTGGCCTGTGCACTGTGGCAATGAAATTTACTGATTTGAATGGGGCACCACTGAGGAAGGTGGGAAGGTGTGGTAGGGGTAAGGATGGGGATGATTTCATTTGAAGTTGGGGGCCATGAAGGAAGTTTCTTTTGCACATGCCCCAGTAGTGACAATGCATTGGCCAAATGAACAATGTGTAGTTATGGTAGAGACCTACTTTTCTAACGATCAGTCGCTTGTTGCTGTGCAGTATAAATTTTATACACACTTCAATACAGCCACCCTAAGTCCTGTTCCCTGCCAGCAGTTAGTTGTTTTGTGGGTCAACTCCTTCAGGGCAACTGAAAATGTACAAACAAGAAGAATGGGGGGATGAGTTCGCAAAGCAGTAAGTTAGTCATTTTCACAATCTCTTTGACACTCAGCACTCAAGAATAGATTTTACCTTTAACTTTCTGATTCTTCTGTGAGATAGATTTTTCATAACCACCTCCAATTTTAATTTCTAATTTGGTTGTGGTGCAAGTACTCTGTGATGTAATTTTTCTGCTAGTCAGAATGTGAGTGAAGAGTTGTTTGTAAAGTAACCTCATAATGTGCTGATGTTCTTCAGTTATGAGGCACACGTTCAGCTAGCTTGATGTGTGAATAAATAAAACGTGCTACTACAGTGTCAACAGTCGCAGAAAATGTAATGAAAGGCCCATTCATTCAGAACATGTAATTGTTTGGTGTACATTGCCAAGAATAGGGATCATTGGTCCTTGTGGTTTGAAGAAAACGAGTGTCACTCTATATGAATTCTCAGTGATTTGTCTACATTAGTGAGCCTCGCACAAATTGATGTTTAGTATGTGTGGTTTCAGCAATATGGGGCCACAGCACGCACAGCTCGAACTACAATTCATGCATTGTGGAAAAAGTTCTGTGAGCACCTGATCTTCTTGAAGGGCAATCAGTCTTCTGTGGCTGGCATGTAGAAGTTTAGCCTCTCTTTTGATTTTTTTATAGGGACATCTACAATACATTGTTTGCATGTCAAGGGACCCTTGCGTAGTTGAAGGAGAATTCTCACAAAGAAACAGCCTGCATACCAATTGCTATCCCCAAAAACAGAATTTCAAAATTCAAGTAAATCAGTGAATTGATAATTTAGGTATAATTTCCTAGGTATCATTTATCAGTATCTGCAATTTTAAGAGTCCAGTTATGTTGAAACACAAAAAAGGAATTAAAATAATAAGCATTGTTTTCTTTATTGAGCTCTCAAATTTGCAAGTTTCATTGCTTTCATGTATCTTTTAAACTAGCATTTAGGCTCGTTTGTATGATTTTAAATATATTCATCTTCATCATATTCATTTTCTGCTTTTGAAAAGCAGATGTGTTGTGTGGTTTCAGTAGATAAAGAGTTAGTAGCAATTTTCCCATCATCTAGTCAACATGCTTGTAACATCTACTAATTTTAAACACAACCTATCTCTCATTCTTGTATTCTGCAGCTTTTACTTTTGGCTTCCATTTCTTGAGTTCATCATATGAAAATGCAATGAGTGATGCATGGTAGGACAAAGAAATATAATTTCATTTGTAGATCCTTTCATCTTAAAGTAGTTTACAACTAAGTGACATTTTGCACATAAAATCATGAGACTTTTCTTGTTTCAGAAATGAATGGGAATACTTAGTGGAGAGATTCACACTGAACAACAGATACTTAGGCCAGTTAATTCGGACTATAACAAAGTACTTTAGTTCACAAGAAAAACTCGATGAGGTGAGTAAGCACAACTCTGATATGTGTTTTAGTGTCTAAGTGGTAAATATTAGAAAGGGAGATAAAATCAGCAGCTGTCCCTTTAAAGCATAAAGAAATACTTTTCATTCTGTTGACTGTCAGTGTGCTATATACTAGATTGCTACAAGACCCCTGGCAAGCCCTGCGCACCTGTAAGACTGGTGCTGTATCAGTTAATAGCTAGAGGAAATAAAATGTTAAGTCTACTGATCTCACCATTGCCCTTAACGTACCCTTCTTGACATACTAGGCACTGGTGGATGATCATAGCAAGCAGCAGTCACATCTCCAGTTACTTAAAACTAGTGAATGCCATAGCACAAAGAGGGTGAAATATTCTAGAAGCTCATGTACTATTTGAGCATTCATTTATTTAATATTGCCAACCAGGTCTTTCTTAAAATCAAAGTGTTCAAGGATCCTTTGGTCCTTTAAGTATGGCACTTGAGTGCAGACCATCACATTGAGCTGTGGGCTTCCAAGTTATTGGAACAAAGGTTACCTATGGGGAACCTCATACCACTGCAGACAGAAAAGAGAGAGTCCCTTTGCCTTTGTCAGAGCATTCTCTCATTGAGTTGCTGCTGCATGGATTTAGTTGATTCTACCAGAAAACAAAAACCTAGAAAATGCCAGTCTTGATCAGAAATACACCTCTCAGACATGAAATTTATGGCCCTTTGGTGCAAGCCATTCAGCTATCAAGCTATTATGGATGACATTATTGGAATGGAAAATAAGTGCAAAAGAAGTTTCTCACCCATAACTGTGACTAGCTTCATGTATTTGCTCCTTTTGCACCAACTGAGATGGAGGGCCTCGGACACTGATTAGCAGAAACTTGACACAGGCTTCTCCTTTCACAAATCCTCAGCTTAATTCTCCTCTGTGTGTCTGGATGAGGGCTTACATAGCCTCTCTGGTCCATTTTCACATTTACATCCTGTTCTGCTCTGTATTTTTTTAAATGATTAATATGTGTCTAAAATTTGCTCCTACTGGAGGTTGTCCTTTGAAATCTATGTAATATTTTATTTTCCACAATAATGACACCACAGTGAAGAGAAATAGATAGTGCTGTTTTTGGACAAAGAAGGCCTCATCCTCCCTTGGGATGTCCATGCAGAGAAACTAGACAGTATTTTTCTCTCTACCTTGTAGCCCATCATTTGGGGGTTTCAGAAGGAGACTCCAGGATACTAAATTCAGCACAATGGTCCTTTGTTTTCATAACCTGCTCTGTCATATTAGACAATGAAAACTGGTAATTAAATAAATGCTGAAATTCTGCACTTTGCCCACTAGAATGATCCTCTTCACAATTATACCACTTTAAATTTATAGTAAGCCTCATATTTTAATTACCATACTTGAGAACTAAGCAGATTAAAAGTTTGTAATCAAAAGATTATAATTTCCATCAGAGTAGTAAGTCAGATCAGTTTTGGCTTATGTCTGGCACAAGTGCATCTTGTCTTATTCTTTTTACATTATTTTTGCATTATTTATGATCAGTTTCAATACCGAATATATATTTATTAGTTGGCGTTTTGACATAAAACCTGTACCTTGAAGACCGTGCAGGTCGTTTTCTCAATTCTTTTTGTCTGTGATCTATTGAGAAAAATATTTTTATTTTGTTGATCATTAACTTCATAAGCCAAAACTAACTATTAATAATATTTAAATAAAAGAAAAAGGAAGAAAAACAGAAAATTAGGAAATACCAAGATTGAAGATGGTGAGAGAGAAAAACGTCATTAAATGTATATTAAGAAAAGCTGATAGGTGTAATGTGATTATCTACAGTTGTTTGCGACATTTTAAACAGTAACATGATCCCCAAATAATTTGGAATTAGAATTTTTCTCTATCTTCATGATGATACTCCTTTTCACAAAGTATGTATTTGCTAAGGTGATCCATCCAAAGCGCTGATCTGAACCCCATTTTGAGAGAAACTAGGCTGTTATGTGCATCCAAGTGAATTCACTCAAACCTCAACAACTACTATGGAGTTTATTCCAATATGCCAGAACTTAGTAAATATCACGGTAACTTAAATTGTTAATTGATTCCTTCATCAATGCTTGGTAGAATAAATTCATAACTATAAACACAAAACACAAAATCATGGATGTTCTACAACATTAAGAAACATCCACACCGTTGTGCTTTTCGTTTTTAATTCAAACAACTTCTAAACTCTGGAGATCAATGCCAAAAATGTCAACTCGCCTCCTTAGAACTGACATTGTCAGAAAAGTTTTCAGTCTCTGATAGCTAAACTAAATAGAAAACTCATAAAGACTGATGAACTGTATGTCCATCATAAAACTGGAAGTGAGTACTGAATTAGTTGTGAGATCAGCAAATGGGCTGTAACAAGAAGCAACACAAGAAAAATAACCGGGTAGAAGGTGAAATAGGAATAGGAATGAAATGAAAGGCAAAAAGAGTTAAATAGAGCCTGATACAGCATTTTTGTATGAGAATTAGCTCTCTTCTTTTTCAAAAGTGAACATAGTAAACAAAACAAAAAATGTAAAACTTAAAGTAAATAGAATATTGAAAAAATGATAACAATGAACAGTTTCCATTTATTAATTATTTTATGTTATAAATAATCAAGAGATTCAGTGGCAAGAGAAGTAAGATAAGCCTGCCATTAAAACTAGTGTAAATACAGCAGTAATTCAGGTCAAAAATGAAATGCCCATGTATATGACAACAACATGGCTTATAAAGCTATATGTAACACAAAGAATTTAAAAACTCTTATTCGAGTGCTTCCTTGGGATCTAATGGAGAAAAAGAAAATATATGGAAGTTGTTTTTTCATTCATTTGTTCATTCACACACCATGTCACACAGCTTCCATCATAGAGGAAAATCTGGAAATGTAAAATGAATCAAAGTTTACATTAAAAAATGAGAAAAAGGATTTAACACTAAACTGTTCAAAGTATTATCAATACGCTATCACTACACTGCTATATACCACTTTTACTTACACAAGCTCCAGATAACATGATTTGCTACACTGATATTTATCAATAAATAAGTGTTCTCTACAATTGTATTGATAGGGCTCTGTTAACAGTTAACATTGGTGTGTCTCATGTTTCGAACGGGAGTCATCACTCATTGAATCCAGATGGTGAGATTATTTATATAAATTTATTAAAGGAAAGGGTAAACAAATTACAGTATGATTTAAGACAGATACATGAAGTAAATTATCATTTATTCACTTAATAATCTTCTCAGTACATTTCACACAAAGGAATGAGCTGAAACAAATCACTCAGTATATAGTAGAGTTGTTAATCAGTGGACATACACATACATAGAAGTTTGAACTTTGTAGCTCAGCTTTTGAACTTGTAATATCCTTCAAAACACTATGTTTGTGCACAATGTAGTTGGATTCTCCCAGTACTGTGGTCTGACTGAAAATGTGGGTAGGTCTCTCTCTCTCTCTCTCTCTCTCTCTCTCTCTCTCTCTCTCTCTCTCTCTCTGTGTGTGTGTGTGTGTGTGTGTGTGTGTGTGTGTGTGTGTGTGGTTTTTTTCCCCTCTTCTAAATATTATTTCAGTGAGTGAAACCATTGGTGTTGTCTTTCATTTTCATGTGGTTGTTGCAGATGAAAGCATTCTTCGAAAAGTATCCAGAGGCTGGTGCTGGAACGGCAGCACGCAGTCAGGCACTTGAGACAGTTGAAGGAAATATACAGTGGCTGAGTAGCTATCATGACACGATCAAAATGTGGCTTTCTGTGAAACCAATTCCATCTTGAAAAATAAATGCTGACAGTCTACAGAGCTTTAAGTTCTGCAGACATTATGTTACCACATACAACAACTTAAGTAGTTGTTTAACTTTTCAAAGGAACATTGTAAAAAAGAAATATGATGTTACCTGCTGCAGATGAAACACAGTGTGTAATGTAAATATATGACGTTTCATTTGTGACTATTGTCAGAGAAGTGTAAAGGCTTCTGTGCAGATTCAAAACATTTTTCAAATATGTTTAATGATCATACAGATCATAAAGAGATTTGAGATGTATCAATGTCTTTGCATCAGTGCTGCCTTCAGTGTTGTTAAATAATTTTGTAAATATTATTGTACATCAATCAATTTTTGTTGTGATTATATTTTTATATAAGGAAGTTGATACTGGCTTTGTTTATTTACGGAAATCGGTTTGCAGTACATGATTTAAGATAGATTTCCAGCTCTGAGTTCACATTTTTCAT